>NC_140644.1:11208577-12408577 GCF_978046115.1 Saccoglossus kowalevskii | reverse complement strand
CCAGTAACGTTCGTTATTACACTCTGCCCGGAACTACTTTCAAAGGCTTCATGGGAAGCTAAGAGAAAACAATATGAACAATCAAATCATAGCTTATATTGGAGAATTTTACAGATATTTGTAAAAAGTTACTTCAACTACATACAATGGAAGTTGATTAACTTTAATGAGAATCACAAACTCATGAAATGAACTCCCACGATTGTTCAAAAAACAAAACAATTCCCCTCTTCCCTCACAGCTCGATAATATCGAACTTAAACCATATTTAATTAGCAGCCAGTTTTGCAGATCTTTAGATATAAAAAGCAAGTTTATAATTTTTTTTTTTTAAAAAAACAGCAGGAAAAATTGAACAAAACTGCTGGTCATAACAGTACTAACTGTAATAGTAAGAAAAGGGGCTTTTGTTGAACAAGAAGTAGTAAAATTAGTTTAAGAGTGGCAACAGGGAGAAGAGAACACTGGTTTCTACTTCTTTCTGCTCTGCCACTTCTGAGTGTTCAAGAGTGATTTGGTGATTGGATAGGATTGCTGGGATGTGAGGCATACCTACTGAATTACGCTGAACAATATAGGTGAAATAGTGTGAAATTCCAACCATTTAAACAGTATGAAATGAAACTTTGCACAGTAAAGCCATCCGGCCTTTTGACGCCATCACGAAAGCATGGCATAGCAGCCCCGCTGGGTATGAATGGCATAAGACAAACTTTACAGTAAGGCAAACACTGGATAATCTTTACAAATCCTCTTTCGAGACTTTCTAGACCCCTCCTCACCTGAGTTGGAATTTGTTTGTTGAAAGTCTAGCCTCTGGCTAAAAAAAAGTAAAAGAAAACAGTTTGATTTTCTTGATGTTTTTTTTTCAACACATCAACTGTGAGTGTCAGATCTTACCGAAACAATTCAAAAAAGCATTTCCACCTCCAAAACATTGTTGACTTTACGTAACAGAGCCAAATAATGACTTTTCACTATTATATCTTATAAATGGGAGAAATGAACAAGAGCCAGATTACTGTTTCTATATCACCAACTACCACCCAAGTCAAATGTAACCGAAGCTTTAAAAAACATTTAACAGAGATTTCAACATTCAATGGATAACTTACGAAACAAGGAGTGCAGAAGAAAAAAACCCACTTGAGATGAAAATAGTAGAAAACAGAAACAGAGACAATAGATACAAATATAAAAGAACTGCTGAAGCCCTGATTCTGAATCCACAAAAAAGTCGAAATACCACATTTGCTTATTGGGAAACCATCTCCAGCCGAAGCGCATAAACCCAAAAGTTAATTTGTTGTATACTGAATCGTCAAGGTTATTACTTATTTACTCATTTTAGTAATTTATGTAAGCACATACAAATAAGGTAATTATAATATTTAGTGGAATGGTTTTAAGGTACATTTTAGTTTTCTTCAAGAGAATAATACATACAACAGTTTTGATGGTACTTTGCAACATAATCTAAAATATTGACATAATCATTTAAGTCAAATGAATTCAAAATCTTGTGGCCAATAAATTATTGACTTTAGTTGACAGCGATGTTCAAGAAAATATATTTCCATTCAATAAATATACATACAAAGTCTTTCAACTCAGTAAACATTCTGGCGGTTTCCTTGTGACCCTACTTGGGGAAATAGCGAAGCAAAGCTATTTAGATGAATGATGAGAAATTAGTGTAATTTTAGAAATTGTCACGTACTGATGGAGTCAAACTGCTATCTGTTCAACCACGTACCAAAATGCATGGAGCTTGAACAACCGGTACTGCTTTTATTTTATTTTGGCAACGATAAGATCTTAACATGGTCATGTAACCAGTGTGTCGAGCTTGTAGCAATTCATTGTACCAAACCATGCACCAATGCAATTCAAACTGGTTTTCTTGAAAGTACATACAAATATACAAAACGTGGTCAATGTAGGACTTTTTATTTTCCTTCTCCAGTATTGAAAGTTCACATCTATTCTATTCTATTCTATTCTATTCTATTCTATTCTATTCTATTCTATTCTATTCTATTCTATTCTATTCTATTCTATTCTATTCTATTCTATTCTATTCTATTCTATTCTATTCTATTCTATTCTATTCTATTCTATTCTATTCTATTCTATTCTATTCTATTCTATTCTATTCTATTCTATTCTATTCTATTCTATTCTATTCTATTCTATTCTATTCTATTCTATTCTATTCTATTCTATTCTATTCTATTCTATTCTATTCTATTCTATTCTATTCTATTCTATTCTATTCTATTCTATTCTATTCTATTCTATTCTATTCTATTCTATTCTATTCTATTCCAGTAAATTCTGAATAAAGCAACTTTATCGAAGCTGGTGGAGACTAGACATGCTTTTAAGAATTAGCTTCCAGACACATGCAACAGCAGGGGAAATACAACCACAGTCACCTTTTGCCTCTCGCTGATCACATTTCATTAAACAGGACTGGAGTTCTTCAGACAGAACACACAATATACTTCTCGAATTTGGAACCCAAGAAGAGAAATTCCTTTTAATCAGAACACAACACACCACTTTGTAGAATGATTTGTTTCACTGCCGACACAATAGGTAAGCAATGATCCAGGAATGGAAAAGAACAGAAATTGGTAATCTCAGCTTGGCAATCTATCAAGACAGTGTTCAGCTCCCACACGGGGTGAAACACCTGCCCCTTCGATGGTACAAGCTTTGTCTAGACTCATTTATGGGCAAAACAAATTGCTTTCAAATGAATTAAACCATTGCAGAAAACATACTACTTCATGAAAACACTGTTTGTTTTTCTCCCCAACAGCTGTTACTATGATCACCATTTCTCTGGTCTGGTCTGAGTTGATATACTGAAGCGGGTTATTAACCCAAGCACACCAGCTAAGAATTTTGTAAATAAATCAGACATGTTGACGAGTTTTAGAAATGAAGTGTGCGTTAACTTTATTAAGTCATGACATGACACAGTAAGATCATTGCATGTACATACACATATGTGTCTAATCTATGTAATATACATGTAGAAAGTGTGAATGCATATCAGCCTAGACATGTGACATACATCTCAAAAGGATGCTAAGACTCAGTCTCATATGGCAAAAATGCTTGTCTTTATAGTGCATCTCGACAATCTCAAACCCAAATACAATAAGACTGTACTTGCATATATATGTTCCATGATACATGTGTGTGTACAAGATATGAACGCAATTGAAGAAGAGCTCAGGAAGAGAAATCTACGTGCGTATACAAGCACGAAAGTGGTTCTACCCTTTAAGCAGTAAGCTACAAAAACAAAGTGGATTGATCCAATGTATAGGTACCATAAACGACAGCGGTAGGTATAACAGTACATATGTGGCTGCTTTTTCACACACTGGAGGTGACTTCCAGACAATTGTAAAACTTTCAACAGGAAGTATCGAATATAGTAGGACCATTGATTACATAAATATGCGTGCCTACAGGCTCGATAATGTGTAGGGATGTACGATACTGGAGAAGGAGTTGGTTTCAAAGGCATGAAATGTGCATGGATAAAACCACGCTAGCCTTGAGGTATAGGTGCACCAAAGAATTGCTACAAATTGGAGCCACACAAGGGTGTGCTTGACAAGGTCTGAAAACTGACTGTAAAACATAAACCGAAAACTTGAATACGATAAGATCTTCGAGAATTGCAAATGCTAATGTTTATGGAAGTTTACATGCCCTCTGGACAGTACAATTGTATTCTGAGATAATCAATTACACCGTAGCAGTACATCCGTAAATGTTACAATACAACTGTCACTCCACACTGTAAGAGGATTGAGTTGATAAAAGCCAACTATTTTGATGAATGGCCAATTGCTCAAACTACCTTAAAGGTTATGTTAATATTCGGCAATCAATCACTGTTGTTGTCTAATTTTTTCTACCAACGTCCAGAAATATACTAGCTTGTAAGCATTAATGTCGGAATGCACATATAAGTCACGAAGTACATATAAAGTCCTGATTATGAAATCATATCCCATGCTCTGAGTCCCCGAAGTGTAGCTGTATATTTCCAATACACAAGTTAGCTGTCAAGCAAGCTAAAATGTACAAGGAAGATACAAGATTTATCAAGTGTTAGTGTTATTCATGTACTCACCGTCATCGGAATCTTGCAATATGACCACATCAGTAGAGGATTTTCCACAGATAACGCCCCCCATCGCCATACTCAGCTTCACCTGGAAGGTCTCCTCGTCCTCGTACAGCGAATCATCGATGATAACTATCCGACAAAATGCTTCAGCTTGGTCACGGTCAAAGCGAACAAAACTTGTGTGGTCTTCGGGACGGCTTATGTAATCGGAGTAAGATAACACAGGTGATGGGTCAGTACCAGAAGCAGTGCCTGTAATCATAGTAAATTGATAATTAAAACCACAATGCATTAAGACACTATACTCATTTGCATAAAATTTACATTATAAATGAGCTGCTGACCTGGTACAGTAGAACAGATGACCATCATTTCTTTACTAAGATCACCAGTACGCTTTATCGGTATCAGAAGTTCACCAATATTCTCCTCAATCTTATAACTATCTGGTAAATCAACACAAACTGTGGATTCTGTGAACAAAAGCAGAGAACAATGCTTTAACAACAGCAGCCATATGACAATAGGTAAAACAATGAAAAACAATTAGGACCATAGTGGGTTAATAAATATAGTGATTTATTCAAAACAAAAATTTATGAAAGGAATATATTCTTCACTTGATTAATTGAGTGGGTTCTGTCCATCATTTAGCAGGAAGGCTGACACTGTCAAGATGACAAACATCCGTTTTATTTTGATGACATACTCGATGAGGGATTGCAGGTGGCTACTTTGATGTTCAACAGTAACACAGTGCTTTCTGTTATCACCAGTGTGTTTACATGTACGCAGTTCAAGTTTATAATTGCCTTATATGGGGACAATACTTCAATGGACCGTGTCTGATTGCACCATGCTTCTCTGAACATAAGCCTAAGCTTAAACTAGCTCAATGTTGACAACTTCAGTTTGGTTGACAGAAAACGCAGAAAGAATTCATTTGACATTGACCTTTTGTGTAACAATGACTAGATTATAATCCAGTACAACCAGGTGCTGAGACTGATCAGAGCAACAATCTGATTTGTTAAAGAATCTGATTTACAGTTACAAATCACTAACACAATTTCAGACTATCACAATATCAAAATCACTAAAATACTCTGTACGCTATGACAATAAAATAGCAACTATTTTCTAGGAGGGTTTCGCTGTCTTAGTTTTATGCAGTCGCATGTACTAGTATGACTTGCTAATGGGCGTATTATTGTGATCCGCAAATTTCAAATTACTTGATGTTTTTACTTGTTCATGTTATTTTGCAATGCTTAGATAGAATAAAGATATAATAAAGTACATCTCATTTGCATTGAATAATTACACAATCTCTCCTCTAGCCATGTCTTTGGTTTAGTATGACTACTGGTTCATATTTTCCGATTGTGAATACATCGCTAAAATCTACTTTTTGTTAATATATATTTTTCTAATTGAAGTAATTTTTTTTTAAATGTTTTACATAACTTTTTTTTCCAATATTGACTTGTTATTAGAAAAATACAGTTACCGGTAATACTAACCGTCTTCATAATCGTGTATTTCCACAAGAGCTACGTCTGGATGTTCCAATGCACCCATCACAGGATCATGCAGGATTAACTGGAATGTTTCCACTTCTTCAAACTCATCATCTTTTAAAATCTTCACTCTCCAATTACCCACAGTCTGTCCTGGGTTGAACTGAACCTGTCTGGCAGACTTTCCATTGAAATCTTCGCCTTTCACTGCTGTTCCATCAACCGTCTTTATTCCTGGGGTAAAATAAAAAATGTATTGATCTTAGTCCAATCATCTAATAGGTTAAAGGTTAAACATCCTGGTACTTTCTGAGGATACAAATTCATTATCAATGAGAATTTGGCAATTATTTGAAACAATGCAAGCAGTTGCCATTCAAAAACTGTTAAACATTTGTTACTTGGCATCAAATTCTTAGTAAACACCAGTTTCAGTAGAAATATACATTTAGTAAATATTATAGAATGATAAAATATTTCGAAGCATTCAAGCTGAATTTTAGTTAATAAGTAAACTTGAATTTTCAAAACGTTTTTCGGTTTGTAAAATTTACAAAGTAAAACATAGTCTTGATATTGAGTAAACTTGGCTTGGTGAAAATGGCATTGGTTTACAAATTAGAATAGTTGCAATGACCCCTGGGATACCCCTTGGCATCAAACATTTGGACTCCAGCAGAGAAATTGCTTGTCAATACAAATCAATTTTTCACTCTATATACAAACACAAACACAAAGTCAGATTGCTACTGTTATTTTTATAAAAGAGGTTCGCTTCGCTAGTAAATCCCTTTACAAATCAGTTTGTTTTAAGTAAGTCATATTTTATTGCATCTGTTCAAAACTAATAAACATTCAGAAATGTTGTCAAATTCAAGAAGACAACCTCTCGCTGAGTTCAGAAGTTCAGAGTTAGATTGAGTTGGCTGAAAAGATCATCTTCCATCATTTCCATTTCTCCGTTCCAGTTCACCGGATATTTGTAAACTCTACTTTCCACGTGGGGACAGATATACAAACTGTCTAGACATTAATAATCTGCACAAATCCACAGAAATAATAAATGAATGGATAACTGGCGATATAATCTTTGACAACACTAGAGGGCGTACTTTACACTGCAGCTACTGTTAAACCATTTATTTTCACTGACATTTAATTTCACTATTTTGATGTTTTGAGCATATTCACTGTGTTTTAATCTCACAAATTTGTCAAAGAAACAATGAGTTTTATTGTCATTTTATATGTTCAAATAGATTTAATTTAGAAGCGAAAATAGCGAAATTAAAACCCTTTGAATAATTAATACATTTACAGTATTAAGTAGTGCAACAGAACAAACATAGCTAACTTTTAGTTCCAATCGCTCACTATGATCACTGATAACAGTGCTCATGATCTAAGAGAGCAGAGCAAGGGTGTCAATTAGACATTATGACCTGGGAGGGAGAATCAAAACTATACTATTTTGACTTGTGTTTGTTTTGACTTGGGCCTGCTACATTTCAACCGATTGTTAGTACTGCAAAGACCCAGCTTACTGTGAAACTTACACACAGTCACACTTGGGTGATTGCATTACTTATTTCACACAATGTCTGCAGCAAGCATGACAGTGTGGACGCACCTAGTAGATTGAAATCATGCCGTGGTGTGTACTTCAAGCAGCCCGATTGCTACAACACAACGTCAGCGATTGAAAGAGTACAATGACCCCCATCAGGCTGAGAAGTTTTGAACTGATAAATGCATGTCATAATCTATTGTTGGCCAAATTATTAAACATACAGGCCTCCAAAGAGAGGTAAAATTATTTATGAAGATATACTTGATCAAAAGAACAACAATTTCTGGAAATATAGGACATGCATGCAAATTAATATAATAATAATAACTTTATTACACTACTAAAAACCTTCAGAGGGTTTATGTATGGTAAGGAACATAAATACAATGAAAATAAAAACATACAATATTAATATACAACACAGACTCAAATGGGAAGGCCAATGTCACTATACGCTGGGTGAGTGTGCCACAAACACAATGGGGAGCCCAATGCCACTATACCCTGGGTGAGTGTGCCACAAACACAATGGGAAGGCCAATGCCACTATACCCTGGATGAGTGTGCCACAAACACAATGGGAAGGCCAATGCCACTATACGCTGGGTGAGTGTGCCACAAACGCAATGGGGAGGCTAATGCCACTATACGCTGGGTGAGTGTGCCACAAACACAATGGGAAGGCCAATGCCACTATACGCTGGGTGAGTGTGCCACAAACGCAATGGGGAGGCTAATGCCACTATACGCTGGGTGAGTGTGCCACAAACACAATGGGGAGGCCAATGCCACTATACGCTGGGTGAGTGTGCCACAAACACAATGGGAAGGCCAATGTCACTATACCCTGGGTGAGTGTGCCACAAACACAATGGGGAGGCCAATGCCACTATACGCTGGGTGAGTGTGCCACAAACGCAATGGGAAGGCCAATGTCACTATACCCTGGGTGAGTGTGCCACAAACACAATGGGGAGGCCAATGCCACTATACGCTGGGTGAGTGTGCCACAAACACAATGGGGAGGCCAATGCCACTATACCCTGGGTGAGTGTGCCACAAACACAATGGGAAGGCCAATGCCACTATACGCTGGGTGAGTGTGCCACAAACACAATGGGAAGGCCAATGTCACTATACCCTGGGTGAGTGTGCCACAAACACAATGGGAAGGCCAATGCCACTATACCCTGGGTGAGTGTGCCACAAACGCAATGGGAAGGCCAATGTCACTATACCCTGGGTGAGTGTGCCACAAACACAATGGGGAGGCCAATGTCACTATACCCTGGGTGAGTGTGCCACAAACACAATGGGAAGGCCAATGCCACTATACGCTGGGTGAGTGTGCCACAAACGCAATGGGGAGGCTAATGCCACTATACGCTGGGTGAGTGTGCCACAAACACAATGGGAAGGCCAATGCCACTATACGCTGGGTGAGTGTGCCACAAACGCAATGGGGAGGCTAATGCCACTATACGCTGGGTGAGTGTGCCACAAACACAATGGGGAGGCCAATGCCACTATACGCTGGGTGAGTGTGCCACAAACACAATGGGAAGGCCAATGCCACTATACCCTGGGTGAGTGTGCCACAAACACAATGGGAAGGCCAATGTCACTATACCCTGGGTGAGTGTGCCACAAACGCAATGGGGAGGCTAATGCCACTATACGCTGGGTGAGTGTGCCACAAACACAATGGGGAGCCCAATGCCACTATACGCTGGGTGAGTGTGCCACAAACACAATGGGAAGGCCAATGTCACTATACCCTGGGTGAGTGTGCCACAAACACAATGGGGAGGCCAATGCCACTATACCCTGGGTGAGTGTGCCACAAACGCAATGGGAAGGCCAATGTCACTATACCCTGGATGAGTGTGCCACAAACGCAATGGGGAGGCTAATGCCACTATACGCTGGGTGAGTGTGCCACAAACACAATGGGGAGCCCAATGCCACTATACGCTGGGTGAGTGTGCCACAAACACAATGGGGAGGCCAATGCCACTATACGCTGGGTGAGTGTGCCACAAACGCAATGGGAAGGCCAATGTCACTATACCCTGGGTGAGTGTGCCACAAACACAATGGGGAGGCCAATGCCACTATACGCTGGGTGAGTGTGCCACAAACGCAATGGGAAGGCCAATGTCACTATACCCTGGGTGAGTGTGCCACAAACACAATGGGGAGGCCAATGCCACTATACCCTGGGTGAGTGTGCCACAGACTGAATGAAAAAACCAATGCCACTATACCCTGGGTGAGTGTGCCACAAACACAATGGGGAGGCCAATGCCACTATACGCTGGGTGAGTGTGCCACAAACACAATGGGAAGGCCAATGTCACTATACCCTGGGTGAGTGTGCCACAGACGCAATGGGAAGGCCAATGTCACTATACCCTGGGTGAGTGTGCCACAAACGCAATGGGAAGGCCAATGTCACTATACCCTGGGTGAGTGTGCCACAAACACAATGGGAAGGCCAATGCCACTATACCCTGGGTGAGTGTGCCACAAACACAATGGGAAGGCCAATGCCACTATACCCTGGGTGAGTGTGCCACAAACGCAATGGGAAGGCCAATGTCACTATACCCTGGGTGAGTGTGCCACAAACGCAATGGGAAGGCCAATGCCACTATACCCTGGGTGAGTGTGCCACAAACACAATGGGGAGGCCAATGTCACTATACCCTGGGTGAGTGTGCCACAAACGCAATGGGAAGGCCAATGTCACTATACCCTGGGTGAGTGTGCCACAAACACAATGGGAAGGCCAATGCCACTATACCCTGGGTGAGTGTGCCACAAACACAATGGGAAGGCCAATGCCACTATACCCTGGGTGAGTGTGCCACAAACACAATGGGAAGGCCAATGCCACTATACCCTGGGTGAGTGTGCCACAGACTGAATGAAAAAACCAATGCCACTATACCCTGGATGAGTGTGCCACAAACACAATGGGAAGGCCAATGCCACTATACCCTGGGTGAGTGTGCCACAAACACAATGGGAAGGCCAATGCCACTATACCCTGGGTGAGTGTGCCACAGACTGAATGAAAAAACCAATGCCACTATACCCTGGATGAGTGTGCCACAAACACAATGGGAAGGCCAATGCCACTATACCCTGGGTGAGTGTGCCACAAACGCAATGGGAAGGCTAATGCCACTATACCCTGGGTGAGTGTGCCACAGACTGAATGAAAAAACCAATGCCACTATACCCTGGATGAGTGTGCCACAAACACAATGGGAAGGCCAATGCCACTATACCCTGGGTGAGTGTGCCACAAACGCAATGGGAAGGCCAATGTCACTATACCCTGGGTGAGTGTGCCACAAACACAATGGGAAGGCCAATGTCACTATACCCTGGGTGAGTGTGCCACAAACGCAATGGGAAGGCTAATGCCACTATACCCTGGGTGAGTGTGCCACAGACTGAATGAAAAAACCAATGCCACTATACCCTGGATGAGTGTGCCACAAACACAATGGGAAGGCCAATGCCACTATACCCTGGATGAGTGTGCCACAAACACAATGGGAAGGCCAATGCCACTATACCCTGAGTGAGTGTGCCACAAACACAATGGGAAGGCCAATGCCACTATACCCTGGGTGAGTGTGCCACAAACACATTGGGAAGGCCAATGCCACTATACACTGGGTGAGTGTGCCACAGACTCAATGGGAAGGCCAATGCCACTATACCCTGAGTGAGTGTGCCACAGACTCAATGGGAAGGCCAATGCCACTATACCCTGGATGAGTGTGCCACAAACACAATGGGGAGGCCAATGCCACATCAACCATGTCTGAAATACCGGTGAAGACGCACGCACAGATGTCAAAATATAAGTCACTATTTCTGACTGTGACCAAAAAAGAACTAAAAATCATCTTACCAACAAAAGAGGTTTCTCCCAAGTAACCACGACGATGCAATTTCACATGTAGATTTCTTTCAGTTTCATTGACTACGTAGTAATCCTTCTCCAGTGAGATCCAAGCCCAGTTGAGACGGAACAGCTGATTGGCCAATGTATTGTCACCTGAAATAGGAAGAAAAATTATGAGTTTGTGATATCTTTATATCTAATATATACATTTACATATGGATGTTCATAATTCAAGATCTCAAATAATTGACCTCACTTTCTCTAATGGTCGTCATGGCAATCTGAGTACTGGAAACTTACCCTCAATCACAATAATACATAAAATCAAAAACTTACTCAGGAGCTCTCTTAACTTCATCGATTTTGATAACAAATCAAAATTACAATAAAAGGCAAAAAATATACAAAAACAATTTTGAATACCATTTTATATAGGGTGCGTATGTCTGATGTTGAAATCTATAGATTAGATGTAGACAAGTCACTGGTTGATTTGTTTCCACCTCCCAACAAATTTTCTAATTTTTAAAACTGACATAAAATTGGTTCTTTTATTTTAAGTTAGATTTATTCCCTCACTGGATGCCTACGAGCACTTTGTCACTAATAAAGTGCTAGATTTATAGGAAAGGTGGATTACTGTTACAGTAGTATGTGGAGAGTACATGTACAAAGTTCATTATTCCTAACCCTAAAAGTGTTACTGGCACCTCTAGCAATATCAAAATAATCTGAACTTGTCTCAAAAATCCAAACACCCGACTATACTTCATAGACCATGAAATTTGTAATTTGTCAACACTCGGCAAAATCGGCAGTACTTTGTAAAATAACAGCGATGTAAATACAGACTGAGTGTTTAAGTGTTTGCAAAGTAAAAGTTAAAACTGTTTGAACTAGGACGACCATAACTATTAACCTCTGTTTTAATCCTAGGGGGTAAGAGACATTTGAAGACAGATCCATATCTAGCCTCCGCCAAGCTAACCCAGTTAAGAAGCAGACTGCAGTACGCCTAAGAACACCATAATGGTATTTATATTGGCCGAGTGCATACAAAACACTACTGTGGTCAGACTCTTTGAACTAATTGGCAAGAAGACAGTAAGGTTTTATCAATGAATCTGGTTAAAAACTGATAGGGGAAATCAAAACAGCCTTGAGGTTGGAATTTTTTGACAGCATTATATGCAGAATGCATATCTGATTGAGTGAGGCATTTCCTATACTACATAAGCATAATGTTAGTTTTAATTAATATGGCAATGCCCAGATAACCTTACAACCTCTTTGGGTTAATCCAGGATAAAGTTATATATATGTATATACTGTTCATATATACTGTTCAATATCACAACCACCAAATCCTAAATCAAATGTGATACATTAACCTTTTCACCACCAGACTTTCTCGCCCAAATTTGTCTGCAGTTTTTTTTTATATTCTTCAATATTTCTGGAAATAAGTCCTAATTTTGGAGCCAACAGAAACAATTTCAATCAGTTTTCAGCTTTAAAGTTTTACTCAAAAAATTTCGCTATTTTTGTCTTAATCTTCTGAAGGAAAGTGCAGACTATAAACGGGACTATTTTGTTAATTTGTGATGAAAAGAATGAACTGGTGGTGAAAAGGTTAAAGCAATAAACATTTTTATTATCATACTATTTATATGCATGAATGTTTTTTTTTATATAAAATATTTTATTTTATAAATGTATTATAAATTTTAAATGATGATTGAAAACAACTTGACCAAACACAATGGATACCACCTGTATGGCAGTAAATTGTCCACAATTCTAGACCTTTCTCCTCCGTCAAATACAACAAAATTCTTCAAATTTTAGTTAAAGAATTGAGTTAGGGGGGTGTGTGTAAACAATGTACTCCCTATAATGTTGTATACATCTCTCACAAGGAACCATATAAAATTTGACATACCAAGATGACCATCACCCTTTAATACGTATCACCATGGATACTGATGGATCCTAAACATACAATTTCAACATATGCACCATAAAATAGGTTAGTAAGTGAAAAGTACATGTGTATGCAAATCATAGTAGTGCATATCAACAATAAACTGTGAACTTTTCAGATGATGGAGAAGAGGGCACCCCCCGGGGAGAGTGCACCACATTCATACAACAGCAGCTTTGCATTGAACTGACCAGACCCTGACGAAATATAAACATTTGTACTCATTGATGAAATGTGTAATTCAGCCATTACGAGAAAACATTGAAATGGAGGTCACAGTATGACTGTAAAATTACACAAAATTTCTTGTTTTTCTAGGTTTTCTGTAATAAATGTCAAAATTTGTTGCAACATTTTCGTTGTGTAATAGTTCATTCAAGTTCAAATCAAACATATGCCATATTTGTTGTTAGTGATGCGAATGCTTACATAAATGACAGAGGTGTGTCATATTTTGATGGCTCAGTATACAATAAATACAACTGGTAGTTTCAAATGTGCTTGTATTCGAGATGCACTTCTAATAGAGCAAATATGGTACATCCTTGGAAAGCAAGTATGATAGTTCTTTCTGCTCATTATGAGAAAAATGAGCATTATTGCATAATTTATATCAACGATAATTCGGTCCAATATTCTTAAGTATTTTACTGTAATTTCTTTGTTACTTTTAGACCAAATGGATCTAATATTAGTTAGAAGTATTGATCAGCATTTTTGAAGGAATTTGAAAAGAATTTACTTAGAAGTTATTATTCCTATGATATTAGTGTTAATGACTTAACCTGGTATTTTAACAAGTCACAAAGTAAGAAGTCTAAATACCAAAATCAAAAGTAAAACAGGACGATACCACAGTGTTGTCATGTATACACTTCTTTACCGTACATAGTTTCACATTGTTTCAACTGTATGTGCTGTGGAACAAATACAGACAATTTCGCAGCAGATTTTGAAGCATATGTAAACGTGAACGTCAGACGTACAGACACACAAACTCAAAGTTCAAAGTTCGTAAAACACTCCATAGTTGATTCTGGAACTAAGATACTGCATACGCTAATAGGTGATTTTCTGAACAATTGCGAGATCTCGCGAGATGCATGAAAGACGCGCGTCGAACGTCTGCCGCAAAAATCGAACGATTTGATTTTGAACTAGAATTTCTTTATTTCGCAGCTTACATTGACCGGCCGATCTTCGACAGAGGAATATTGCTTCCGAATACCCTTACTTAATCGAAATTGCCTATCATCAAATGTGGACAGCACATTATTAAGCATGGAAATGTCCCCAAAATACTTTCGCGTTTGTCGAATCCCACGCGATGTTTGACGCCACTACGACGCTATGACCTTTGTTTGTCCTGTTTTTACGTTCGATTTCACGCATAACGCGTGATTCTCGCAGTGAACGGGAAATGGTCTATTTTCAAATTACAATTACAATTACATTGATCAGGACTGATTTGAATGTCTGTGTGAAAGTGAATATAAAGTTGTAACAACAATCCAAATGTGATGGGATAATTTGCGTTTTTCAATTTTTAACCAATGCTAAGTGTGTTTGATTCAATTGTGGAATGTCTGTGTTTTTAACGTTTTTAACACATATAGAGTTCAGACTGCACAGTAAAAAAATATGTTCCATGTATAAGTAGGAATATTTTGCGAAAGAACCTGTTTTAGGTGTATTTAAAAGATGAGCTTCTGGTGTTTAGGTTCCATACGATAGAGTTTGGATCAAGGCGTGGAGAGGGCTTAAATAAAATTACAAGTCTTATTGAGAGTAAATGGGGGCAGAAAGTAGATTTCAAGTTGAGCTAAGGTTAAACATAATTTGTTTTGAGGACATTCACATTTAGAGAGAGAGGAAAGGCTTATGAGCTAAACAAACGTCTCTGGGAAAACCTGGAGAACATGCAGTAAAAACAAACACGGAACAGTCTTTGATAAATGAACCTTCATAAACTCCACCAAACACCATTTATTACGAGTCAAACTGTTCAATATGCTCAGAATTGAGTGTCAATACGGACCCGGTGGTACTGTCTGAACTGACCGTGTGATAACGTCAAAGCCAGTCATGGTAACAATGCCATCTATTTCCTTTTGTAACATATTTATATACACTAATAAATACTTGTATTATCATTGTACTGATAGTATATTTATATAAACCTTCATAAACATCCAAATAAAGGCTCATTGAAGTACTTGAACTTCTAGCATGGCAAAGCTTTAGGTAGTGATAGCTACCAGATTGAGAACATCCATGTACATGGCCCTCTAACTGATCTTATTCAAATCACAGTCACACTGTCAGGATATACAAGTCAGAATATCATTTCAATTCATTGATTTTTTTTTATTTGAAGTAAAGCCTTCTGTTAATGAAATTTGTAATCCTAGACTCAATTCTTGTAAGATATATTTCATCACCAACATATAGCAAAGAGACAATATTATGGGAATACTTGGCTTTCTGTTTGAATTATTTGGGAGGTAATTAAATATAGAAATAAATCATATTCTTGTCACTGACACTTAAATTTAGGTAAATTTACTAAGTTTGAACAAAATACAACTGAAAAATAGCCTTGGTCCCAATGATACAGTATAAATCACAATTCAAAAATATGTGCGGGCATGTGACTGTTCACCCAAACAACGTAACAGAATAGCCTTGCCACCTGTCGGTAGTATATTAGCAACTAACAAAACAAAGTCACTCCTCATAATTCCCATAACTTTTAGTACACTGATATAAATCCTCTGGAGCCATTAATCAATAACATCTAGTATTGGGTAATTTTACCAGCAAGGTCGAAAAAAGATCATCCAAGCCATGCACTAAATGGACCTTACCTGCATCTGGACAGGATAGATTTTATATGATAATTATTCTTCCGTGTACAAATAATTATTTACAATCAGTTGTATAGTCATAAAACAAGGATTCTTTGACTTACAGGGAAAAAAAATTATTTAGTTTATTTTTTCTGAGAAGCAGTCACTAAAAAATATAGGTTGGCTTTTGAACTATGTTAAAAATAAATTAGTATTTGTTTATTGATCTTGGTAACAAGGAAACCATTTTTGAAATGTACACTGCAAGGCAACCATAAATAGTGAATTTTTAATTACATGATTAATTAAGTTGTGGTCATCAATGTTAATCCTAATTCCTGACCTGAAACTGACAAATATGAGAGTAACACCGCCCTCTACTCTTGGAAATTATAGAATACCTGATAAACTTGATTAAATGATAAACAAAGAAAAAAGAATCTATAGTCTTAGCAATTCATATATATCCCATAATGCAATGCATTGATGACATCATTGTGAAGATGCATCTCCCATTAGTCGAAAATTAAACATCCGTCCCTGTTGATTTCATACCATGTATAACATATAGTAACATAGGCCAGGGTCACATGGACACCCACGAATGTAAATTCTTTCAATTTTACAAACAAATTTGTGCAAAGGATGATATAGTTATATTTCTAACAGTTATTTCATCTCATACCAGAATACACCAGTCTAGGTTTGTGATTGGAATTTTAGCGAAAACTAGTCGTTTTGAAATTTTGGACTGATATGTTTAGAGTTAGTCAAATGGGTCAGTTTTTCTAATATTGCCAATACATTAGTGTAGTTGAATTTGATTCTTTTTAGAAGACTTTTAAACATTTGTAATGAAGCTGTTTATTATTGGATTTAAATAACTAGACAAATTATACCAACTTGAGGTATTGATTCTATTATGTGTAAAATAACCCAGCTTTTCAAAGTTTTTACAATGTTGTCTAAGGGGTGTTTAAGTGCAGTATGAAACCTAAATGTGTCTTCCAACTAGACAACTAGGGCAGTAGCAGCATATCTCAACGCGAAATCATGATTTATACCAATGGTTATTCAAGATTTGGGTACATATACAAGGTTTTCACTATGTTTACATTACAGTAAAGGCATATGGATCGACTTTGTTGTGTAACACAGATATGATGAATGGTTGCACTAGTTTTGTCTGCAAGTGGCCTGTAATCCAGCCATACTGATTACACTCAAGAACGGCCTGGTGAATTGCGATACAACCACGTAGTCGGGACAGAACTATGTGTCATCACTGATTGGCTGTCTCCATAACTTCGGTGCAATACCATGGGAATATGAATGCGTTCTGACCGATTCACCGATGGCATGCCTCCAACATTTACTCACTTGGTTTGAAATGTAAAAATGCCCCGGCGTGTACAAGTCATGTTTGTTTCATCATAACGCCGACAGATCTAGACTAAGGCTGTGGTCATTATGTAGCACGTGTTCAAATTTCATGTAATCAAATACAGTATTTTACACTTGTTATATACGTTGCTAGCGAACACCAAGTTCCAAATTTGGGCAATGAGGCCATTTTATTTTTTTGCTAAAATATTAAACAGTCTACAAGTTTAGTCAATTCCTCAACATAGTGGGGCACTTTGCAGTGGGAAAATAAGTGGAAAAAAATGACTTGTGCCTTTCAATTTTTTTCAGTTTTTCAGGTGAAGGAATTGAACAATCAATCATAAAACTACATTCAGAAGTGCACTCTGATTGGTTCATTATTATACATAATGTATTGTGACATCATACACATTGTTTTAATGTGCTTAAATGCTACAAACTATTATGAGAACAAAGTTTACGAGATAAAAGTATAAACACAGACGCAGAGTAACATTAACCAGTACAAGAGCAATAGGTACCACCATCTAAGTGATGGATCTAATTCCTGGTAACCTTTGACTTTTAGAATTACACCACTCAATGAATAACCAACATAACACTTTGAGAAATGACATCGCTCCTTAAACCACTACCAGATAATAGAATCATTTCATCAGTCGTCCATTTTTGTTCAAATCCAGAAATTAATGAAACCTGCACCTGTAACCCAATATGCATAATCTTGATACAAAGTTTTAATGAAATCACCCTGTTCATCTCCGAAAAACAGTTCTGGGCATGTATACAGACTGATTTTATAATCAATATTAATAGTTACCCCAATAAATTTATGATGTATATTGTCTAGTAATATACTGTGATAGAGGCAGTATTGTGTATACTGTCTAGTAATATACTGTGATAGAGGCAGTATTATGTATACTGTCTAGTAATATACTGTGATAGAGGCAGTATTATGTATACTGTCTAGTAATATACTGTGATAGAGGCAGTATTATGTATACTGTCTAGTAATATACTGTGATAGAGGCAGTATTATGTATACTGTCTAGTAATATACTGTGATAGAGGCAGTAATATACTGTGATAGAGGCAGTATTATGTATACTGTCTAGTAATACACTGTGATAGAGGCAGTATTATGTATACTGTCTAGTAATATACTGTGATAGAGGCAGTATTATGTATACTGTCTAGTAATACACTGTGATAGAGGCAGTATTATGTATACTGTCTAGTAATATACTGTGATAGAGGCAGTATTATGTATACTGTCTAGTAATACACTGTGATAGAGGCAATATTATGTATACTGTCTAGTAATATACTGTGATAGAGGCAGTATTATGTATACTGTCTAGTAATATACTGTGATAGAGGCAGTATTATGTATACTGTCTAGTAATATACTGTGATAGAGGCAGTATTATGTATACTGTCTAGTAATATACTGTGATAGAGGCAGTATTATGTATACTGTCTAGTAATACACTGTGATAGAGGCAGTATTATGTATACTGTCTAGTAATATACTGTGATAGAGGCAGTATTATGTATACTGTCTAGTAATATACTGTGATAGAGGCAGTATTATGTATACTGTCTAGTAATACACTGTGATAGAGGCAGTATTATGTATACTGTCTAGTAATATACTGTGATAGAGGCAGTATTATGTATACTGTCTAGTAATATACTGTGATAGAGGCAGTATTATGTATACTGTCTAGTAATACACTGTGATAGAGGCAGTATTATGTATACTGTCTAGTAATATACTGTGATAGAGGCAGTATTATGCATACTGTCTAGTAATACACTGTGATAGAGACAGTATTATGTATACTGTCTAGTAATATACTGTGATAGAGGCAGTATTATGTATACTGTCTAGTAATATACTGTGATAGAGGCAGTATTATGTATACTATCTAGTAATATACTGTGATAGAGGCAGTATTATGTATACTGTCTAGTAATATACTGTGATAGAGGCAGTATTATGTATACTGTCTAGTAATACACTGATAGAGGCAGTACCGGTAATATGTATACTGTCTAGTAATATACTGTGATAGAGGCAGTATTATGTATACTGTCTAGTAATATACTGTGATAGAGGCAGTAATATGCATACTGTCTAGTAATATACTGTGATTGAGGCAGTATAAGGTCAGATTCTAGACATTCATATCCCATAGGACTGTAAGCCTAGAGGCATTCCAAGCCCCTTTTTTTTTATCTTGCCTGGTTCTACGAAATCACAGATACGATTATCAGTTAAAAGCATCCCTGACAAATTGCCTGTATGTACAGTGCTTGAAGGATTAAATGTCAAACTTAACATTCGAAAAAAATAAACAATAAAAGTCATGACAAAACCCAGATACTAGGTAAAAAACAGTTAACAAATTTGGTTAGACTACCCAAAATTCACTATTCTATGCCCCCCTAAGTTTCAAACTATAAACTATTCATACCCCCTAATAGCATGTTGAATTTTGACCCAGCAACACATGGGAAGAATAACAAAGTACAAGGAAGTGATAGACTGGCATATCACAGAGTAAATGATATGACAGCATATCGATGACCTTTTTCTAAATATTGTGTCTTTCTACTGTTTCATCTTCAGACTAAATGTTGGTAAAGTGGTAAAACAGTTGGCTAATTAAAGGATGCATAGGCTTATCCAAATAAACAAATGATAGCCTGATGGATACTTTACCCCCCTCCCACACACACACACACACACACACACACACACACACACACACATACTTGTATTGCAATATGTTCCGAGGACTCCATTGGATTAACTTTTAATATAGTTGAATTAACTTTTAATATAGTTGCGATATGAACTCGATTAAAACGCGTTCCTATATAGGGTTGCGTTTTAATTGGAGTTTAATTAAACTCAATTACAATGCAATACAATGGAGAATTGCATTTTAATTAAGTTTAATTAAACAAGAGTTGAATATCCCGTGACTGAACATAGAAATGTTTGCGAAGCTTAGGTTTAGTATCGGGGTAAGGTATGGTATAATTATATTAATATTAATATAACGTGAACCATACCTTCCCCCGATACTAAACCTAAGCTACGCAAAACGTATTAATAATCGAATTAACTATTAATATAAATTATGTTTTCCGAGGACTATGAAAAAGGTCCCCGGAAGGTGTGTATGTCCTCGGAAGTAGCTATATATCTGTATTTTTGTCCTCGCAACATATAGCAATCCAAGTACACACACACACACACACACACACACACACACACACACACACACACACACACACACACAATAATCTGTAACACAACTGTAATACTGGTCAAACTGTAATGTATTAAATATTCTCCAAATTACAATGTCACTATTTTTGGTAAAAACCAAAAGTTGAAACCATGTGAACATTACAATAGAAACCTATGTTCATAGGAAAATGTATAAGAATATTGTAAATCCATTAATTATTAGTTAGTTTTTAATTTCATATTTTTGTTTTTAAGTAAAATTTGCTATTAATTAAATCTATGTGAACATAACTTAACAATAGAACTCATTGTTTTTACTCCCATGTTTGTGAACTTGAATAAAACCCAGTGAAATTGCTCAAAGCATCAAAACAGTGAAAATAAATAGTTTTACAGTATGCTCAAAATGTAATGATATTAAATATTAGTGAAAATAAATGCTT
The DNA here is from genome assembly GCF_978046115.1 of Saccoglossus kowalevskii. Lineage (NCBI taxonomy): Eukaryota > Metazoa > Hemichordata > Enteropneusta > Harrimaniidae > Saccoglossus > Saccoglossus kowalevskii. The sequence goes on along the minus strand of NC_140644.1, from coordinate 12,387,473 downwards.
TTACAGTAACCAGCATGTCCTGATGATCGACTGTCATACAAAAACAACACAATAATTATCCTAGCAAAGATTTCTGCCCAATTCTACACATATAAGGAATAATGGATGTGAATTGTCAAGTAGAGTCTGACTTCTCAATAGTTTATTTTAGACTATAGTCAGAGCAGTTGTGTATAAGTAAGACTTAACCACACAAACAAGCAGCAAGAAAAACATCCACCAAAGCTACTATACACAGAGCAGTAAACCCGCACTCCTCTCAGTTTTCAATGTTTAATTATTCATTCCAAGACAAATAATTAATCTTTCCCAGCACAACTGAAGTTCTTGTTTCCACAAATCCCAAAATAACTCAGTACTTTCAACACCACATCAGGAAGTGTTGATCTTGGCTGATTGTTAGTACAGTGTTTGTTAATTATTTTCTCCAGTTACTGCTAATAAATACAACCAAAGCACATGTCTGTCAGTGTCGTTCATGGCTGGATGGATCCAGTAGGCAGAACAAAGGGCTAATTAGTAAATGAACAACAGCCCTTGACCACTGACTTCATGGTATTGACTTCAATGCTAGCAAGTAAAGAAGTATTACAATCTACCATACATATAAATATTTTCTAATAAATTTAAAGCTCATGTACAATGAGATTTTTTAATTCGATACGAGTAGATTGAATTTTTTAGTAGCATATGTCATTAACTGAATAACATAGGTTCATAAGCATATTAAGTAATATTTTGATAATATGTGGAAATAGCTGTGACTATCGATCTTTTCTCTAAAATTTTTTATTTTTAATGTCAAGAGTACGAATTTCTAACAGCCCTCGCCAAGATGTGAACACTGGAAGCATAGTATATCTGCTGTATACTGACATTGTACATTAAATCACTTGCTTGTGAAAAACTCATAGTTTTCACATCACATTTCAGATGACATTAGGGATTGGTCAGTTACTTCAGCCTGGGGGGGGGGGGGTGTCGGCAGATTCCATTTTGCCAGCTGTAAATCTCAGTTGACCCACCCCCTATCAAAAAAAAAAAAAAGTGCCTATAACGTTTTTGCATCAACAAATTTATAGGCAATATAGGTAATAGTTATTATTAAGGACACATTTGTACGATTACCTTTTTTATCGTTTGTTAATTTTTAAAAATATATGCATGAGCACGTGTGTGAATTCTGGAAAACATGGTGACCCCCCTATTCATGGTATCAAAAACAGGGTGACCCCCCCCCTATTCGCACAATCAAAAACAGGGTAACCCCCCCCCCCCTACTAATCCACCGACCCCCCCCCCCCTAGGCCGAAGTAACTGACCAATCCCTTAGCCTTGTGCAGGGTTACTTTGCCCATGCATTTGTGTTTATTAAAGACAATATTTGGTAGTATTTAGTCATCTTTATATGGTTATATTTAAACAAAACAAAATTTAAAATCACAGCTATTAATTACTGCTTTAATGAACCAGCATACAAAAAATTTCTGTTCTAATAGAGTACATACAGTATACACTTTATTCAAGAGACTATAGTTGAAACATGGACACAAAAAAATGACCTCTTCATCTAATTTTATTTTAGCTAAATGTAATTCTGTGAATTCAAGATATAGTAAATCAACAAGAAAGTATATTCTCACAATGAGACTGTTGACAAAAATTCCTCTAAACCATGCATAGATAAAAATAAATATCGCGTAACTACTGTAAACTTCTTAATTTTCACTGCTACAATTTTTTGCAATGATTTTTTGGCATTCATGAAGACAAAATTATGCGAAAGTCATCGACACTCCATGCTATACAACCCTAGAGAAATTTCCACTGCAATAAAATTTCTCTGGAAACTAAAGCAGTTTACAGTACTATAGAATAAATTATTTTCGCTTGGAATTAATTTTCTCTATTTTAGCTGAAGGAATGATTCAGTGAAAATAAAATCCAGCGAATATACCTTTTTTCCTATATTTTACATTCCACTTATCAAAAATCAGTGAAAATAAATTCCATACAAAGCACCAAAAATGTCTTTTCAGTGAAAATTAATTCCAGCTAAAATAAAGTATTCTACAGTATTTTAAAGTGTTTCATTACAATCCACACACTACCAGGACAGTTTTGATAAGAAATTCAGAGAAATGACCGATGTTTCAACCTTGACTTGTCAGTCTGGTTAACAGTTCAAATTTTTCAAACCCCCAAAACATGGTCAGGGACATCAGAGAAATAAGAAACGTTTTCTGGATAAATTGATCTATGCTGGCATTTATATTCTCACATGTAGACCACCAGTGTTTATTTGGAACTGGTAATTTTAAGAAATCAGAAACTCCATTACAAGCATAAGGTATGCTGTCTATATCTCTTGGGACATGTGATAACCTTGGATATGCAATGCATTAAGGGAATTCTTCCTGTATGACATATAGGTATATCATACACACCCAAGGAAATTTACTTTCAAGGATATTTTAATAAGATGATATTACCCCCTCATTTTTTGTTTATAGATACCCACATTGCCAGTTGGTCCACTCAGCAAATACTGTGGAATACTTTATTTTCGCTGGAATTAATTTTCACTGAAAAGGCTTTTTGGGTGTTTTGTATGGAATTCATTTTTACTGATTTTTGATGAGTTTAATGGGGAATATAGAAAAAAAAGTATATTTGCTGGATTTTATTTTCACGGAATCATCCCTTCAGCAAAAATAAATTCCAAGCGAAAATAAAGTATTCTATAGTAGTGTGAAAGAGATCCAACAAACACAAAATTTCTAGAAATATTTCGATGCAAATGAGTTTTGAACAAAATGATTGAAAGGTTTGATTCTTTACAGGCTGTATTTTCCAGTATCTCGGCAAGTACTCAATGTTTCCATTTGCCTGGAAACCATGTCAGTTTCTGTTTCTACAAATAAATCTTTCCATTGAGTGTTTGTTGAGTGAGTTATTACAACAGCTCGCAAATCGGAAAATAAGGAGGTGTACAAAATAAAACAAAATGTTCTTTATAACTTAAAACTGATGAGTGACCTACTGTTTGGAAAGATACAGGTCAGAACTAATACCAATATTGCAATTGAACGGTCAACAGTTTTTAAATCATAAAGCTGTCCTTGAAAGAGGCTGTTACCCACAATGCAGTGCACCAATAAACAGAACTCGTTGATACCACTTCCCAACTAGAAGCAATTTGCTTGCCATAGCAAATCAGTTAATAACAAAGATAAACACATCATGACTGTAATTACTGTTAAGGTAAATAAACAGTTTTCAGGAATCCCTAAAATTGATCATTCAAACCCATTCCCAGGGATATCAACTTGACTACCGTACTTGATCTCTCTGTTTGAGATTAAGATTGCAGGTGTGGATTTAAACCGTTTCAAGAGGGCAGGTAATCTGAAGTCTAATCTAAATGACTCGTGATTTGTCACATGTCTTTCTCATAGAAAATAAGCATATCAAGATTACACAGGAAACATAAAACTGGTGGTGATGAAGTGCAAAATGTTTGACACTTTGATAGTTGGTATTTACTTCCACAACTTTGTACTCATAGTTTCATCTCACAAGGACATGTCATGATAACTTCAATGCTATGTGCATGACTTTCAGTCAACCATAATTTTTTTTGCCTTTATTTAAAACAATTGCACTAATCTGTATCTATGACAACACACAGTACCAACAAATTTTATTATAATTTAATATCATGCTCAGATATTATATTGAGTACAAATGCATACCCATTGTCTACAACAATGGCAGCTTTTAAACATTCTATCATTTGATGTTCCAAAAAAGTAATTTATTGTTATTATTCATATAGATTTATAAGAATAATGATTTTTATCTCTAACTTGCAGCATAACAATCAGGTCAATCTCTTTTACCTGAACAAAAATGTGGGAAATTTGTCTGATTTTTTTTTTACTATAAATTTTCAGAATCACTTTTTCCACCAAATTAATGCGTATACTTTGTAGCAATGAGAATTGAATGGCTAATATTAGTTCATATAAATAATATAAGCATAGTTGTTTCCAAACAACAATGAAAATTTCAGAAAAATAGCCAGGACACTATTCAGGTTACCTAACATCATCAGTGAACACACACTATATATATGTAACTCTATTTATCTTTTTATCTGAGGGCTAGTCTTGAATTATTGACCAAAGAACAAGAGGCATATACTCAGTATATACGGTGAACAATCCTTATATGGAATTTATAATAAACCAAGTACTTGGGGAAAGATCATTCAGGAAATCAGCATAAGAACCCGACAAAATGTATGGAGTATGGACGACCAAGTAGGTAAGACCATAGGTTATCGATGTTTGTAGAAATTTGATCACTTTCACAAGTATTGTTATTTAGTGGGTGGTCGGGATCAGATAGCACACATTAATAATTATATTTACTTCATACTGTTGGGGGTCACATGATATGGTTGGGGGTCTTAGAAAGTCCCAGGTAGGAAAGAATAAGCACGAGACGTATTAAACATGTTTGGTGATATTTACACATACAGGGTAATTATAAATGAGAACGTAGGTTTCATGTACTTAAAAAACATTTTTGAATGTATTCACTACATTTTAATTCAAAGATTTATTATAATTTTTGTCATTTTTTTCGATGGTTTGTAAGTGGATTATGCTAATCATAAAAATTAAAAACCAATTATTACACTTACAGTTTCAAACATACGTATGTGTACATGAACAAATCTCTATCCACAAGTCCTTGTTTCTGTGCAGATTTTGTCAAAACGATGAATGAAAATAGCAGGGTTCAAAGTAAGGTCAAACAATGCTAAGGAAGCATTACAAATGCCCACCTACAATTTATGTAATATTAGTCAGGGCATTTCATTAAATATTCGACCAATTACACAATACTTTCCACTCCACCGATCCAATAAACTAATATTTTCCAATGAATGACTTAGAAGTATGTCCTCGGTATAAATGCATGATAAGGGCACTTAAAACATTGGAAAACACGATCGTTTATACCTCTATGTCACATGCTGCACCTGATGAACTGACCATATTGACCAGATGAATTTTCTTGCACTGGTACTATTAATTGGACCATAGGTATCTATCGTGTTAAAATAACAATTTGTTATTTTCCTCAAAATTCAACCATCTGGCAGGAAATAGTTACATTCAGATCGCTATCAATTTACCATGATGTTTTTACTTTAATGAAGATTATCTACAATGTAAGAGTAACTTCCATGTTTTTGTTTCCATGGTTTGAAATAACAACCTCCACCGACAAATCCTGTTACGACTAACCCTAATAATTCAAACACTCTGAAAACATGTTGTGTGTCCTATTTGCTCTATTGTATATGTTCTTGCATTTTACCAGGTGTGTTTCTATGGTTACATGTACCACCATCATAATAAGTATTATTTTAATGCATATTTAATGCAATTTTTGATTTATATGCACATCTATTGGAGATATGCTTCTAATAGAACAAATACAGTAGATTTTTTCTTCTAGCCATTCATCCACCTAACTTATATGTTCATTGTCCAACAAATTGGAATATTACAGTACATGATGACTGTATTTGCTCCATTAGAAGAAACTTTTACTTGAGCACATGTGCTACTAATAGAGTAAATACGGTAGTTGCAATTTAATAATACTGGTGATGTGGTACAGACTGCAAACCCAGTACATATGTCCTCGGGAAAATCAAGTAAATGATGAAAACAAATGACACATTTAGATTGAAAATAAATTAGTAAACAGGGCGGTAAAAAATTCACATGGCTCGCACTGACATGAACACTATAGATTAGATTTAATAGATGAATATACGACAATTCATTTCAGACCTCTGTCATATCTGATCTCAGGAAGGAAGTCGTGAGGACACATGAGGTCCCAGACTTATCAGCTGTTTCCTGTGATCTTTATCTGAAAATCTAAGTAGATCACCAGACAAGTCGCCTTCCTTTATAAGTAAATACAATGCATCCAAACCCATGTATATAGGAACTGTTTTCCCAGCTCTTCAGATTTGGTTGGAATTTCTTAGTTCACAAAATATATGGCCAAAAATGGTAGTAAGGGAGCAGTATTTGTCAAATAACAATGTCTGATTCGATGTCAATCACCCGTAGCCTAGGAGTTAGTGTGTCGGCCTCACGATCGGTATGTCTCGAATTGAAAACCTAGGATTCAATAGTACGCAGGTGTTTGCATTCTAACAAGACTAATTGGTGTCACGATAGCTTTTTAACTTCCCATAACGTCATTATGATACGATGACGGCCTCACGGATCAGTCATCGTAGTGCTAAACTTGAAATAAGGTTTCTGTGGCAAAATCCTCTATATTTAACGCTAACATGTGAAATTGGCACATAAAGATGTCAGGAAAAACAACAGTGATATTCAAAATCAGAAACTGGCAAAAAACAGAGTGGATGAAAAATATTAGTGAAGGACATTTCAAACAATATTCATTGTTGCACATTAGATAGATAGATAGATAGATAGATAGATAGATAGATAGATAGATAGATAACAGCTTTATTACAACCGTGTAGAAAATTTTACATTTCTAATTTGGTGTTTAAAATGTGCATTATGCACATTATCGCAGCTACCGCCCGACACCATGAAGGAACCCGGTAGTTTTACAGTAGTTCAAACTCTGTCGGACTTAATTCAAAAGAATTTGTGAAAATAAGTATTAAATAACGCATAGAAACCCAAAACTTCCAAACAGTGCACTAAAAAAGTAACCAATCACAGTTAAAATCCTCCTACTGTTTTATGTCACATATGTTCACCATGTTGCTATGACAACATCATTCATCAAAGTCCAAATCTCGGTATACTGACTGAATTCAGTCTTAGCAACAATTTCTATCCGTGTCTCACAGAGTGGATTTCAATTTGAGATTTTTCAAATAAACTATTGTTTCCCAAGGGGGTATAATCAGTGCATGGAACACTACAAACTCCTGTGATGGTTTATAAGCTTTACATAATTCTAGACACTAAAAACAAACAATGTTCAACTTTGGAGTCACCGGAGAAATCACAAATTTGGACTACAATTACTGACAGAAGACATAGCTTTCAGCTTTGGGGAAATTAAACCAAACTTTCCACATTTTCATCTGTCAACCCTAAATACACAGAATTGAATTCCAACAGGATTTCTTCTTGCCAAAAAAGTGGGTGTTATTTTGAGAGACAATGATGCAAGCAGCATTTTGAAAACATTTATGATGGTAATTTCAATTCACAGCATAAAATTTGAAAAGTGATCTTGCTACTTCGTCAAAAAAACCATGACTTCGAAAACAAAATGGCTAATTATTTGACATTGCTTGTAGACTTGCAGCTGGATGCTCTTCAGAAATGCACTCCCATTGTGATGAAGAGCCAGTAATGGTTGTCATGTCAACAAGCCATACCAGTCTTATCGGCCAGTCATAATAAGACAAATGCGAGATGTCATCATAGTGAAATAACACATCAAGGAATATAAAAAATATTGATAAAAGTGTAGATAAACAGGAGGTAGATAAACAAATCCTGGAAATACAAGCCAGTGTACATGAACAGTGATTTATATATATGTAGCATACATGTACCTATTGCCCTGGTAATGAGATCTAAACGTGGAATATAGCTTCAGTTGCAAAATGCAGTATTATCTATGGTTGGCACTTGTAAATCAGGAGAAACAACAGTGAATATCACCAAGCCAAAAAAAAACAGAATATTACAAATTTGTGAAAACACCACATTTTATTTCAAAATTTGTATACATAAATGTGATGAGATTCCATTATTTTTTAAAACATTTTATACCTAGCAAAGCAATCACATAATGGAGGAGCTTCACTGAACATGAAAACAAACATTGTATTAACAAAATTTACTAACTGTTAATTTTTTACAAAATTTCAAAACCATTATTCTAGTAGAGGCTGAAATCTGATCCTCAAAATGTAAGCAGTGAAAATCACAAATTGAGTTAGTCAGCGGTCGACCAGTTCAAGAAAACAATTGCTAAAATATGTATCCCTGAGGGAAGTAAGTGTTTTACCAGCCTCCACCATGCCCTCATGATCCACTCCGCTTAGAAATAATGGATGTATTATTGTAAACTCGTCTGAAAAAACATATGATTCTTATTAGTGTAACTATTAAACCATGAAATGGTGAAATCAGGAAAATAAATGGTCAAATTAAAATACATGTGTATTCGTCTAATAAGTTGTTATTCAAGAGTAATGCAAATTTCATGTGTTTATTCCGTGAAGGCATTTGCTGGGCAGGATATCAAGTATTTGAAATGCATTCATATGTAGACAAATGAAATATAGTGTCTGAATGTGTGTGTTTTTTATTTCTAGTGTGGAATCAATGAACCATTAATTCTGTTTTTATAGTGTTTATAATGAATTATTTTTGTAATTTCTTTTATCGCAAAAACAAACAAACAGACTGCTTTGATGCCAGTTTTATATTATTCTATTCACAAATAAAACACAATAATCATAAAATAACATTTATTGATATGATACTTATTTGAATGTCAACTTGGTCTTTTTTTTCATAATCAAGAAAACAAGTCATTGTCAATGACAAATTCCCATCCATTTTTTGTGACTGTCAACGTTAGTGCTAAATAATTATTTAAACTCATGTGACAGACATGATACAAAGTGGAGCCAGTTTATTTGTGTCATCCCTTTCTTTATTCTGACCATGACATTCATAATGCATTTCCAGCATCAGCCGACCATCTTGAATGAGATTCTAAAACAGATGTATGTGCAAATGTGGTACATATTCCGGAATGGCAGAAATGCTTGATTTTATGAATTTGTTAGCACATGAGCGATTCGCCCCCATGGATCATGAAAACAAATGCATGTACATACATACATGTATGTATGATATAATGTGTGAAGTTTGAATGTAATCGATCTAAGCATGTCTGAGATATAGTTGTGGATGGACACACGATCGGATGTTTGAACAGAAAGTAAAAAAGACATTTCGCCATCCGGTCTAAAATTAAAGCTGTAATGTCAGCAAAATTTGGTTTCAAGCCTTTGACATGTCAAGCAATATGTGTACAACAGCTGTGGTATTTGTATGACATTCGCAACAGAAGTTACCGTACTTGACAATAGAAAAAGCATTACTGAGCAGTTCTGTAGATTGTATCATGTTTGAGTGTTCAGCATCTTAGGGTGTCATCAAGTTTCAAAATCTCATGTGATATTCTCTGCTTGACTATCAAAAATACACTATACTCAAAAACCAATATGCAATGTACTGCATTTAGGACTCAAAATTGATCAGAGTATACCAGACTCTGTATGTGATGTAGTCATTATGTCCCTTGCTTTTGAATTAATAGCACAACTATTTCACTCATGTTACCATAGCATCTGAGCATTTTTAAAACAACAATTATTATTTACTCCCTATAAAGTTAGTCGTGTTTAGCATGCACCTAAAGCAGAATGTGAATAGCGATGACAAGATATATTGTAATGACAACAAATAATAATAGTCTATTTATTTATTTATTTATTGCTTCCCTTTTGTAACAGGGGCTCACTATGTAAACTAGGTGATGGGGAAAAATGATACCATTCAAATTATTGTAATTTCTGATAATATTAATATACTACATTAATCTTTTGAACTTCATTTTGTTTACTGTGAAAATGTTGGTACAATATTTTACATAATTTTATGAAAATTTTGTCAGTTTTTTTGTTCATTTTGAATCAAATAGACATCATTTTGTATTACCTACAGATCTTTACCAAAATTTTTGAAAAAAAAAATATGAAAAAAGTTTTGCAGATTATTTTGTGACAAAAATTGATTTTAGCATTCAAAGGATTAAAGGTAAAAGGTTAAAGGTAAAAGGTTAAAGGGCCAAGCCAAACATAATTGTTCACATCATTGTAATTTATAAAGTGTTCTATGTTGTTTCAATAAAGTTACACTCATTATCAATTACATAGACAAATGTTTGTATAAAATTACAATATAATAAATGTATAATATTACTATATAATAAGAAACAGAAATCAAATGGTGACCCAGTGTACGATTACACACATAGCTGCTACTCCGTAGATACTGGGTGGCAAAAATAACTCGGCGTAATACAGATGAACATTTCCATATGTGTCAGCAGCAAAGATAACTAGATGTAGCTTATTATTACTAATTATAAATTAATATAATTATTACAGTCAGTTTCATTAAAGACATGAATTTTTTATAGAAAATAAAATAATCAATGAGTTACCAAATGGCTTCTATGGAAAATAAAATTGTATTTTGGGATTTTAATGAAAATGCTCATGCCTTGATGAAATGTATTGTATTTTGGTGACACTTCTTTCAGTGAGCACAATACAAAAATGTGACAAACCAGATGTTCTTGTGGGCCCAGGGTATTATTAAATTGGCCTTGGGACATGCATTTTGATGAAATGTATTGTATTTTGGTGACACTTCTTTCAGTGAGCACAATACAAAAATGTGACAAACCAGATGTTCTTGTGGGCCCAGGGTATTATCAAATTGGCCTTGGGACATGCATTTTATCATGTTGGATACACTAAACTCATTTTAGCTGACCATAGTAGTAGTAATTATTTGGGGTTTTAGATATTGACAACAATAAACTGAGTAATAACATCCCACTACATTGAAGATGACAAACTCACTGACTATAAGGATGAACAATAAACTGAGTAATAACATCCCACTACATTGAAGATGGCAAACTCACTGACTATAAGGATGAACAATACTAACACACTACGTGACGCAGGAACTTCTTTAAACTTTGCTAAATTATTTTTTGCTATTGACTGTTTGATATATACAGAAGTTTTTTGAGCAATTCATATTCCAGGGCACGAATAAGAATGCATCATTCACTACATAGGTTTCAGGAGTATGAAGCATCAGTTAGCCATAAAACATTATACAAAGTAAAAAATTGTCACTTTCCACTGAGATAATCTTTTTCATTACTTTTCAAAAAATATAGACCAGATTATGTATATTCGGAATTAACAAAAAACGTTTTAGAAAAAGAAAAAAGTTACACCAGCAAATTGGCAAGAAAAATAATTAGTAGTGCATGTACTTAATATGTAAAAATCACAAAGGTTTTTCTATGGTCAAAATAAGTAATATTTTAATGATTCAGTAGACAACAAATGTTATTTTGTTATTTATATTTTGTCACACTAATATAAAAGCAATTTAATATAAACTTAATTGTAACTTTTTAGCCAAAGAAATGGAGCCAGCTTCAGACGAAAATCTCTCCTCTTTCATTATTTTGTTGAATATACATGTAGCAAATTTAACAGATAATTAGATAATTCTGCCTTCCACCTATTAACATAACATCATTTCTGGGTGTCATACCAAAGTAATTAGACCACCCAGAACAGATATGACCACTCTCCCTTCTCCCAAACACTCATCATCACCCTGTGAGATCCAAAGATAAGGTAACACTTTAGGCGACCTCAATGCAGAAAGTTGTTCCTGCTATTAATTATAATCATATTAAGCTAACAGCAAACAAACTCATCCAATCAATTCATCCCATTAATCTTCAAAGAACCAGTAGTCATTAGTGACCTGGTCATTGATGATTAATAACCATGACAACAAAATCATCATATGCTACAATAAGATGTATGGTTCAATTCTGCATCTAAGAAAGTTGCCATGGTGACAGAATGAATGAACCAGAAGATATTTTCAATGAACAGTATCTCTTGTTTGTAGGAACACCATCCACTTAAAACTGAACTATAATAATAAACACACCTCCAAAAGGTGGAGGCTAGAGCTGCAAAGTAGCTTTCTAAGAAGTAATTCTGGTTTTTCTAGAGAATGATGACAAAACCCAGTCACTGCAGTCAGAACCAGAGAGACATATAGATTTCCAAATCCTACATTCATATTACCAAATTCCTACATATATAAAAAGTTGATTGATCTCTTGCAGAATACAGAAAACTGTAAAGTTCATTTACTTTAGAATGGTAAAAAGATCAAATTACAGTTAGTTTTATTTTGCGACTTATTGCTTCAGTGTCAGCGGCCGGGCAGATAGAACCTTTTGGTCTTTGACAGAAGACATTTCAAATTATGTATGATACAATATTGAAATCATAATGATCCTAATCCAAGATGGCCGCCATAAAAACAAGCATAGCTACAGAACTTCTGTGTGTTTTATGGCAGTGGAGAAATGGTACCAAACATCACAAATTCCATCAATAAATGTTGCCATGGTTACATAAGTCTAAGTACTGATGAGCCGAGTGTACTGTATTTGCTCTATTAGAAGTGCATCTCCAATAGAGGCACATGTACACAAACAATAACATTAAATGCATCATTTGAATATTAATTATTTTGACCAAAGACAAACCTCCGTCAATTAGGTATATGTACATGTGCTACTAGTAAGGCCAATATGGTAATCATTTGCGAGAGAGAAACTTGCAGCATACCTAGACCATGCAGACTAAACAGCTAGAGATAAGGAAGTGTGTACGCTTAAAGACTAAACTTTCTCTCATAGTATAGTGGCTGAAGACATGCAGGCACATGTATAACATCATCAACTGTACCCAGCAATGTTAGCATAAACTAAGCCCCTCAGCTTGATCCTAACACTGTCAGTGTCCAAAGATAAAGATACATACTGCTGAGGAGTCTTGATAACCCCCTCAACTTTCCTATCAATTCTGTAAATACACAACATCAACACAATACAGATTATTTCTTTATTAATAGCAGCACAGGAAATAGAACTAGGGCTGATCAGACCAGAATGGCGATATTGTGTCCTATATAGACTGCTTTATCAGTGGGTGATGTCAGATAACATCTACATGTATTGCTGAAACTTCCTTACACAATAATCTACTTTCTGTTTTGTTCAGACTAGGTTAGGCTGAGAATTCAATTTAAATGGCTTCTGTCATGACTGACAAAGCGGCATTATGCAAATAGGCAACAAACAACATAAAATAAACAGCTCAAATAGTCTGCCTAACTTCACTACATTGTCTGATTGCCTAACTTCACTACATTGTCTGATTGCCTAACTTCACTACAATATACCATTACTATTTCCCACCATAGAGGCAGACATTAGCATTTTTATATATATATATTTAATTTCAAACATCCTGCTTTCTATCAAAGTTTGTGTTCCTCGTAAATTGCCCTCTTTTCCATTATTTATCTGAGAACCAGGCTTGCAATAGTCAACCATGCCTGAACCGAGTGCCCTCAAGTCATAACAATATGCAGAGAACTTTCAGATCATGTACAGTTTTCCAGCTGGTCCTTATAGATGACTGTGTTCAGTAACATGGAGAACACTGAACTGGAATAAATGGGATCAAACACTACGTGATATGGCATACACAACCACCGGTACATGAAGCAAAGTTAGAGCTCATCAGTAAAATGTAATTACAGACAAAGTATTGGGAAATAATCTGTTGAATTCGATAATAAACCCTGACAAATAAATGTGGAAGTAAAAACCTGTGAAATTGGTATTAATTGCAGCAATATGGTTACAAATTGCATGGATTAACGAGTAACTAGCATAACACTGATAGAGAATCAGCACTTCTACACAATGTACATTTTTGTTAAGGCAGTTTAGCCGAACTCAAATTTGAGCAGGTTACTGCACCTATGCACATTGTATTGTGGGAGATACCCTTTCATTGTACGCAATGGAAAACTATTATCACCTTGGAAACTCACTAAATTATATGTCAATTTTCTGAAATGTTTTCACAATATCAGCATTCATAGCAAATATAATATATGACTTTTTCACCCCATGTCATTGAGAAAAATTTTGAGATATGAAAAAACCAGTGTCGCCAGTGTAAACAAATCTATCCATCTTGAAAAATTGTTTTTTTTTAGTATCTTGATGGCATTGAACCCATTAAAAAATGAAAGTACAGTGTAATATAAACATGGCATATGATCTACAATTCATCTTGAACCTTCTTAATTGGGTACATGCAAATCAGTGTTTGAATATAAATGTATTTGTGACGTCAAATGGTATTTGAAATTGACACAGGTTCAGAACATCGCTGACTAGATTCTTAGGAAGTCCAATGACAAAATAGAATTGTAGAATTGGTTCAAATTATTTTAAAACTATTATATTTTGATAACTAAAGAATACAAATATTTTCTTGCTAACTACACATACAAATACGACAGGGATGAATTAAACTAAGAAACATTATTAGACCTTTTTATGAAATGTTTTTGTGATTTTTTTTTTGGTGTAAATGTATTTAATTTCCAATCTTCATGCAATATAATCTCACCATTTATTTTTGTTTTATTCTCAGGATTCTTTAAAGAACTAACACAACACCACTGATGGGATGTCTCAAATTATCATGTGGCACTAAGAACAAGTAAATGGTAGACTCACAACTATGGGGGTTAGGAAGCAAGTCAAATTACAGAGGAGGGGTCAGTCCAAATATGGAGGAGGCAGTACATCTATGAGGGAGGAGTGAGTCAAGCTGTAACAGATTCACATCTGATGAAGATCTGATTTCACCTTGTCTCATACATGTATATACATTCAAGAAAATGACTTTGTACTTGAAAATAATGGCCACATGTGATTGCCATCATTTAAAAGTCAATTGCCAGACAATGAATTTACTACTCCATACTGTACCAGCGTGAGCAGAAGTGAGCAGAATACGTAGCATGATAGTTACACTGACTGGAATCAGTGTTACACCCAGTGATATAATTATACGACATCAATAACTCTAGAGACTGCTAGATTAGTGGCACATATGCCTAAAGAAATGCAAATATTGGTTTAATATTGGTGAACTTCCATTAGAGATGTGTGTACAACAATATTACCAGTAATTCACAGAAAAATAAATATCTAAACTCAGACAAGATGACATTTTGTGAATTTCTTTCAGTTGCTAAAAGTAATTCTCTCATAAACTAACACTACTCTACCAAGTCTCTTATTTAACTGTGAGTCCGGTAAAAAATTGGGGCTAATGTTGTATCCAATTTTAAGAACAAAATCAAAACTTGTTTACTGGCACAAATGAGTAAATATAAAACAGGCCAAATCACCACAGTGTCTATTCAAATCATCTTTATAAGATTTTTTTTACCTTCCAACCATCATCGCATCTTACTCCATCCTTCCCTAATTTTGCAAACTAAAACACCCACATGAATATCATTCACAACATCTTAAACCCCAAAAAGATACTTTCTTTTACTGTTACGTGTGGTATGCTTGTTGATTTAATTAGTGTCTCCAGTAAAACATAATATTCTCTGGACCACACTCTAGTAGCATTCCACAGATACAGAGAACTGGGGGAAATCATCTAATAAATCATACTTAAACTTACTGAAACCATCTGTAACTTTGAGATTACCTTGCACATGAAAATTAATCAAAGTTGATTAGTATTTTCTCTCCAGTTTCAGGAAGTTGGTTACTTTTGTCAGATCAGTGCAAATTTAGGAATGTCATATCTAGAACAGTATGTGGTATCCACTCCACTGAATTAAGTAATCAATGTCATTACATTCAATGCCTTTAAATTCTAGATGTAAGTAAAGAAATATTCAAAATTTTACTAATTTCAATAAGCCTTTTCGTAGATTGAATGAATTTAGATACTTGATGCACTACTAACTATAATAAAGATGAATTTATAATTATATGGTTACTGCATCTGACTACTCTTGCGTACAATTATACAATTATTTTAATAAAGAAATTTTTTATAATACCATTTCTTGATTTTTCAACATAATCTGCTTTAAGGAAACTCAGTTAACATTTTTGAGAAATTTCCTGAAACTTTGCGAAATTATTTTCGGTGATTGAATTTAGATTCCAAAAATTCCGTTTTTGAATAATGAACCAAAATTCTATATAATTTAACAGATTTAACAAAATCCAGAATTATTAAAGTGGGTTTAACACTACAAGAAATATCGTAAAGTCATCATTTTCATCAAAACAAATTCATGTAAAAAATTCAAGTTTTTATTTGCTCTTTTTCAATTTATTTTATGTGGAACCTTTTATTCAGTAAAATACTTCATATTAAAAGTGCTTACTACATATTCAACATTCATTCTAGTTACTGTGCCCATCCTTGCGTACTGTTTTAGCCACCACACTGTACATATTTCTGCTGAGGAATTCAACCTTCACTAAGCTTGATAGGTGAATACCACTGCAAATGTCAGCTGCTTGTGCAAGTGAATAAAGTAAATCAAATAAAAGATAGCAATAAAAAGGAATTATTTTAACTACCGCCATCAAAGTACAGAATAGGAGGCAATGGCAATGATCTCAGCTCAAGTTGGTTCTAATCAACCTGTTACTACTTTAGACGACAAGAATTGGAAATCAACATGGCATCTAGAGACATCAGTCACTACAAGAGAATTATATTTAAATTAATTTGAATACAACAAATTAATTAATTATATCACTCTCAACATCAATGGTTAAAACAAGATACAAATTACAAATTATTATGAGGAAAACATGTACAGGTAAATTACAGAAGCCCATTTCAATTTGTTACATGTATCTGAACCATATTGGGATCTTTCATAATTTCTTTTACAAGTTTGTTATGTAGTATTGACCAGCATGGCTAACACAATTTTATCTTGAGCAGTAGCGTATAACTTCACTGTATCTAAAACAATGTCAACATAAAACTGTAGATTCAACAATGTTTACCCCCCAAGACAAATATAGACACTGAATTTCAAGTCTTGGCAACAGTTGTTGCTACGGTAAAAGATTGAAAACATATTCAACCAACCAGGAAGAGCTAACCTGCTTCACGCAACATTTAGCAAAGCTACAACACATTCACAGCAGTAAAATTTTAGAACAGTAATTTGGTGAGTTTATGGATTTCAAGAAGTGCCATAAAATGGGTCTGAGCGAGTCACATTTTGTTCTTACTTTGTTTGAATACTACAAATATGTTCCAGTGTATGTATTTCGATACAAACACATTCTGCTGCAGTTATATGAAAATAAGGTATTTTTTTAGATAATGGTATTCAACTTTTATATCCATGTACAGTTATATGCCGTGGAGGTCTATTATTTCAAGTGAGTTCCATATACATGTCAATTTCAAATTTAATCATGAGCAATGATCTAACAGAATGCGATACACGTTGGGAAATTTGAACAAAGATTGACTGTGGAAGGAGAAATGCATGATGGGTGACTACAGATCAAGATGATATTGGTGCTTTGAGCGGTCTTCATGTTACGCACTGACATCATAGAAGCACTTTGTCACTGGAGAATGTGATGTATAGGAAAGGTGTATTGATATGCAAAACTGTGACCCACAATGCCATGGGGTAATCCCAAGGATTGACATCAACCCTTTTAATGAACATGTATGACAGTGATAGATACGACCTATACGCAACGAACATTGGTGTCCCACAGTGCCATGGGGCAATCCCAGGGACTGTCAACCTACCCTTTAAAATTGAAATGTGGCAGTAATGAGTGTACATACAAAATATTTAAGCTAATAATCTGCACTACAATTTGTATTTAACATCCAAAACCAGTTGGGCAATTAACCAAATTCAAATTTGTGAGATGTATGTGTCAGATCGCAAAAAGATTTTAAACATTTAATGCTGTATATAACATAAAAACTTTTTTTTTAAAGTAAAGTTGGATTGGAAATATTGATCACAAAATCTGGCTTGTGAAACATGATACTCCCTAAGATGCTGAAAATTCAATCAAACTCAATTTGATTACAAAGTGTATTTATGGAAATGTTCAGTAACTTTCCTGAGATATATGAATCCCAGTAATCTGAGAAATACTGTAACTATTACAGTAGTAGGTGATTAACCCAAATTATTCACAAGGGCCCAATAAAATATAGTTAACAGTAGAGCTTCAATTATTTTAATCCCTTCAAATTCATTTTAGAGATACGGTAGATTACCGAAATTAGAATAAAACTGCACATTGGAAACCACATTGAATCCCACAACTAAATACAACTATTAAATACTAGTTGCGTGAACCTCTTCATAAAATATGTGACCTCATTTGTCTTGTACCAAAGAAAGAACATTACAAATTCCACTGCAATATACTGTCTCACAGTGAAAAAGGAATGCATACAACAACACTACATGTACATGCCACAATTACAGTAGCACAGAACACACCGGAAACCAACACTCACTATATGCAGTAACATGAATTTTCCCCCAGACAGGAATTCGCATACAAATTAGAGTTGAATTTTTCACATAATGATACCGGGGAATGAAGTTCAGTCAAGTGACAGAGACAAAATAATGGACAATGTTTTTTTGTGCAAATTTTCATGCACTAATTAAAGCACAAAAGTGCAGTGCTTATTTAAAGAAACTAAGTATTCTACACATGCTGCATACGTATCATGGGACCCACATCAATTACATGGCCATTATGATACTTCAACATTAATAAAAGCAAAAGTGTTCATTTCGAGCTTTCTGTTATACCCCAGACTACTATGCATTGTGATTAGTACAATGGCAACTCAGAAGGGAAATTTCCAATTAACCAATTAATCACTATGATTACCTACTATATATTTCAATATATTATACTAATTAGGTCATGGCAGATTTCTGGAGTAATGAAGCTTAATTCACTGTCCTTCAAGTTGCATTTAGGACTGCAGAATATTTAATGGAGTGAAACCTATAAGTAGCACATGTTAGATAAGAGAAGTACTAAAGACCAGAATACCGTAGATGAACAGACTGACATACCAATACAGATAGATTGACATTGGAATGCTATGTATGGATAGAGATATGATAAATCCCCACTTATAAAATAAATTATACATTCTAATGAGTTGCAATATCATGGCTGTTGAACTTGACATTTCCAAAACACATCAAGTAGCTCTCAGCCTTGGAAGCCTATCTTTTTGAACTGTGCAATCCAACCATGCAAGCAACAAACCAAATTTTTTAGATAAATGTGACATTACTTTGTGCTGATTACTGAATTAATATACTGTAGAATACTTTATTTTCGCTTGGAATTTATTTTCGCTGAAGGGATGGTTCCGTGAAAGTAAAATCCAGCGAATATACTTTTTTTTCCTATATTTCACATTAAACTCATCAAAAATCAGTGAAAATAAATTCCATACAAAACGCCCAAAAAGCCTTTTCAGCGAAAATTAATTCCAGCGAAAATAAAGTATTCCACAGTATATGACTCCATGAGGAAAAAATAATAATCAAATTTTTTTTTTAAAACTGGTGATAATGGAGAGATACAGAGGATTTTCATCAACAACAAAAATCAGGTTCATTTATCATCTTAAAACTAACCAATTTTTTCATTTTATTTTGAATGGCTGAGCAACGTTGAAAAAAACTTACAATATCAAATCGTGGGAAAGGGGGAAATACTCTCCTACTTAATATATGTACCGGTAGCTACAATTATTTTATATTATCTCGTAAATTATTCATGTATTTTGAATATTGACAGACAGCCAACACTTATTGATAGATTACAACATCTCTGTTGTGGCATTTTTAATAGTCATATGAACTAGAGCTGTAATCAGCAAACTCTGTGAAAATGTACCAATAAGTTCAAAACCAATTAAAATACAGGATTGCCTGAAACAGCCAATCAGGAGGAATGAATTATTTTAAATAACCAATGAGATGTCAGGACTTGTACAAAAAAATCCAAATAAGCAATTCATTCATTCACTGATTGTGGGGTTAATACACAATACAATGAATCCAGAGTTACTAGTATACTGTAAAAGGATTAATTATTCACTGGGTTTCAATTTTGCTTATTTTGCTGACTGGAAAATGCGCTTATTTAAAACCCAGTGAATATGTAAAATTTAGCATAGAACACACTATCTAAATGATAAAACTGTGAATTTAAAAACCCACTGAATATGCCTGAAATGGTAAATCAGCGAAATTTACACCCAGTGAAAATTAATCATTTTACAGTATCCTTTGAATGGTGAACAGGAAGTAGTTATCAGTTGGTATAAACAACCCTTACTAAACATTAGCAGCAGATCAGTCTGTTCTAAGATGAATCTAAGCCCCCAATTATGTTATCAAGCAAAGCATTATGGTCATTCATGGTGAGCGTAAACTAACAAGTAGGTAACTATGGTAACAATCCAAACCAAACCGGCTGTCTTGTTACCAAATAAATTTATCCATCAGTATGTCACCTCTAATAAAAGTACATATAAAGCAACTGATTGAATGTTACAGACAACCATTAGAAAGACATGAAATTTCCCGCCAAAAGTTTTGGTGCAACATTTTCTACATTTCAGTGTATTTTTCTACAATTTATTTATTGCTTTTGAACCTAATGGATCTAGTTTTCCATTGGCTTAAAGATATTCATTAATATTTTTTAAAAAAAAGTATTTTGTGAATGTTGTCAAAAACTAAGACGAATATTTAAATGATTCACAGTACATCTAATAATGGTCAATTCTCTTTTTAATTTTTTTTTTCATACTCCAAGTGAGTCTCACATAACCTATTACTGAATAAGAAGCAAAATGTTTGTGATTTGTCTAGAGGTTTTAGTTTTTGTGTCGTTGGGAATTTCATTTGGCATTCTAAATAGTTTCTCTTTTTTGTGTTTTTTATTTTTTTTAAGCAATATTCAAAATGAAATTGAACAAACCAATTGAAATTTGTATTACTGTATTTAATTAATGAGTAGAAACTCAGGGTCAGGGAGATATGGTAGAAAAACTCTATTTTTTTTACTCTGGAGCTAGATTTGTTACTAGATTACCTCCAAATGAGATCTTTCTCTGATTTTCCTACAGAAAGTATATAACCAGCAACTAACATTATTACCTATACATTTATCGCATCATTTAGTCCTAATTATGTCAGCCCTATGTAGTAATGTACTTTTACACTGACTTAACCAAAAAAGAGTTAAACACACAACTGTACAATGTATATGACAAATCAATTATTAAAGTCAAGTTAAGGAAAACCCATTTTACATGTCAGACTAATCCCTCTCTATTTAAGCAAATTTACTACCAGTATGTAGTGTTGACGGAAGAACTCCAGGGTGGCGTGTACTATGGAAGTTTTACTATGAAGAAAGGGCATGGGAATTTATGAAAATAAACAGAATAGAGAAGTTACAGATGTAAAATGCATTTCCGGGACTGACCTTCAAAAGGATATCAATGAAAAGATTCAAATATGCCACCTGGATAGATGAATGGATTGAGTGAACGAGTCTACAAAATATAACCCTTGTTGAGTTTCACGCACAATTAATATTCAAAGGTTTACTCTATTTTTGACATGCGACAGATTATACATACACAAATGCAATCAAAATTAGTATACCACTGAAGTTGCAGATTTCAGGAATCAAACACACGAATAAAAAAAACAGGTCCGTTTTTTTTTCCAATCACAAAAAAGTTATTCTTAGACAGTATTTTACTGCATAATGACCAAAATGCACATGCAAAATTATGATACATGTTTATGTCACTGGTAAACGGCATTCAAATGATGTTAAATTAGCTTTTTTCACTGAATTTTTAATAACATTTTTCCCTGAAAATTATAATAATTCTGACGAACTACTTATTTATATTTTTATTGCTAACTTAAGTGGTATGCTTGCTTTAACAACCAAGCTAAGGATGCCAAACCAAGAGATGGGAAAATATCATGAATTTAACACATTCAATATGAACTAAGCATCAAATGCTACACAGATACATAAAGTAATTAAAATGCACAGGACATGAAACTGAATCTTTGGTCAGATGATCCCATGGCCTTCATGTGTCATTACTAGTTTGTTTTACAAAAGATGAACATTCTTATCTTAATGAAAATTAGACAATGCAATACCATATAGATCTTGCAAACTGATCAGTAGACAACTATGGCAAAGCCAATAAATAATAAATTAAATAAATAGGAAGGGAGTTTTTCAGATTCAGTAATTCAAAGGAGAAAACTCCAAAATTAACAGTGAGATTCCATGAAAGACGTCTAATGATAATTTGAATGTGACAAACACTGCACAAACTGTGTGTATGAATTCTATTGTCATATTTATTAAATTTTTGACCAAAATTTTACTAATGAAACACAATATAAGACAGAATAAACTATGTTATAATATCCTTATTAAATACTCAACATTAAAATCAGAGTGGTCTTACGAATTACGGTATGTCCATCTTGCAGGTGAAACTATTCATTCCAACCGAGTACTACACTATATTGTTAAACCTGAGTGTTGGTTCAGTGCTTGGCGCGTTACGCTCAGTCCGGAAAAATATGAATCAGGATACAGTCTGCTCCGCCTTCTAAACATTCAGACATGATTTGAAAAGCATTTTTGGACATGTAATTAGCACCAAAACGAAAAAAAAAAAAAAAAAACGCCAGGAGAGACAGCAGTGACATCAATGGCCGGAAATGGTGCCTGGTACAAGATGCATAGTCATTCAAATATACTTCCTTTTTCAAATTCCGCCCACATACCGTTCTATTTTGTTTTTGTTTTTTTATTTTTTCATTATGTATAGATCTTATTATTTTCACGTCTCTATACCAAATTTGTGCATCAAATCTGCAATTTTTATGAAAATCTGTGAACCTTAAAGTGACACTATCATCACGAGTTCTGCACATATGCATATTTTTACGGCTCACCAAAACATGAATCTTTCCACTGCGACTAGTTTTAAGAGAGCTGTTCCCTGTACCACACAGAGAGGAGTGTAGACCCAACAAATTACTCTTCAAAACAATGATACATACCGCGCATACAAATCAATCTGAACTCATGACATTAATGCAGCTAAAGTGCAAACATCAGTATTTACAAAAGACTAAAAATCAAAAGAATGTACGTGCTGTGGCTTATGATGAGACAATTCGGTATCAGGACTACATCGACTTAGGAGGAAGGTAATTTTTTCAAAATGGCCCATCTTTATAATAACAGTCCTATTGGCTGCGTAACGTCCATCTTGTAATCCATAACATTTATAAGACATTCAAGTGGTAAAAAACGTAAATATATGGAATGATGAGTGACTGACACTTAAAAATGTGGATGACATCGCCAGTATGGTAACTTCAAATCTCGGCAAAAGGAGTTCACATGAAGAAGTATTGGTGTGTGTAAAAAGTGTATAAATATTCTAAGCCTTACCTGTGTCTGTGACTTTGTAGAAAAAGATATCACCTGTGGCATTGGTGTTATCAAATATGACGTAATGTATCAGCATATCGTCCACGTCACCTGGGAAACAAAAGAAGATAATCATGAGCATCAGGTGTACAAGAATTGACATCTATGTTGCACTAGCTTTGTGATATAATTACGAGCACATAACATGGTTTTTGACAATTGTTGTTTATCATTTGACAGGAATCTGCTCTGTCTTGGGGAACTACTTTCCTGCCCACAAATTTTCAAAACATTCACATTTTAAAATGCACAGTCAGAAGGTGATTAGGACCTAAGAATAGATCCTACACTTTAAGTTTCAGATATTATACTAAGAAAGACGTTTTTCCCAAAAAGAAAATATTCACATGCCATTTTATTCTGTTTAGTTACTATGGTGATGACAAAACTAGGATTACATCAACAATTAAAATAAACATGGTCTACTAAACTTCAAAACGAATGTACTGGGGTCCTGAAACACATTTCTTTTGAGTTCAAATTTGAAATGAATCCGGACAAATGTTTACAAATGTTTACATAAAAATTTGCAAAGCTGAGGATCGTAATTAACCGTTCAGAAAAACGAAGGTATCCTCATCCACATAATCATCACTGCTGGATCAGTGGTTCTAAGGGACCCCCCATTGCGGGGTTATGACTCTAAAGGACCCCCTACTAAGAGACTGTATATCTTTACTTTTTTCCCAGGTGTAAATTTGGCATTCAAATTGAGTGAAATTTGTTTAACTTTATTTAATAACTTTTATGAACTAGCTACATTATCTGCTTTTCCGCAGTAATGATCTCGCAATAAAAACTTAAATAAATCATCCATCCCAATTATGATTGAGAGAGAGTAAGGCAAAGGCAAAGAGGGTTTTTTTGAATGGCATATTTTTCACCAAAGGTTAGCCTCGTATATAAGTTGTTTTGTGAGTTTTCTATAAACATTCCATTAGTCAAATTTGCAAACATTCCTGGCACATCAATACCATCACTATCTTCATTACACAATTCCATCTTTCTGACAAATAGCTTTACACATCTTTTTTACTTCAATGGAGAATTCCTCCTCAATAGAGTAAATCTCATTACCCTTCTCATAGATGAGAGCATATTTCATTCTCAATAGATTAAATAAGAAATCCATTAACTCCTTTTCCTGCATTCAACATTACTACATTAGAAAGTTTGCCAAAAATTACATCAATGGAATTTCCTGCTGTGTTTTTATCACACTGGTTGCTCTTGGAAACCCTGGAACCTCACAGTTATGCCTGGCCTATTGCTTTTCAAGAGCAGTATTTTACACGAGTGGAAAGAAATACAGAAGAGCATATCAAATTTTAATTTTAAGTCCGAAAGTGGACTTATTGCATAAAACTGTGCAAGTTTATTTTTTTAATGAATGTTCACCACCTTGAAACGTAGCATGTCAACCAACTGAGATAACCTACACCTATTTCTACGAATAGAACTTATTTTTAACTTTGTCAGAGGTTCCAAAATAGCAGTTGTTTGCTGAGAAAAACTAAGTATTCAAACCAACAAAATGGCAACTGAAATAAATTTGGTGTAAAATAATAACAATAAAAAATGCAATGCACAGAAACACTGAATGCGATATGACACTTAATTATTCACATATGTTGTGAAATGTGCACCCAAAGACAAGTGAACTGGAAAGATGCTAAATACAACTAAATATGATATTACAATATTATGACCACCTCAACAAAAGTGAGGAAGACAAAAAGAAAAGACTCTTATGGAAGGCAATATGGAGGGTTAGAATGAAGACAACCCGAAAAGGAAGGATTAATTGAAGGACATAACAGAGTCTCAAAGATAATGAAGATACAGCATTTTAATAATCGAGTTTGAAAATGTATGTCACATCAACCAGGAGGGTCATCATACCAATAAAATTATTATTATTATTATTATTATTATTATTGAATAATGATGGGGACAAAGTCAAGTGGGTTCTAGAGGTGGGTCATAAGTAGTCATTAAATCATTAAAGAATATGCAAACACTTGGAACTAATCAATATTCATAATCCTCAGAAATGAGTTTTTCTGAAAAGTCTTGAGATGAGTGTAATCCAGGATTAATTATTTTGACAATAAAATGCAGGTGTTTGTTATGTAATCTAAATCGGTAGTTTGTTTATGGACATCGCTTAAAAGATTGTCTGTTCTTTGGTGTGCGACTAGAACTAAGTTCCTCACAAAAATTACTATTCCTATCATGTATTTTTTATTTTTCATTTTATCCATAGAAAGTTTTGAATTAGCGATTACTAAATCCAAAGTTAATACTGTCATGTATGGGAGTTCTATTGGCTAGACAATGATAAGAAAAGCGTAAGAATTAAAAAGACAAACAAAATGTTTGTTTTTGGGCATAATTTTTATAAAAATAACAAAAGCAATATTTCAATAACAATTTTAAAATTAAAAAAAAAAAAAGCAGAAAAATTAATATTTATAAAATAAAATGGATATTACATACAACCAAGGGGTGATATTATTGAGTTGGAACCCCTACAATATAATTATGTCTAATCAGAGCTTATTATATCATAACAATCTTTACTATGGAAAGTGATGTTAAACTACTGATTGGTTAATACCCCAGATCATAATATTATTTTCTAAAAACCCTATAATTATGTGCTATCAGGTAGCATGCATCATTTAACACTGCAGTGGGCGTAATGAACAGCTACTGTGCATATGCTGTGACTCTTAGTGAAACAAAGGACAGGTCATAATGCCAGGGTCACTGGCATTCAGAAACTAGTTTGACCTTTGACCCATGCAGACCCAGTAATTATACTTCCCAGACAGAGGCTAGACAGGGGGAAACTATTGACAACATGCACACACTAATGGCTACCAGCTTCTTACCATACAACTACGCATCTAGTATTATTAGGTAAAAATATATAATATGTTAAACAAAACAGAAAAAGAGAAAGAAATCTTAAAGAACTCCTCAATAGTTATCCCGGATTTTAAGTCGGCAATGCATGCTAATAGCATTAGACATTACTGCAGAGTGCAGTCAAATATCAATGAACAGCTGTTGACAAGGTGATTTATTGTGACCTTTCACCCTGGAAATTAATAAGAATGTCTTCATCTTGAAAGGGTGCACAATGGTTTTCTGATCATCAAATGTGTGTAAAAAAAAACTGCACAATAGCTGAAAGTTTGGTAGCCACCCGCTGAGTTTGCTGTCAGGTGTTTTATGACGTTTGTAGTTCATGTAGTATATCGCATGCATTTATCTTCCATTTATTTTTCATTGAGTGACTCAGATTTCTCAAAAACAAGTTTCAACTGCAGCAAAATTAAGACAACATAGACGCAACACATTTTAGAAACTATCATGGGACTAGCAATAAAAGTAATTCAATTTTTAAGTATGGACATTAATTTCAGTAACATGTTAAATTTCTGCCAGTAAACAATGGTTTACAAAACTATTAAACTTGGTTACATAGTTTCAGTGTTGTTGTAATGACCACCTCACATTTACACAAAGTCACAGTTGTCACTTTAAAATCAAATTAGTATTGATTTATTCTCAATAATATTTGTGAAGCAAATAATTCACTTGGGTAACAAGATAGGACTTACATGTAAATGCATAATCCCCTGCATGTGGTTTGTACACCAAGAGTGGTATTAAAGTTTAATTAGCAGATCATGTAAAACATGAATTCAACAATTCTAAAAAAAGCAAAGAAAGACCAAAAATTGAATTATTTTATAAAATTATATCAGTCGTTCACATTTAAGTGTTCAAATACAGTCCGTATATTATTCTCATGAGAAGCCAGCAACACAAGTTTCAAGTTTAATTTAAATTCCATTTACAATTTATATCCAACACTATGATGCAATCATTCATATTTCACCTAATTATTATTAACATCTTTTGTAAGATTTATGTTTTTCAAATGTTGAATAGAATCATATTTGTTTTTTACTTGTGTTTACCGCAAGGTTTGTTGGATAGATACTTAACCCTGTCATGTGTTCACACATGTCAAACGAAGAACAAAATCCTGCTAACTAAACACAGTACACCTGCATGTTTAAAGTGAAGGGAATCCTTAACTTCTGACAAAAAAATTGATTTTAGTTTCAACCATAATTAACAGCAATTGCAATCCTTGTGGAATCAATGCCTAAGCATCACATGTCAGGCACTACAAATAATTTGAATGTGATGATTTTCTACGGTTGGGAGAGTGAAATCTGTTATCTTTAAAGTTGAGGAAATTCAATGAAATCTTCTTCATAAGTTAGATTATTTCAAATCAGTACAGTCTCTGAATTAGTTGGCCACTCCTGACTTTATCAAATCTCAAATAGTTCTCCACTCAAAACTGACATGTGCACACAAGATATTTTGAAAATGATACTTGAACTGAATGTTACTCGAGATGGCAAGACATTTTCAAAATATACAATTTGCTATAACTTACAGCCTATGACTCCAAAATAGAAACTCCACATGCCAATGTTGATATGCACAAGAAGAAGATTTGAATTCAAGTGTAAATTTTGAATACTTTGATTCTTCAATACATGTATAATTGGTCTTAACAAAAAAAAATATATATTTTTGGAGGTAATTGAATTATCAAAAAATTTAATTTTTGAGTGGGTGGATAATTATAGAGTGGTAGTATTTCATACAGAGGAAACAAAAGATTTTATTTTATTTTTCATCAATGAGAAGAAACATCAAGGTGGATTGATATAATCTGAATATTGACTTTTCTAGCCAGGTGTTTGAATTGCTTGAGGAAAATAGAAAATTATCATTTCAAGCAAAATTAGGGGGTTCAACTAAATTGCTATAGAAGGTGGTCTGACTATGACAAAGGGGGTGCAACTATGACAGAAGAAATCCAACTAACAGTAAGAGAACATAATCTTTGAGTCTAGTTATTAATACCAGATGTGCGTTCTATATAATATGTTACTGGTTGAATTAGTGAATTAGTTTGCTCAAGAAGCACTGAGTACTTCATGTGTGCATTCATTCATTTAATTGTTGCAAAATAAAAAAGAAAACTCAATGTACCATGGTTCAATGATCACTAAACTTGTACATACTTTCAGTATTCTGTTTAAGATGATTTATTTTAAGTGTAGTTGGTGAGTAAAGTGGCTCACAGTGAACAAAACTTGTGTTCACTCAAGAAATTGTCAGTCATTGTGTTCATAAAATCAAAGAAGCCATAAAACAAAATCACACGCCGTGAAAACCATGTTGCATCCCAGTTACCTATCCCTGCAATTAGATGTACTAAAAAAAATTACTTGTTACAATGCACTACTTTCTGTCAATTTTATTTAAATTTCTTAAAATACATACTGGGTACTGGTGATGAGTCTACAATTAGGATTTATAGAATTCTGGAATCCGATGAAGTACTGGCAATCATAGTATTCCTCTTTTCCCACCCTTTTCCAAAAACAAAATCCCTAATGGATTACTTCTCTTAAATGTCCTTGTAATTTTTTTTATTGATAGTTGTTATTTGCTTCAATGTCTGGGTGGGATAGGCCCAAGGTCCCATGCTTCAAACATTAAACTTTTAGCCTTTCCATATTTCCACGTAGGGGAACATGTACTTAGTGATCAGCCAGACTAAAAACATGACCTTTGTCTCCATACATGCACAATTACTGTAAAAGTACTTTGTATTCGCGCGACAAATTTTCATGAAATTTTCGTAGTAATTAACATTTTATTAGGATAAGCGAGTAACGTTGACTTTCACAAAATTTTGTTCTCACGAATGTTATTGAAGTATCCTGTCACGAAAACTGTTAACAGAAAAAATTACTGTACATACAAGTTAAATCACGGACATGTTAGACATAAACCATGAGTACGATATACGAGTGATTTATGTGCTGTAACTATCATGTGACTAGGATTTAAAATTTTTTTACCAAAGCTGTCGCAAGATTTTCGGCCATTTAAATTGACGCTGCATCTTACTGCATCTGATGACTTGTAAGCAATTTACCTACCATATATCTATATTAAGTAGTGCATGTGATTACATAAATGACAGAGGTGTGTCTACGGTTAAAATTACAAGTATCAATAATCCAGCATACAATAAATGCAATGTTTTGGTTTATATGCAGTTCTATTAGTAGTAAATAAAAATTTATTTTTCTATGCATCAAAATAAGTAATATTTTAATGATTCATTATACAGCAAATATGTTTTTTTTTGGTTTATCTGCACTTCTATTGTAGATGTGCTTCTAATAGAGTAAATACGGTATTGTAGATTCACACACAATGTGGTGACACATAACCTGCAATCAAGAAGTTTTCCAATAAACAACAAAGTATTTATCATGACAGAGGACCACCACGTCATGAATATGTCTTGGTGATTTTACAGTTGACTGAACTATCACCCCATACAGTAAGAAAATGAATTGTGCAACAAACCCAGTCATAACTGATGAATTGTGGGATAGTTTATTTCCAGTCATGCTTCATATCACACTGTTCGTTGTACAAATATTAGCAGATTGACACTGGTAGCATATATCTGTTTACCCATGATGCACCAAATATAATAGGGAAACCATTAGAAACTCTGGAGGGGAGGATTGTATAAAACTGTGAAAATACTGTTTTACCTTAAGTTTTGAGCTAGACATTTTATATTAATGTTTAATGTTGGCATCAAATTTGGTTCTTGAAGCTTTTCTTTATCTAATCTGTGTGTTTTGTTTTTTTTTAAATTAGCCCCCCCCCCCCCCAATTGTACATGGTCACCCCCTAAATTTGGTAATACTTTTAAGGTTGATGCATTTCCTGCAGCTCCATTATGGCTTAGGTCATAAATCTTTCCAAGACGAAACCCAAGGGATTGCAACTCAATGGTCAGACTGGGTTTCACTAGGTCACTACTTCATTCATTCAGTACTAATGAAGTATTGATGAAGGATACAGGCTGGGCATCTAACAACAGCAAATTTAAGTCACTTTTACCACAAACAGCTAAGGCCAATAAACTATAAATTATGGTCACGGTTACTGAAGGTAAATTAAAACATGACAAAAACTTTCGTGATATATTAATAAAATGCGTGTATGTTACAGTAGCATATTACATAAATCTAATTATTATAGTGACCTTTCATAATTTTATCTTCTCTATGTTTTCTAGGTGGATATACAAGAAAAATATATTATTAGTTTATGTGACTGAAACTAGTTTTTCATTAACTATCTGTGAAACTACTAGTTATACGCTGAAATCATTCATTGGACTATCACTGTATTAGTAGCATACGTAAATCATCAATGAGTCATTGTTTATTAATCCAAGGCTTCCGCTATCCATTCTTCTATTTATCAAATGCTAAATGAATTGATAAATTTGTACATAAATAAAAATGACTCTACACTTGGCTGTATTACTCAGATAGGACAAAAGAAGAACTTTTGGCTAATTTTTTTTTTTCAACATAGGGAGGGGCCCTGTGATTAGCATACTATAAATACAATTTTGAGTTTATGTGCACTTTTACCAAAAAAGTATTTGCCCATTTTATAGTATGCCACTGACAATAAAAATTTCAAACATCAATTATTGGAACAGGAATGTTGATGTTTTATGTGTCTTTAATTTAAGTTTAAATAAAACGTCCAGACATGTTAAAGTTATGGCACTGCAAAAAAAACATTTTTTGACAATAAAATGGCTACCTGTCAGCCATTCTGATGTGATTCATGATGCAAACTTTGAAAGTGATGTACATCAAGATCCTATAATGCTCCATACATGTACATAGTCCGGCACATGTGAAATCTGGCTCCAGATAACATGGCTAACAAGTTATCAACTTAGGGTGGATCGAATTCAAGTGGTGTGAGCCAGTCTTTGCGCCAGAAGATTGAAAACACTCTAGGCATGTCTGACAAGTCAGCCCAACCTCCATTTTATGACTTAGTCCCAAACAGGGAGTGAAAAGCCAAAGGCTTGAGTAATAGAAGCCACTATAGTGCTAATAGTGATGTACTGTTATAACATCCATTCATAGGAATAGGTAAACACTGAACAATAGACTATTTTGTCCCAATGCAATTATTTAGTATTTGTATTACATTCCAATGCCCCAAAATTGTGCTGATAAAAGTACAATGATTTGAAAAAACAAACTACCAGTAACTGATGACAGTTGCGTAGTACAGAACTGTAATTTTGATAAAATTTGCACAAATGTTTTCACAGAATATTTAGTTTCCCCCTGCTATAGTTGTGCAACTCTATTCTATTCAGTGCCTGTTATTTTATATCATAAATCTTATAACAGGAATCACAACAAGAGAGAAACGCCAAAAATATACCTATATAATCACTGTAATTTAGTCGTCATCAACAGTTTAAATTGCAATCGATTAAGAGATTTGAGGCGTCGCATGATAATTTCAAATCTTTGAGTCTAGACAGCCATCCATGAGGTGACATTTAAAATCTACAATACTAAGGTTGAGAGGGTCATACCAACGATGGCGACTGAAAGTGGGGTGATATAACATGTATACCTTTGAATTCAGTTCAATTCAGGATAGTGACAAGTACCATTTGTTGCTCTGTACAGTACCTATCTAGAAAGGTCACTTCAGATTTTATAGACCTGTCTATACTCATCGGGATAAAGGTGTCTCTTGCTGTATTAAAGTAGCTGTGACCAAACTAAAAATTTCAAGTAAGAAACTAAAAACCGGGCAGCGGAATATAATACAATTACTATATTAGCTTGAATATTTTTTACATGAACCGAAAATTACATTTATTGTATACAGGATTATTGAAATATGAATTATTTTAGACATACCACTGTCATTTACTATACATACAGGCATGTGCCAGTGTTCCACACAGAATACAAATACCTTGGCAGTAGTGCCAGTGCTTTTTTCGTTTTTTCACTACAGACTCTGGTTTAATCAGTTTTTTATATCAAAATGATAAACTGCTGAAAACATATGTCTAGTTGTATCACTTTTCATGCAATAATAGTTTTGTAAGTGAATAATTAATAATGTTAATCATCAAAGTTTGTGTTTGAAATAATTATGTAAATAAGATGTAAATGTTATGCAAATTAGTAAGTACATTTATACTGCCACAGTGGTTCAGGGAGAATTTTGCACATGTGCTACTAATATAGGAAATACGGTACCCAATAACAAAAAGCTGTTTCTTTGCATTTTTCTAAACTATCATTGACCCTCATTTTCAAAAGTAGCAGTTTTGAACTCAATTCACAGAGACTGATCCATAATAGTTACAAAACTACTCAGGAATACCTATACTCCCATACTTTTACTTAAGGTTCAGTAAATCTTGTATGTTTTTCTATCATGGATTTAACCTTATGTTTAATATATTCTGTAAGACTACAACATATAACTCTGTGGTGTTCATTAAGGGCTCAACACAATGCAGCGTCAGATAGTCTCAACAAACTGACTGTTTTCTTCAGAATGATGTCAAATTTTAGAGTATATCCTAAGTGGGCCATCAGTCATTTCATGACTTGGCATTGAATTTCAATCAGCATCAGTATCATATTGTTAGGTGTTCGATGACCTCACTTTGTGGAGAAGAGGGGGTAGAGTCACTTGTTGCATATCTCAACCAGCAGCTACGTAGGTAGCTATCATTTAATACAAACAGTTATTTGAATATTAAAAGTATGTAGAATAAAATGAAACTTGTAATAGCATTTGAACAGAAAATGAGTCATGGACGTGTTTATTAATTTACTTTCATATCAAATTATTATTTTATTTGTGCTGGTTCTAAGGATAATGTTTAAATTTAAATAAATATTTTGTCAAAATTTTGAATGCAGCTTACTGCATATCAACCAAGTTCATTCTACACAACAACACACCAGAACGTTGTTTTCAACAAAAAATAAAACTCTAGTGAGAAAATTATTTATTCTACAATTAACATTACAGCATGTTGCACCCAAGACACACCCCCCCCTCAATAAATACAATGTACCATCCCTGAAGTTAGGGACAACAACATAAAGCGCCAACACTTTAACATCTCAGACTTCTATTTACAAAACACTTTATGCAGGGAAAGAACAGCCGCAAATATTTACAGCATGGTACATGACATGTCAGGGCACAGAGAATTACTGAGATTGAAGCAAGCAGTGTATATGGAAAGAGTGAAATATGTGCCTCGGGGGAAAGATGGCTTACCCACTCAACAATAGCCATTTTGTCTTCACAGACACAACACACACAATGACCCAAACCTTGAGTTTAACTTGATGGAAATGTTACTGGTATAACAATAATTAACGTTTAAAGAGCAAGGCATTGTAGGTAACTAAAGGTATGTAATGTAATTAGCTAGGTGGAAATAAATTATGGGTAGTGTTTGGCAGAAATAGGCACCAAGGGAAATATGTGGACCATTTCAAGGCCATATTAAAACGCAGAGAAATGTAGTTCAATGTATTACATGTGAATGTAGTATGTATTTGCTTCAATAATCACACTAATGATTCACTGAAAACTATTTATCGAACAATAAACGTTAAAACGTCAATGTGTCAACTCAGTTTTAAGTCAAAAACTTAACTTACTTGTATGGCTTAAAAAATAATCATCTAATCATTATTAGAGTATGTGTTTAATACAGCAATTAAGAACGGTTCCTTATAGTGTACAACCGATGCAGTGTACCTGAAGGGGACAGATCAAGTTTAGATATCCAACTTTGACAGGCAAGGAATTATGCGCTGGAATTCATACCGATGTAAAAGCAATCCAAGGAGATGAAAGTCACCTGGTAAACTGAGAAGCGTTCACAGCCATATATTGCCAAAATAAAAAAATGCCACTTGAGAACAGTTGAGCATGTAAGGTGGCCTTGGTTGAACCTTTTTACTGAGAGGTCCCCCAGTGTTTGCTTGGCACTACCGCTGTGTTTTGTTTCACTGTTATAGAACTGCCTGACCCAGCTCTTGACATACTATGGAAATTATCCTTTTTTTTCAAGTCTTGTAACTTTTCTGCCCTACTAAGCATGACCTTTTAAAGACAATTTACAAAAGCAGAGGTTTCTACTGAAAAAACTGGATGTGTTTAATGATAATAAAGCAAAGTTGACAAGCTAAGTAGCTAGGGAGCTAAAGAGTCTTTAAGATGACACTGCATGACATGATTCAGACAACTTATGTAGAGGAAGGGGGGGAGGCAAAGTGTAGGCACAAGACATTGCATGTTTTCAGTGATTAAGATCAAATAAGAACTTGACACTAAAACACCTATAATGCAGTGTGCTGCCCATAATCACCATAATTATTAATTAATTCATTAATTTAATTACAATCTATTTTTGATACTCTTTAAAAATTCATGGCATGTGTAACTGAACATGGCTGCGTCAGAATTCCTTTATATAAAGAGACATTACACGAGAATGCATAGTACAAGAATGATCATAGGGACAACTACAACAAGATACTTTTAGATCAGAGAAGAGTTCACAACATTTTAGTATTTATTTTCACATTCTGCAAGTTATGAGAGAAATGTCCTTTCCTATAAATTTCACAGCCAACTTCCATTTTTGATGTCAACCGTACTCAGTGCAACTGACCTCACAAATGTTGTAGTAATCAGTAAGGCCAAGTAAAAACACTCAATGTTAATTACGATAAAGGATCCAGAAATGGTTGGTATGAGCTTATATTCAATGTAAATGGAGGCTAATCTCTGAACTGGTCTGGGTAGCAGTCTTGACAGTAAATGGTATGAAGTACTGATCGACACTAGTGTCCTCGACTTTAGTATCTACTATTAATAAATTAAGCCATTGAAGCCAAATCTAGCAGGGATTGAACAAGTACTTCAGTTTAAAGTTTTCAAAGTCATCAGATACTGTACTGTAAATGTACAAGATAAATGCAAATTTAGTCAGTATTAAGCACAATAGATGTTGAAACACGTTTGTTGGATATAAACGCTATAAATTCCACACATCCACCACACAAATTCTGGGCTACATGTTAATCTTTGGAACATGAATTTAAGTTTGTGTTGCTGTGAAATGGACAATTTGTGATTTGTCAGGATTTGTGAAACCTTGGGAATTCACTGGTGTGATAACAAATAAATATTACATATAATGTTGTAAAATGTATTTGGTTGATCGACATATTAAAATTGTCTATGTCTATTTTATTTATTATATATCCTTTGTGTATGCCACCCAGCAGCAATATTATTTTTTTAACTTAAGACAGGGACTTGCACATCTCCCCCATCCATAAATACAAACACAAACTAATCAATACAGGATACATTTATGAAATGAAATAAGTTTTCACAAATCTTTATGACCAATAAAGTAACTGTGTAATAACCCACTTCACGGCATTATGTTTTTTTAGTACTGTAAACAACGGGTACCATTGAGTAAAAAATTCAGTTTGAAATGAAAGGAATAAATCCTACTAGAGGGGCTAAGGAGGATTAATGTAAGTCAAACTGGAAATCACTTCACAATACTTGTCTAATTTGAATTCTAAAATGCAGGGATTTAACTTAGGTGTCTCTTTACAACAAGTTTCTAACAAATATGTGCTGACTAACAACTTAAACGAATATGGTGAAAAATGACACTATTCAAAACGAGAACATTAATTCGTTCTACATTGTATCCGTGGGGGGGGGGGTGTCAGTGAAAACAAAAAATTGTACAGATAAATGTATAATTAGGAAACAGTCAACTCGAAAGGTATTTTTCAAAAGATGATCACTAGAATTTCTGTTTTTATAGACGGTTGATAAGAAACAAAAAATGTGCAGTGGAAATGAGGTCTACAGAGAGCGCGTAAATCGTAACCCACTCAGCCCATAAAATACCTAGACACAGGTTATCTCTTGTCAGAAACTGTTAAAACCACACATGGCTTTCAGTTGGAATTAGTAAAGTGAAAAATCATGGTCACATTGAGTGTAACAAGCCAAAACAGTTCAATATAGGGTTCTCAAGTTGCTAGGCAACTATGTGAACAGCAGTGTTGATGTGCACAGAAGGGGAGGGGGGCATTATTAGTGATTTACCAATCAAGCATCAACAATTTTAGCTTCAGTTTTGTAGTCATAATTTCCAAAATTTTTAAAAGAAACATTAAAATAGAAACGTGCCTTAAAAATTTCTGAAATAAAATATTAGGAATGTATTGTTTATTATACACACTGATGAATACACCTCCCCCCCAATATTGTGGTGTTGACGCATACACACATTCCCTCAGCGATGTACTAAGCAAAGAATTAAAAACATGGATACTGCTGTACAAAGGTCATAACACAGTCACAGTATTTGACGGAGCTAAGAAAATCAATCTCAGTGCCGTATTACAGTCACTAACATTAACACATTGAGATGATAGGAATGGAGACGTGATCTCATCAACTCTCCAGTTTTTAGTTCTATAATATTGAGTTGGGAGAAAAAATCTTTTAGCAATAAATATCCCATGGTAATTTAGTCTTTGCTAAAACTATCACACTGTCAAATCAAAACTTTTTCGGGCCACATTTCTCAACAAAAAAAACACCTTGGTATTGTAAAATAATACAAGGAGATTCTATTATTAGGAAGTACCGGGTACACCGTTTTTTAAGAACCGTGTTGACACTGGCATTGAAGCACGGCTGCACTAAGCAACAATTCTGAAGAACCTGAAGCACTGTAAATGTTTACGATAGAAGCTGAAACCAACAAGTCTTGAAACTGAAAACTACATAACTTGCTCAGTACAGTCGCTACAACTTAGGAACAACACAAGATATGTGAATGAAAGGGACAACTTCATGTAACTTCAGAAAACGAGGTATTGTGACAGCATACCTTAATGGTAAATTCTCCCGCTATGCGGTTCCCATTCAATCATCCTCTGTACAGCAAAGGCAGCGGCAGATAAATATTGTGGCTGACAAAAATAACTTGGGTGTAATTTAAATTACTTGCTAAATATTTCTCTTAAAGCAAATAAACCAAAGTGAAAAGCTGAGGAAACTTTATATTACATCTGATGACTGAAAATCAGATGAGTTGACGTCTTGCTGATCTTTTTACAGCCTTTGCCAACTTTATTCATTTTTTTTTTTTGTGTGTGTGAACCAAATGAAGATGAATATAAGTGACAAGTTTGAAATAAAACATTCATTTTTGACATTCATTTTGTTACCATACTTCAGGTTTATAGGGAAAATTTACCAATATTTATGATCTATTATTTTCATGCTAAAATTTGGTACATTTTTAAATACACAAATATACTTCGTCAATTTAGGACCAAATGAACACACTTCCCTATTGGCTGAAGTCTTGATCGACATTTTTGAAAAACTTATTATTTTATGAAAGTTAACACTAATTGAGGCTTAAGCGTTTAACGAGCTATTAAAATAACAGATATAATGGAAGTGAAAAATGCATGCACATTAGGAATTTTATATTAATTATCAATTCTTGCTTGTTTTACCCAATTGATACAAACTATTTTTTATTTCACAAAAACACAAAAAGTGGACTTTTTTGGAATTATTTTTAAGTTAATCAAGGTTAATTAACAGCATGATTCAGAAGAAAAAAAAAATAGTATTCATCAGAATTTCCTAACAATTTGTGCCAACTGTAAATATCCATCTTACAACAAACTACCTACCAATATATATGATTTTAAGTTACCCAACTAACTTTTGAGACCGTGTTGCCCATTTTCTGAGGGGAAAAGTACTTACTGTAAAATACTTTATTTTCACTTGGAATTAATTTTCGCTATTTTCGCTGAAGGAGTGATTTAGTGAAAATAAAATCCAGCGAATATACCGTTTTTCCCTATATTTTACATTCAACTCACCAAAATTTAGTGAAAATAAATTCCATACAAAGTACCCAAAAAGTCTTTTCAGCGAAAATTAATTCCAGTGAAAATAAAGTATTTTACAGTAATTATCTAAACATGACTTTGGGCTAAAACTTGGATCATTATACCATTAGTTGCCATTTATGTTGAAGAGCTGCTGGCCAAGAATACATTTTTCCCTTAAAATTTCTATATTATACAATTTTATTTTTCTATATTAGATTCATAAACTTTACCTCTTAAATGTTATCTCCCTGGAGGAGTAGAGAATTATTGGATACAAGTAATACATTCATCTATGTAATGTTAATGTGAGTATCAGTTGGTAATGAAAACCTAAGATACAGTTCCAGCTCTAAACTTAGACAGAGATTCAATGGCATCACTTTAAGACGTGT
Organism: Saccoglossus kowalevskii; assembly: GCF_978046115.1. Classification (NCBI taxonomy): domain Eukaryota; kingdom Metazoa; phylum Hemichordata; class Enteropneusta; family Harrimaniidae; genus Saccoglossus; species Saccoglossus kowalevskii. The sequence goes on along the minus strand of NC_140644.1, from coordinate 12,348,646 downwards.
CCAAGGCTTGATTTAAATCCCCACATACTAGTGGAGTATGATCAGGTTTACAATTTAAGTATGTCCTGATTTATTCTAGACTATACTACCAGGAAATCCAACAGACACACCAGAGCATAGACAATTAACAGACAAGATTTGTTACTAAGTATGCGCTACAGCATATGGTACATGTCTATGGTACAATTTTAATAATACATGTACATTCCAAACACGATGACCAGAGAAAATGGACGACTATTTAAGGGGATTAAAAAAAATCAATAAGATCTTGATCTATGCATGGATTAGATTGCCAAAAAAAAAAAAAAAAACCACAGTGACAGCGGGCGATGTGGTAACTCGAACGATTGTAAGCATGTTATTCTGCTGTTTGAATATATGTTAGTAGAAATCCTACTTAAATGTTGAGGTTTGGTCATTCTGGTAACGCAATGGATAGAATACAGCTTTTAGGAAAAATGAATTCAATTCACGAGTGTCCACATGTATGTGTGACCTTATGTACGAATATATTTACCAAAAGTGATGTGAATCCACATTATAGTCCCTAATCTCCGGATAAAATAGTTCATATAGAATAATTATTGCTTGTTCATATTTTTATTAGAAATTTTTGTCAGACATTACCGAGACAGACTTGTTTGTACAAGTGTGTTAATACTGTGCACTAAGATTGAAAACTACCAGCAACAGACTTGGATGCTTTCCTAAGCAACGACAAATGCATAAACCTCCAAATAAGCCTACAGGCAACTAGTGGGGTAATATTTACAATATCACTGAGCAACCACACACATAGTCCTCAAACCAAACACACAGTAAAGACTTTGTTAATTATTTCTGTTTTATCAGGAATAGAATAAACAAAACACAAACTGAATTGTCAGCCATCTTTTGGCTGTTTGTCACTTCTCTACTCCAGTAGCAATGCAATTATATGTTCAGAGAGCGGCTTGACGTACAAGATACTTATAAATATGTAGAGACGCCAGGATAACCTTAACAGCCCCTGGCAATACATCTCAAATTCAAAGAGCTTTGATTCCCCAGTACCAGATGTGAAATTCCTATCTATAAAGCATGCAAAGTCCAATCAATGATGTCAGATGTAATTAGTATAAAAACTTTATGAAGTTACATTCACAAATTTAGAAAATATATCTCGATAAAAATACCAAGCCACCTGTAAAACTACGCTAAGAGTAGTAGAAAGACTAAAAAGTGATGATAAACAACATTTTGAAGTTTCAAAAGTTTCTGTGTCACAAATGTTTTTATAATCTACCAATTTTCACTATCTACATATGTTGATTTAAAGTTACATGAGTTCTCTGTAAGGTGACTGAAGTTAACCATAACAGTGACAGTATTTAACCATTTGAGCTCAAAGGTAGACTTTTGTCATTTTTTACAAAATAAAACGCAAATAACTTTTATTTTTATTTTTTCATGATGATTGACCATCGGTAAATTATGTTCATTCATCTCCAAAAGTCAAGAAAAATACACAAAAAATTGTGATGCTCAAAGCATTACATACATTATCAAACTGAGAGAGAAAAATATTCTGAAAAGGGACACAGATTACAGAACACAGATTTTCAAAAGAGAACTTTTAGAGTGTGGAATAATCACCTACTTTCTACACTGAAACAAAATTGGTTCGTTGCAAATCAAAAGTGTTGTTTTTTTCTAACAATAGACACTCTAACATACTTAGAGACAGACACCATTAATTTGTAACAGTAATAAATCAGACTAAGAAACATCCACATGTCATAGACATCCCCCAAGGAATTAAAGGAAACATCACATATCTGTTTGACAACTGTATACATTAAAATTAGATCCTTCTAGGGCCTCTTTGTTGCCATCTGTGTCATCTGAAGAACTATATGTACTATAAATCCTGGACATTGCACATGCAGTATGATTTTAGACTGGCTCCAGTTGCACAATAATTGGCCAAAGTATGACAGACTTATCAATTTTTACTGATGTCCCAAAACTGATCAGAAATCACTATTTTTGGTGGTGAAAAATAATATATTAGGTACAGAAACAATTCTACTTTTGACAACACAATTTGCTAATTTGAATACAAAGACTAAATTCCTTGAAAGTCACCAATTAAAAAGCTACTCTCCTTTTACTCATACCTCTAGTGTTTTAAGCAAACAGTAAAATATTTTAAAAAGATTGAAATTATTCAGCTAATGAGGAGAGGAGTATATATACATTTTTTTTTTTGCTTGGACTTGAACAGTGTTATCTGTTATGTTAACTGCTTTGAAGGGAATACGGTACTCTAGGAATTGCACCAGACTGGTTAAACTTTTGATTTTTCAAAAAAAAGATTAAGTACTAGTATGGAAGTCATGATGATGACAAATATATAATTTTGACTTGTACTTTCAATCTTGACTTCAAATCTTTAAATTTTGATTTTCACTCTCATGAAGGGAAATTTTGAAGTTTTTTTGTTTTGTTTTTATCAGAGGTTTCTGTCAATTAAATTTAATAATTAATTACCAATCCCTTAGTCAGTTTAAATTATATAGCAAACATTTAACAAACAGAAGGACTTTCTTTTGTACCTACAACCCTACCCTTCATCGTCCCCAAATTAATGTCTCTCTTGAGGACACCTATAGACAACTAAATGGGCATAAACAATTGAATTGAGGGAGGGCTGGAGGGATAGGGATAGGGTTTGAGTTAGGGTAAGGGGTGACGGTACAATGGAAAGTCTTTCCAAAAAAATGATCAACAAATATTTTGTTTTACCTTGTGTAAAGTTTGTGATACTGTGGTTTCCATAATCAACATTAATAAGATAGCCATGCTGTGGTGGTGTAGTTATCATGTATACCAATGTACGGTCGTCAGTGTCTCGATCTTCAACTTTCAGCGCTTTGTTAGTAATCCTATAGCCCAGGTGACCAGTGTCCAATCTGCCGATGGTTGTGGCGCCTTTGTTTGTGACAATTTGTGGAATGCCGTTGTCCACTGGGATGATATTAATGTCAATCATCTGTGGTCTCTTAGTAGTGTAAGTGGTTTCGGGGTAAACGTAAAAGTCTGTGTGTGTGCCATCAGTGATGATAAACGAGAAGCTATCGTGAGTCGTCTCTGATCCGTCATGTTGGTAGCTGATGAAATTTTGGTTCAGGTCCTCCATGGTGAATGTTGTCACGGCATTGGTGTAGTTCCACAGGATATTACCGTGGACTGGCACCTGAGTGATGGTAAACTGCAACAGTTCATCAGAAGTGTCACGGTCGTCAATTCGTAACTCAAAAGGTGTGATTAACTTATTGGTACCTTCCTTCACGTAAAGATCTTCAAAGAACAGTACAGGTTTTTTGTTATCAACGTCACTGATAGAGATACGGAAAGTACGGACTACGGGATTGAAACCGTCAGTGACTTCAAACTCAAAACTGTCCATTTTGATTTCATCATCGCTTGTATGGATGTAATATATTTTGTTACCAGCCAAGTCCAACTGCGAAAATGTTACAATCGGCATACCTGGGTGATCAGTGCTCTCAAGATGACCCTTGATTGGAGTACGTTTAACGGTAAACACCAAATGCTCATCAGCACTATTAAGATCGGTTGTACTTAGCAAGTCGGTTGTGAGAATTACCCTTCCACCTTCATGGAGTTCTACACCTTTATTGATGACGTCCGGGAAGATCATATCAATATTGTCAACGGTGACATAAAAGTATCTGTCAATGAGAGGGTTCTTTCCATCAGTCACATCAAATTTAATGAGATCACGTACACCTTCGTGGCCTGTGTGTATATAGCGAATAAGATTATTGTCAATTTCCGACTGTGTGAAATTCATACCGATTGTTATATTTTGGAGAACGGTACCATCATTGTTAAGACGTTGTAAGAATCCATGACGTGGGCCGTACCTTACAATAAAAGTAAGGCTAGGATCTGGTGAGTCTAAATCTGTCGCTTTGAGGATATCGTTTGTTATGAGGTGAGCTTCCCCAATGTCAATATCTAAACCGTTATTGATGGTTAGTCTTGGTGTTTCGTCATCAACTGGTATCACCATGATGAGAATAACTTTCACTACTTCATGAATACCATCGGTAAGCCGAATAGTGAAAGAATCTTCGAACGTCTCAGAGTCATCGTGTTTATAAACTATTGCCGATCCTTGAATAATCTGATCTAATGTGAAATTTGAAACTGGTATCGCTCCTGTTGGCCTTTGTTGTTCGATAAGACCATGCTCTGGCTGTTTTACAATAAAGAAGTGGAGTTCATCCGCAGGCACATCCAAGTCAATAGCATTTAAGATGGGGGTATCTATGACCAGGTTCATTCCTTCCATTACTACGAACTCACGCATGAACACCTCAGGTTCTTCATCATTGACTGGTTCAATGACAATTGGAAAGAAATAATTTGGAGAAAAATTTATGCCATCAGAACAATGAAACGTGAAGCGATCTTCAACGGGTTCGATTTCTTGGTGTATGCTTTGTACGTAATTAATATGATGCTGACGAATGTCATTTATAGTGAATGCGCTGATAGGCATTCCAGAGCGTGATTTTTCGGATCCAGGACCTGGAGATATGTTTTCCACATATCCATGCGTAGGTTGCACGATAATTGTACAAGTTATTTCATCATCAACAGTATCAAAATCGGTGGCATCCAAGTTATATAGCGTGATGACATTTTTGTCACCCTCGTACACGACATATGGAAGTCCGACTGTTACATTTGGAGCTAGGCTATCAACAGGCAAAATCGTGACATAAACTGCCACCTCAGTGATTCGATTTCCACCAACAACCCAATCATCTGACATGTCCGACAGCATCAGGATGAAATTATCTTCTCGTTTACGCAACCCGATTTCGCCACTCGTATGTCGATAAACAACTAATCCATTCACAATATCTTGCTGGGTGAAGCGATCTGTGGGTAAGCCATTACGCTCAATGATGCCCATTAAAGGAGGTATTGAAATGATGAAAGTCAACATTAAATTGTCAGTATCTGGATCAGAAGCGCTGAGTACGTCAGTTGTAATCAAAGTACTGCCACCTTCTAATACCTCAAATTGGGATCCTACCGTACCTGGTGGTAGATCCAATGTTGGTGCTTCATCGTCTATTGGGCGCACGTTGATTCGGATAATCACTGGAACAATATGAACGCCATCACTGACATCCAGTAGGATAGTGTCACCTAGTTCTTCAGCGCCACTATTTACATATGAAATGCGGCCATTCTGAATATCTTCGAGTACAAATATATCACCAACGATCATTTCCACTCCATCATAGTTTAAATAACCATATTTAGGTAATTCAGTGACAGTAAAGATAATGAGCCCGAGGTCAGTGTCTGGGTCTGTTGCATCCAGCATAGTTGGGCTGATTACCATAGTGCCATGTTCAAACACAGTAAATCCAGTGTTAGTTATAGTGGGTGGTTTATTGTCTATTGGACGCAAAAAAATTGTGAAGCGTTGGCCAGAAACTATGTTTCCTGCGGGATCTTGTACGGAATATATAAACTGGATTACTCTTGGCGTGATACCTAACTCGACTGGAGGAGGTTTGTAGCCTATTTTCAGATGGTTCAACTGTGCTTGAGTGAACATTACAACTGGACTATCTGGATTTTCAAAAAGTACAATTTCACCAGCTGGTAAAGGATTGCCTAAATCACTGTCAAACGGCAGCTCAGTCAGTGTATATTTCAGTTCTCTATCATCCGAATCTAAATCTGTGTAGCGGAGAAATTTCTTTGTAATTGAAGTAAGTTCGAACTCATCGACTACCATCTGTAATGCTGTATCCGGATACAGATATGGAGGTTGGTCATCAACTGGTCTGACTTTCACGTAAAACGTATGTACTGGTGAAATGTTCGGAGGATCGTTTTTGTCCGCAACTCTGAACTGAAACTGATCCACAATTACTTCAGTATTATGAGGTCCAATGTGACGATAGTAAATTTTATCGTTAAAAATTTCTTCTTGTAGCCATTCGGTCACTGGTTGCTCATAGTAATTATCGACAAATTGCCAGTTCTGGGGGTCAGAAGGGATCTCAAGTTGTCGCCTAATGATTTCCCCTTTAGTGGAATAAGGAGCTTCAATGATAAACATTATGGTTGCATCATCAGAGTCCACGTCAGTTGCGCTTAAGGTGAAGAGGGTAATGGGTACCACTTCACCTTTATTGATTATTAGACCGGTATTTACATTGACTATCGGTGGTTCATCATCTACTGGAGCAATGGTGATGGGAAAGAGGAATTCTACCTCATTCTCACCATCAGTCATTCGAAAAATAATATTGTCACTGTACGTATCGGTGCCATCATGATGATACACAACAGCACCAGATACCAAGTCTGCAGCGGTGAAGAATTTCTGCCGTCTGCCATTGATCAGAAGCTCGCCATGTCGGAGCCCGTCCAACACAGTGACCCGAACATCTTCTAAGTTATCCTCATCGGAAATTTCTAAATTAACAGAGCTGAGAAACGGTCGTGATTGACCCTCAAATAGCATCATACCTGTATTTCTGGTTACCACTGGCGCCAGCGTGTTCATTGGTTTGACAAGTATCATAAGTGTGAAGGGCTCAGAGGTTGCAAGTTCAGTGTCCACAATTTCAAACTCAATTTGAAAAATTCTCTGTTCGTTTGAATCTTCACTCGGTGGAACGTAAGCAATTTTTAGTTCTCGGATGTCTTTTTGGTAAAAAGATGAAATAGCTAGATTGCGATCATCTGTACTAACAAGGTAGCCTTCCCCAGGCCCTAATGGTGATGTTATATTGAAAATTAACTTATCTGGGTCAGATTCTAGGTCCTGAGCAGCTAAAATATCCGTGGTAATGGCAGTCATTACAAACTGGTCGACTTCCATTAGCAGCAATGCGGTAGGACTTGGCTTTGGTGGATTGTTTTCCTGGCCTGGGACGATTCTGACCATCTTTTGAAAGTATTCCTGCTTGACTCGATTCCCGTTTCGATCCAGCAATTCCACAACCATAGGAATAAAATCTTCACGCGGTGAGTTGGTTTCAGCGGTGTGTCGATAGCGAATACCGGCATCCAAGAAATCGTCACAGTCCATCATAACACCTTGTTCCCTGTCCGCGATGTTGATAACATGGCCATATTTCGGATATCCACTGTTGGAGCTGAGAATGGTTACTTTACATCGTTCGGACGCACGGTCGTACGTGAACTCTAACTTGGAATCATCGATAATGTCACTTGTACCCATAAGTTGTTGGACTTGAAGTGGAATATTTCTAGTAACAATTTCCAGTTGTATGGCTTCCACTTTGACATCAATCATGAATGGAATAATGAAGGTGTCAGTTGGAGTATCATAACGAAGTTGTAGTTTTACCCTGTCTGTCTGCGGTCGCCGAGACCCAAAATGCGAATATTTAACGAGTCCGTAATGAAATTCGCAAGGGAAACTGTTCGGTGACAGTCGTCCGGGCCACTGTGATAGTGGATCGTTATACAATACACTAACGCCACATCGATCACCTGGCTGAACGGCAATATGTAACTCACTCACCGGGTCTACAAGTTTTTCCCTACCGAAAGGTACTGCAATGCCAGAATTACGAACAATAATAAGGTCTTCAATCGAGTCCTGTTGCGCTCGCGAAAAATTCAAGAGAACACAGCAGAATACAAGAAATCGCCAACACAGAGGCGACCAGCGATTCCTATGATCCATCATGACACCGGTAGTGTAACACAAGTTAGGTCCAAAAAGTTAAATGAGGGGAAACTTCCAACTTCTTTTCCCTATGAACAACCCATGTGTTCTGCATGATGTTTCTGACGGGACCCCGACTGGAATCACAACACCAGCCAGTTCACGACAAGGTCACAACCTTAGATTAATCCGCTGCAAACTTCCAACAACTGGGACCACATATATCATCATTGTTGACGAAGATTTTTATATATTCTTTATTAATAACAATTCACAAATAGTAATTAAATGTAAACTTTATAATTTACTTCACAAATGTATCAAACCAGGATACGAAGAAGGGAATAAGTTGTTGCGTTGTAAGACAATAGTTGAGTGGTACTGCGTCTCGTCCTCTGGCATAGTTGGGGCGGAGCGATTAAATTTCAGGGCGGAGAAATGTTTCAGACTAAAACACTTTTTTTTTTCTTTTTGAAATATAATTCATACTTGATAATGCAATCTTGTAAGCTGATTTAAGAAATGATCGTGTTTTATACTGGTATATGAAAGAACATCTATATAAAAAGAAATATGTGTTTCATCTCCATAATATGTTTATTATGTGTTGTTTTTTCCAAAATTTCTCGAGATTATTTCGGCAATATTATTCATTTCTTTTTTTAATTTAACTCACTTTTTATGACATTGATTATATTTTGCTGAAACTATATCTAAATATAGTATAGTTATATCTTCATAGCAGTTTAGTTTCATTCCGAGGTCTGTGGTTTTATGCGACCTCAACTTCAGTTAAGTTTATTTTATTTAAGGAGTCCCATGTCTTTCGACAATGAAGGTTCATCTGCCCAGGATCACTTTAGATCTAGCCATCAAAGAAGGCCAATTATGCAAAACTACTTTGGAATAGCATATTACATATTCTGTGAATATATACTCGGTATTTTAGATAAAGGAATGTTTTTGGGTTTTTTTTTTTTCCGGAGAAAAAATCACTGAATGAAGTCACAAGTTGCAGAGCACAGATGGAAACAAATATGAGAAATCGAGAAACGCGTTGCCCTGGGCGCTAGCATACAATACGTTTGGGTCCATACTAAGACTGTACTGATTCGAGGCGCGACACACCGTAATAATCAAAGACGTAGCAAGTTCGGAATATAACGGCGGACTACAAAGAAAGTCGGTGAGAGATAAAGAAATTTAAACAAATTAATTTAAACGAAGCGAGACTAATGACTAGCAAATTGTCGACTTTTAATTAACGCGAAAGACGTACTAACAAATAATGGTAGGCAGTAAAATTGGGTTTGAAAACTTCTCACTTTCCAACCGACTGAAACCAGACTCCCCCAAGGTCCGCGTCCCGTACGTGACGTGTAGGTGTTCACATTTCCGGTTAACCACCGACAATGGTTTCATTGTAAAATACGTCGCTCCACTGTGGTGCAAAGTATTGTGAGGTCCGGAAACTTCCTCAGATGGGAAACATGTGCATGACCTGAAAAGTGTTAAATTTGGGTTGATAATTTCCAGATTGTACAGCGCCTATGCCTTTATTTGACAGATCCCGCGTCTTTTACAAAGGAAGATGCATTTAAAAAAAAAAGTAATAACGTCAATGTTTTCTTTGTTATGTAACCTTTTTAATTTCTTCCGAGGAGTTTTAAGTGTTCTTTAATAGATTGTTCAATGAGAAAAATATTTACGTCATATTAACATTACGTACGGAGATAATTATTGTACATGTTGTCATTCAATTAACTAAAATGCATTTGCATTGCACATAAATAACTTGTCCCTAACTATTAGAACCATAAAACGGGCCATAAAACCACAATAAAACATGGAACACTTATTCTCACACTAGACTCCACATTTAATACATTTTTTTAGCATAAATTACGATTTTTAGTACGTTTATGAAGAATACGTTTCAAAATCGCAGCAGTCAACTGGCTTATGTAGCGTCTGTCAAACATTTGTGTTTAGCGCCCTCACTACCTGACTGATACGAAAATTGTACAAATGCAGTTGTTTTTTAACTGCTTGACCACAAGAGGGCGTTTTAACTTTACTTTTTGGATATTCCCCTTATTCACTGGATTTTAAATTCACAGAATTTCAAGTGAAATAGTGAGTTTTATTGTAATTGTAAATGATCATGTGAATTTATTATTTTAGCACAGTTCACTTATCGGTAAAAATTACGAAATGAAATGAATAATTATTGTATTTACTGCAGGAACTTTTGTTTTGTTTAAAATGAATTAATCATTGTGAATTAATTTGCAAATAACCATCGCAAATCATTGAAAATAAGCTACAAAACACAATATACTTACAATACAACGTAATACAACTTTGTGGCCACCACAGCCTCATATTCGCTCTATATAATGAGAACTACCTAATTAGAATAATAAACAGCACACTTATGGATTTTTCAGTTCTTATCTCTAACAAGCAGCCTCTCGGCTGAGATAGCTCCGCTGTTAGTAAAGCACATTTCAATTAAAGAACAGAAGATATCATTAGAAAATGAACAATATACATTGTATCAATGCAATGGGACTTGCTGTTTTCAACAAGAACTCAAAAATATAATTTTTCACCATAAATGATTGTGGTTTTTAACAAGAAGAAAATACCACTTTTTACCAAAAATGACAAAAATATTCACCAAAATTAGAAAATTAAAGATATCGTCATGAAATGAATAAATTTGAGAATGGTTCACATGTAGTACCTATATATGTAATATCAAAGCAATTGGACTTGCGGTTTTTAACAAGAAGTTGAAAATAACATTTTTTACCAAAAATATTCACCAAAATTATAAAATTAAAGATATCATCATGAAATGAACAAATCTGAGAGAGGTCTACATGTAGTACCTATATATGTAATATCAAAGCAATTGGACTTGCGGTTTTTAACAAGAAGTTGAAAATATCACTTTTACCAAAAATGCCAAAAATATTCATCAAAATTAGAGAATTGAAGATATCATCATGAAATGAACAAATTTGAGAGTGGTTCATATGTAGTACCTATATATGTAATATCAAAGCAATTGGACTTGTGGTTTTTAACAAGAAGTCGAAAATATCACTTTTTACCAAAAATGACAAAAATATTCACCAAAATTAGAGAATTTAAGATATCATTACAAAATGAACAAATCTGAGAGAGGTCCACATGTAGTACCTATATATGTAATATCAAAGCAATTGGACTTGCGGTTTTTAACAAGAAGTTGAAAATATCCCTTTTTACCAAAAATGACAAAAATATTCACCAAAATTAGAGAATTAAAGATATCATTACAAAATGAACAAATCTAAGAGAGGTCTACATGTAGTACCTACAAATGTAATATCAAAGCAATTGGACTTGCGGTTTTTAACAAGAAGTCGAAAATATCACTTTTTACCAAAAATGACAAAAATATTCACCAAAATTAGAGAATTGAAGATATCATTACAAAATGAACAAATCTGAGAGAGATCCACATGTAGTACCTATATATGTAATATCAAAGCAATTGGACTTGCGGTTTTTAACAAGAAGTCGAAAATATCACTTTTTACTAACAAGCAGCCTATCGGCTGAGATAGCTCCGCTGTTAGCAATGCACATTTCAATTAAAGAACTGAAGACATCATTAGAAAATGAACAATATGAATAGTGTCAAAGCAATCAGACTTACAGTTTTTAACAAGAAGTCGAAAATATCACTTTTTACCAAAAATTACAAAAATATTCACCAAAATAAATTAATTAGAGAATTGAAAACATCATCACAAAACGAACAAATCTGAGAGAGGTCCACATGTAGTACCTATATATGTAATATCAAAGCAATCGGACTTACAGTTTTCAACAAGAAGTCGAAAATATCACTTTTTACCAAAAATGACAAAAATATTCACCAAAATTAGAGAATTGAAGATATCATCACAAAATGAACAAATCTGAGAGAGGTCCACATGTAGTACCTATATATGTAATATCAAAGCAATCGGACTTGTGGTTTTTAACAAGAAGTCAAAAATATCACTTTTTACCAAAAATGACAAAAATATTCACCAAAATTAGAGAATTAAAGATATCAACATGAAATGAACAAACCTAAGAGAGGTCTACCCAAGGTACATATACACCAATTATCAAAGCATTTAGGCTTGTAGTTTTCAAGAAGAAGTCGAAAAAGTAAAACATTGACACGGACGACGGACGACGGACGACGGACGACGACGACGGACGACGACGGACAATCACTCATATGATAAGCTCCGCTCGACAAAGTCGACAGCGGAGCTAAAAATGACAAAATATTCACCAAAATTAGAGAATTGAAGATATGATCATGAAATGAACAAATCTGAGAGAGGTCTACCTAAGGTACATATATACCAAGTATCAAAGCATTCAGACTTGTAGTTTTCAAGAAGAAGTCGAACAAGTAAAACATTGACACGGACGCAGGACGACAGATGACGACGACGGACAATCACTCATATGATAAGCTCCACTCGACAAAGTCGACAGCGGAGCTAAAAAAAACTCATCTGTTGATATTTGTCTAAAAGTCATATAGGTAAATTCATAACAAGCAAAGTACGAGGCTTTTCTGGTGTGTATTACAGAGACTTCTACATATCGGTAGTTCTTTTTAAAATTGGAATTATGCTTGGTACTTACTTATTCAAGATTGGTTGACTATGCAATAAAGGAGTTTAACTTATTTAACAGACAGTTTTGCATATTTAATTAAAGTTACAATGTTTACTTAACTATTTTACCAATTTCATTTGAATTTTGTCAAATATGTCATTTTCAAATTCATTTTGAATATTCAGTATTAAATTTAAATTCATTAGCATATTTAAAATTCTTCAATATCATCCATGTGCTACATGTCTATTTCAGTGATTAAGTATCATCAACTTGAAAACAATAATTGTCCCTAAATTTTCTTGGTGACAGGCTGATTTATATATTAAAAAAATTCAGAGTATTTTTTTTTTGTTACCTGTTATTGTCATTTACCGGTATATTCTCAAAATATATGTAAACTAACAATTATGCATATTTTCATTGTATTTCTTGCTTCCAATACACACAAAAGTTTTTCTGAACTGTTCTTCTTTAAAGATGAGATGCACAATTTTCAGCAATGTTTTGTTAAAACTCACTTTTTTTCTTACATTTTTAAGAGTACATATAAATGTCATTATTATACATCTGTCATCGTAATGCCATGATTTACAACAGGCCGTATTGCACTTGGTATTTTCATCATACCATATTAGGAAATTCCAAATATGGAGCGATTACGAATGTAAGCATCCTCTAATAATAAAAACAAACATGACAGCCCCTGGGGTTTGACGGATACACACAAAAAAGTTCACTAAATCTGTTCTAAACTTTTTGGATTTCGGCATTCCCATGATGTATCGTTGGGAAGAAAAGATGTATAATAATAATTTTAATTGATTTTTTTTTAACAAAACAATGGCAAAAAGCCAGAATTCAAACTTAACCCAACTTATTTTCATAAAAAGATGTTTTAAAAGACACCAGTTCAGGCAAATTTCCATTCCATATATCCATTAACTCATTTAAAAATATTATTAAAAAGCTGTGCCTCAGAGTGGTTCATGTAGTTTCATGGTCAAGTTCAAGATAATCTGTTCATCTGAATATTGAACTGATTTTGTGTTTGGTTTACACATTATGGTACTAGTACCTAGTAATCAAATCTATATACCTGTATATTACATTTTTGTCTCAGCATATGTAAATCCATAGAATCCTATGGCAAATAAATGTAAACAAAATCAATTATTTGACCACGACTCTACTTCGAATGAATGAATTGCACTGATTTGTGCACATATATCCTTCATTTATATGAATTGATATAAATACAATTTTTCTATATAATGCATAATAGTTTCAAGTTTACTGCATTTTTCTCGCAAATTCATTACAAATTGAATACTTTTTCAAAAAAAGTTGTAATACTAGTAACTTTAGAACTGTGACTGATATGCAATGTCTTGCACTATACTGAATCACATAATGAAGAAAATGTGTAAAACAAGCGACCTTTACCAACTTTTATGTTTATTTTTACGATAAAAATAAAATATACATTCATAAAAATTTGGTTACAACCTACCATAATATGACCACAGATAACTAGTTAGATAATTAGCTATTTGCTGTCAATCATTATATCGTTGTGAAAATCGCCACAAACAAAACTCAAAATCAAAAATCTATAAATATTTTGCAATGAAAATCAATTCTGAACACTTGGTGGCGCTATAATACATTGTTTTTTTTGGGTGGCAATGGTGGTAAATGCTAATTAGGGCATGAAGCATGTTGTCGTGTTGAATCATTGAACAGTAAGGTCAAATTTATTGTTCAACTGAGAACACCTTGAATATTACTGGGAATAAAAATATAACTTGAAAAAAAAAAATGAATGCCAAAAAATAAGTTTTGTCACCTTTCAAAAAATAAACCTGCATAATTATTTCTCATATTTTTTTTCAAAAGTTTTGATCAAGACTAAAAAATTGGTCATAAAAAAAGTTGCATGCCATTGGAAATTTAATTATAACGCTATTTTCAAATTGTGATTAAAATATATGTGGTTAAAATGTTCCAGTTGGAATATAAGCATCCATTGGTTTATCATCATATCAACTCACTAATTTGAATAAATTCAAATAAAATCAAACTGTATTTGCTCAATCAGTAGCACATACACTCACATGTAAATGACAACAGTGTTCTCTATGGTCAAAATAATTAATATTTTATTGATCCAGTATACACAGTACAAAGGCAGTTCTTTTTTGTATACGTGTCCTTTTATTGGAGATACAGTATTCACCAAAGCTAAGGCAAGGATATAGTAATGGATTTACATTCAAAGATACACATCAAATACAATGTACAATTAGATTCTTTTACATCCCAGTGTGGAGATTAAAAAAACAGAATTGCATTATGGGTATAAGTCTATATAAGGAAGTAGTGAATGTGTGAATACATGACACAATTGTGGATTTTTTGAATACCTTGTGAAAAGATTGTTGATATTCTTAAGTGCAATAAAAATAATACATTCAATTTGTGTATATATATATATATATATATATATATATATATATATATATATATATATATATATATATATATATATATATATATATATATATATATATTACCCCTAATATAGAGTTGATTCATATGAAATAGTAATCTTGAATTTGTGAAATTCGAGATAATGAAAGAATATGTCACGATTTGAAATTAATCGAAAACTTGAAATAAAATTTATTGGATGAAAGTGACAAAATTATAATTAGAACCAAGGGCAAAATAGCGTGCTGTTCCATGTATGCTGCAAGTCAGGAGATGCATAGAGTTTTTGTCTTTTTATCGACATATCAACTCAATTCGGGGGTAGCCCTTCTTATTTTATGTATTTTATAGGAATCATATTACTGTGCAATATACAGTAACAACTGTCGACACAAAAAACCCACATAATGCAGCACCCCATAGTATAAATGTATGATAAGTGTTCCTACAACCAGCACTTGAAAAAAATTGAACACACTTTTCTGTCCTTGGTTGCAGTTCTTTATATTCAGCTGCCAATGTATCTTCAGAGTTCTGTCATGAGTTGTACATAGTTAGATGGATAGAGTCCAACAGATCCATCTTGTAGCATTCCTTGGCACCAACCACTGCCATCAAATGTCTGTAAATAATAAAAATACTTCTTGAAAAATGTTGAATCACATGTCCTTTAATGAACATCACTTATGACAGAGTCTTGCATTATTTCTATTTAATGGCACCTTAGAGTGGAAATAAATTAAGTTTAAACCCCAAATCTCTCTACATTCTTGTCAGACCTGCCTATTCAGTTAGATTAGATAGATTTAGCACATACCTCAAGTTCTACAATGACATCACCAGCTTTGAAGCTTAGTTCATCTTTTGAATGAGCTGTATATGTAAACAAAGCATTGTGTTGTTTTGGCAGAGGTGTTGATGTCAGTGATCTGAAAATGAATGAGAATATAATTAGAACACATGACTTATATTATCCAATCAGATTGCACCATTTAATATATGCAGGTATTGTGTAGGCGCATATTGTAATGAATACCTAGGATTCAATTTTTCCTTTTCACCACCAGTTCCCTTTTTTCATCACAAATTCACAATCTGCACTTTTCTTCATACGATTAGGACAAAAATAGCCAAATATTTACTAAAAACTAAAAATGTACTCAAAGTTTGACTGTTGGCTTAAAAATTAAATGTCTAACACTATAAAATTAAACTGCATATGTTAAATCCATATTTTTGCATATTAACAAAATCAGTTCGGAATCAACATGTTTGCTCAGTAACCATCAATAATACTGAATTCAATTCATGTGTCTCTATTAATTTTTTGTTTCATATTTTGCCCAAATTTTACAACATCAACAATATTTGTTATTTGTTCTTTTTGTTTTATTTCGTCAAAATATTGGAAAATATTTTTTTCATTGATTTTGGTAAATAAAAATAAACAACCTTGTTAATTAAACTGTAGCCCTGGATGTATACAAGAAATCATTTCTAAATTCAGTATGCAAACCACATTTCATGGTTATGCATCTGGTAAGGAAAATCACTGAAATTGCTCTTTTAGATAATCAGAATACACTACTTTATTTTTCTGTTTCATGCAATCAGGAATGAATGAATGAATGAACAATGAGATTCTGATTTCAGTTTACTCAAGGTTGGGCATTTGCTTGAGGTTTTTTTCAGTTAATTTTAGTTTGATTTTTATTAATATGCCACCTTGCCATAGTGAAAGTCTTAGATACTGTTTAACTATATAAAAAGGCATACTCCGATCAAAATAGTCACAGAATTGAATTTCCTATTTTTCAAATATGTTCATGCCAGATCGCAGATCCCAACACTGAATGCTATTGTCATCTCTTCTGATTGTGCAACGACCTCTATGTACTTTCCACATATACTTTCCGCATATATATTTATAGAAGTGATGTGCTCTATGATCAATAAATCAAGTACACTTTACAGATATTCCACTTTAAAACATTTGTACGATGTCATAACTCGCTGTCACATCCTGCTTTTGAAACCTTCCACCATTACTCAAGAACGGTGAAACTATGGGATGGAAACACATTGAAATAAACAGAGCAGTGATTTCTTTGTAATCACAGCAAACTCTGTACAAGGAACTCACCACGTTTTAAGTCTGACAGCCTGTAACAACTAATTTTAATTATTGGTAAAAAAACTTACTATCGTATCCAATCCAGTACATCTTTAGACACACATGCTCATAAATCAAAATGCCGTAGATAGTTTTCTCACAATTTTCGCAATTTGATTATTTAAAGGCATACTTGAGGACAAAATTTAAATCTCAAAATCTCAAATTTACCAAATTGCATTCACAAACATTTGTGTTTCTCAAAAATTAAAATGTACTTACCCGTGATTTACACTGACTGCACCACTCACAGTCTCAGCTCCATCTCCGGCTGTTCTCTCATTAATAACAGCTGCATAGTTGATATTCTCATATAAGTTGGACGTGTCCTCCTCGTGTGGCGGTGAATAATATCTATCTATAGGTATTGGACTAAGTGCTAGAGGCGTTTGTCTTGGAGAAGGCTCTGGAATATTTGAGTCGTCTGTGGAAGAAATGTATTAATATTTAAATGAGAAATTCCAGCGCTTATACAGAGAATAGTGAATGTATGCCTCACACTCAATCTTAAATTTGTGTGTTGTTCAGTTCCGACTACTTTAATTTGAAGCAACAGAATACATACTTTGTAATGGTGTCACCTGATTATCATGATATTTTTGTCAAAAGTAGTGCTGATGGTGTAGCTCAAAAACGCAGAATGAACAATAACTAAACAATGTAGATTATTGTATCAAAACAGTATAGAAAAACAATGACACATGTGTCTTCAGTTGCAAGGCAGATAGCGTTAATTCATATTGGATGACCTTTCTTATTAATCAACTTAATAATATGCCAAACAACAATGCTACAAATACTGAATGTGCAATGGAATTTAATAGTCAAATCTATATATAATATTTAATAAACACAATTTCTATCCAGAGAACAAAATCTACACTCACCAGACAGTACCAGTGACCAGCGTGTTCTTGGTACCGGAGTTGGCCGGTTCATATCATTTATCATTTGCAGATTCATATAAGTAGAATCATCATGGTTACGTGGTGATGGAGATGCCTGTTGTCTTTCTGGCGAATATGAAGGTGAATGTGCAATGTGCATATCAGACTTATGCATCAATGTACCAGACCGTCTGCGAGTGTCGTAATGTTCAGTATAAGTTTCAATATCGTTAAAAGATGATGATCGGGGTCTCTCGCTTTGTAGTTGTCTGGATGTCGGTTGTGGTCGTCTTACAAGCTGTGTTGCTGAATGATCAGCTTTGTGTGTTACTGCTGCCTTTGATGATTGAACTCCACCGACATTTGACCTCGGTGAAACTCTCGGTCTGGCATTTGATTCTCCTGGACTGAATGACACATTTTCGTAATACGGTTTTCTTGACCGTGGTTTGTTAAACTTCTCTGGTAACGATGTAACAGTTCTATCACTAGCCTGCGGTAATCTGGCACTACTATCAGAAACAGATAAACCATTTCTATCTGAAGTTCTTTCTCTAGGTTTTGGTTTTGGAACAATTTTTTCGTCAACAACTACAGAATCATTTTGTTTGTCCTTCTGAGCCAACTCTTTCCGACCTTTCAGAGTGTATTTCCTGATAGCCTCCGGAGGTGGTGGTGTCGGCCTTGAGGGCGCTTCTTGATATCTTGACTCTGCCCCCTTTTTAACAGCTTCTGCTTTGATTTTTACAAGCCTCATAGATGATCTGCCACCAGGTGTTATTTCTAAACCGTTCTCTTCTCCCAAGCTGGCAATGCTTATCCTTTTGTTTTCATGCCGTTCAGCCAATCGCATTGCAGCATTATTCGGTCTTGGTACAAGCGTTCTAGGAGACAATAGACCTTCACTTGTATAGCTCTGCATGCTTGTTCTGTCTGGGCTCAGTGGCTTTGCCTTCTTCTGACCAACAGGTGGTTCTGGAGCTCTTCGTTTTGGTGAAGTCAAGCCTGAAAAGGCAACACGCAAATAATATTTTAATAAAAAAAGTAATGACAATAATGTTTGTAAGTTTAATAGAACATCAATATTACTGTTATTCTACATAAAAATAATAAAGACTTAAAAAAATAACACAGATCTAAAAATCCCACAGTTGTCAAGTTGCCAAATTGAGTTTTATACAAAACCCAATTCAGTGTTTGCCATTAAAGGTGACCGGGGCCTACAAGTTTTTTGGTCCCGCATAAACGCTCTTGGCCCACAAGGAAAATACATGAGCACAAAATGAAAATGGAAGATACACATGAGGTTTTGTGTAGTTTTGATGACTAATGTAAAAACATTTGACATTTTAAACATTATTCATCATTTTTTTACGACCGTCAACCGACTCATGGAGCAGTCTTATTGGGCCGACCTTATTGTAATATATTGCAGTTCACATCCCCTGATGCATGGATCTGCCTGTGAGTTTTTAAACACTGATCACATGCATTGTTTAAATTGCATGTAAAATGCATTATTTTGTTAACATAAAATTTGAAAAGCACAATACTGTGGCATGTTTTAATTTTTTAAATTTCATAGTTGCAGGACAACTGTAACTGCATGATTTACTCACACTTACCCCTTGCTTTCATAGCTTCCATTAACTGGGGGATAACTTCAAATTCGCCATAAGGTTGCTTTCTACCGTCAGGTTGATCAACATTGTGAGGTGCCTGTGCATCATTTACATCACCATTTTCATCATCACAAGGCTAAGAAAAAAAAATAGGGTTTATATTCAGTCGGCGGATGTACATTTATAATGTTAGTAAAGTGTGAAGTCACAAGAAAATGTATAGTATATACCTGCACATAGGAGCCTGGAAACCATCCTTGGGTGTTGTCATGGTTACCTCGCCACCATCCATTGTCACATTCTTCTAATACAATGATAATGTCACCAGAACTAAATGACAGTTCATTATTACTGTTGCCATGGTAACTGTACACTGCTTTGTATTCTGAACATGGTGAGAATAACAGTTATTTTATGACATTATATTCTACTTTTTATTGACTTCTTAAAACTTTTAATGTACCCCCCCCCCCCAGACATAAGCCTTTACCTCCTTTACCAGGTATCAATAATGAGTTTAATTTTAAAAATAAAGATTTTGTTTATTAAAATTTGAATGTAAAAAGTGTGTTTCATTGCATGAAAATTGTGATTGGTATACAAATGAGGACGCCGCCATGTTTGTTTTTCGCATATGCTGCTGTTGCCATCTACTTGGGATTGTTTTATCACAAGTCTGTTTTTTTCTCTACGTAATTATAGTTTATAACATGTCTATGCAGAGTAATGAATTTTTATTTTCTAACACAGCCCAGTCTATTTTGAGTATGTGTGTTTCTTAATAACATGTTGTCAACTTCAACAACTTTGTCTTTTTGAAAATAAGGAAATGGACACCAGTACGCTAAATATAACATTGGTTACAATGTTAAACAGAAAATGATTTAAAGTTTTTGAGGTGGTCTTATATATATGGTATATGCCCAACTTTTCCAACCTTCATTTTTCCTTCCAGTAATTTTACATGCTCAGAATCGTTTCGCTTATGCCAGGGAATTATCAAAATGAAAATATTTAGAAATGTGTTTAGAAATACATGGAGAATTTTAGTTTTTTTTCATAATTCATTTTTAAAAATATTCAAATTGTTTTGATGTTTGTTGTATTGACTATTATTACATGCCAATATTATCAGTATATTTTTCTAGTAAATAAGTTTTGAACAAAATTGATATTTAGATTACAACACTTTGAATGACAAATGGGTGTCACTTATTTCATTCTTGTTCAAAAATAGAATATATTTACATGATTATGATACAAAGATTGTTGATAAAACATTATAATGATACAGGATTGGCTAAAAATTGATGAAGATTAATCTGATTGGCTAGTAAAGGATGAGATGTAATCTGATTGGCTTGAAATGAAAGAAGATTAATCTGATTAGCTGAAAAATGGGTGTGGTTTTAATCTGATTGGCTATGAATGAATGAGGTTTAATCTGATTTGTTAAAAACTTGTGAAGACTAATATGATTGGCTAGAAATGGATGAAGATTAATCCGATTGGCTAAGAATGCTTAAGCTCATATTATTCCATTTAACCAACTTCTGCTTAGAACAAATTAACATACATACCTACGCCCTCTTCAAAATCATCACTATGACCATCATTTTTGATTTCTTGCAAATCCTGAAAATAGATTATTTATTTTTATACAATATAATATAATGCACAAAAGATAAAAATTAACATTTGAATTTCAAAGTCTCCAGATTAGAATTATTGAAATATTTAAAATGTCATTATTGTCTTCATTTTAATTGAATGCTTGCATATTCATTGATAATTGCAGTGATATATATGCCTTAAGATGAACAAATAAATCTCCATTAATGCCTAGTTACAGGACTAGAGTATCATGAACATTTGCTAGGATACACAGTAACTGATGAAGAAATGATACTTGTTATAAAATGATTTTCGATAGATATAATGAACTCTGTAGCAAATAATTCATTATAAAATTAACTCTTGACTCAAATTTTGCATTGAAGTATTTTGATGATGTACGAGAACAAAAAGACCAGGTTAACAAATAAATTCCTACCTATTACTATAGCAACCTAGATGAATAGATGTAATAGATGAGCTGACCAAATGATGATTTGATGCATGACACATGTATGCTGCAATTGCAATGACAATACTAAAATACTTCTGAAAGAAAGATTGAATTATGACAATGAAAATTCGACATAGCCAGGCAGCCCTCTAGTGGTTTGAAAGGCTGAATGTTTTTTTTTATACCTAGAACAAAAGTAAGTATTTTGGTTAAAAATATATTTCCACTTAAGCATGTCAAATGGAGATATGGTTTTCATCTATCCTACAGATTTATGCAAAAGGTTATATTTAAACGAAATATTTTGCTGAAATGACATTTTGGCTTTTTTGGATGAAGATTTTTAATAAATTGAATATAAAATATAGGGAAAAAAGGTATTTTCACTATATTTTATTTGTCAGTGATTCATTCCTTCAGTGAATATAGCCAAAATTTATTGAATATAAGTTAAAAAGGGTACTTTACAGTAAGATAGAACACTAATCAAAAGTCAAAATTATATCCTTCCCTTTACTGTTACATGAAATGTATGAAAAGATTAAATGACAAAAACACAAAAAAATAAAATTCAACCTTGAAAATATAAAGAACATAGAAATGCTTTGAATATTCAGATTTAAAATTCAAAGACATGTTTTAACATGTCATTAAATATTTCCGCTTGATAGGTTATTCTAATGGCTTAAAAAACAATTGTATTTTACTTACAGAATCAAGTGTCCACTCTTCAATATATGACTCGGGCAACCAACCAGACAGACCATTCTTCTCCAATCGACCTTTGACCCATCCATTTGGGCTTCGTTCTAGGATTATCAGGATATCGTTAATTATGAGGTCAAGTTCACCTGATCCACTTCCATTGTAATTATACAGCGCTTGGTAGAATTTCTGCTTAGGTGCATGAGATGCTGCTGGCTTTGGCGATGGTGAATCTTGTAGTGGTGGTGAGGGTATAACTTTCAAAGTAGATGGACGTTTTATTTCAGTTATCGATGGGTTTGGATGGTCTGATTCAGGCGATGGTGAATCTTGTAGTGGTGGTGAGGGTATAACTTTCAAAGTAGATGGACGTTTTATTGCAGTTATCGATGGGTTTGGATGGTCTGATTCAGGCGATGGTGAATCTTGTAGTGGTGGTGAGGGTATAACTTTCAAAGTAGATGGACGTTTTATTGCAGTTATCGATGGGTTTGGATGGTCTGATTCAGGCGATGGTGAATCTTGTAGTGGTGGTGAGGGTATAACTTTCAAAGTAGATGGCCGTTTTATTGCAGTTATCGATGGGTTTGGATGGTCTGATTCAGGCGATGGTGAATCTTGTAGTGGTGAGGGTATAACTTTCAAAGTAGATGGCTGTTTTATTGCAGTTATCGAATGGCTTTGATGGACTGATTCTGGCAATGGCGACTCCTGTAGTATGCTTTGCTGGACTGATTCTGGCAATGGTGACTCCTGTAGTGGTGGTGAGGGTACAGTTTTCAAAGTAGATGGCCGTTTCACTGCTTGTATCTGTAGGCTTGGCTGAGCTGATGCTTTGGTTCTTGTTACCATATTTTCATAAATTGGCTCTCCAGAATCCTGTTGCACACATGTCTCTGCACATATAAATATTTTAACTTAGATAAATTGTTGTCACCATGGCAACCAACATCTCTCTATACACACATAACAGATTAATAATATATTTATGCATGTGTGGTGGGTAGACAAGTATGTATGTATGTGTGCCTAAACAAAAATAGAAAAGTGTTGAACAGTGCATATGAAACTACAATTAACAAAACCGTATTTTCAGTTTTATCAAAATTGGTTAACAAATTTAGCGACTGAGTATTCATCTTTAATTGGATGAATAATAAAAAATCAACTAATAATAATATTAAAAGTCGATGGTTGTCAAGCTGCATATTCAAAGTTTACATATATTAATATGTTGTATACATTGTATGAGGCCTTTAAAAAACACTACACATAGCAACAACCTTTAATAAACCCACCTTTATTTGCTATCTCCTTCTTCGCTGTAATGTTGTCGTCTTTCTCCACATCTTCTTTTACATTTGAAACACTCTGCGAGGGAGGAGGTGGGGCCTTTCTTTTCTTTACACTAAACTGCACATTAGTATGCATTGGGTTATTTTCAACTCTATCTCTGTTCATTGAACTGTCATCTGCCATAATATCATCTTTATCACTATTATCAGAATCGGAATCTAAATTTTTTCTCTCCATTTTTAACATTGCAGCAAGCTTCTTCATTGGGTCAGCAAAATCAGCTGCGTTTCTCTGAGTTCCGCTATCAGAATAAGTGGAAATATTTTGACTGGATTTACTAGTGTTAGGTTCAGTCTCCTCTAAGAATTTGATGTCTACAAGATCTGGATCTTGATTTACAGGTTTTTTCTTACCAAATCCAACCACTACATAATTAGACATTGAATCATCCTTGCTAGAAGAGACAGTCAGCTTTTCCGCAGCAACTTTGTCATTTTTTTGAACATTTGAAGATGATAATTCTTTCAACCATACACCATCTTGCAAGTCTCTCTCTGTTTTATCATTTTCTTCATCATTTCTAGGAATCTGTGCATTCCTATCATCATCATCATGATCATCATCATGATCATCATCATGATCATCATCACCATCATCATCACTACTTTCTGCATTATGAGGAGATTCCTCAATGCAATGTATTAACACTGATGTGTTGATGGCTTCATTATCATCAACATTTGACACATTCCCTGAACCATCCTTCATAAATGTTGACATGCTTCTGCTTCTTATTCCGGTAGAGCTACTACTGCCACTATCATCATCAAAAGCTACATTGATGTGCGATTCTGAAACAACAGGTTGACAAAATTAATTATTGTCTCAATTTCTTAGAACTTAAATCACTTTCCACTACCATGTCACAAATGTAGTCACAAAATAACGACCCAATCAAACTGTCAACCATCCCAGTCAACTCCACTGGTCAATCTGTCAACCATCCCAGTCAACTTCACTGGTCAATCTGTTAACCATCCCAGTCAACTCTACTGGCCTAACTGTCAACTCCACTGGCCAACCTGTTAACCATTCCAGTCAACTCTACTGATCAACCTGTCAACCACCCCAGTCAACTCTACTGGCCAAACTGTCAACCATCCCTGTCAACTTCACTGGCGAACCTGTTAACCATTCCAGTCAACTCTACAGATCAACCTGTCAACCACCCCAGTCAACTCTACTGGCCAACCTGTCAACCAACCCAGTCAACTCTACTGGCCAATCTGTCAACCATCCCAGTCAACTCTACTGGCCAACCTATCAACCATTCCAGTCAACTTTACTGGCCAACCTGTCAACCACCCCAGTTAACTCTACTGGCCAACCTGTCAACCATCCCAGTCAACTCTACTGGCCAACCTGTCAACCATTCCAGTCAACTTTACTGGCCAACCTGTCAACCACCCCAGTCAACTCTACTGGCCATCCTGTCAACCATCCCAGTCAACTCTACTGGCCAACCTGTCAACCATCCCAGTCAACTCAACTGGCCAACCTGTCAACCATATCAGTCAACTCTACTGGCCAACCTGTCAACCAACCCAGTCAACTCTACTGGCCAACCTGTCAACCACCCCAGTTAACTCTACTGGCCAACCAATCAACCATTCCAGTCAACTTTACTGGCCAACCTGTCAACCACCCCAGTCAACTCTACTGGCCAACCTGTCAACCATCCCAGTCAACTCTACTGGCCAACCTGTCAACCATCCCAGTCAACTCAACTGGCCAACCTGTCAACCATACCAGTCAACTCTACTGGCCAACCTGTCAACCAACCCAGTCAACTCTACTGGCCAACCTGTCAACCACCCCAGTCAACTCTACTGGCCAACCTGTCAACCACCCTAGTCAACTTCATTGCCAACCTGTCAACCACCCCAGTCAACTCTACTGGCTAACCTGTCAACCATCCCAGTCAACTTTACTGGCCAACCTGTCAACCATTCCAGTTAACTCTACTGGCCAACCTGTCACCCATCCCAGTCAACTCTACTGGCCAACCTGTTAACCATTCCAGTCAACTCTACTGATCAACCTGTCAACCACCCCAGTCAACTTCATTGCCAACCTGTCAACCACCCCAGTCAACTCTACTGGCCAACCTGTCAACCACCCCAGTCAACTCTACTGGCCAATCTGTCAACCATCCCAGTCAACTCTACTGGCCAACCTGTCAACCATCCCAGTCAACTCTACTGGCCAACTTGTCAACCATCCCAGTCAACTCTACTTGCCAACCTGTCAACCATCCCAGTCAACTCTACTGGCCAGCCTGTCAACCATCCCAGTCAACTCTACTGGCCAACTTGTCAACCATCCCAGTCAACTCTACTGGCCATCCTGTCAACCATCCCAGTCAACTCTACTGGCCAACCTGTGAAATATCCAAGCCAACTCTACTGGCCAACCTGTCAACCATCCTAGTCAACTCTACTGGCCAACATGTCAACCATCCCAGTCAATTCTACTGGCCAACCTGTCAACCATCCCAGTCAACTCTACTGGCCAACCTGTCAACCATCCCAGTCAACTCTACTGGCCAATCTGTCAACCATCCCAGTCAACTTCATTGCCAACCTGTCAACCACCCCAGTCAACTTTACTGGCCAACCTGTCAACCATTCCAGTCAACTTCATTGCCAACCTGTCAACCATCCCAGTCAACTTTACTGGCCAACCTGTCAACCACCCCAGTCAACTTCATTGCCAACCTGTCAACCAACCCAGTCAACTCTATTGGCCAACCTGTCAACCATCCCAGTCAACTCTACTGGCTAACTTGTCAACCAACCCAGTCAACTATACTGGCCAACCTGTGAAATATCCCATCCAACTCTACTGCCAACCTGTCAACCAACCCAGTCAACTTTACTGGCTAGCCTGTCAACCATACCAGTCAACTTTACTGGCCAACCTGTCAACCAACCCAGTCAACTTTATTGGCCAGTCTGTCAACCAACCCAGTCAACTTTACTGGCCAACCTGTCAACCGTCCCAGTGAACCAATCAACCATAATCACAATGCATGACATACAGTATAATCTTACCATGGTATTCCTCCACATAGCCCATAGGAAACCATCCTTGTCTCTTTCCAATTCTACCCTTATAGAGACCATAGTTGTCTTCTTCTGTTACTTCCACTATATCACCAGTTTTTAGCTCTAAATGATTTTTAGATGGACCTAAATAACTGAATCTCACTTTATATCTGGGGAGTAGAAAAAATAATATAAATTAATCATAAATGTGTTTTTTTTTTAAAGATTGAATAAAATTACACCATTCTAATTTTTACTGGATTTACAGCACAAAAACAATTCAGTAATTGGTCAATTAATATTTATGAATAACTTACTTTCGATTGAAAGCTGCTGGAAACATGAAACCCAACTCCCCCTTGGTGGCATCTTCATTTCCTTCACCGCCTTTTTTCTTTTTCTGATTCTTCTTTTTCTTATCGTTATTTTCCTCACCACCTCCTTCTTCAAAATCATTTGAAGTGCCACCTCTCTTCTAAAAGCAAAGATAACTGACCTTTACAGCAGTTCCTGCTATATTGAGTCATCCAATAAGGATGTGCAGTATACAGGGACAAAGGTCACCAGGATCGACATAAGGTGAAGGGGGTCAGACCACTGTAGTTGCAACAGCTGCATAATGCTCATACCAAACTAACCAACTTGCTAATTATTACAATCATAAATTTTAAAAGCTAAAATTAACTGAACTAAATATTGACACAGTCAACAGAGCCAATTATTTTTGTTACCATGGTAACCATACATCACAGCCTGTTTGAGTGATAACAGCTGTTGTTTCTGTGATACCATCTTTGGCTGTTTGAGACAAATTACAATTTTACAGTATTATCTTTGGCCTACATATTATACTCTTCATACAATCTGTGATTATTTATTTTGTGATGAATTGAAATGTATTGACATTATAGATATAAACACATATTTCTGTAACTATAAAAGCTATATTGTAATATGTTATGAAAAAGCTAATTTTTTTTGTACGCCAAATTTTTTGCTCAGCAAGATTTGGTGCAACATTTTGCACATTTTTGTATTTTTCTATAATTTCTTAATTAATATTGGACCAAATGGAATTAATTTCATATTTATTACATTCTTGATCAGATTTTTGGGGAAAAAAAACACAGAACAAACTAGCCATAATATGAGTAAACAAAACTGAAATGAGTAAGCCATTTTGAATCAGAACTTTAAACAAATTCATCTTAATATTTGTGACCTGCTGTGAAATGTAAATGTAAGTCAGTCAGGGATTGTCAGAGAAAAAAAAATGACATCCATCGAAGTTCAATTATGGTCAATGTTAGTACCAAGTTTTAAAAAATAATAATTAATAGAGATTAATTAAGCAGGTTGACTTTAAAAAAGGTGACGAAAAAAACAAACAGCCGACATATTTACACTATTTTGACACAATAGAAACTGTGTCTACATCTTCTAATGTAAACTCAATGTCATCTGATGCATAAATCTCATTGCTGGCAGTGCAACTTATTTCCATGATCAACAAAATTATTAGTTAATCTTTAATAGTATAAAAGGGCGGTGGTCATCATGCTGCATCCTGTTTGATGTGGGACTCATAACGACATACACAATGCATGTAATACACTATTTACCTGAAATTCGAACATGCGCTACCTGACGACCACTGCCCTTTAAAGTTACAATCAATTTTTTATTATGAATATTATACTACCATATAAGGGCAATATTTCACGTTAAATTACACATGGGGCAGAGCTCCAGAAGGAGTACCTACACTTTATGCAATTTTTTTTTTAAATTATGCTAATTTATTCATGACGTAGCAGTTTCTGTGCTCATGAATATTCATTAATTTGTGGGTCAATACATTTTAAAAGGGGCAATATTTCACGTTAAATTACACATGGTCATGTGACATAGAAGATATTTCACTATAATATCAAACTTATTAAACTAATGTCAATAAACAATATTGTCATTGGCAAAAACTGTAATTTATTTGAGTCTCTGAGTATAATCTACTCAGCTGTTGATATCAAATACCCCGGGGCAAATCACATAAAAAAAATCACATAATTAATCTAAGAGATAATAAATCTAAGAGGTTATTTTGAAAATACAATTAAGTATGCAAGAATGCCGAGTTCAATGTGACTCTGTAATGACTGACTTCGCTTTTGCATGTATGATTATTAGCCCTGAATCCATTGTCATTGTCGGAGTGGGCGTTATTCACTACATTCAGTGGTCAGCTGTCCACTCAAACATACATTCAGTGGTCAGCTGTCCACTCAAACATACATTCAGTGGTCAGCTGTCCACTCAAACATACATTCAGTGGTCAGCTGTCCACTCAAACATACATTCAGTGGTCAGCTGTCCACTCAAACATACATTCAGTGGTCAGCTGTCCACTCAAACATACATTCAGTGGTCAGCTGTCCACTCAAACATACATTCAGTGGTCAGCTGTCCACTCAAACATACATTCAGTGGTCAGCTGTCCACTCAAACATACATTCAGTGGTCAGCTGTCCACTCAAACATACATTCAGTGGTCAGCTGTCCACTCAAACATACATTCAGTGGTCAGCTGTCCACTCAAACATACATTCAGTGGTCAGCTGTCCACTCAAACATACATTCAGTGGTCAGCTGTCCACTCAAACATACATTCAGTGGTCAGCTGTCCACTCAAACATACATTCAGTGGTCAGCTGTCCACTCAAACATACATTCAGTGGTCAGCTGTCCACTCAAACACCGCCATGGATCCAGCTATAGCCAAATTATTGACATGTAAAACATAAAGCATGCAATACACATTCGTATAACAGCAGTAATCTAAATTTGGTGTTTCCCTACACACAAGAATTTAACTAAATTGCACCTAATTAGAAGTTTACTTGTAATTCTTACAGAGTGTAAAGTTATCAAAAGGTCAAACATGGTGGGGTTTCAGCAAATAATCAAATGTACATAATGTCTATGATATTACTACCCCAAAAATCCTGCAAAAAGGCTTTTTACAAGATTTGTGCTAGCATGATCGTTTGTAATCAGTGCAGAAACTCAGTTTCCTTCATATGATAGCTTTGTGCTCTGAGCAATGTAAAACATAAAAATTTTGTGTTTAAAATGTGAAATATATTTTTCAAATAAATAAGACATGTGTAACCCATTTGTATGTGTTCTGCTCCTTTCTCATATCATACTATTTACATAAATTACAACCAGTATAACATTCACCATGGCAACAGTCCTAGTTTTGAAACTGACATGTTTACTTCAGCAGCTGATTGCGTACGTCTTGTTTCAATTTGTTACAGTACCAATATTATTGTGAATTTAGCTCTGCTCTCAGTTCTATCTTGCATTAGGTTTTTTTAATGGGTATACCTGTTGCCATGCATAGTATGGGACCCATATTAAAGTCACTCAGTCACAATAATCTCTATTCTTTGTAATTTGATTGACCTCTGATCTGACTTGTTTCTAAATTTGTTCAGTAAAAAAACTGATAACAATAAGGAAGTTAAACCCTAATTTGATGTTTCTCCAGTTATTATCAGGTAATTAAATAATTAACTAGATAATGTATAAGTAATTATCAACTAGGCACATGTTACCGGTAATGTGCTACGGGGGATAACAGGGATCAATTAGATAATTGATGCAACCCTCCCTATCTCTCCCAAATAGATACTCTACTGTCTATGTAGAAATCATATAAAATTATGTTCAGCTTCACTTACTTTGTCAATCCCTTCCTCCAAATTTGACATGTATCAGAGGTCTTTTATATGTTTGCCATTTTGATAATTAACAATGAACTCCAGGGAAAAGTACATAATCGTTCATCATAGTTTATTTTTCGTGAAATCAATTCACAGTATTCCAGACAATGTGATTCATATTTGCAATAAATTATCATAGATTTATTAACTTGTGAACTAATTGTGAGCTGAACTTTAGATACATAGCAATCTTTTACAGGAGTACATATCTACTAACAGAGCAAATACGGTAGTTACAAATTATAATATAGTTACCCGTTGACAGTATCGGTAGACAGCAAAGAAGACAATAACAGATAATAGTAATATAATGACTATGCATACAGTCACAATCAACGCTGTGTTAGTACCATCATCATCAGTTGTTGGTGCCTCTGAAATGGAAATAAATAATTCATTGTCTAAATTTGAATAGGTAAATCTTCACTTATTTTTGGTGGATGCGAGCACATGGTATGGGCTAATATTGTTTACAAGCAATTATCACTGAGAATTTTTTTTTTAATACTACCAAAATGAAATTTATTACTATGCTATACTTCAGAAATATGTGAATGTTTTATTATAAAATATTTATTTGTTAAAAGTTTTGAAAACTTCAAATGATTGTTGACACAAATTTAGCAATCATAATGGCCATAATCATAATGAATACTCTCAGTATAGAAATTAACATCATTTTTCCTATTTATAAATTTTCAAAATAATAGATAATTTCTGAAACACATTTTTCATTTAATATGCAGTTGATAAATACTGCAAATTGTGTTTCAATCAAATAAAATTTTAAATTGTAATATTATTAAAGCCATAAATATTAGTAAATGTTTTATGTACAAAATTTAAAAAAAAAAAATTTATACTGGTAATATTCAAAATGGGGCGGCAAGTTGACGAGCTCATTCGCTGACTTCTGCTTTTGAGGTATACATTTCTAACAGCCCAATATCGGGGATATTTTTAGGTTTTCCTACACACTACGTTGCAAGGCACAAAGCCGGGGCTTTGTTAGAAATTTTTAAATACCAATCATCAGATATCATTCAAATTAAAATATTTAATAGTGATTGGCTTATAAGCTGAACATTGTCTATACCCAAAATACATGCAAATACATTATAGAGCAACTGTGATTGCCGACATATTCAAAATAAGATCCGTTCTGATTAGAATGAACGATGATGTCACAATACAATTTTTGGATTGGTCGATTTAAATTCTAACATTAATTTTGACTTATAAAAATGTATATTTATAAAAACGTTTATAACAAGCACAGCTTTATGACCTTCACTGTAAGCATTTTGCCTCTTAAAAAGAAATGTTTGCAGTCATTTCAGCATATCTGTTAAAATGTGGCACCATGGTAACACAGTACACCCAAACCCAGCATTCAATCAAGCTAAAGTGTAAATAAAAATAATTTGCACATTTTTTTCTACCAACTCCTTTCCAGAATTTTCAAAAGTCCATTGCTACAAATTATGTAATAACTGTAGCCTGGATGGAATGCTCCTATAAAAGGTAAAGGTGTGACTTTGAAACTTGTTTCAAATCCAGTCTGTTTCACCCATTTTTGAGGTTTTTTTGAGAAATGGTGAAAATTATCAATATTATTTACATAAATATTTCCTTTGACCCACAATTAAATTCTAATAATCTATCCTTTTTGAACGAATAGTAAAATATATTACCGTTTGTTGCTACTATTTCATTGTCCGTGTTACCCATCAGTACAACACCTTGAGAAGAAAAATTTAAATATCGTCTTATGAAATATTAAAACACAGTCAGAGATAGAAATGTCGTCATCGGTGGAGATGTTTCCCTAATTGGAGCAAAGACGTGACAATTAAAGATGCACAATATGTGTGTTTTCCACTTATTTATAAATATAAAGGTACAAGATCGACCAAATATATGTGTGTTCAAACTTACCAAACTGATGAAAAAACATCACACACAATATTATAACAACAGAACTGTTAGCCATTGTTGTTGTCATCCGACCATGGTCCACACTCAGTTCGATCACTAAAGGACCGCAAAATAAACTCAACTAAAATAGTCAAACGGTTAAATCAGGAACACACCGTCATCTACACTAACATCGTCGGAGCATTAAATGTATGTTACCTCAGAATACAGCTACTAAAACCGTGACCAGTGCGTTAAATTACTTAAACAGCCTGTCCTCAGCTGAAGTTGCCTTAATCTAACCCGGAAGTAGTCTGAATGAAGTGCGCTTTCCGTGACAACGGGAGATGTCAATGGTGATACGAGTCTAAGGAAGGGTTGAAGTCCATGAATGATAATACCATTTTTATTTCCTACCGCCCACACAACCCAACACGCACTGATGACTTTGTAATAATTATGCCCCAGAAATTGTATTTTTTTGTTCAAAAGGATAATACGGATAATTGGTTAAAGATACAATTATTAAAATGTCCATCAAATGATTTTGTTTCTGCATATGTTTGTGGACCGGGCGCTTAAACGGAAGGTGTATATAAAACTATGACACTCTGCGGATCCATAGAATCTGTGAAGCAATCCAAATCATTTTGTATTACGTGGGTATGACTACCTGATTAATTTTGACGGGAATAATTGTGGTTCCATAATTAAACTTGAAAGTGAATTGTTATGTGAGTCACCGTCCCTCAACGGTGTGTGAGTGTATATGTGTGGGGTTTTAGGGGTCCGGAAATGTTTAATTCCAAAAAAAAAAAAAAAAAAAAAATAAAACTTCAATTGAAGTTCAAGTTTGCAATCGAATATATCATTAAGATCCAGTGTGATTGCGTAATATCAATGTGTACACATTTTTGTTTGTTTTGTTTTTGTTTTGTTGCATTTTACAAAGTAACCATACATTATTGCGGTTTCGAGTGGAATTGGTTGGAGGTAACTATTAGTACCCGTTGCAGTCGAGTTACGGAAACAACTAGTTACGTCAATATTTTAAAAACCACGCCCACTTTTGCAAAACCACGCCTAAATTATCACTCGATATTCAAATGTCGAGTTACGGGAAACAACAATATTATTGTTAAACTTAAATTTTTGTCTGGAAGCCTATCTTATATATACGTAGCTTGAAACACGGAATTACAAAGTTTGCTTTCGCAATTTTGCCCGAATCACCCCACTCTTTAAAAAAATAACCAAACACAGGTGCAAAACGAAACTGATTTCCTCGTAAATGCAATAAATACCAGGATCACATTAAGAAAATTGTTATTTAACCTGTACGATTCAAAATTTTACAAATCACATAAAGCATAATTCACTGAATTCCCTAGCTTTCCGACAAGAAGCTGCTGGTTTACATAAATGTGGCAGAATTCGTCAAATTGTTTTTTTTTTTAAATCAAAAATACATTTTTTATTTCAATGATTTTTTTTTTTTGTCGCAATTGTTTTAAATTAAATTTCACACTGAATAATATTAAAATACTCAGATTTTCAAAACTAGTTAGTTCAACTGTGGACTCAGTTTTGCTGTGTAGGTTAATAAGACATGTTTATGATTATTTCTTGTTTCATTTATAAATCAACTCATAATACAAAGTTGGATGTTGACCAATCTGTCTTATTTTATGAACATATATTAATTGGTTGCGATGTAGGTGGCGAAAATAAATTAATTTTAATGATGATAAATTATGTAATGTATTAACCCATGAAGGTTCTATTGGCAGCAGAACATGAAATCCCAATTACCCATAAAGCACATTATCCTAAAATCAACACACACTGCAGCGTACCGAGTTTGTAAAATAAATATGGACCAATCTTATACAGAGGGGGGGGGGGCAAGGGTTAATTTCGTTCAACGTAATTGCAATATTTTTTTGTTCGTACAACGTAAATAGCAAAAAATAAATTCCGTAATTCTGTAATCACAGGCTAGACGTACAACGTAATCAATCAAATCTTTTTTTCGTACACTGTAAAAATGTGTCATTTTTCTCGTACGTACAAAAATTCACATCCAAATAAAAAAAATCGTAAAGAATAATCCAGGGAAATCACATTTTAGAAACTGTAAAACGACTAGATGACACAATTCACTACAAAATTGAATGTCAAGACGTAAAAGGCCCTCTAACCGAATGAAGAGCATTACGAGGGTAATATGCGCATGCGTCTCTTCACACGGTGCAGCAATGGCAGAGAATTTGAGTCTGAGAGCTCTTCGGACCATTCAATGTTCCATTTGTTAACACTGCACTGTAAACAGTAAAAACGTCTTTTTTTTTCTTCGTAAATTGTGAAAAGCCCTTTTTATTTCCCGTAAAACCGTACCAGCTACCCCCCTTGTCTCCCCTCTATACAATGTTACTATGTGTGGGGGCGCTGTTCTGTTGAGTACGACTGTACGTACTGCATATGATAATCACTCAAACAGTTCCTCAAATAAAAATTAACTTGTTGGTGATATCACTTCGTCGCCCACAGATAGATCTGTTCAAAGGATACCATCATCCCATATATCGTTCCATTTTGTATTTCATCCGAATCAAATTTAAGTCCAAGTTCGATACTCGTCATGCAGCAGTGGCCAGATTTAGTTGGAAAGGTGAGTACGGTGGAAGACGGTGCAATGTCCATGGTGGATACTATCCGTCACTGGACAAATAAGAATTTTTAATTAATATTTCGTAATGTCGTCGCTTTGATTCAGTGTATTTCTGTTATGTTCACATTTCATAGACGTTGGAGGAAGCCAAAGCCAAAATTCTAAAGGATTGTCCGGACGTACAGGTAATCAAATTTGTCACAAAAGATAGATGCAGTCTATGATATACATGTCCCTGCTAAAATTTTACTCTGAAAAAAATACTCATAATTCATTTTGATAATTATCTGGTCATCTCATTTCTTTAGAGTAATTTAATATTGCATTTTAGTTGTATGTGTATGTTATTTAATTTCTTAATACGATTAATTCCCCCCCCCTGAAAGATGGGTTTTAGATACTAGTAGTTTTGTTAGATAGTTTTGTTACTTCGCAAATATTTACATTTGTGGATTTTCAACAGGTGTTCTCAAACCGTATCTTTTATTTACACTTACGTTGATGTGTGGCAGTAATTACAACAATTGGTACGTTCACGTTACGGGGTCTCGGCGCGAGCAATTTCATAACATTGTACCTTTGGAACTGCCAAGGTACTCGCATCCAGTTTCCCCATACTACGATTTCCATCCAGATCGCACGGTTTCGCGAAAGGTCAATGACCGACTAAACGGACCTTGCAGACTGGCGAAGATGTCACGATAAGAAGGTTTATCGTTCATTTCATACAACTACAGAAAATGTCAAGCTGTAATATATCATTCTTGAAACAACACGTGATATTGCCGCCACGATCTACATGAATGAAAATACCCAGAATGCATCCCGATCAATATAAGAAGGTCATCTTTTACCAACATTTTATTGTATTTCAGATTCAGGTCCTGCCACACGATGCCGTAGCTATCATGACTTTTGAAGAGAATAGAGTGCGTATCTATGTCAAAGATGGAAACATAGTTCACAAAACACCACGGATCGGATGAAGCATGAAATAGATCATTCTAATGACTGCGATAAATATATCGATCTGTTCCGAGGCTTAATGTGCACGTGACTAACATTTTTGTAATCTGTGAATATTTTCCGAAAGTTGAAAACAAATAATGAATATTAAAATTAAAAAAAATGTTTACAGTTCATAAACACCCCTCACAATTTATATGTTTTAATTATATATTGAGTTTCTCAGATAATGATCAGTGTCTATGTTTTGTTTCTTTTATCTGGTTGATAGAGGGCGATAACTAGATCGTTATACAATTTTAGTAATCTTCGTTATGCTAGTATTGTTTATCAAAATCATTATGTGACATCATAATGAGTTCTAAAATGCAGTTAAGTTCAAGAAACGTTAAAGTTAAAGGGAGATGGTCGTCGCGCCGCGTCTTATTCGATACGGGAATCATGGTGACGTACACAACTCGTGTAAAATACACGCGCTATGCGACGACCATCGCCCTTTAAAGTTTAATATAAACGTTCAAACACTGTAGAACTTGACGAATGTGAAACCCTGTTTCGAAAGTAATAGTACTTGACACGACTTAAATAAGCACTCCAGTCAAGTGGTTCAGGTATAGTTCATGATCTGTAAAACTCGACTACAAGAACAAGGACCACGTCCACAGAGTATCCAAGGTATATAGACAAAGAACGAGGGACTGTGTAGTAAGTGCACAGAAACATCGTTTATACACCAATGTATTAATGATTTGCAAGTACTGGTCATTCAATACTTTACACGGAGTCTACATATTGACTTCTCGCCGTTATAATGAGTAAAATGCAGGAAAACAAGGAAGGACATTTTTTCGCTGCATTTTTACAATTTATCGTTAGATTTTTTTGGAACTATCGTAACACTTTTGTTCACTAACAAATTTGTGAAATGTGATTTTGTTGTTTTAGTAACACCATATCCCTTATAGAAGGTATATGGTAACACTCACACTCACTTGTATTGTAACTGTACGTGGAATGAAGCCGGTCATATCACCACGATTCAAAGGCGTGAAATTGGCACATTGCCAGTCATAGATCGTTTATAGCCACGCAAAACGCCTGTCACGGTAGTAAAGGGGGGGGGGTTTATAGAAAATCATTTTTAAAATGGACCATGGGGAAGTAAAGTGTAAGCGCTACGCGGATTTCAATTTTAAAACGGTTTGTAAAACCTTAATATCTGAAAATAGCAACTTTAAGAACATGAAATGTGCCAGAAATGACTAAAATATCATCAAGAATGAAACCTGACACACCGACCAACAGCTAGGTGTGTGTATAATAGGTGAAAAGTTCAAATTTGCAATAAATAAATAAACGCATTTAGCCGTATGAATCGCAGGATTGAAACTACAGACGTAAAATTTTCTTCGAGACTCTTATATACTTATAATGCGCACCACGCCATATACGTACGCGAAAAAGGATTGACATTCAATGAAAAGTTATTGAAGTGAAATTGAAAACTCATTTCAAGGTTGGGTAGTCAAGTCTTGCCCGGGTTGCCCGGCACCGGGGAGGTGACCTAGCGATATCATGTGTACGCGTCCTGCCTATAGAAAGTGGTTTCATTTCACCCTTAACCACAAACACGAGAGAAAAGAGTATGGGTGCAAGTCGCCGTCTTTTTCATTGAAAGAGTTCACGGTCAATGGTAAAACTCAACAAATTCACCGCGTTTGTTTTATGATACTGCAAGTACTAGGATGCCGGCGGATCGCAAGGAAAAACAAAAACGTTGCTGTGGATGTTGCAGTGTATATTGCGGCTCTATAGCAAGTGGTTTTTATTTTATAGTAAGTTTACTTTAAAATGTACGGTATATATTTGTTTTTCTTGTAGTAATGGTGTATTTCATGACGCCAACAAGTGCACGAATGTTATGAGAATCATTAAAACCATGGCGTATACTTTCCATGTTAAACTATATCGTGTCTATATTTGGCAAATGCTGACATGATGCACTCGTCTGAGTTATAATGGAGTCAGTGGATTCAGTTCCCTTCGAGAAAGAACGACGAAAACAATAGCAAAAAATATAATGCAGCGAACAGCTCGTTGTTTGTTCGTTACGGAATGCCCATATTTGGCATCACACATTTATAAGACCATTACATTTTTGGTTGTATAAATTTACATATAATATTACGTGTAACTAGAAACAAATACATTATGTCATGTTTTATTTTTATTTCTATTTAGATGCTGTCTCTAATTAATATAATAGTTGGAATGTTAATTAGACCAGCAGATGATGCAAGATCTACAGCTATAAAGCACCTGACGTATTCATCCTCTGTCTTCAATGGCGTGATTCTTTTGCTCTCCGCTGCCATGATTATGGCTACCATGTTGGTAAGTGATATGTTTAAAGCAGGGGGAGTCGTCACCTACGCATGCGTCAGATGGCCATAGCGTGTCATTGTTTACAAACAAGCGTCTACCCATGAGCCTTTGCGTTATTAGTGTGTATTGTTATCATCGTTTGGAACTCAAATCCCCGCGCGTGCGCAGGTGACGACCCTCCCGCTTTAAGCACCACTAACTGATTAGTTGATTCTGATATGATAAACCATGACTAATTGTTAATTTTACCCAGAGTCAAAGAGTGTTTTTAAAAAGTTGAAAAGAAATGCCTCTATAGTTTCTCAAATAACCATTGTCCACATGTGTCATATGGGAGTACACACTCTTTTCTAACTTATTTATTTATTTACTTACTTATTGACTCTTACACAATCCCCGGAGGGAAAGGTAATGGTCACAAGGTACAAGAAAAAAAATATAAAAACAATATGCTAGATACCAAGAAAAATCACTAAATATTTAAATACAAAATCACTAAAATACTTAATAATGTAAGATTACTAAAATAATGAAAAATAGGTAAAATTTGTCATAACAGAGAAAAAGAGTAAAAGTTAAGAGTGTACAACGCCCTTTTCTTCACGTGACCTATGAAAGTACACTCCCTTTCCTACACGTGTTTCGTGAGAGAACATGGGGGGGGGGGTATACCTTTTCATACACCTGTTCTATGGGAGTAAACACCGTTGCCTATACATGACCCTTAGGAGTACACGCTCTCAGCCATGAACAATATATTAGTAGTATGCGTATTCAAACGGATAGTGCCGATGTAATATATATAATAATGGTAAAATATAATTGTCTTTTATTAGCTCCATGATACAGCCATGTAAAATTGGAATTGATTAACCACTAACAACTATTAATATTATTGCATGTTTTTTTTCTCAAGCGCATTGGTTGGACACTACTGTTATGGATCGTTGGCGTATGTTTTTGTCTTATCTTTGTATGGACATTCCATGTCTACTTTGCTGTTGTGAGTATCGTATATAAAGCGGGGGAGTCGTCCCTTGCGCATGCGTCAGATGGCCATAGCGGGTCATTGTCTACAAACAAGCGTCTACCCATGAGCCTTTGCGTTTTGAGCGTGTGTTGTTATCGTCGCTTGGGACTCAATTTCCGCGCGTGCGCAGGAGACGACCCTCCCGCTTTAATAAAGAAACCAGCACTCAAATACTAGTATAGTGCTTTTGATATATAGTGTATTTTTGTGGCTGTTTTTGTATATTCGTATATTATATTATATCAAATTCAAACAATTTATTTTTGTTTTCTCATCAGATAATGATATCAAGCAGTGGGCAGATCATCAATGATCTATATGGACTTCCCGTCCTCGACTTAGTACCAACCATGTCAATATATTGTGTAGTATTCGTGTTGGAGATTATAATAGACGTAAGTTACGTGAAACGTGAACATATTATAAATTCTGATTACTAGTATTATATATATGTCTATCACAGCGGTCTATCTTAGTAAAACACACTATAAATAAATATGAAACATATACCTTCAATGGTTTAATGCATTGCCTCGTTTCTTAGCCGTAAAGCTAGATAAATGAAATTTGCAATTTATACAGGTTCTTTCAGGGCGATCCAAATTATGTCTGTGCCCTGTTTCAGTCACGCAACTGTAATTATTTTTAAATAGTTTAAAATACTAATGTATTAGTGTACGTTTTTCAACGTTGTAGGCGAGTTTTATTTCACAGTATAGATGTAAACGAATCATACTTGAGCATTCTCCCACCATTCCCGTTGCCATTGCATTCCGAATCTTTTGAGTGAAATTGAAGAGCAAATTACTTTCGTTTGAAAAACGCCCTTGTTGAACTAATCATGACCAAAACCACATTTTAGTTAGAATGGAGTGAATATTATTCTCGTAATCAGAGTCGGCATTCGTGTATGAACAGTGTCAAAATTACGACAATATTTATACCCAGGTTGCTAAAAAATCTGAACCCATATATAAAGGGCCGTGGTCGTCGCATAGCGCGTGTTCGAATTTCATGTAAACAAACAATGTATGTTACACATGTTGTATACGTCGCTATGAGTCCCATATCAAACAGGACGTGGCACAACGACCACCGTTCTTTAACCAAGATCCATTCTTCATAACTCATGTTTGCACAAAAAATAGAAATAATATGTATATATTACTGTATATTACACATATATAATATATAGTTGTACGGCGTTGTATAAAAAAATATTTTGTTAATAATTCACTTCAGGTCCTATAGGTTGGGTCCTGTCTCATGTATATAGCATGACGTATCCACCTTCAGCTGACATCATGGTGTGTGGCCTGAGATGCAGAAAGAAAGTGACATCAGTCCACAGTCAGCTGGCGCACACGTGATAATAAAATAAATACGATATTTACTACATGGGGGCCGCCATCTTGAATGACGCATAAAACTAAATAAGAGACAAGTTGTGAAACGCGTTTTTCAGATTCCTACAAATCAGGACAAAAATACCAATCTTTCACAAAAATACGGTCCGTTGGGGTTATATTAAGCCAACCGATAACAAAATTCGGCCGAATTCGTCGTTTTTGTGTGGAAAAATCCCTTGCATACGAACACCTAATTACGCGAAGAACATAGAACACTAAGCCGGGGTATTTGAAACCGAAATTGTCATCTAAGCGTTAGGCCGTCGCTGATTGGCTGCTGTGCTGGAATGCCAATTTTTGGTTTCAAATACCCCGGCTTAGTGTTCTCTTGTCTCTTATTTAGTTTTATGCGTCATTCAAGATGGCTGCCCCCATGTAGTAAATATCGTATTTATTTTATTATCACGTGTGCGCCAGCTGACTGTGTATCAGTCAACTGTAGATATGCCTATCTTAAACAACACATACCATCCATTATTTATCTAACATCTTGACAACCAATAGCATCAATGTTAATTTTTACGTATTTCCATTTGGAGTATATATTTTGGAAACAAGGTCTCCAGAAAAACTTACAATATCATATCGATTATATAATATGCATATGCTTTTCCCGCCAAAATCGTCTTTGGAAGCCTATAATGCCTTACGGCCGGAATTGAAAAACAATGGACCCAAATAATAAATACCAATGCCTCCCGCCGTTTTTAGCCAAACAAAGCCACACAACACCAATAACTGACAGATTTTAGGATTATACCCATATTCATGGCACAATTGGACCATGTTTTAAAGCCGAGTTTGAATGTTGAGAAATGTGAAAAAATAATGGCGACATGTTTTAGTAAACATGTTTGT
Organism: Saccoglossus kowalevskii; assembly: GCF_978046115.1. Taxonomy (NCBI): domain Eukaryota; kingdom Metazoa; phylum Hemichordata; class Enteropneusta; family Harrimaniidae; genus Saccoglossus; species Saccoglossus kowalevskii. The sequence goes on along the minus strand of NC_140644.1, from coordinate 12,306,844 downwards.
GTTTATATTTAAAAAATACATAAAATAAAAAAAATAATCAGATTGTATTTTGGTTCCGAGTTGAATTTTCACGTAAGACGGTGTTTTACTAGCATATATTATTTTTTTGTTACAGGTGTATTGTATTTACACTGTGATTGTCACGTACAAGCAAATGAAAATATTGGAAATGAAAAACAGACTACGTCACAGGATATATATGGCAAGTATTGTTGTAACCATACCATACTACGACAACCGATCTCTAACTGAATATTTCCTGAAAATACATTTGTAAATACAGTTAGCATATTTGTTCTACTGCATTGAAAGCGCATTGCTAACAGAAGTGGATATAAACCAAAAAATGCATTTGTTGTATATTTAATTATTAAAATTTGACTCATTCTCATCAGGTAAACACCCTCTGTAATATACAAAAGCGCGTGTGCTACTAATTGAGCAAATACGCAATACTCATAATACTTAAAATGTGTGCACTTTAAGGGCGGTGGTCGTCGCGTAGCGCGTGTTCGAATTTCATGGAAATCCTCGGGGGCGGACATCCGGGCATTTTCTACCGCCTGGCAACCCTCGCGGTGAAAACAAAGACCAAAAACTCGCAGAAAACGGTACTTTGCGAAGGTTGTTGAGAGTCCCCTGAACAGTGTAAGAAGATTAGCCCTACGTGTTCCACAGCAGCGCACACAAAGCCCATAGAAATACGTGGTACAGTGATGCGCGTCTTAGCAACGTAGAACGTCTGTGACGTAGCTCCGCCCCCGAGGATACACAATGTAATTTACACGCGCTGTATACGTCGCCATGAGTCCCATATCGAACAGGACGCGACTCGACAATGACTACTCTTTAAAAAAATGTACATTGAACAACTGGAGAAGGAAGGGGGTTAGCTAAGAATGTGTACTGTATGGAAATTCTGTAATTCATTAAAGTAATATGCAAATGAGCTATTTCCCTTATCAATTAAGAGTCGCGGGAGTACATCCCTTTGATTTTACAGCTATGCAAAAATGTACATAGAATGCATTCATGGTAGATACATACACCACAACATCACATTATCTATATTTTTACAGGGGACGACAGAATCCTACCAGTTCTGAGAAGGAGAAGAAAACATGCAAATATTGGCCGTGTTACCGTGGTGATATGAGACAGCACAAGTTGTTTTTTGTGTAAGCTTGTAAATGTTGCATGGGACCCACACTTAGGCAATGCAAATTTCAGGAAAATTACTACCTGAAATACTGATACATAACAGTCCTAGCTACCATTAAAACAGATAATTTTCTTGACGTTTGCAATATTTTACAAAACCCAGATAAAAATGCATGATCCCCAAACTAATTTTAATTCACACTTCATGTATCATTTACAGTGAATTTGTATGCCAAAAAGTTCTCACCACATCTGAAGATTGTGTTCGGTTTACACACAAAGAAAATATCATATTGTTACTTATGATTTTCATAAATCACTTGCAAGTACTGGTGAATAATATTTTTTTTTAAATTATGTTTTTCATGAATTCGTATTGTGGTATACAATGGTTACCCCCCCCCCCGTAACTATTTTTCTAAACAAAACCAACTCAGTAATAATTTGAAATAGGTACTGTAAAATGATATGTGATTTGCATAATTATTGACCCCTTAGGCTCAGGAAAAAAAGTTTGTTGTCCAATAATGATGCATGCACATTCTGCATTTCTCTTGAACATTTTGAAAAATTGTGAACAAATCTTTAAAAAAAAAACTTTGACAACCAGAAACGTGAACATTTTTTCTGTGTCTAAGCGACTTCTTGTTTCATAGCGAAGTTTTGAGTTTTGTAGTTACCTTAGAAACTTGCCTGCTCGGGTTTTAAAATTTTCCAATTTGTCTGCATAGGGCAGTTGATTTTGTAGCGTAAATGTTTGATGGCTCGTCAGAATGGTGGGAACCAAGGAAACCAGCAAACAAACTGCGAGAGCTAGAAATCACCCTCCCTTCATTCTTGCACGAAAACCGACTGATGCCACTATAACTTGAAGCTAGAGTCTATTGAAAACATGAATTTATTATTTACTTTCAGTACAACCTAGACTGTCGACAGTCAGTCATACCTAATATCACAGTCTCTCCGTGGAGGGACTGTGCTAATATTAATCTGTTATTGTTAATAAATATTGTGTATAAACGTTACAGGCGTGAATAAATTTCGAACGCCAGGACAGAAAGGAATACAACCGAACTCGGCCAGATTTCAACTCAGCCAAGAAAAAAATGCACAACTCGGCCAGTTGTGAATGTCGAGGTGTAAACTGGTCATTGGTCAACAATTGTCACCTTCTTTCACGTCTGTTGCCGTGGCGGCATTTTATTTCCAGATGTTATATGCTACACAACATACCCAGTGACGCATCCGTTTCACGGCAAATGTGATATCCCAGAGTTCAATGCGTTTTGTACCATCCAATATACACTTTATCTCCGCACGAGGGCGCAATTTCAAATTGAAAGAAAAACTAGCATACACGCTATTACCATTCTATGACCTCAATTGACCCACCAGCCTCATTCCCAACTTGATACTGGAATTCTCATTTTTTTGATGTATTTAAAGTTTTTTACCCGAATCGTTTTAACCATTTCAATAAATAGTTATAGACTATAATTGATTATGCGAAATTACTGCATTTTTGGTGGTTTTTGGCCTACTCCTCTCACTGTTATGTTAGAATTACCGCGAGAGTGCCTCCTATGGATTGTCAACATGGCGGCTCACAAAGTTACGTTCGGTAAGTCCTTTTTTTTTACGTTTTACACACAAAAAAAGCAATTTTTAGAAAATAACGTTCGATTTCTTCAATTGTTGGCGCCTTTTTTGTTGCAATAATGCTGGTCGTGAAAATGAAAAACGTAATTTTGTTGGGGATTTCGAGAGCTTTACAACGATATGTAGATCGACCATATACACGTTATGTCCCTCATAGGAGTAGTGAATAAAGTGTCATAATGTATTTTGTCATTCATTTGCATACCATATATTCACTATTGAGATAATACAGTGTATATACACTATTGAGATACTATAGGTATAGGGATAAAATGAACATTTTCCATGTATCTGTTTTTGATACCAATGCATTTCATTCGTTTCTCTCAATATTATTTTCTGACATATTATTCATAATAAATTATGTAATATTAAAGTGAGAATATACTAAATATAGTTAATAACAAATGATTTTCAAAAAAAATGTGCCACGCCCCCTCCACTTGCCCCATTTCTCCAGTAAACGTGACACACATTGATGTGTTTGAAGTTGAAGAATTAATACCTAGAAAATAGTGTCATTACAAATTTGACAATTTAGGCTGACTTTAGAATAGTTTTACCAAGTGTAAATAATAATTTATTATTATGACAGATTTTTTATATTAAATATTGAGATTAGTTTAATAACAAATGATTTTTAAAGAAAATGTGCCAGGCCCCCTCCACATGCCCCATTTTTTACAGTCAAAGACTTCATAGAAAATAGTGTCATTACAAATTTGACAATTTAGGCTGACTTTGGAATATTTTTACCAAGTGTAAATAATAATTTATTATTATGACAGATTTTTGATATTAAATATTGAGATTAGTAATGCATCTTGTGTTTTGTTTCAGATCTTTTGTGCTGAACTTACCATGGACAGTTTGCATGTGACGAGTGATACCTGGCTTGATTTTATATACAACATGGAGATGTGATGCACATAGTGTTTTGTATTCCTTGTGTGCCAAATAAAATTTCAAAATGTGATTCAGCAGAATCCAACAAATTCACTTCAATGTGTTCAGTGTATTTAATTTCAAATGCTAGTGAAGCTGCTTCAAGTTTCTTATCAAGTTTGTTAAGATCATCCTTTTTAGTAACTTGAAGTAACTTTGCTGAATGATTTGCTTCATTAATTTCAACCTTGGTATCAAATTGGTCGACCAGTTTTGTTTCATATTGCTTCACATCGTGTTTTTGATCTTCAGATAACTTTGCAAACTTTTGTATAAATTCCAGTTGTTGGTCGATCTTTTGAGCCTCGTTGAAGAGCTTGTCAATTAGTTTACCCACGTTTCTCAATTTAGCATGAAGGTGATCCATAGTGTATTCATTTATGGGGTCATACTTTATAAGAGGATGATTACTCTGACCATTACTTTTTTCTTCTGCCCATGAATTCATATCCGCAAGAGTGATAGACATATCCCATTCATGATTTGGATTGTGACATTTATGAACTGTAGCCAAACATAAATTGCAGAAAAAACTGGTATTCTTTCTCTGCAAGACCAAACTTTTATACTTTTCATCTCGTTCCTGTTTTCTACAGTATTTCATCCCCTTTATACCATGTTGGGCAAATTTTTCAGTGCATGCCAGAACATGAAGAATATCAACTTCTATCAGTGCATCACTCTCTGGGGCATTTATAATGGCAAATGGAATGCGGCTTGCATCAGAAGACTGGATTTGGATTTCTCCATACTTCATTACCATTATATTTTATCAGACGTATAGCACCACTGATGGCAAATACTTTGAAATTTTGGGACACTCCCTTGAAATCTTGGAAAGTGTGGCCACCCTCACCTACAACTATTTCTAACTTCTGTCTCTCATTTTCATCATCAAGGTCATAATCCAATTTCTTTTCAGTCAATATGTTGAGGACACTTCTCCAAACCAGGCCTTCAATATCATGAACAAACCAGCCCTTTTTATTTTGAGAGGCAGTTTCTGACACCATTTCAAATTATTTCACAAAGTGGTTAATTTGAGAATTCTTGAAACATTTTCTTGTGTTCTCAGAGATTTCTCTAAACCATCATTGTCAGATTCAGATAGACCGCCCCCTAGATGAATAAATATGTGTTCTGCTTCAGAATCATTCCATAATTTAGTGTCATTTGTAGTCTGATCTAATTTCTGGGAAGATGGTGCTGCTAATAAAGCCAATTTAACAGAAGGAGGCAGAATATCTGATGTAATGGCTTCCTTGAAAAATGATACAGATAATACTGATTTGGCAAATGTTTTATCTTTATTTAATCGTAATTGCCAAAGGGCACTCTCATCAAATCCAGACAACTTTTCACCTACTGCCTGGTGCTGATTTAAGATTTTACTGATGTAGGCTCGACTCCCAGTGGCTTTCTTAGAAATTGCTGATCTTTTCGTGCTAAATAGAACTGCAAGAGAGACTTCCAAATATTTCTTTGAATCATCCCATTCGTGACCCTTTAAATTTTCCAGCAAATGTCTCACCACTTGTCTTACTTGAGATGGCCCTTTTTGAATGATCAAATCGGAAAGTTGCCCTATTTCATTAGCAACGAGCGATCTCGCCTTCATCAGCTTAAATCTGTGAAAAGCACGGCTGGCAATAGAGCTTGCCGTCATTCCCATAACGAACAAATCATTCGACGCGATAGCATAAAATCGCCTACAAACCATTCGAAGTGAGCACATCGTTTTAACTTTCTCGAACTGTGATATATAGTCATCACTGTCATTAAAAAAGCAACAAAACCCGAATATTCGAGTCAAAGTCTCGGAAGAAAAATCAGAAAGCGAACGACCTTGTGTGCCGACGGACGACATCGGCGATCGAGTGAGCAGTTGAAGCCAATTTCCCACGTAATTTTGCGGCTAAACTTGCCTGCTTTACTCTTTTGGATACTCTTAGCATGATTGTGTAGGAATACGTCCAGAAAATGTGATATTGGTACAATAAATCGCACGATAAGCACATGGAAGGCTAACCCGGAAACAACTCAAGCGCTAAAAACGGTTTTTGCGCAGAACGATGCCAGAATTTCAGTTCTGCGCATAGCAATATGCGTTGGTACAGAACGTGTTGAATTCTGGGTAAAACCTCGTACCGTGCGTTTCACTGACTGTTTTTGACTAACTCCCGTGACTGTTTTATTGTCGATTTCAACAACGCAAGTTTACATACACACACAAATGCTACTGGTTCTCCGACGTGTTCAAGTTGTTGATTTCAACATTGGCTGAACATTGTCGATTTCAGTGACGCAAATTTTCTTTTCAAAGAAAAAACACAGACATTACATCGGAATCACAGACATCACATCGGCGACCGTCTGGCTACGCTGTGTAACAACACAACACAACACACACAAAAAGAAACGCTCCTGTTTCCCCGACTGTTGTCGATTTCAGTGACGCAAGTTTTCAAAGAAAAAGCTCTGCTATGTAAAAACACTAAAACTAATGTTTCAATTTGTAGCAGTTTTGTATGGCGCAACATTTTATTGTGTGATCCTTAATGCATTTTATTTTTCAGATCCATTACAAAATATTGTGAAGATTTACGAGTTGCATTTAATAAATCACTTCTGTTATAGATAAACTTTATGTTACGGTAAAATAAACTACTAGTATATATAATAATGGACTATGCTTGAGTATGATTCACATGCGTCTTGACTCATGTCACCGTGATAATAAACCATTTGACAAGGCTACAAGTGTGATTCACAATCGGCGCTAACCCACGGTGTGTTTAAATGAACTAAGGCAGTAGTGTTTTAGATCAGTTCCATGTTTAGATCGATTCACGGATGGCTTTGTAGTGGGTAAACAAGATTTATGCAAGATTTACTCACCAAAAGTTCTTTATTTTTAACTTGTCACTGTGCTTGACAAACAGGAAAAGGCTACAATGCTTCATGCGCGGAACCAAGCTATGTATACATTGCATATATATTTAAAAACACAACGCGGTTATTACCAGATTGTTACATCATCTATACCATTTTTCTCACCCAATGTGATTACACTCACACATATATATTGTCTGTAGCTGGGGGAGCAGTATATATGAATGAAAATAAAAATAATAAGAACATTATAACGGTTAATCGCTGGAAAAAAACCCATGGATTTAATAAGATACCTCCAAGGAATAACAAAAACATTTTGGCAAAGCGTCCCGGTTTTATTGGAACGTTCACAGCCATGGCTGCGCCCTCTAGCGGCTGATAGCCATAAGCATAATTCTTTGCCAAATTCTGCTAGGAATGAAAACACCTTTACACGACTTGTTACTTTCAAAAAAATAGTTTTATTTAGGAAAAGTACAGACCAATTTGAACACTGCAATTGGTAAATATATGCAAATACACCGTTCTTGTAAGATACGAGTTATTGGTAAATAAATGCAAATACATCGTTCTTGTAAGATACGAGTTATTGGTAAATAAATGCAATTACGCCGCGCCTTTAAGGTACAAGTTGTTGTACATAGGGGAAATTCTATTTTAGTTGTTGAAAGTCACGGGACAACCTGGCAATATCATGAGTGCTTGTGTCTGTGCGTATCTTGCGAGATCGACGCAACCCATAAAATATAAACCAGCAGTAATAAGTTGTGTGTTTCAATAAAAGAATGGACATATTTGGCATAAAAATCACAATGGAAATACTGTTGCTAACTACACGTGGTCACACCTTTTACCGACTTGTTAAAGAAGAGCTCCCCTGTCGTATGCCACCAGTCAAATCGCGCCTCGCACGAGGTGTTTATTCATCCATGTCTGTCGATTACAAGTTAGTATGCCCACGCTTGTAGCTATGAAGTATTTTACGCACCGATCACGCGAACTCCATTGTTTTTGTGACCATAAAGTTGAAAAAAAACATGACACAAATTGATAATATACATGGAAATATGAAAACAGTGAAAACTGTTATTTCGAATAACGATTGCGCCACATTTAAAAAATAAGTTAAGAAACATAATGTGAATTAAAAAACAATTTTGCTTTAGAAACCTACCTTGTTACCCTGCAAAATATTGAGATGCGCGAAAATCTAACTAAATTCTACCTCAGTGACCATAACTTGAAAATTGAGACACAAAGAAACACCCCCGAAAGAAATGTTCTATTTGAAACGGCAAAAACCAAAACTTTTCCACCAAAGACACAATTCATAGCCTTGCTAAACAGTGGTCTAACACTCCCTGTGGCGAGGTACCCGGAAAGAAATATTTTGAAAAAAGACACCAACCCCAGTGACAATTTTAGTTCGTTTTATTTTATTTATTTGTTGTAACCTTTTCTATTGCAAACTATGCCTCGAAAGCGACATGTCGAAGTTTAGTACAGGCGGCATCATCAATTACGTACTCACTTCTATTCATGTTGTTAACACCTTTAAGCCGTGAATTTTTTTCTTTAAACAATGATCTGCCGCCAATTGACAGGTCATTGTTTGCAACTTAGCGTATAAAGTACAAGAAGTCGGGCATTTAACTTGGCGACAGAGTGGGACATCTTGCTACATTGTTACATTCCGACTTCAGTTCTCAATTTATTCACGCAATCTCCCCCCCCCCCCACGAAAACACATCCTAACAAACCACAAAAATGCGGACCCTGAAATGTATTGCTCAACAACCATAAGCACAACGTGCAAAGAAACAGTTTGTTCAGATATGAACGCATATCGAATATAATTTATACCCAATCTGTTTTGGATCGTCCAAACCAGGGCCGGATCGTCATGGCAACATGTTGCTTGCTTGAGTGGATCGCCAACAGCCTTCCGGTTTGTATATACAATAACATGGCATAGTTTCAAAACTGTTGTATTTCATTTCCACTGAAGATTACTACATGCCTCTCACCATTCTTGATTAAACCCTTGCCGTCCGTGCAGTATTTATTTTTACATACATAAGTGCTCGTTGCTGCCGCTTGTGACACGGAAACAATAACAAGCGTCTAATACAAGAATCACACCTTGCAAGATGTGTTAATTAACCATGAGGGTTACACCACGGTTACACGAACTCCAACGTTTTTAACCATAAAGCACTGCGTCACTGAAACCGATAATCCTTGTGGCCATATTTTATTTTTTAACAATCGACAACCCTTTCAGCATCACTGAAATCGACACCCTTTGACGCCCGTACATTTTTTTATATTGTATTGTGATTTGACTCTGGCAGTCTGTAATACAGCGCTCGCTATTGCATCACTGAGATCGACAACCCTTGGTGCCCGTGTATTTTTTTTAACATTTTACTGTGATATGACAAAAGACACAGCGCTGGCTGTTGCGTCACTGAAATCGACAACCCTTTTTTTTATTAACAAAGCACGATAGACATCACTGAAATTGCGCTCGCTATTGCATCACTGAGATCGACAACCCTTGGTGCCCGTGTATTTTTTTTAACATTTTACTGTGATATGACAAAAGACACAGCGCTCGCTCTTGCATCACTGAGATCGACAGCCCTTTTTTTATTAATAAAGCACGATAGACATCACTGAAATCGCGCTCGCTATTGCATCACTGAGATCGATAACCCTTGGTGCCCGTGTATTTTTTTTAAACATTTTACTGTTGCGTCACTGAAATCGACACCCTTTGACAAACCCATTAACACATATGCTGGCCGAGTACGGTCACTGGCCGAGTGGAATTCTGGCCGAGTTCGGTGGTCACCACAGAGAATATGGAGTGCAGTCTCTCGGGACTAAAGTCCCTCGCGTGAAGTACTTAGTATTTCCAATCAAACACCTTTGGCATTTGAATGTCTAGGATACACAATTACATTAGGCCCGAGGACTATCGACAGTCTAAGTACAATCACATAGCAATAATTCAATCAAATTAAAGTAGTTGATGTGTTATCAAATAAAGACAGATTTATTTACAAACAAATGTCTCATTTTATTCTTGGGACTTACTGCATACAGATACAAATAATTAAAAAGGATTTTTCAGAATACAAAATGTTACAATAAAGTTAGAATAATTTAACTACCGTAGTACAATTTTATGGTGTTGATATTTAGCCAAGTAGCTTAGATTATCCTTGGCAATTTAGGAACGTCCATTTCATTGAAATGTAGACATATGTTGACTGGTTACCTCAGGAAGGGGGGGGGGGGGTTGGTGACCAACAACCTCAAAGACAGCAGACATATGCAGTTGCCCTAATACAGTAAACAAGCATTTTATAACACACCAATATTCTGTGACATTCAGGGAACTTGCTTTGTTTGGACAGTTGGTTACTTGCATTTGATGTGCAAGACTATAGATCATTATCAGTATAGCGGTTTTAGTGTATTGTTACTGCATTGTGACATTACCAATATGGTGTGCTCAGTGTGTTGCAATTGGAAAAACAATATTCGACTTTGAATCAATGTTAAATACTGAACTGTGCAAGTTCTCTTAATGTTACACAATCTAGATGTGATATGGTGTTCTTTTTAACATATCATTCAGGCAATGTCACGCATCCTTTCCTTTTCAGGGACTATGAGTCAACTTTCCTAAATATATATATTTCTGGAGTAATCTGCAGTATAGTACCAGTATATTACCTTGAGAACTTCATTGGGTTAATCAAAATCATATGGCAGTTATACACTTTTACTTGCCCCCCCCCCCCCAAGTAAACACTCACCACCAATAATTTTAAATAAAACATAGCAATTTATAAATTAGACACTAATATTTAAAATACATGTATGCAGTCTGTCCAGAATTGTTGGCATCAAATTATTCCGATTTCAAAAACAAACTGAAAGACAACCAGGAATATAATTTGGTTTCAAATGTAAATTATCACCATGGTGAAACATTTTCAAAGAAAACCAGTCAGGAGAACAGATGACCACGAAGACTGGAATTACTAACAGTAAATGTATCAATGGTTTATCTGTCGGCACACTAGACCACTTGAAGCAGTATATATGTAGAACATGGCTAAGCCAATGGGTTGGGCCTGTTGAACAGAATGACCTGCAATGTGTATAATTATGAAAAGCAAATTAAGCCCTGTAATGAGCATATCTAGAGTAGAATATATCATATAAAGCAGAATATGCCCTGTAATGTGTATATGTAGAACAGAACAGGGAAGACATATTTCATTTCCACATTGGAGTGGCAAAACACTGAACTAATTGCCATCAAGCCATTCATAAGGTAAATATCAAAGTTTTTTTTTTTTTTTAGTTATGACTAGATTTCCATTCTGATTTTCATATGGCATTAATGGACTGCCACCTCACTTTCTATGCTGCTATACTCACCAAGTGTTCCCATTAGCCAGGAGGAATTTCCTCAGATAACAATGTCAATGAATATAATAATCTAACTGATATAATTAAAATTCAATGAAATACAATTTTTAAACTGTATACATAATAAAAAAATCTAGCAGTAACAGATACATCATGATATATCCATCTTTAGTATGTATCACTAATGTTTGATGCATTCAACCCATTTACAAAATAAAAACAGGCATAAATGCAAGCAAAAATTGTCATATAAATCCCCTTTAGCAGATTTTCACTTATTTGTTTTTAATTATATTATTATGTTGTTTTGCCATTTTTAGCAGGTTATAGTCAAGTATCCAACCATCTTGAATTACGAGCAGCCATCTTGGATTTGTATAATCCAATGTTTAATCACATGTCTGTTGGCTCTCAGCCATCTTGGATTGAATATCCAAGTATCCAATCATGCATCAGTTGACTTTCAGCCATCTTGGATTTGTTCTCAGCCATCTTGGATTACATCATCAGTGGTAAGAAGATATTAGTATCGCCTATCAGCCAATTGCATCAGCTTTTCTTCTTTACCTTTTCTTGTATGACACAACTGAAATAAAATAATATAAAAACGAAGCAGTAATATTTTGGGGGCAAGAAAAATAATTTAAAACTATAAAGATCCTACATTATTTATCTCAAATACGGGAGCCATACATGATATTCACTGCACAATCTTCCACCAAGAACCCTTGCTGTTAGAAAATTCATATAGACACATTCAATAGGAATCCTATCTGTCCTGCATGGCATTGTATAGAACAGGTACCATGTCCCATAGGAACGGTTGCCCATCCCATAAACAAACTTTCTCTATTTTGAATGCTTAGCGAGATTTAGCAAGGCCGTACATAAATAATAAAAAAGAAACATGGTGAAAAAAGAAATGACGGAACTCCATATTATGCACTATATTTAACTTTTAACAAAACGATAATACAATTAAATTTGGAACTGTTACAGCCATTTTAATTATGAGCATTAGCAAACTTCTTACTGAGTGAATTTATGCAAATTAGCAATTATCTCAGCTTCTTTTTAGTGCACATCCTAGAACTTTTGTTTTGAAATTTTCACAAATGATTGACAATGTGTTTATCTTCAAAACGTCGTTGGGGCATTGTTTTTGGTTGAACAGTGTTACAACAATCATACAGACAACTAGCCTGGGTGTTAATTTATGCATAAACTTGAAGTAGTAAAATTTGGGCTGCTGCCCTGCAAAAGTGACAACTGGTAGACAGTTTTCAAGACGACGCTTTCTTCATAGTAAACAGATGTACCCATAAACCAATTTTGACAGGAAACAGAAGCATGGTTTAGGAGCTAATTTTTTTAAAATCACTTTTGACCAAAAAAGCACATTTTTGTGCATATTTCAAACTACAGTGTCCATAAAAAAAAATACTCACAAAATTTTAAAATTCATACAATAAGCTTTCCGAAAATATATAGTTTTGTGGACAAGGGAGGTCATCTTGGTTTCCTAATTAACTAATTGTACCCTTGCACAAATCTGGATCAAAATTGAATCCTTCTAATTACAGGGGAATAGCAATTTCAAGTTGTTTAGGTAAATTATTTAATAGTATTTTAAACACAAGACTAGTTTCATATCTAGAAAAAAATAATATCCTCTCTAATAAACAATTTGGATTCAGGAAAGACTGTCGGACAACAGACAATCTGTTTATCCTGAAAACTATTACCGGTATTAATAAATACCTCCATCAGGACAAGGAGATCATCCATCAGGCAAATGATAAAAATAAATCGAAAACATCAAATAAAATTTATGCCTGCTTTGTAGACCTCAAAAAAGCCTTTGATAGTGTTTGGCATGAAGGTCTTTTTTATAAATTGTTGAAAAATGGTGTAAACGGTAATATGTACACAATTATAAAAGATATGTATGGTGATGTGAAATATAAGGTAAAAACAAGAAATGGTTTAACAGAATCATTTTGTTCAAATATCGGAGTAAAACAAGGATGCAACCTTAGCCCAAGTCTGTTTAATTTATTTATTAATGACCTGCCTGATATTTTTGATAATGATCATTGTGACCCTACACTGTTACACAACACACCCATTAATTGCCTTCTTTATGCAGATGATATTGTGATTCTTTCAAAATCCAAAAGGGGATTACAAAACTGTTTGGATAAACTATCAGCCTACACATCAAAATGGCAGTTGTCTGTCAACACAGATAAAACAAAAATAATGATATTCAATAAGTGTAACAGACTCCTTAACAAGGAAATATTCTTTTATGAAGGAAAAGAAATCAATATAGTTAAAGATTTCAATTATCTTGGCTTAACTATGAGTCCAAATGGTAAATTTAAAGATGCCATGAAAAACCTAAAAAGAAAAGGAATAAAAGCCTTATTCTCATTAAAGACCAAAATTGGATCTGGTAATCTGGACATGTCCATACTACTGTCACTATTTGATAAACTTATCAGACCAGTTATTGTGTATGGGAGTGACATTTGGGGAGAAGAAAGTTCTACAAAATCAATTGTAGAGGATGTTCAGCTTACATACTATCGGTACATTCTTGGTATCTCAAAAAATACACCAATCATGGCAATATATAGTGAATTGGGAAAATTACCTCTTGACTCTTTTATTAAGAAACAAATGATAAAATATGCCAATCGTATTGCTAATTCCACAAATACTCTACTTCAAGAAGCATACTATGTCAATAAAGTTATTAAAAGTAAATGGTTTAAAAACTTGATCTGATATTAAAAAATATTAACCATTCTTATCTTTTAAATGAAACAAATATTATCTCATTATCAAAATTAAAAACAATTGATGAGAAATTAAAAGAAGAGTTTACAACTGAGTGGAAAAATGAAATAAATAATGACAATAGGAAAAAATCAAATTCTAAAAATAAACTAAGAACCTACAAACTTTTTAAAACCAAAATAGAACAAGAAAACTACTTAACAATTATGAAAAACAGTGAACTTCGCAAATCCTTAACAAAATTTAGACTTGGCAACCACTGTCTGAAAATTGAAATAGGCCGGCATACAGGATTGGATTTTAAAGATGAACAACATTTTGTCACAAATTGTCCTCATTACAATGAAATAAGATTAAAACTTTACATTGTAGCTAATAAACGTATACCAAATTTTGACAAATTTAGTAATGAAAATAAATTCATATCATTACTAAGTGACGAGAAAATGTCTATTCCTTTAGCACAATATTTAAAAAACTGTTTTAATACAAGACAGCAGCACCTACATAAACTAAGCCAGTAATACATTCCTTGTATTCAAATTATTATCTTTTTTTTTTAATGCCTTTTTGTTCCCTTACTTTTTATGTGGTTATTTTTCTTTTACTAATATCTGATTTGTAACCCTTTTCATCCCCTCCGGGGGATCTTGTGTGTTAATAAATAAATAAATAAATTAAAATACCTGTCAGGTAAACTGCATCTCTACCTTAATCATAATAAATATTATTGATTTCTTTTGCTAAGTATATTAAGTCATATATAGGACTTTCTATGATTTCTATAGGATTTAACCCTTTCCCAGCAGGATTTACACATGTATAGGAACAAGTTCTAAATCTAATAGGAATCATATTGCATGTGTTCCTATTGAGGGAAAAAAACATTTTGGTAAATTTTTACTTATCAGTACTACCACTATAGTATCAACCAATATTCACAGTTTTAAGACAGTATAGTAGGATTGGTAAGTTAAATCCTTAGGAAATCATGTGATCAAAGTACATGGCATATTGATCACTGTTATCCAGTCATTTTGTGAAACAACAGCAGCCGAATCACATAATCCAACTTACTTTTCGTTTCTCCATAAACTGTTGCACAAAGGATTCAATATCAATCTGTTTATCTAAAAATAAATCAGCAATTTTTTCTGACTCCTCCTCAGCTTCAGCTGATGCAATCTTTAGATGTGTAAGAAGGTTGGATGGATTGTATCTCTGAAAAAACAATTTGTAAATAATGAACTACCGGTAGTCGACTGTTGGTCAGGAGCTATGCAAATCGTTTGGTGTAATGATCGTACGATCCTTGTTGGGAAAATTACATTCATGACACAGACCACACACAAGCTGATTGGACAGTACCATAAATTACAAAGTTAACAAACCTAAAGTCTTTCAAAATAAGTTTACAGTTGAATAATTTTATGAGATAATTACAAGGATACTGCAAAGAATGTGTTACCCTTTTCACCACCAGTTCCCCCTTTCCCTCACAAAATAGTCCCGTTTATAGTCTGCACCTTCCTTTAGAAGATTGGGACAAATAGCCAAAGTTTTTGAGTAAAAACCAAAAATTTACTCAAATGTTGTCTGTTGGCTCCAAAATAAAGGTTCATTTCCATAAATATTGAAGTATAAAATAAAAAAAGTGCAGAAAACTTTGGCCCAGAAAGTCTGGTGATGAAAAGCTTAACAGTGTATCAACCGCCATCTTGGAAATATTGCATAATCATTCCATATTAGGAATTCACATTACCAAATAAGGTAGGGTGTCAATTATGCAAAATTATGACACGGATGACAGAATTGAGGAATAAACATGGCTGACTTACTTCACTTAAGGTTTGTTGTTTCTGACAATCTATATCAAACTGTTTTCTCAGCTGTTCCAATATTTCATATTTTTGTCTTAACTCTTCTTTCTGAGATTCCAAATAGGGTTTCTTTCTCAGATTAATCTCTAAAAAAATAAAATTATCTATTTATTAACACATTTTTTCCATTCATTTTGACTATCCAAGGAGACCTGAAACAAGCCTAAAACTATAATCCCATCTCCATTACATAACTAAAACATATAAAAGATCCCTATTAAAAGTTAACACTTCTGTGTACCACACCCGCTCAAAAAAAATCAATCACCTACCGGTACAAAAATATTTATGAAGATTTTGTTTATTGATTTCATAAAAATAATCTCTATTTTTATCACAAAAAATATGCTCAGTTTAAACATTTTTGGAATAGAAATGTCCTGAAACTTAAAGTATTCAAACTTTGAATTTGTGAATCATGAATCCAGATTGTATACCCCAGTATATAATTTCAAAATTACTGTTTCTATGTTTTTCGCTAGTGAGCCTAATTTACCATGAAGACTATGAAGGTCTGGACACTGTGACCACCATCAATGACTGCATTAAATGTTCAACTGCTACAAAATGCTTTCTTTACTGAACTCTGAAAAGAAAAAAAAACACTTACTTGCTAAATCCTCGTTAGCATTGCACAAATCCAGACGGTCGACTTGTAATTTCTTCATCTGCGGTAAATTAAGTGAATATTCTGCTAGAATATGTTCCTCTGCGTTGAATGCCTGTAGTTGTGAAACTGTTTTACTATGAAGGTCGGGAAACGATGTGGGCACTGTCGGCATTGTATAAGAACATGACATCTGTATATGGGGGAGAAAAATACATAATGAATCAAACCCAATTCTTGAATTGTAAGCTATCAGTTAGGCTCCAACTCTTGCAATATTGTACGATTAGTACACAGACTCAATGCTATCAGTGAGGTTCCAACTCTTGCAATATTGTACGATTAGTACACAGACTCAATGCTATCAGTGAGGTTCCAACTCTTGCAATATTGTACGATTAGTACACAGACTCAATGCTATCAGTGAGGTTCCAACTCTTGCAATATTGTACGATTAGTACACAGACTCAATGCTATCAGTGAGGTTCCAACTCTTGGAATATTGTTCGATAAGTATACCGACTCATTGAAGTATGAAATTCTTCTGACTGTACAATAATTATTTCACTATCCTTTTCACCACCAGACTTTCTCAGCCAAAATTTTCTGCACTTTTTTCGTATATTCTTCAATATTTTGGAGCCAACAGACAAAATTTTTACTCAAAAAATGTTTTGTCCCCATTTTTCTGAAGGAAAGTGCAGACTATAAAGGGGACTATTTTGTGAATTTGTGATGAAAAAGAAGGAACTGGTTCAAGACAAACCATGCTGTACATCACCAGCATTTCGAGTCTATTCAAAATTCAGCAACCACTAAATTAATTTCATGATATTTCCCTCGTTTTCAGAAAACACCACATTCACCATGCCATGACATGTTTGACATGGATCCCCTTTGACATACAATTCATATTCATTTAAACGAAATTTGACCAACTGCGCAATGACTGTTGCTTTATAAAAGATTTTCAGTTTTAATATCTATCTTGGGCTCAAATTGAAAAGAACATTCTTCTAACTTCAGACAAAAAAACTGTCACTTCTAACTAGTTTGCAGCAAAATCTAGACTTACTGGCACTGGACTGGAGGTCGTCAGCGTTGGCATTGGTATCTGTGGTATATAATTCATGCCACTTGGTACTGTTGATATAGGATTGACGGGATATGGTGCTACAAATGGAGCAGCTGCTTGAGGCTGTGGTGTATATGGTAACTGACTTGGCGGCGTGCTATACAAATAGATTATTGTGTAAAAACAAATCATTAGATTAGATGAAATTTAATGATTGGTAGAAAGAAATAGCAAGCATTTTAATGATAATGGACCATAAGATATAAGACCAAAATTTGTCATAAATTTGGACTGAAATGCACCATGTAACAATATAAATCTGTTTGTTAATAGTATTTTAGATTCAAAACATACAACAATGCATATTTCCACCGAGATCAGTGACCTTTGAATGTGTATCACCAGTGATCAGTCGAGTAGAAACAGTCAAAATATTTTATCAGATTTTCTCAATTTTTGCTTGATATTTTCATACAGGACATCTGTTGTTCATACCATACTTTATACTGATGAATAAGGTGACCAAGTTTTATAAAGTTTCGAATAGAAATGGTAAAGTTATTGTGCACACAATAACATTATTAACGACGACAATGACAGCGACGACTACAATGACAACGCCGTACAGAAATTTTTCCCTTAATATACCTTTCCCTTCCATCTTTGATGTTATGGGTAAGGTAAAAACACATTAATATAAATTTGTTTATCTCATGATTTCAAACTATTAGTGGCATCTTCATCACACATCATTATGATTACATATCCTTATATTATCTTCACTCTATATTTTATGAATACTCACCATTGAGGGTGCTCAGTACCAAATATCATAGGAGGATTGTTTGTAAATTCTAAGACAACAGAACATATTGTGCGGCCCAAATCTGTATGCACACCAAACTAGTCAAAAAAACAAAACAATGTTCTAAAATTACACATGTTCCAACTTTGATCAACACACATTAGTTATATCATTACAATCCTTTGAGTCTTAATTAACTTCTGCAATTTTTCGATAAAAGTGTCTCAATTATTTTATACTGTAGTGAATAAATATTCAATGGTGTCAGCGTAGAATAGGAGTTTCGTCATTTTTAATTATGATTCAATTAGTTTAGGATTAGACACAAACAGGCTTAGGTTGAGGTAGGTTATGGGTTTAAATAGTGCAATAATTTAGTGATGTTTCGGCATTGTTGGGGAATTTGAATATTGTGAAAAAAAGTAATTATTTGTATTCATATAGTAATAATCAAAACTAGCTAATATCAAATTCACAACTATTGTTGCGCATCAACATTAATCTTATTCATGTCATTGAAAAATAACAACGAAACAAAAGATATATTAAATGTCAAAACATTTGACAGGAACAGTAAGTGCACGCATAGACAATGGGGTTTATGATGCACATAAAGGTAGACTTACTGAATTGATACTAGGACAGCCAGTTACTATCATATGCTCATTAACCCATGGATGACGAACTGCGGGTGATACTTTAACAACTGGCTTCTCTTGTGGAAAAGAAGGTGGCAGTGTACTGGAGAAGAGAAATTCCAAACATCATTAATCCCATAGGATGTGCATGGAAAGGTGTGGCAAACGAACTGGTATTGTATCATAAGACAATTATGTATTTTATCCTATATATGACAGCAGTTTGCTATGATTGAATAAATTGTTATCATTTTGCAATTATTGCTGAGACCACTGAACCCCAACCAATGTGTGTTGTACTCATATAAGTGAATAAATCTAAGAACATTTATTGATTGAGACCCTTACATATTTAGTGATACTGTTGAAGAACCTATCGTCATGGTTACTCTGTATTCCACATCTCTTTGAATTTCAGTCACACTGTGGAAGAGACAAGTTTAGTTAAATAATTGATATCTTCTTATTTCACAATAACAACAAAAAACACAAACTGAATTCAATTCAAAGAAGTGAATCAGGACACATCTTTATCTTCATCACCGTATGACACATTTTCATCTATCAGACAACCAACAGCATTGACAGACTTCCCTTATGGTCAGTCAATGGGTATTTTAACATGTTGCAGTAAATGATCAAATCAGTTTTCTTAGAAGTGATGATTATTACTTGAACTGAGGTGGTTGTTGTACCATGCATGTGCATTATATTTGTGCCATACAAACAAAGATGGTGACTTTGATTTTTGTGTGTAAAAGCTGTGGTGTAGTATTCAGTGACTTGCAAATACACCTGTTACCTGGTACCAATCAATTTACTTGTAGGAACAGATGATCAGTGCCCTCGATCATTCTGAAACAAGCACTGAAGGGCAAGATAATTTTATAAAAATTGCCATTTATGTTTGAACTATATTAGAAAATCCAATGACTGATATATAATCAAGTTTTAACCATTGATGAGTCGTAGTTTAACTTAACAATGAAAATATTAATTTTATTTTGTAACATATTTCACATTTGATCAAAGGTTGAATAGTTTCACCATGATTGCTACAGTGGCAATTGTGGAAATATAAAACTGATGATTTTTCTTGACCGTATGTTTACTTTCACATATTTGCTAGTTGTATTTACATAACGTGCATGTATATGTAGTACGGTAGCATTAAACTGTGACACCGGGTCCTGAGGGGATCCCTTGATTTATATGGGTATGTGAGGCACCAACTTTTGCTGACATTCACATTCCGTTAGACCAGATCCCTCAATAACCCACCCCTTGAAACAAGTTGTCAAGAAAACCGACCCCTTTTTAATATATATTTCCACGTATCACACATTATTCAACACAGACAAAATACTGTACGACCCCTTTGAATTGATTCATGAAAATGTCAAAAAAAAAACTTGACCAATGAAAATGTCAAAAAGGAACCCCTTGCCCATTTTGAAATATAATTTATAGACCCCTGGTCCTGGGTGCTACCGATTAGTTTTATTTTGAATGACATCAATATTTTAAATTCTATTAAATTGACTCACTTGCGATTGAACTGTTTCAGCGATCCGATCTGCTTGCTTCTCTGTTCTTGGAGGTGAGTGGCTGCAGGTAGGTTGCTTTTTGTCTTTCCAAAGCCAAGCCAAGACATTACTAAAAGTGTAACGGGTTGAATGAATGTGAAAGTAGATATTCCCAATAATAAATCCTCGTGCGATAACCTTAAATACACGGAAATACTGTCTATCAAATAGTCACTCAAATAAATTCGTAGAATATGACATCAATTTCCAATTTCAAAGTATGGCGCCCTCTAGTGGTGACCTTAGTTTCCCAGAATGCCATTGTAACGCATGCGCTATAGTAGCTGGCTATGTAGATTTCAGGGTCCAAGATCGTGCAACTTATACTGCTAAAGTAAGGAAATTTGCCATCAAAGAGACGGAGTTTATTTTTCTCTTGCATTTACTCAGGTACTTTATCATTCTTTATTTATTTATCAATGGTAGATACTTTGAGTTTTGTGATCCGATCGCCGATAATTTAGTATGCCGTGCTGCTATGATCAAAATGTCGACATCGATAGTAGCGTAGTAGTAGTAGCTTTGTTCATAAAGCTTTCAATACTGTAAACAACATCTCTATAATAAATAAATCACACTGTTAATTTAGTTAATTACCTTCATGTGAATATGCACTAAATGTTTTACCCATGCTCCGCATTTACAGCTTTTAGTTCTCTATCCAAGTCTTATTTTCACCCCGGGTCTAAACATTTGTAAGTAGGGATTCCCCGCCTCGACCTGGTGACATGCTTTATTTGTAAACTGTTGAGCAATGAATGTACGTAATAATATTTAAGTTCGTGTATGACCCACACATATTGCGTTCTTCATCTCAGATAGCGGTGGTCGTAATAATGGAATTGTGCAGTTTTACTTTAATTTAATTTACGAACATAAATTATTATAATAATATTTTATAAACTTTTAAAGGCTGGTATTAATGGTAAACTATATTTAGTTATAAAAAACATGTATCTTCAGACATACGCAACCATAAAATCAGGGCACAAAATCACCTGTATGTTCGAAATTAAAAAAGGAGTAAAACAGGGCTGTGTGATGAGTCCAACGCTTTTCAATCTTTTCATAAATGATTTAAGTACATCATTCAATTCCAGTCATGAACAACTCAATCCAGCCATACTGAATGATAAAACTGTATCATCATTATTATATGCAGATGATTTAGTTCTTATGTCTTAAACAGCACCCGGTTTGCAAAATCTTAATTTTTAGGAATAAATCATTAAAAACATCTGAATACTTCTATTACAAAAAATACAATTATTAGCTGTGTGACAAGTTATACTTTATATCTTGGGATAATAATCTCATCATCTGGAAATTTTATAGAAGCAAAGAAAAAATTAGCAGAGAAAGCATGCAAAGCTATGTTTATACTGAACAAAACATTGGAAGGGAACACTGACATCAAACTTTTTCTGAAATTATTTCATTCAAACATTAAACCCATTATACTCTATGGTGCAGATGTCTGGGGATCAGACATTTTGGAAAATGGGAGAAATGTCTAATTGAGAAAACCCACTTAAAATTTTGTAAGAGAACACTTTGTTTAAACAGATATACAAGCAACGCAGCATGTAGGAGCGAAATAGGCGAACTACCACTATTAATAGAAATTAAAAAAATGCTAATAAAATACTGGTTAAAACTAAAAGATATGCCAGAGGATAACCTTGCAAAACAAGCATACTATACAACGAAAATCACAGCAACATACATGGTTATCATCAGTAAATAAAATATTAAAAGATAATTATTACACATCATTAATAAATTTTACAACAGGTATTCCAAAAAGAAACATTCATAAGATTATAAATAACATTGAAGCAAATATAAAACAAAAATATGTAAACCAGTGGAAGTCACAAATCTCAAATGATAATAGTAAACTTAGAACATTTGCAAAAATCAAATTTGAATACTCTTTTGAGCTGTATTTGACACTACAAAACATTAACCATAGAAATGCATTACTAAAATTGAGAACAAGCACACACAAACTTGAAATTGAAAAGGGCAGGTACACACACCCTAAAACACCAGTAAATGAAAGAAAATGCAAACAGTGCAACATGAATGTGATTGAGGATGAATTTCACTTTCTCATGATCTGTCCAAAATATGGAAACTTGCGCCAACAACTTATGTCTGAATTTAATTTTCTATCACATGATGCACACAATACATTCATTCGATTGCTCAGTGCAGATGATTGTGAAATTATAAAAAAGGTTTCACAGTTTATTTACAAAGCCTTTCAAGAAAGAATAGATAGTTGATAGCTTTGAATTTTATTATTATTAGTCTTAGTTTTATTATTATTAAACTTATTAGTATTAGTAAAAAATTTAACACATTACATTTTACTTTTATACTTAACATTATAATATTTCTCTTTCTTTATTATTTCATTATTATTATAATTTTATTGCTACTGTACCGATAGAAATACTGTATTTCTAAAGATGCAATAAATATTATTATTATTGATATTATTATTATTATTATTATTATTATATATTGACGTTCACTTGGACACCAGTTGAATTCAAGAATGAAGGTCTACTAATATACCTCTATGATTAAAGTAAAACTACGGCCAGTATATATAACATTGACTGTATCTATGTTCATATCATTCACTATGAATAGAAAAATACCACAAAAAGGCTGCAGTATCCATGTTATCCAATACTACTCCAACATTTTGAACATGACCTAAATAACAAGATTATACAAAATAAGTGCCATAGTTAAGTATTATTTAAACAATGTTTGAACATGAGTAATGGTGTTATTGCTTTTTTGTTTCGTGGAAAAAAAGGTTTATTTACTTAGCAAAAAAATAGTGTTTTTAATTTCTTTTCCTACATAGAATACTGGATGTAATATCTAAGACAACAATACTATGTCACAATACATGCAGTGACTGGCTATATAAAGACAAAAACATTCAAGATTTGAGAATTGCTTGCATTGTCACCCAGAGCGTGATCATGGCACAATAGACAAATCTAGGGAGAACAAAAACTGTTATTTCACACCTGTTTTCCATATATGTGAACTGTCTTTTTATGTATGGAAGTGTTACAGTCTTCTTTACAATAAAAGGGTCAATCCTTTGTAACACAGTTTCCTGTAACATGGCCAGTGTTTTATAGAATAGTAATTTTTTATTGATGATGCATCAGTAACTTACATTCTTTGACACTGGTGAGTGTTTGTTAGTAATATTTCTTCTGTTTCATGATGTGTGAATCTCCCAAATTACATTTCAGTTCTTATCCGTCTCTCTTACAGCCTAATTTCTTGGAAACCCTCCAGACCCTTCTAACAACTTGCTGAAATTGTACCCGCTTTTGAAACTATGCACTAGCCCACAAAACTGACATTGCTTTGCAAAACCAGTAGATTAGAGGAGCCCAAGCTGTTTTCAGTATGCCATCCCAAGTAAATGAACCAGTGATTATCGACGTATGGACATCAAACCTTGAAGACGCATTCAAGAAAATTATCCACCTGGTACCCAATTACAGTCACATTGCAATGGTAAGTGATGGTGTTGTTATCTTTCAGTTCTTTATCTGTTTTCTCTGTGTGCCTATTTTGGATTTTTATCACATTGAATATTAAAAGTAAATAAAACAAATTCTGTTTTTCAGTAATGGACTAAAATTTCTCCCATTGAGTTGTACTGTGCAATCATTAAACCATGTATGATGATACTCTCATCATGCATGGTGTAACTACAGATTTGAAAAATGACATCTGGGCTTGGGTGGGTTGCTTGGGTTACCCATGAATGTAGAATTTAGAATGTAGGACATAAGATTAAGAAAACTTTCTTAAATGCCTTAGTTTAAATTTGGCAATGATTATATTGGTAAAGGATTATTGAAATAACAGTTGTCTTTTTTTTTTTAATTAATTTCTGCTATCCGTATTTTACCCCTCGCTGCTGCTAAATTATACCAAATGAGTTTGTTTACTAGCAATGCCTTTGTGTAGTTTATATACCATACTTATCCGGGTAAGAGCCCATGCCTGGACAAATGCACACCCCCCACTTTTGACACAATAAAGAAGTTGAGGTCATATCCGGGCACACGCCCAGGGGGTCTTTTTCTACACAAAACAAAAAACAAAAAAGCTATTTTCTATTCGCTGACTGTGGTTGTATTAACAGTTGACTTTCTTGAAGTCTGTCGTGATACTTATAAAAATTGTTAATTGCGTAAAACAAAGCGTAAACGCAAAATAGCTGTAACAGCTTTCTGCCTTCAGGGCAGCGCAGCGCGTTCACCAAGTCAGCAAGTCTTATAAAAATAAATATTAAAGCAGAAATGGTAGTTCTCTTTTTGAAATATGTTGTGGCCCTAAAAAGGGCCGGCCGTTTGGTTTGTGCATCCTTAGAAACGATTCAAGCAAATCGTATAAGTGTCGTACTCGTTCGGCTTTAGCGTCGTCGACAATGAAAACAATGTTGCAATATTGTAGCAACCCGTACCTGGGAGAAAGGTTGAAATCACGTTATTTTGGTTTTATAAATATTTTGTAGCAGCTTGCGAATCCATAACTGGGCCAGCAATTTTGCAATGTCACGTCGAAAACTGCCAACTTTTTTACCATCTTTTATCACCGCTATTGCATTTCTGTCATGAAAACTATTCTTCTGTCGTTGGATAAAAAAAAAAACTTCCTATTTCATATCCATATAGTGAGACATTCCAACCGCCGGAACTTGCTGAATGATAACTTTCACCGTGATTAATAAGCGTCGAGTCTGATAAGAAAGCAATGTCACGATTTGACCTTTATGATGAAATACAAGTAGTGATGTCATTCTTAGCCAATCAGTAAAGCAGATGCATAAAGGTCAAAGATGATTGCTAGACTGTAAACAAAATCATCGTGTGCCATGGCAGCAGAGCGACCCCATTTTTTTTGTCTCTTTATTATGATTAGACATGAATGAAAAGTGCCAAGCTGACAGACTGCGAAATCCGTGGATTAAAAGTGCTATGTCCAAATTGTGTGGGACGGTATCGACGAACTTCAGGAATAAGTTGTAGGGATTTTGTTCGACGGCTACAGTGGCACCGACTTGAACATTTGAGGGTTTTGAGTTTGATGAAGATGGCAAAGAACGTACAAATAAAGATCTGAGAAGTTTTTTCAAACAGCTATGAATTTTTATAATTTTTACTGTGTAAATTTGTAGATTATTATTGATCTTGCATTACGGTTGATTCGTAATTTGTCGAGACCGGAAATCATTTTACGCAGTTTAACCCCTGACATTTTAATTCATTTTGAGTTCACGCGTATTGGGCGTGTCTGTCGGCGGGAAAATCCTAATTCAAATGCTTTCTCACTGTCGATTTTTATTATTTCTGGTTTATTTGCCACATTATAAACAATACATTATTTTTGTTTTACTTCTAGTGTTGCATATTGTTCATTTATTTCCGTTGCATGTTTTCATTTGCCGTTCTATTTCCTGCCGTAGTTCGATCTGCCTGTTGTCAATTTTCGCGAATTTTCGGTTTTTTTGCCGGGGATCTCCTGGAAAATGCCCACCCCTTCTTTTTGGCAATTTTCCATGTTCAAGACCCTGGGCTTATACCCGGATAAATACGGTAGTAAAAGAATTTTGACTACTGTAAAAGGGTTAATTATTCACTGGGTTTTAATTTTGCTTATTTCACTGACTGGAAAATGTGCTAAATTAAAACCCAGTGAATATGTAAAATGGGGCATAGAACACATTATCTAAATGATAAAACCGTGAATTTAAAAACTCACTGAATATGCCTGAAATGCTAAATGAGTAAAATTTAAACCCAATGAAAATTAGACATTTTACAGTACCTTGACCCAAATTCTACTGTATTTACAAGTGCATTTCTTAGTCAAAATTCACATAAAAATTCTTTTCTCCATGACTAGGACACAGAATTTCCAGGAGTTGTTGCCAGACCAATTGGAGAATTCCGAAGCACTGCCGATTATCAGTACCAACTTCTACGGTGTAATGTGGATCTTTTAAAAATCATTCAGTTGGGTCTTACATTCTCTGATGAGAACGGTCACTACCCACCTGGTGCCTCAACATTCCAATTCAACTTCAAGTTTAATCTCACGTAAGTCACTTTTTGACAGTTGTGGGATGAGTCCTATAATGGCATTGTAATTTATGTCTCTTTATAGAGATTTTTGGTTAAAGTAACAATGTGTGAACCTTCGTATATCTTTTGATCAATATTCAGTTTAAAATGGCCACTAGATGCTATGAAGAAATCCATTGTTTCCATGCTTTTCTTATCTTTTCATTTTGAATTTAGTCCATCCTTAACCCTGCTTAAGTGAACTTTTGTCATCTTTGCAAAGAATAAAGCAAGAAAATTTTATGGTTATTATTTCTCATTGGGCAAAAATTAATAAAGAAATTATGGAAAAAATACAGAAAAATGTGCAAAGTATTGCACAAAATCAAAGGTGTTCAAAGGATCATTAATAAAACAGGTTAACAAATTGTTAAATGCCATGTTTTTGTGTTGCCTGATATGATGCAATAAACATGGGTAAGGTACCAATAGTTTCACCATGTTCATTCTCCTAATTAACGTACGTTTGGTTTTGCAGAGAAGACATGTATGCACAAGATTCAATAGACCTTTTACAAAACTCAGGTCTGCAGTTTAAGAAACACGAAGAGGACGGGATTGATGTGACGACATTTGCGGAAATGTTAATGACATCAGGTGTTGTTCTGTGTGATAATGTTAAATGGCTGTCGTTTCACAGGTAAGTTTGTAATCATAAATACGCCCTGAGAACCTCCATGCTTTTGTGTGCAAGGTGTAGAAATTACAGCAATAATTAGTTGTTGGTGTTTTGCCAATGAAGCACATATACAACATTTTATAAAGCTTTTCATTCATTGAAGTGGTTGGGTTTTATTGTGTAGGCCTCATCTCACAATTCAGCCACACTACTACCATTGCAGAAAAGGTGCAAAATTGACTGTTGGTGATACTTTTCTTGGCGAGGCTTAATGTATGTCAGCGTCCTCGTTGTCAGTATTGTTATCATCAATATTGTGTTTTTTTTGAGGTCACAGTAACTTAATTTGAATTCATTTGTTTAAAAATATTTATTTGGGATTCTGCTGTGAGTTAAACAGTTTTAGCCATGTTGACGTTTTTCTTAACTAATTAGTGACTTGTTCAATCATCCTGTCTTATAGTAAATTTAAATATGCTACTCATCATGTAACATTAATGCTTAGTTAACATGTGTTTTCCGGGTTTTTCAATTTTCTTTCCTGAAAACCATTTCATCAGAATATTTAATATTTTGACTTTTTCCTGTGGTGTCAAAAGTGATTTTGTCTAATCCAAAATAAATTTTCCATTGATAACATCAGAAGGGTTAGCAGAAGCTCTGTATATAGAATCCTACCACTAGTTGAAACGTATGAAGTTAGCTAGGAGATGATAAATACATATTTTTTACATGACTGCCATAAGAGTAACATACATTTCATTTTATTCCAGTGGTTATGATTTTGGGTATCTTCTAAAATGCTTGACCAACAGCAATTTGCCAGCAGACGAGTCAGAGTTTTTTGACCTTCTGAGGCTTTATTTCCCGAGTATATACGATATTAAATACCTAATGAAAAGCTGTAAAAACCTTAAAGGTGGCCTTCAAGAAGTCGCAGAACAACTTTCGGTGGGTAGAACTATTAGACTTGGCATTTACAGTTTTAGAATACTATAGTGTATTTTACCACAGTCTACATACAAAATAACCTTATAGACCGATTGCTAGTAGCATAGTGGTTGTTGCAAGGGCTCGTGATTAGTAGACCTGGATTTAAATCCTACCTGGGGTTGAACCCTGAGTGAGTGTGCCACAGAATCAATAGGGAGGCCAAGTCACTGATAGAGATTCGTTAACGACTTTGTGGGTAGATAAAGGCCATATGTTATTGGATTTATTTATCAAGTACTGTACTGAAAATATTTATGAATAATTTATCTTGGCCTCACTCTGAATCCCCAGAGACGTACATAATCGTTTGAATTTGAGTGAGGTACGTTACTCAGTTCTAACTACAAGATATGCATGTTCGTTTCAGCTGACAAGGATTGGGCCGCAGCATCAAGCAGGAAGTGACAGTTTACTCACCAGTGCTTCATTCTTTAAAATGAGAGAAGTAAGTTGATTAACATTTCCTGTCTGTATAGTCTTGCAATGAAATCAAACCTTTTACAAAGCACCAAGGGTGCCGAGTGGCTTCACAGAATGTTATTCATTGTACTGAGTCAATGTAGATCTGCAACATTTGCAACGTATGGATACACCAACTACGAATCATCTATGAACAAGGACCATAAAATGGTGGATAATTTTGACGTATTTGGATAAAAATACCATGATGTGACACAGAAATCTGTGCAATTTTCACTTGGTTTAGAGGATTACAAATAAGGAATGGATTGGATTGAATTTTAATGGTCAATACAACAAATCATTTCTACCTGACAAGTTTCTTACACTGTAGGTTATCATAGATTGAACTTGTATAATGCTGCAACATGTAATCTTTCATAATTTGTTTCTCTCAGATGTTTTTTGAAGACAACGTAGACGATGCCAAGTATTGCGGTCACCTTTACGGCCTTGGGTCATCCTACGTCCAAAACGGTACATCACATGCCGATGAAAACTCCACCAATTTAACGACATAGCAAAGGCATTTACTCGTTTATGTTTTGTTTATTTCAGCACCCCCCTGGGAATACATGAAATAGGTGCTTTGGGTAGTTTTATTTCTTGTTTCCAAATTCTTAGTGATCTGGAGACAAACTGTGTATTATACTATATAGGGTTGCTCGCTGTGGTCTTTTATATTTTGTAGAAAAGAAAAAGTAAGAAAAAAAATGTGAAAATAGGAAATAACTCGGACCCTTCATCAACTGAGGCAGATGCTTTCCAGCCATCCTTGGTGTTTTTATTTTATTGTTAACCTGTGTTCGTATCCCGATAACGCCAATATTACATTCCAGAGCAGGCTTACTCAATGTTTTTTTTTAATTTCACGCTTAGCGCATTTTCTTCTAAACCCCTTTAAAAGTCAAAACTTGTCTGGAGTGAAAACTCCTATTTGTCAAGAATATAATTTTTCTGTGCCAATGAACAAACATAAACTTAGCTACAACTGCCATCTTCTACTAAAACTGGCTGACAACTGATGTTTTCAAAACGATCATATTTAGTGTTACAAGGCATATTATTAATCACCAGTAGAGGGCGACAAAAGTGTTCATTTTGTTGACATGTCTAAGCTTCTTATGATTGGCATGGTTGAAGATAAGTATTCTTACGCAACCACTAAGTTGTCATTGTCTTGCCATGCCTAATTTAGGGAGGAATTCCTGTTTTAACCAATGGCTTCATTTTGGATCCCCGATTAAATTATAATACTTTTAAAAAAAAAGCGAATGGGAAAAAGAAATTTCAAATTGAGTGAACTGTCATGTTTGTGCTGTGCTGTGTTGTGGTTTATCAACATCTGAAGAGTATGTCAAATTAAATTATTCATGTCAATTAATTTTGTAAAGATTCTACTGAAACTGGACAAAAAATGAATTGGTCTTAATAATGTAGGATTCACTCTTTTTGTACATTTTTTTTTATCTTTGCGGCTGATCTTTTACTTTACTGGCTGTATGTGCAATCTATTCATTTTGCTTCAGTGGTGCATGTGGAGATCAATTACCACAAAACAATTCGAATTAAGTCTGTATCGGGTATAATCGTCATTTACATAACCCAGTACTACCTTTAAAAAATAATACCATGTTGAAAAAACGATTACGCAGTTGTTTCATAAAAAAAAACTAAGCATTTCTCACTGCTACCACTGGAGGGCTAAATGATTGTGTAAATATCTGTTTTATAGCCTGCTTTGGTTTAACAATCCTTGAACTTTGCCCTATACATGTCTTGGGTCATCAGTTTTTTTCTTATTGACATAGTGCATTAGCATATCAAAACAACAGACTCCTATTTATAAAATCGAACATTACATCACATTTATGAAACTATTTTGTAAAGTTTGTGCAAAAACACCTGTGAAACATACAATGGTTTTAGCATTCATGGATGTATTTACTTCATAAACCTTTTCATCACCGTGCTTTAGAATTCTCCCGATTATCACCTATTGGGAGATTCCATTCACCAGGGAAATGGGGGTGAAGGAGTTGATGGACACTTTGTATGTTTTTTTTGAGATGCAAAATGCAGTATGGATTGTTTTTTTTTTAAATAGAAAGACATTTCAGTTGAGATGGTTTTCACGTTGACAGACCAAATTGTAATAACTTACAATTAATTATACCATCCAACAGGAAAGGCAAAGCAATATTATCATTGTGGATAAGGTTTTTAAAAAAAAAAAAAGAAATATACCGTTAAAATTTACAGGAGCATTCTGTGGGGGTAAAAACAAATTCATAAAGTACATCGTTTTGATTGTAAACAGTTTCATAAAAAAAAAAAGACCACATTGACTGCGAATGCCCTTTATAGCTGTAGCTTTTTATTCTCTTGTAGTTCTGTATAACTTTAAGTTGTCTTGTGTTTTATGCTTGTAAATACACACACTCTACTTATCAACGTTGCATATCTAGTTGTCTTAGTCTCTTTATGTATGCGTGTGGATTTTGGAATGTGCATGGGTTGCTGCATCTAATGCAAATGTCACATATCTCTGTATCTTTATCTCGTACATTACATGCATCATGTGCGTAAATTGCGTAACACCAAAGTGTGATGCAGAGCAGGGCAAATGAAAAACCCATATCCCCACAGTGTAACGTCACGTAATGTCTAAATTTTTCATCGTACACGCTATCCGAATGTTGCCTGGAGCCTCCAGGGTTATACACAGTCTGATAACTACGGATTGTGATAACAATGGTTAGTTTTCAAAATTAAATTAGTACCTTATTCAGTCCCTTCAAAAAATCGGTTGAATTTTTAAAAATCCTAACGAATTTGAGTAAGCATCATGGCATGCAATGTAGGTATTTAAGGGAAATGGGAACACCGTGGCACCAACAAAAATAACATACAAGGTGCATGCAATGATATTAAGTGTTATTTCAGCAAATAGTTCCACTGTCAACACATGTCATGTCACACTGTGGAAATATACATGTGATAAATATATGATCCCACAATATTTTCTCTTAAAGCGGGGGAGTCATCACCTGCGCATGCGTCAGATGGCCATAGCGTGTCATTGTTTACAAACAAGGGTCTACCCATGAACCTTTGCGTTTTAGCGTGTGTTATTGTCACTTGGGACTCAATTTCCCCGCGCATGCGCAGGTGACGACCCTCTCGCTTTGAGTCGACGTTAGCAGACACTGCCATAATAGCATAATCACTTGAGTCTGTTTACGTCAAACTATCATGGGATTATATATACAAGTATATGTGTATACACATGTTTCAGAAATTGTGTATGCATTTTGGAATCCTGTGTCTGGTGTCAACATATGAAAGCTGGAATATAACATAAAAGTGTCAAAATAGGAAACACACCATGAAACTTTCAAAGTGCATAGGTTTTTGATGGAAGACTCAATTCTGTTTGTTTTTTCAAAGCCAGCGCTCAGAGTATTTATATTGAAATTATTTTAAAACCAGTGAATCGCATATCAGTTTCTCTCAGCATAAACTATTGAGGGCAGCATTAGAAGAAATATTATAGCATGAACTTGGAATCAGGTCATGTGAAAAGCTTTTTAAAAGATGGTGCAATCTCACAGCAGTGACAGTAGATATGAAATTCTACTTGTATCCAATAGATTTTATCAATATGCAAATTGATTGAAAGGGTCATCGTAATGTAAAGTTGTATGCATTGAATTATTCATGAGCAAGTGACCAAGCCTACAATACATGTACATCTTTTCTGTAAATTAACATGGGTTCAGTACTGTGCACTGGCAATGCAACTGCTAACTGGATCTTCAACTGTGGGGTTATACCTGTAAACCCACACTTTCTG
Source organism: Saccoglossus kowalevskii (assembly GCF_978046115.1). Classification (NCBI taxonomy): domain Eukaryota; kingdom Metazoa; phylum Hemichordata; class Enteropneusta; family Harrimaniidae; genus Saccoglossus; species Saccoglossus kowalevskii. The sequence goes on along the minus strand of NC_140644.1, from coordinate 12,274,230 downwards.
GTGGCGTTTTTAATGCATATAATTCTTAGATAACTAAATAAGTCCCCGGCACCTGATTGTTTCTTGGAAAAGATTAAAAAATAGAAATATGCATGTTAGCTAGGTGATGAGGAATAGCATTATGTTCGTGATTATATTTCACAAAGAAGGACAGCACTTTTAACATGTCTATATATTGTTTATTCCCAGAATTACTTTTGAATACAAATACTCCTGTAGTCCAAATAGTAAGTCAACAAATGTTGTTTTGTTCAAAAGGAATTACTGTTCATGGTGTTTACCACAGTCACAGTTGATGCAGACACAACAAACAATACAGCTAGCATGTCCATGACAAGCGTCTCTATACAGTCGGCACGTACCTGACACAGTCACAGTATTCTGTCTCCAGTTCAATTGTCTTTGTACCCCCATATCACCATTATAAATAATTCACTTTTAAAAACATATTTTATTTCGCATACAATTTAAGAAATTGTTTACAAAAATGGTGTAAAGGGAATCCGACGACATTGTAGTAGTCTCCTCGTATTTCTTGTACTAGCGTTCCACCGAGTGCCTGGATTCCATAACCTCCAGCTTTGTCCCTGAAATCATCACATGAAACAGGTTAAATAAATTTTTTCAACATACAGTTATCTCAATAAAGAAATGAAATGGAAATTTAATTTGTATGGACATGTAATTATAATGAAAATACGATGAAGATTGCAATTGAAGTCTTGCAAATCACAAAACAAATATTATACTTGTGCATTCTCATTCACCACCTTTCATTGATGATACTGTAACGCATATGTGTCCTATTGTCATGGCTTGTATGTAGAATGAATAAAATCCAGGAATTCCCAATCCCTGATTCTCAATAATGAAACATAAGTGTTGTGGAATTTACTTACATAGGTTCTCCAGTCTCTATATAGCCATGGATTATCTCTGGTGTTAATTCACCGAATACAACATCAGTGGCTTCATGGAACTGAAGAATGTCAAATGGGTGCTTTGACTGTTTGTCTGTATCAATATAAAGTATATAATTATATACCTAAGAAACCACACATGAGAGTAATATGTGAGATAAAGTTATGGGGGAGTGAACCTTTATGTGATATCAGTGTTTCCTCTCATTGGCAGTAGTGCTAAATTTTGTTCAATGTCAAAGCTTACACTTGATTCTTATATCACACAAGATCTTTCGTTACATTTAACCAATATGTTAGGGATTAACACAGTCTGCAGAATGCTTTATTTTCGCTTGGAATGTATTTTCGCCATTTTCGTTGAAGGGATGATTCCGTGAAAATAAAATCCAGCAAATATACTTTTTTTCCTATATTTCACATTAAACTCATCAAAAATCAGTGAAAATAAATTCCATACAAAACAAGTCATTGTCAATGACACGTCCCCGTTCCGTTCATATTTGAGTAACATATACATTCAAAGCAGATCATGACCGAAATGCACCTGCATATGTACAACACATTGTACTAAATCTGAACAAAATCCATGCATGCATGACTGAGATCCGGTTCTGGAATTGTGAAAATACGTGATTTTAATGCATTTTCGGCCTTAAAATGGCCATCATTCAGCTATTGCTAAGCGGATCATGAAAAAAATGCATGTGCATATGTCCCATATAATGTGTGATGTATGAGTGAAGTTTGAACATAATCGGTCCATGCATGTTCGAGATACAGGTGATCACGGACGCACGGACGGACGCACACAGGGCAAAACATAAGTCCCCGTTTTCGGACTCCGTCCGAACGGGGACTAATAAGCAAAAATAAAGTATTCCACAGTACAATAGACCATTTTCTGTTCACCTTGAGATCCCGTGGTTTTCGTGAAATTGAACATCAAAACCGGATAAACAATGATCATAGCATCACAGTGACATAAAAACATTGTGTGGGATTTGACTAATGTGAAAGTTTTTTTTTGCTATTTTCACACATAATAATGTGCTATACACATTTGATGATGATCAATTTTGACGAAGTAAGGATATCTAAATGCAATATTCCCCTCTAAAAGATCAACATTTCAACATTGCTATAAAAAAAACCTATAAAAAATGGAAATCCAAATGAAATTGTTCAATTTTTGTAATCAGTTCCCGCATTTCACACAATATGCGTGATCTCGCAGTGAGCGGAAAATCACCTATGGTGGGACATTGACATGACACGACACAAGAAATCGTATTAGGGAAGCAGGGCATTATGTACATTAAGCCCTGCAATAGAGTATTCTGATTGGCTGAGAAGAATTAGGTAGGTTTTTAAAAAGATACTGCAGAGGGTTATAAATCAGATAAATACCTGTCTTTGTAAGTATAACCATTCCCGTATATACAGTATGACTTTTACCGCTAAGAGATGATAACATTGTGAAAGCATCATTTTTATCTTGGGGTTTCTCAAGTATTTTTTCACCCAATGACTGCAATAAATATTATAAAGTCCTATTTTTAATTATATCCTTATTACCAGCAACATCAATAATTGAGAGTTCTATGTAACAGTGGATAAGATAAAAACTAAAAAGACTATACATGCAAATCGCATTTATCTTTCAAATTATACTGTAAAATTCATTTATTGAGAAAAGCTAGGAAATCCAAGTTTGATAGTGGAAAAGTGCTACAATCCTTACATCCACTCGACCTAAGTAGTTGACATTTCACATTGTGTACTTATAACAATCTCCACACAGAATTGATCCAATTTTTAGGTTGTAATATTGTTGTAAAGTATAGTACATGTAATAGGATTGTAACATATTTCCTTTGCTTTCAATTATTTGCATTCATTAAACTACTTGCATTAAAAACAAAAATTTAAAAACAAAAATTCAATATTGCAAGGCCGTAGGAACCATACCGGCCATACCGGCTATGGCCGGACCACTTCTGCACGTCCCTCCACTTCGGCCCACGTCAACATACGCCTCTGGTCTACGGCCCTCAATGGATGGCCAGGCCAACTAATTTTTGCTTCCTACCGCCTTGCATTGCAGCATGTATTGGCGGAAATGGTGAAATTTATATCTCCCCCCTTAACTAATTACCCTTTTGAGTGCCACTTTGAATTTTTGGCAATTCAACAAAATCATTTTGTACAGCCTGTACACCTCCACATGGAATGTTGACAACACTTTTGTTCAAAAACCAAAAGCAATATATCTGAATCTGTCTTTATAGTCCAAAATGATGATGAATTTTAGTCACAATTTTACAAAATGTGAAAAACTGAAATTTAGACGGAAAAAATATCTGACACTCAAATGATCGAATTTATCACAATCAGTAATATACTTACAACAACAGTGTCTGCTCCTATGATAATATCTGGACATCCTGGCTGACAAAAACAAATGGCATATTCATCACAATTTGATTGACAGGTAAAACTTCTCATTCACAGTAATTTCTTGTATAATTAATTAAATCAACATAGTTGTCACATTGCTTCATGTTCGATATGACTCACATGCAAAAGTGTCACTTTAAAACATTCACTTACTCCTAGACTGGCAAAGTCGGGACTTTTTTTTTGTTTTAAAAAAAGATATAATTAATTGTTTTTCAGTCCTTTTAGTGTGATCGCGAGAACTAACCTGACCACTAAAGGGATTTCTTTCACAGTCATGCTAGTTTTCGCAATCACGTTAAAAAGGCTAAATTGACAATTATATTTTTTTTGTTAACCAAAAAAGAAGTCCCGACTTTGCCAGTCTAACTTACTCCCTGTAGTCGATTTGCTACTTCCAGCGTCTTTTCTTTTGCTGTTTCATTTACATAATCCACTGGAGATGAAAACAATGACTTGTCAAAATTTTCTTCAAATTTAGAAGTAATTACTTCAAATTTCAAACCCTACAAGATAATTAAATGATAATATGACAGTTAGAATGTATTTTCATTACATTATAGGGTTGACGATGAGAAGCCCTGTGAAGCGGAGAGATTGACCAATTTATTCTTTGTTTTTGTTTTCTTTACTCAGTTTTACGCTACTTATTCATCATGATATTGCTGTAAAGTAATTTTTTTTTTCGAGTTTCTCTATTAAATGTTTGTATATATATATTTTTTACTGTAAAATGTGTGTATATTTGTTTGTTTTAAAATGTCACTGTACAGATTCGTTGTTTGTTTGGAAAATTCCACATCCCTGTCACAGATTCTAATGGTTACCCACTTAGGCACAGCAAAATAATCTGCAAAACAAAGTGCAATTTGAGTTGTCTGTCTATAGTCATCTACGCCGCCGCCGCCACCAATACCGCAACAACAATAACAATCAACAACTAGAACAAAAACACACACAAACTGTCGACTAAAGCTTCCAATTATGATTTCAATTCAACAATTACCGTACAGATTACACATACGAGAGGCATAATTAGATTTGTGGCAAGAATTCCTAAAGGCTTCCTAAGCCTAACAATCCACCCCCAATATAATACAATATGCCCCTCCAAGTAACTTGTATAAGACCAGAAGATGGGGGTCCCGGATGGGGGTACCAGGTATATACAATTGGCATGGGGCGTGGTCACCAGAGGGGCGGGGTTAGGATTAGATTAATGCGTGAACTCTAAATTGTTACTAAGATCGACACTTACAATATTTCGGAGTATTTCCTGTCTCCTTGGGGAACCACTAGCCAGCACTATTCTTTGATTGTGTAACTTGTGAAGAATTGGCTGCAACATTTTCAACAAATTCCCGCTACTACATGTAAAAGTTCGATTCGAAGTTTAAGAGCAGACTAGTTGAGTGTTAGTTCTCTAAAAATTTAAAGTTGTTCCGATAAAATTTGACGAGAATGGGGACACACTGTAAGAATACGTTATGGTCGATCAGCTAAGCTGCAACTACCATGCTTCCGAAAGAACACAACGAGTCTGACGTCGGAAGGGATTCCCCCAAAGTTCATGACCTCACCTTGTATGAAAATATTACTTTTTTAAAATTGGTTTGCCTAATAATGCATAATTATTTGATATACACAAAATGCACACATATAAAGATGTTTCTATATATTATTATTATTATTTAAACTTTGAAGCGAGATGTGTAACCGGTGACCATGACGTCACGATCAGTGTCCTCGAAACCGACATATCGGTGTGATGCCGCCATAACGCGTTGTGCAGACTGCATGTTTCACCCATCTAGTTATTTGCACGATTTTATCTTCAAATTCGGAAGTTAGATGTCACTACTATTACTGCGATCTCCGGGTTGTGGCATTACATGTATGGAACTTCTATCGTAACTCGTGTTTATGCACGATATGACTCGTACAGTCGTTGACCGATATCGACCGCGTAAGAGTGACCCCCGAATGACCTAACATTTTCTCACCGTGATATCGTCTGCATACTCGCCATACGATGCCATTTGCTGGTGCTGACATATAGCTACAAAATGAGTAAATTAGATGTTTTATATCGAAGTTTAGTTCTGTCCAAGTTTTTCACCCGTGGTTGGGGCAAGCCAGAGAGTCTGAAACGGTTTGTATTATTGTTATTCATTCAGTTGAATATAAAATATTGTTAATAATTTATAACCCTGTTCGATCTCATTTCGGAAAAAGTTCCATTTGTACAGACGGAATTCTCTTACAAAAAAGGAATACTTTCCTCATAGATCTCCATAGATCAAGTTTATAGCACTGCCTTTTATGGTACAGCTGTTTTAAACAATAATAAAAAGATAAGTGTCTGTATTAAATTCAAAAGTTACCATTTCATACTTATTGTTCAGTTTCAGAATGTAGTGATCGATCCGCGTATACTATTTCGCGAGAATTATGTGCTATGGGACAGGCCAAATATGGGTGTTTGTGCCTGAGCACAGGAGAACTGTTACCTGATATTACAAGGTCACAAACATTCATATTTTCCCTATAATAAAGATGCACATGTCTTGAATAACTAAAATTAGATTGAAATGGCCCATGTGGTTCTAAACACCAACTTTACTTTGATTTTCCATCCACTATGAGATCCCATGTTATGCGTGAATCTATACTCTTTCAATGACGGGAAATTTTGATGAAGTACGGGTACTACACCATATTCTTATCTGAAAGATCAGCAATTTTGACATTGAACTATAAAAAAAGAAATTAAAAGTCCATTCATTTGATTTTTTCGGAAATCACCTTTCGCGCAATCACTTATTAAAAATGATCTACATTAGATATTTATAGCTGTAACTTCTGTATGTTACAATTGTTATTGCTACAATATAAGAATCATGTAAATTTCTGGTTTCACTTTCACCCCTGTAAATAAATGTTTAGAAAGTACTAGACAAATACACCCTATTTTATTTGTTAATTAATTTCTGGCTTAGCAAAAACATAATACTTTTTCAATGTATCCCAAAATAGATAGAGGGATAACCAAAGTTCAAGTTTTGAAGAAATTATAGGTTGAATTATCATAGTCACTTGTTAAAAACTTGAACTGCACAAAATTACATTTTAAAAAGCCGATATAAATAACAGTATGACAAATCATGAATTTTTTTTCGTTATTTGCTCTTTGTCTTGGTAACCAAGGTCTGCAAGGTCTTTGCAGCATTTGGGAATGGTTGTCAGTTTTGTCATATAAACCATGCATATTCAGGTCTTCATCAAACGTTTAGTTTGAAACATTTGAAGTTAAATATTTTCCATTCATTGGCCAGTTTAGCTGCTGAAAATTACTCATAACCCTGTAATCTTTAGATGATAACAAATGGTTAACTTAATTTTTAAATCGTAGACCAATTTTTCAGCTTTTTATTAAAATGCTGATTTACTTGGATATTGTATATGCAACTTGTATCCAGAACCCACTAGAAATAGCTACGTGATCTGAAATGTACATCTCCAATAGAAGCGAATTTATTGTATACTATTTTGACTATAGACACACCCGTGTCATTTACATAAGTGCATGTGCTACTAATAGGGCAAATACTTATCATAGAACTCTTATCAAACATAATACAGTGTGTTTACTTTCAGTGATGCTTTGATCCCTCGTCTATCATTCAGTCATCATGAGATATTCACAACATCATTGTATAATATCTTATTTTTCATTTACAGAATATTTGAGTTTCAGAAAGTTGTTGGCAGTAGAGAAACTTGTCAGCATCTTGTTGACAAAGACTATCCTATCTATGTTGATAAGGTGAGTATCAGTGTCGTCGCAGGTTGTTAAAGATGAATTTAAAGTAAGCAATGTCACACCCATGTACCACCCAAACAACATTGAAATGTGGTAATGCTTACGTAGGAACTATAATTGTACTTTGACCTAACTTGATATGGAGCAAAATTAGTTGGTCTCCAAATTGATCTTCACTTCTGTTAATTGTTGGTTTCTGATGAAGTGATGGTTTGTTTTGAAGTATAAACTGGTGTATCAGAAGGGAGGTTTATACTTTATATTGTGGGACATCTCAGATTTGTGTTTTTGTGATGCTGAATACCACTCACTGTCAACTTTGGCATGAGTGGGTTAATTATTACAAGACTATCGTAATGTAACTTCAGTGAGCAATAATGTATTTGATGTGTTGCACTGCTTAAGAACAAATTACTTTTGTGCATTATAATACACATGTACCTATTTTCAGTACTGTCGCTGCTATGTAGTGGAAGGCAAGGTTTGAGACAAAAATCGCTCAGCATATTTTTTATGTTAATATACAGAAATGGAGATAAATTTTTGTAATTCTTGTTTTTTAAATACTGGGTACTACAACAAAAAGAAATTATTGATAAAACTGTTAAAACATGCTGGAAAAGTTGTTTGTATATTTTTACCATACTTGATTGTGCAAACTCGAGATTTATATTTCTGTATCTCGGAACTGTCCTTTCAACGACAAATGTCGAAAATGTCACCCTTGTTTATCAAAATACATTCAGAATTTTTACAAGTGGCGAATGTGCTGAACAATTATTTATTTGGGTCTGATCTGATGAAGTGATAACCTGAAATGCAAACAGTGCCATTGACGATCCGCTCCGCTCCGCTAGGATTGCCTTTAAAATCACTTTTGTCTGTGTCTGTGTGTGTTTGGATTGCTATATGTTGCGAGGACAAAAATACAGATATATACCTACTTCCGAGGACATACACACCTTCCGAGGACCTTTTTCATAGTCCTCGGAAAACATAATTTATATTAATAGTTAATTCGATTATTAATACGTTTTGCGTAGCTTAGGTTTAGTATCGGGGGAAGGTATGGTTCACGTTATATTAATATTAATATAATTGTACCATACCTTACCCCGATACTAAACCTAAGCTTTGCAAACATTTCTATGTTCAGTCACGGGATATTCAACTCTTGTTTAATTAAACTTAATTAAAATGCAATTCTCCATTGTATTGCATTGTAATTGAGTTTAATTAAACTCCAATTAAAACGCAACCCTATATAGGAACGCGTTTTAATCGAGTTCATATCGCAACTATATTAAAAGTTAATTCAACTATATTAAAAGTTAATCCAATGTAGTCCTCGGAACATATTGCAATACAAGTATGTGTGTGTGTGTGTGTGTGTGTGTGTGAGTGTGTGTGTGTGTGTAATTTCCAGTGTCTTCACGTATTAATTCCTCTTTGATTTTTTTGGCTTGGCCGATTTCACTTAAACTTGGCAGGCAGGTCAAACCTTCACTCTAGTTAGTAGGTAGAATGTGAAAAAATTTTTGGCTCACCATTGCTATAACAACAGCCAAAAAACTTCGCGCCAAATATATCTCCTACAAATTTAGGATTAAAAGCCTCAGACATAGCTCACTCTACTCAGCTTGAGTGTGGGCAGAAAGTTACTACTTAAATCTTTTTTCATTACCAAGAAATTTGACCCCAAAGTTGGGGTAACTGTTCACTAGGAACGGCTTTTTAACTCTTCTGTGATTTGTTTGGCTTGTCAGATTTTGTTCATACCTGGCAGGTAGGTCATACCATTACAAATTGGGATAAAAATCCTGGCCCACTACTGCCATGGCAACAGCCAAAAAACTTATTTTTGAAAACTTTTGCTCCAAATGTATTACCTCCTACTAGTCTTGTAACAGCAGTGTTTATTGACAAATGATCATGCTTTTTATTTTGGCTAAGTCGCGCATAAGCAAGAGATCGCTGGTGCCAACATTGTTACATTGTATCAACACAATCTCAACATTCCCAAACTTTGAACTTTAAATGAACTGTAAATGCTGCGCTCAATCAAAGAATCTAGAATCGCAAAAGAGTCAGAAACTTTGAACTTTAAATGAACTGTAAATGCTGCGCTCAATCAAAGAATCTAGAATCGCAAAAGAGTCAGAAATAAAGTGACTTCTAAAGACTGAATTTTTTTTGAGAACTTTGTGTACAGAGCCCGGTTTTAGTTATAAACCAACGTTGGCTTCAAGTTCATGATCTACCTTGGCAACAGCCGAAAACGTGTTTATTGAGCAGAGCGGATTGCCAACCAGCCTACCGGCTTGTTTTAAGTGATTGTTTGCATGAATATTGCATTTTAGTGATGTTGCAGATGTGATTAATATTTGTAACACATTCCTACACTTTTTGTGAACGATTCAAGTCTTGTTTTCACTGGCAGATGATTATTAATACTTAAATATTTGGTGCATGTTTTTCCATTCAGGATGAAACTCGTGGTGAATGCCGAATAGTTGAGGGACATTTTCTCTCACCATTACAAGTACATCTACCTGGCATCATGCCAAAAGAAGGTGAAATTGCAAAGTGAGTTTGGGCTCAATTAATATGTACATTTTAATTTAAACCAAGCCTTCATTTTACTGGTGAACTGTACACCAATTTCTTAGTTTTTCTGGAAAAATATTTATTTATTTCTAGTTTACATTTATTTATTATGTAAAAGGCGCAAGTGGAAATCTTGCATCTTATTGTGTGGTAATTTTTACAAGGCAATATTGAAATAGTCGTTAATACTGATATACTAGATATCAGCTCTTAAAAAAAATTAGGATTAAAATACTTGCTTATACTTTATACATTTCAGATTTCAGTTCATTTTACCAAAGACATGGAAAACTAGGCATAAACCCGTGTGCATTCACCTCGCTGGCACTGGTGATCATGTGAGTAGTTTCTCAGAGATATATTGTCTATGTAGTCTTTGCTGTATATCCACCAATAAGTTTGTACATTGATTTTATACTGCAATGCATATTGCCATGGTTGTGAGTTTGAATCTTGCATGTTGGGGATAAATGTATATTTCGTAATATGCCTGTAATTAGTTCCTATCAGACATAGTCCAAAACAGGGACTTACATTTTGGGTTCCACCTGTGCGTGTGTTTATCGTAATTTCTTAGAGATGCCCAGCCCAATTTAATTCAAAGTTTGTACAAAGGTGGGTTTTAGTGGAATACATATTGATATCAATTTGTTTTTCGTTTGGTTGACCTTTGACCAACTGGTAGCTATTTTTGTCCCCAAAGATCAACATTTGAACATATCATCAACCATTTCTCAGGCATGCCCTGACTGATTTCAATCAAACCTGGTATTGACATTACTCATGATGGGTTTACTGATGCCTGTCATTTTGTTTCTTGAGTTAATTCAAAATGGCCGACTGGTGGTCATTTTGTTTTTTAAGAAGTGTTTTGCCCATTTCTCATATAGAATTGGCTTGAATTAGGAACAAATTTAAGACATAATAGATTGATTGTTGTCTTTAGTTATTTTCAGATTTAGATGAAATTTGTGTATTATCTCTTGTACTTTGTTTTTACCATTATGAAATATTTGAATTGTTGTCAAATTGAAAGCTGTTAGGCTTCATCATTTCTACTCTTTTCAGTACTTTTGGAGAAGAAGAACCATGATGGCTAGACCGTTATTGAAAGAGTATGGAATTGCTTCACTTCTATTGGAAAATCCTTACTATGGTACTAGGAAACCAAAAGACCAACTGTAAGCTTTTTAATATCATAAAAAAAAGATCTGTTTTTGGTCAGTGCATGCACTAGTTTGAAAGTTTCACTTCAAATAGTCGTCGCTGCACTAAACACATCTGGGCCACAAATAGTTTTCTTCTTGACAGGATTATAAAGTTTTAAATATGTGTGACACAAAATATTGCTATACAACCCTCATATGCAGTCATGTGCAGTCAATGTTGTGGATAGATTAATGTTGATAGAAACTAACTTTCCAAATACGGAATGAGAGTCTGTACAGTTAGACTGTGTTCTGGACGCCTTCAGCGTTTGTACACTGTATATCACAGGATTTGAATTTTACAAAGCCATGAAAGAAAATTTCCTTTGGTGCTCCTAGATATTCAACATAATATTCTATTAAAGCCAAAGCACTTTTATTAATTTCAGCCTTGAAATTGGGTCCCCACTTCACTCAATCACTTCAGTTCAAACACTGTGTCATATTTGCATCACATTTAGACACTTTCCTTTGTTTATATGCGCCTGGATTTCTTTCACGTTTACTAGCAGGCATAAATATCTAAAGTATTCAAAGTCTGCACAAATGTTGTATAGGATTTTAATCAACTTCTGTTATGCATTGCTGCTTTATTGCAAACTTGCATACATCATACATAATTTTATACATAATGTTATACATATGCACATCAATTTGTTTCACAATCTGATTCATGATGGCTGAAAGGCCGCCTTTTTTCGTGCTTAAAAATCATTTCTGGAACTGGATCTCGGCTGTTTACAGATGGATTTTGTTCAAACTTGGTACATGTACATACATTGGACGTCATTTTGTCATTTGTTCGGATTCAAAATGGCTGACTGGTGGCCATTTTGTTTTAGTGAATGTGGTTCTAGTGTCATATCTCTGACATATGCTTTGACTGATTATGTTCAAATTTTATATATTCATTATACATCATGTCATAGATATACAGATGTATTAGTTTGACCATCCAATTCAAAATGGCCGACCAGTGGCCATTCTGTTTTAATTAATGCTGTTCCAGAGCAATATCTCATTATGGACAAGTACTTGTTTGACAATCAGATACATATAAATGTCAGTCATTTTAATGTTAACAAATCATAATCAAGCATCAGCTTCTGGATCAATATCTCGTACATGTTTAAGTTCCAACTATATTACTATAAAGAAAACTATATATCTTAAATTTGATAACTATAACAGGGACTGTGCCATGCATGGCTTATTAAATCTAACTAATCATACCTCACAATTAACAGACACCTTATATTTTCCTCACCAGTCGTTCGAGTTTACACAATGTCAGTGACCTGTTTGTAATGGGCGGTGCTTTAATATTAGAATCGTTAGCTCTTCTTCATTGGTGTGAACGTCAAGGATTCGGACCTCTTGGTTTGACTGGTATTTCTATGGGAGGTCATGTAAGTATTTTCACTGCAATTGACCATTTTCCGTTCACTGCGAGAATCACGCGTTATGCGTGAAATCAAACGTAAAAACAGGGCAAACAAAGGTCAAAGTGTCGTAGTGGCGTCAAACATCACAAGGGATTCGACAAACGCGAAAGTATTTTTGGGATATTTCCATGCTTAATAATGTGCTGTACACATTTGATGATAGGCAATTTTGATGAAGTAAGGGTATTCGAAAGCAATATTCCTCTGTCGAAGATTGGCCGGTCGATGTGAGCTACGAAATAAAGAAATTTGAGTTCAAAATCAAATTGTTCGATTTTTGTGGCAGACGTACGACACGTCTTTCATGCAACTCGCGAGATCTCACAGTTGAACAGAAAATACTCTCTCACTGTATGTTACTGTCAATTGTTAATTGTGTTTTGAAGAATGACATCAATACTGATGAGATGAAAATAAATAGTTCTAGCCAGTCTACTGAGTGAAAAATTACATGAATGTGATTGTTTCTTGTGTTAAGACGAATTACTTTGTTTACGTCATGTTTACTATATATGGATGATCATTATGCAATCATTTTTTGAGGAAAACAAAATGTTCAATAACATGAGTGACACAAGTGAAGCAGACATGAAATGCCATTTTCAACACCAACAATATACATTCACTGCTTGAACTAACTAAATTCACAAATATCAGAGCAGCCGTTTAAGCATAAAAACATATTCAATTTTATACGTTATTACATTCTAAATAGAAATATATTTTTGTGTGTGATAAGATTTAATATCCACTTGTTTTCTGTCTGCTGCAGAAGGGTGACATCCCAAGGTAGTGTATTGTGTAAAATTAGTGATGAATTGTTGACATCATTTCTTTGTATTCGTCTTGCGTTTTCCTCTAGATGGCGAGTTTAGCGGCAACCAATTGGAATAAGCCCATAACTTTGATACCATGCCTGTCTGGAACCACTGCCACTCCCGTGTTCACAAGGGGTGTCTTATCAAATGCTATTCCATGGAAACTGTTACAAACACAGTACGAATGCGATAATGTATATAGTGAAGAGATCACTAAACTAATACATATGCCAGGGGTGAGTACAACTTTAAGTTGATATCAACAAAATGTGAACTGTTGACCATAAAAATGTAATTTGTATACCTTCACGTTCATTTATCTTTAGGATATGTGTTATTTCCAATTTAAATTATTTCAAGAACTCTTAACTAGAATTACATTACATGTAGTTACATAACATATATTGCCTGACTTGTATTCTTGTTTTTTTTTTACAGAGTGACTCCTTTGAACTTGGTCAAAAGTTTGTTAGAAATTATCCAGAAACTGTGAAACATTTCAGAACCTTTATAAAGGACAAAACAACAATGAAAATTAGGAATAAGGAAAGCAGTACAGATCAGGGCATTTCAGTAGGAAAACTAGAAATTGAACAGTCAATTGAAAAACACCCAGAGATGTTTGACATAACCACCCTTGTGGAGTCTAAAAGATGTGCAAAGGAAATGGCCATGGCTGGCGGTGTGGTTCATGACGCCCACATGACAGACACCAAACATGTTCGGTATGATAATGCTGGAGCCAATGGGGATAATTCTGATCTCAGTGATCAAGAGACTGTTAAGAACAGAGCAAAAAAAATCTCAGAAACAGTAGAACTAAAACCCAAACTGAAAAAGGGAAAGGAAATAAACACAGGACGTAGCAGCCTTGAAAGAAGGTACAAGTACCTCAACGAGCAGACTACACATTTTATGAGAGGTGTGATGGAGGAGGCTACTTCTCTTACTAACTTTTCATTGCCATTGGATCCAAGTCTTGTTATTTTTGTTTCTGCTACTCAAGATGCGTATCTTGTACCTGAACATGCTCCAAGACCGCAAGACATCTGGCCTGGTAGTCAGGTTCGCTATCTGAAATGTGGACATATACATGCAGCGCTCTTGAAGACGCATGAATTCAGGTAAGATCTCATCCTTTTATATATCTTCATATATCAAATTACATCTTATAAAAGCAGATTGGTGATTGCTGTATTGTTTAAGGTTGTAAGAGATTAAACTCGCCTGGAATTTGTTTTGCTCTTCTTCCAGTACTGTAAAATACTTTATTTTCGCTTGGAGTTAATTTTCGCCATTTTCGCTGATGGAATGATTTGGTGAAAATAAAATCCAGCAAATATACTTTTTTTTATACTGTATTTTACATTCAACTCGGCAAAAATCAGTGAAAATAAATTCCATACAAAACACCCAAAAAAGTCTCTTCAGTGAAAATTAACTTCAGCTAAAATAAATTATTTTACAGTATATAGCTATCATAGTCTAATTTGAATGTTTTTTGAAAATCTTCCAATTCAGCACCTAAAATTTAGTTTTTGGCGCTCAGAGTCAGTTTTTGTAATACACAGTTGATCTTCCATTATCGTGTCTGCTTTGAGCAGATTGATACCTTTAGCTTTAAGTATACAAGTCCAAGAAACACAAAACAATTTGCAAGAACACAAAACAATTTGCAAGAACACAAAACAATTTGCAAGAACACAAAACAATTGACAAGTACACTACACTACAGTCGCTTTAGTATTTTGAATATTTATATATTGACCCCATGGTATACATGAAATGAGTCGTAATCAAAGGTCTACATCAGATTAGTGACATTGATGTTATTTGAGGTTACCTTTGACATTAAGACATTAAACACTCCTGTTGTAACACCCCTATTTATATATACTGTGGAATACTTTATTTTCGCTGGAATTAATTTTCCTTGAAAAGGCTTTTTGGGCGTTTTGTATGGAATTTATTTTCACTGATTTTTGATGAGTTTAATGTGAAATATAGGAAAAAAAGTATATTCGCTGGATTTTATTTTCAAGGAATCATTCCTTCAGCAAAAATTAATTCCAAGCAAAAATAAAGTATTCTACAGTATATATATAGTTAACGTGAGTGAATCTGGTATAAAACCTGACCAACTTTCCATCAGGAAGACTAAATCTACTAGAGGGTGTGGTCTACCTCCTCTAGTCACAAACAGTTGGGAATTGAGAGTCAAGTTGATACTAAATGCAGAATGTACTAAACAAATGTTTGCATTCTCTTTTTTTTTTTCTATTTGTAGGAAAGCCATTAATGATGGGTTTAGTATGTTGATAAACAAATACTATTAATATGATGCAGATTCGCAAATACAAAGAATATCAGGATGGTAAACTCAGGACACTTGCACACTGACAAGGCTGGATTATAATGTGTAAATGATAAATACATCAATCTTCACAAGTTCAGTATTTTGAAAGGAGCTAGCACATATCTACATTGCTATTTGTATTGCCTTATAAGGGTATAACCTTGAATATAAGGACCCCAAGAAAACCATCTTGAAGTATGTAATCAACTTGTGTCTACCTACTACAAACCACATATCACATTGGACATGTTACAAGCTGAACTGCCATTCTTCTTATTGAACTGTCTGTGAATAGCCGCCTTTATGATACACTGGAATATTAGCATTATTATTTGGTGTGTACATTTCCAATTTGGGATCTATCGATGCATAAAATTCTTTGGTAATGAACAACATGTTGTCTTTGGCACTGGTGGTAGGTAGCATGTAACTTAGATCACAGCTAAGTAATAGGGATTGGAAAATCTGAAATTAACCAGCTCACCACAAGTCTTTCTTGTCCAAATTTTCGCACTTTTTTCTTTATATTCTTCAATATTTCTGGAAATGAACCCTAATTTTTAGAGCCAACAAACCAACATTTTATTCAATTTTCAGTTTTTACTCCAATAATTTGGCAATTTTTTGTCGCAATCTTCTGAAGGAAAGGGCAGACTATAAACAGAACTATTTTATGAATTTGCGATGAAAAGAGGGACCTGGTAGTGAAAATGTTAAATTGCACTTTAGAATAAGATCGATTCAATATCCCTTACATGTTCTTGCTGTTATACTTATTGAGATTATTTAACATAATTTGATTATTTGAATAACTGGTATATAGAGAACGTGGTATTTTTCAGACATCTAACAATGTAATTTCCCAACTATACTTTTAATTGATGTGATTACGGTAGTTCTACTTGGCAATTTTTGAAATCTACTATTTTATCCAGTAAAATTACTGGTAGTGCACAATGTTTTTTTCCTTTCTAGTTCACTTTCCATGTAACAGGATTATTAGATGACCTTTTCTTGTATTTGGTTTTCACAGCTGACTGTTGTCTACTTAGATTGGCAATATAATATGGATAAGTGTTTATGGTTCATTTTTAAAGTACATTTGAATTGAAAACAACAAAGTATCATTTTGCAACTAAAAATGCAATTTATAGTCACTTGTTTTCTTGACTACTTTCAAGCAAGTGCTCTTTCATTGAATAATGTTTTTTTCATAATATTTCTGGCATTTATGTGCTATTATTGTATTGTTTGAAAGACAGTTGAAACACATCAGTCCCATGGAAGGATGGTTTTTCTAGTCGATCCGAATTAGAAATCAATTTACATATCACCTGAATTCCTGTGACCAATCCAATTGGTCAATGCAGAGTGTCAGCAAATTGTACTAATGTCATTTATATATCCATCTAAGTGGTTTGCTACTAGAATCTTGACTGGCATGTTTTACCAAACATTTATGTGGACGATGCCATAGTTACATGTTAAGTAACATAAATGATAAAGTACATCTGGTTGCTATATTAATTCAACTATCGATCATAATGAAGAATGGAGTCCCATTGCTTTGTTTGCTTTTGAAATCTTGAATGGATCCTGCTTGAATGGCTCAGTTAGTATGTAAAATCTGTTTTTACGTTAAAAATAATACATTTTTTGATGACCCATATTGGGTTGGGGAAAAAAAACTGGGGGAATAGGTTATTTTTATATTTGCATGCAATCATTTTGTAGACACGTTTTGAGTTTGTGATATTTTTGGTATACTTCATATGGTAATGAATTGTGCATGTTTACACCGAGTGTAAATTCAGTGGATTGCATTGGTCTGTATTGAATTGCTGTTACTTGTTAAAGTGGGGGAGTCGTCACCTGTGTATGCGTCAGATGGCCATAGCGTGTCATTGATTTCAAACAAGTGTCTACCCATGTACCTTTGCGTTTTTAGCATGTGGTGTTATCAAAGCTTAGGACTCAATTTCCCCCCACGCGTCAGATGGCCATAGCGTGTCATTGTTTTCAAACAAGCGTCTACCCATGTACCTTTGCGTTTTTAGCATGTGTTGTTTTCAAAGCTTAGGACTCAATTTCCCCCACGCATCAGATGGCCATAGCGTGTCATTGTTTTCAAACAAGCGTCTATCCATGTACCTTTGCGTTTTTAGCATGTGTTGTTATCAAAGCTTAGGACTCAATTTCCCCCCACGCGTCAGATGGCCATAGCGTGTCATTGTTTTCAAACAAGCGTCTACCCATGTACCTTTGCGTTTTTAGCATGTGTTGTTTTCAAAGCTTAGGACTCAATTTCCCCCACGCATCAGATGGCCATAGCGTGTCATTGTTTTCAAACAAGCGTCTACCCATGTACCTTTGCGTTTTTAGCATGTGTTGTTATCAACGCTTGGGACTCAATTTCCCCCCTGCGTCAGATGGCCAAAGCGTGTCATTGTTTTCAAACAAGCGTCTACCCATGTACCTTTGCGTTTTTAGCATGTGTTGTTATCAACGCTTGGGACTCAATTTCCCCCGCGCATGCGCATGTCACGACCCTCCCGCTTTAACAGGTACTATGATAGCAAATACCCCACTAAGACGTTGGTGTGAATAAATTTAATTATAAGTATACCATGTAGTTGTTCCATCGTTGACTGAAGAATGCATGATACCTACACTAGCTCAAAGTAAAAGGCACCACACTTTTAGAATACACTACATGCCAGGATTTATGAAGATTTACCTCTTTTGTGTGAGACAAGGTTAATTTGCAAGTGAGTTCTTGAACATTTCCAACAATCTGTGAAAAATTGGAAAAGTACAAAGTTTAAACTGAATCCGTTTACACACCTCTGAGATGGTGAGAAAGTGTACTGTTCATCTTGAATCGGACCATCAAACAAATGTACATGCATATATCCAATAACATGTCTGTTTGTGTTAAGCTTGAAGTGGATCTATGCAGGTATAAAATACAGGTGGACACTGGCGCATGCAGGTCAATCCACCAGTCCTCGTTTTTTTTTTATAACTTTTTTTCAACCTGGAAGTACCCCAAAAGTATGAGAATGTCCAAGAAATATATCTTTATGGTTTTAGGCGGTGGATTTTAAGTTCAATAAAACATCATACACGCAATTTCCTTGGTGTAAAATTATCCCAGTAGAGTACTTTTACAAAGGAACGTTTTGTAAAGCATTTTAATGAAAATGTTATGGGTTTGATATGTACATATAAAATATAAACATTTTACTATATTGACACTGGTAAAAGATGTTCAACTGAGTTGTTGTTCATATTTTTTATCTCAACACTGTAGTGATATCAAATATATCGAATTGGTTTAGTGCATTCTAGTCTAGTTTCTCAAGCGCTCTCTCCAACTTCACAACATCCAAAAGAGTTTTTATTCCTTTATCTGTACTTGCAGACGAATAGAAAAACTCTGGCGCCTTGATTAGTACTGATTTCAGTCCCTTCACATCCTCCCCCGTGTATCCGGAAAATCTTCCTTTCATGTGACTGAGATTATTCTGCATCAGCCATGTACTGACGTCACTGTTTGTCCATGCATCAGCTGACGTCTGTAGAGGTGTAGATCCTGTTGTTCCAATCTGAACTACTTGAGCTAAAAATGTACAATAATAAAACAATAAAATTATTGACCTGTATTTACGTGTCGCCAATGACAGAATACAAATTTCGACACTGGTATTCCAAGAATCGAAAGTTGTTAATATATATTGGTAAATTCATTAATGGACTGGCCATTAGAAACTGTTGCAATTTTCAAAAAAGAATCTGCAAAATTTACAGTTTACAGTAAAATATAGTGAAAACAAGTGAAGGAAAATAACGTTCTGACTCTGTAGTCATTAAAGGCGTCCACGTTATAAGTCATCAAACTAAAATGCCAGTTAATTAGTACACATTTGTTGTCTGATTCATTCGCAAACGCTTTCCGTAATGATGAAAGCTACCAATCCAGTCGTCTCATTTGAATGGGATTGACTTCAAATGAAATCATTTTCAAATTGGTGAAATAAATTTGTTATAAGTATATTTACAAAGTTTAAACATGTTTTTGTTGATTTCAGTATACCATTTCCCCCACTCAGCATAGCTAATAGTAAACCTTGTACACTATCAGATATTGATAACACCTTACCCTTATCCCGCTCCACTGTTTTCTTTACTCGTTTACCTCCTATCGATTTCTCAAGCTCTCGTATGAGGTCTGGCATCACTGTTGCCATGGCGTTGGCTGCACTGAAGTCGTAGTATAAATTGTTTGCCTCTATGATTCCTAACCAGCCATCAGGAGTATAATTGGGTTGAACTCGAATCGGTATGATTGTCTTTTTTCGTTTATATGCATATTCAGCCTCTGTTTCGTAAAGAAAGAAATGATTTTGTTAATACAATCAAATATTATTTGTTGGTTATCTGTAGGCGTAAAATTTTGTTATGTTTGACATTTTATACAGCTTGCGTACAATAAGTATAAATTGATCTGTACCAATTACTGTAAAAGGGTTAATTATTCACTGGGTTTTAATTTTGCTTATTTCGCTGACTGGAAAATGCGCTAAATTAAAACCCAGTGAATATGTAAAATTGAGCATAGAACACATTAGAACACAATGACAAAACAGTGAATTTAAAACCCACGGAATAGGCCTGAAATGGTAAATCAGTGAAATTTAAACCCAGTGAAAATTAGTCATTTTACAGTATAACCTGACATGTACATTTGTAGGTGTGTGTGGCGCCCTCGCTGGCTAAACGGCATCAAACCCTTCTAACTGTGTTGGGTTTGGAGCGCTGCGGAGGGTGCAACTCGCGCGACCTTGTCAGGTTATACGATTACAGATTACAATTTGGCCGATTGATTCGTGGATACAATGAGCTACCCAATGTCTTACCAGAACGACAACTTTGACTGTCTTTGTATTTTTCAGAAACTGTCATAAGAACAACATCTGCATTTTCAACAGCGCCCGCCATTGCTTCCAGTGTTGAACCTCCTAGGAAATAGATAAAAATAATATTTATGTACAGTAATATCAAAATCAGTCGTGCAAAATCAAAATACACAAATTACTGTGAAGCAGAACAAAGTGTATTACTGTAACATTACATTGTGACAAGTAAGTTAAAGGGTGGTGGTCGTCGCACAGCGCGTGTTTGAATTTTATTTAAATTAAACCATGGAGCAAGTGACATATAGAAATGAAAGATCAATTTTTTTTAACACTAACACAGATTATAGATTGCGTTACTGTCAGTATAGTACCTACGTGAAAACGTTGAACTATATCTTACAGAGGAAATAGCATGAAAGAAAAACGCAGCCAGTCGGGTATTGTTGTTCAAGTATCTCCAAAAGAAATATGGCTTGCACCATAACTTAATATGTAAGGTCATCATACAAAGTTTGATTGAAAATGGCCTATTCAACTTTGAACTGAATCAGGCCATATCGCTCTGTTCAGCTCCAAGAAACAGTTCTGGACATATTACAAAATGATATTTTTCGTTTTTTTTGACAAAATGGCCACCATTTTGACAAATTTGATAACATCTAAAGACAAAACATGTTGTGTTACCCTGCAGTATACAACCTATGTGCAAACTTTGAACTGAATCAGGCCATATCTTTCAGAGGAATCGGCACAAAAAATGGGAAAAAAAAAAAAAATGACCGCAAGTCGGCCATTTTGGTCAAAATTTTGAAAAAAATATGACGTGCATGTGTAACCCAATATACATGATCATCATACAAAGTTTGATTGAAATCGCCCTATTCAGCCCCGATAAACAGTTCCGGACACATTAAAGACAGTGATTTTAAGATATTAAACAAATTTGATCAAATGTCTCAAAACAAAACATGGTGTTATGTTATCTTGAAGTATGGTACCTACATTGTATGTACAGACTTTGAACAGAAAAAAACAAAATGGCCGCCAGTCGGCCATCTTGGACCGAATCTCAAAAAAAAAAGTGTCGTGCACCTATAACCCAATATGCATGATCACCATACAAAGTTTGATTGAAATCACCCTGTGCAGCTCGGAGAAACAGTTCCGGACATGTTAAATATCAGAATTTAGCAAGTTTGAGGTCAAAATGGCTGCCAGTCAGCCATATTTAATCGAATCACAACGAAAATTGGCGTGCATATGTAGGTCATCATACATTGCTGTATGCCAAGTTTGAACGAGATCGGTCAAAGGGTGTCCGAGAAATAGCTCCAGACGGACGCACGGACGGACGGAACCCAAATTAATAGTCTCCATTTTGGGACTTCGTCTGAACGGGGATTAAAAACACCCATGAACGTCATGCTACATATTCTTAAGACTGGTCTTTATTCTGACAATCATGATAATGGTGCAGATTCCTTCCCAAAAAAACACTGTTTCCATGCCAGCCGAATCTAGATTCAAGTTCCTTCCAAAATCATGTTAATTTGACCTTGTCTCAAAAACAACCCTACTAAAAATATCATGACAATTCATTCACAGCTTACTTATTGTGTAATTATCTGAAAATATTAGTTGAAACATTCTGTCTCCATGATAACTGATCTGTTGATTGGTCGACATTTTGTAATAAAATCGTCCACAACATTTTGAGATATCCTGCTTCAAGCAAACAAATGCCGACAAAACATGACATTCTCAAATAAACTCACCCATTTGTTCGACGTCCATCCACACTTTAAATCCCGCATCTTTCAAACGATTTTTTACTTGCACCATTAATTTCTGACAGTTCCATTGGTAGCTTATCATCACATGACCGCTACTTTCCACAGCACGAGTCACACTTTCACCACCATCACGGAGTTCCCATAGTGCACCATTGCAAGCTTTCTTAAGGCCAGAGTTGTCACTGTGCTGGAGTTTTGTCAGAGCTTTATAAGAAAAAAATGTTGTCATTACATTTAATTAGTGCTCTTGCTCAACAAAAATATATTGTTCCATTCATGGACAAATGGACCTTGAAGGGACGTGGTTACCGTGCTGGTCATGCGTTAGGATTTCGTTTAAAGCGCGGTGGTCGTCGCGTAGCGCATGTTCGATTTTCATGTAAATAAACAATGTATTTTACACGCGTTATATACGTCGCTATGAGTCCCATATCGAACAGGACGCGGCTCGACGACCACCGCCCTTTAAACATTGGATTTTATGCACGTTCTTGTACGCCTAGCATGGGGCCAATATAAAACGCGACGCGTTGTGAAGACCGTCGCCCTTTATTAATTTCAAATCTTTTCGTGTAATGCCATTTTAGATAGTGTTCTTCACAGCATCACATTCGTCGTGTGCCATACGATGTATATACAACGCGAGTAAAATACATTGCTTGTTTGCGCGAAATTCGAACACAAACTGCGCGAAGTCTGTGGTCCTTCAACCCTAATTTTACCATCTCCATAAATCTGTTAAGGAGTTGGTACAATTTTATCTAATACTACAAATTGTTGCATAATGTTTTCACATACAGTCCATGTTATGACCAATGAATTTCACCGATTAGCGAAAACAAGAAATCTTTTCTATTTTTCTGTTCCTACTTTGAGATTATAATGATCATGTTGAACATACCTTCTAAACATCCCTCTTCTTTCCGGATACGATCTTTGTTATCGGCATGGAATGCTAATGTCCAAATTGCAGTAGCCGCTAAACAGTGTTCTTCCGTTGAACACTCGGACGTCAGAGTTGCCACAAGTAAGGGCAATACGTCGTTATTCACGAATTTCACCTAACGAAGAAAAAAAGTGGTAAATTATTTTGAGAAACGTCCGATTAATATAAAGAATTATAAGAATACTAAACTTCAAATAGAATAAATATTTCAGATGTGTTTCACAACAAAACAAACTCACAAGTACAAAACAGATGGATAGATGTATGTTCATAATTTGAAGAACGGTGGTCGTCGCGCCGCGCATGCGCGACATTTGTGTTGATAACAAACTATTTTCCCACAATCCGCAATCTCTTTTCTAATGTTTGATTTGTTTTGACTATATTTTTTGTCTTCTAACTATCTATATTATAATATTACTATCTATATTCAAAAATTCCAACTATTTTGCCAAAGCATGTCCTCGAAATTTAAACTTTGTAGCAATTGTTTACTTATCTCTTAGTCTCCTTCAAGTCAGAATCCAGAAAACAACCCCTAACACATTTCCATTTGTACAACTTACGCACAATTAAATATCTGTGTCAGGTGGGGATATATGTCCAGTAGTAAAAACAAAATCGAAGAAATGTTTAACCACATACGTTAAAAGTATAAACTGCAAGGCATGCTGGGAAATAATATGGTCTCAACTGTCACTCCAACTTTCTTTACCTTTTTGTCAATGTATTACTATGATTTATATTTTTGTTTTGCTTTTCAGACATGTTTCTCTCTTATATTAAAGCGGGGTCGTCACCTGCGCATGCGCGGGAATTGAGTCCCAAGCGATGATAACAACACACGCTAAAAACGCAAAGGCTCAAGGGTAGAAGCTTGTTTGTAAACATCTGACGCATGCGCAGGTGATGACTCCCTCTGCTTTAATCTGTTTGACAAAGGTGGTTTATATGTGTACAATCCAAATGCGACAAATCAGTAAAAGAAATCCGCCGTTTTCTCCAATAATTTGTGGCTGGTATTGGCGAAATATGGAAAACACGTTAAATGTTTACCATCACATATGTGAACAATGTTTTATCAGTAATGTCTATTTTTAATACCATGTGGACTGCTGGTTCATAAATAGGATAAAAAGCTGTCAAAAAATAAACATATCGGCGTCCCATCTACGTCAACTCTAATCTCCCTTAGACCACCGTCCCGTGTTGAGGGACGGTGCTTAGACGTAGCAACGATGTGATGAGGGCGTTATTCTTGTTGATGGAATATGTGTTATGCTCTCTTCCCGTGACGGTGTCATTTGCTGTAAGATATACTAGTATATTAACGCATCCCCAAAGGAATAGATTTGGTATGTTTCCTTACCTTATTGGCATCATTTGCTGCAAGATATATCAACCCATCAACGATCTCAGTTACTTCAAACATATACATAGGTGACATGTGCTCATCGCCGTTCAACGCATCCGCGTACACCAACAACAAAAACTTAATTATTTCATCTCCTGTAGAAATCTTGTCAACTTCTTCATCTTTGACGATGTAAGCCAAAATGAGAACGGAAACTGCTTGGATAGTAGCATGTTTGCAATGAATGTACTTGGATAATAGTTCTACCGCGTTAGCTTCGCGGAAATGGTGCCTGTTATCTAAACAGTTACGAATAACATTGTGCAAAATTCCCGTGGTAGAACGCACCACTCTGTCAGCGTTGATTGAAGAGTAATTTTCAGTTCCTGTCAGTTTATTTGGAGCATATTCAGGTTGTTTGAGCTGGGATAAAAGTATTTCTATAATTCCATATTTTCCGATTTCCCAGCACATTCTCGGGGAACAATCGGCAGCGTTCCAAAGCACAACCTTCGCACAGTCGAGATTGTATGCAGCACGGATCTCAGTGGGGTTGATTCCCGATGGCTTTGACTTGTCTAGTACTAGTTGATAATTTTTCAAGTTATGCCACATTTTTACAAATAATTTAGGATAATTTAGTTTAATTAGATAATTAGTCTTTTTGATCGTAGCTTCTTTGTCCGTTGGGTCCATATGTTCTGCCATTTCCTCTAAAATACGGAGAGCCTGATGGTCAGCATAGTCATTCATGTTGTTCAAATCAGAGATCCACTGATCGAATTCTTCCTTCAGTGGCACACTATCGTAATAATCGTCGTCGAATTCCTCTTCCTCGATCCTTGTTACAGCTTCGAATGAGGTATTATTCCCATAGTCACCGTGTATGCCGCCGTATGCTCCTGAGTATCCTGTTGATTCACGCCCACGGGGCGCGTCTTCGGCCGGTGACCTAATAGTTGCACTGGCACCGCAACCCATTATTATTCTGTTGAAAATATAGGATTTACCAACAACCATGTTTTTTGCTATTTAATTCCACTATTTTGGCATTAAAGGGCGGTGGTCGTCGCGCAGTGCGTGTTAAAATTTCAAATGTATTTTAGACGCGTTGTATACGTCGCTATGAGTCCCACGTCGAACAGGACGCGGCGCGACGACCACCGCCCTTTATTAAATTAGAAGCCTACTCATAATTTCAAATACCCAGAATTTATCGATATTTTAATAAGTTGTTCTTTTGGGCACTATAAGAATATTGACTTAACAAAATTTTGGAGTCACCAGCCTAATTTTCGAGAACATGATGGTTGTATTTTTAAATTAGTGGATCGTGGCCATTTTGACAGTATTATAGTGCTTTTACCATAGGTTCCTATGGCAGAGATATTATGCCATATCTCAAATTGTAGGCTGGTGACATAGGCTGAAAAAATAATATATTGTTAATAATGAGGTACTTTTGTTTTCCTGAATCATTTCAGAAATCTGGGTTATAAAAAGTGTTAAAAAATGCATTTTTTGTTTAACATTATGCTCCTTGGAATTGTTCTATAAATAGCGATTTTTTTTTAAATATTGGGACAAGTTTCTCAGAATACGTCCCTGCAACACACAAAATAATGCTATTTTATGATGTTGCCATGGAACAATAGCTCCAAGACTTTACATAACAGACCAACGAACACTGACATGCGATTTAATATAATTTTGTCAAAAAGCACTGTTTTTTTTAATACACGATGAGTTCAACTGTTACAGTAGAAGCCTAGTCATAATTTTTTACAAAATTGGTCTTAAATCGCATGACAATGTTTATTAGTTTATTATGTACAATCATGAAGCTAATGTCCTATGGTACAATAAAATAGCATTATTATGTGTGTTACAGTTATGCTTTTTGAGAAACGTGTCCTAATATTTCTTGAACATTTCTATTTTTAGAACAATTCCATAGAACACAATGTTAAAGAAAAATTGCATTTTTTGACACTTTTTAAAACCCAGATTTTTTAAATTATTCAGAACAACAAAAAGTACTCATTAACAATATATGATTTTTCAGCCTGTGTCACCAGGCTAGATTTTGAGATATTGCATAATATCTCTGCCATAGAAAGTGTTATAATAGTGTCAAAATAGCGACTTTCGACTAAAATAGAACCATCAATTTCTCGAAAAAAAGGCTGGTGACCCCCAACTTTTTTTAGGTCAATAACCTTATATTGCCTTGAAGTACAATTTATTTGCAAAATGAATAAATTCTGTTTTTTTTTCTTAATTTATGAGTAGGCTTCTACCTTAAACGTTCAAACACAGTCCCGTGATAGAGGGACTGTGGTTCAAATGACCGCAATTTCAAGTTAGCGGATTCTACTTACCAGACCGAGTGAGATTAAAGCCCAGCGAATAAGTGATTACAGACTGCGGAGTGTAATATAAATTTAAAATTATCGATCAGTCTTCAATAACCAGCTTAGCAGGTTAATACACTGTATAGAAGACAGTTGGAAGCCCGGAACTTAAGTCCGGGAAAGACTGCCATTTGAATCATGTACTGTCCCACCCCCTCCCAGTACAACGTTATAAGGGGGAGTGATTCCACAGTCTACTACAACATAAAAAGTATCCAATAGTCTCAAAATTATACAAGAATTTGTGATTACGTTAGATTTGTGGAAATATATCTGCGTCTCAGAATATACCCCATACTTTACACATATATAACGTGTTCGCTACGTGGATCATTGCGACAGTGTTTGTAATAAATACAGGATATATGTAAAAACAAAAATGAAAGGAGCGTCTCTGAAGTCACCAGTCAAATCAACGAAATTATCTGTCACTGACGGCTTTACAACCCCATATCATGGAGGTCATTTCAACTCCACGCCTATATCGAAAAGAAACCTGCTCATACCTCAAATCCTTAGTGCAGTATAAAGAATTAGTGGCGGTATTGTCCTGGGTTGCGATCGCTTTCACTGAACGCAATGCCCCGAAACATTAATATATCGCATGCCACAGCGCTACGCAAACATCAACACATAACACACATGCGCAGATTAATGTAGCGACGTAACTAAGACGCTAAACATCGTTGTTGCTAAGTGTCCTTATAATCAGACAATGTGGTACTTTACAATGGAGTTGACCTAAAATCTGCGTTGAAATTGAATGAAACGATCTTATGTGTATGTGATCTATGATGTGTATGTGACTGGTGACTGCGTCTGGCCTCAGATTAGTATAGTCTGAGGCCTGGCAAGTATTATTCAAGATGTGACTACTTACGTCACGATGCTGTGGGTCGTACCATTATCGACTTTTAGGGATGTTTTACACAAGATTCGTTCGAATAACGATGCTGTTATAAATTGGAGATTGATACATAAATATCCTTTATTTGAACAGAACGGTTTTCTGTATTGACCAAAAACCATAGTTTATATGCAAATGCTGCATCTCAACCATGACAAAAATAATATATTTGCATATCTAAGAATATAGAATATACATTATATGTGGCGGACCGTACGTCACTGCAAGTGCAACTTGAACGCTCCCCATAAAGTATGGCGGATGGAGCGTGGGAATTAAAATAGTACAGATGGTTCGCTGGAGGATTACTTTATTCCGGTGCCTAAATGGAGTATTCAGAATTAGGTGCTGTGTCAAAAATCAAGTGGGACAAGTCCCTAGCCACGATCTTGACACAGAGGGCGACATACATTTTTGTCATTGTCTAAGTGCTTCTTGAAACAAGTTTTATATCCAGCTTTTAATTACATTACAACAAGATGTAATTTAACAAGGGGCAAACATGAAAGAGTACTACATAATGCAAGTAATACCCGGCCACATATATGAAAAAGTAATCGGTAATTGGGATAGTTTATTACTCTGCTCTGCAATATTGAATAATTAATGTCATGCAACATACACGGTGACGCATATGGCGTCTGACGTCACGGTGGCATAATGACACGTTACTGAGGTCCCGCATCCTTTGAATTGTATATTTTTTCTTATTATGTTTTTCTTATCATTTGCATGATTTTAATTTGAATAGAATTCTGTATCAACCTTTTGTTATATGTTTCATGTCACATCTTTCTGTGTAATGTTATGTATGATGAATAATGAAATAACTGATATGTATTCAATCTCCCAGAAACAATTAATTTCATAGCAGCTTGGATATCTATATATATATAATTTATATACATGTATTTTTATAGAAGAACCTTCCCAAATAAAAAAAAAATTCTAAAATTTAAAAATATGAGAGGTAGTCATTAAACCATGTACTTTCACACTCAAGCAAGAGAATAGACATGTTGGTGAACTAGCCTTGCACTGTGAGTGTTTTATTGTTTACACTAAAGTTTTTTTCACAAATAAAAAAATTAAAAAAAAAAAAGAACTGCAGACCACACTTCTTTATATTTATTAGTGGGCAAGCCATGTTTCCACATACAAAAATACACATAATATATTTCTATTTAATTTATTTTATTTAAAAAAACAAATTTTTAGAGGCATAACAATACAACGACTAGATTTGGTGTCACAGTTTGCTCCCAATTCATACTGGAATATTGCCAGCAATAATTAATAAAGCTTGTTCAGAAAACCATTTATTCTCAACATCATATTCAATGGCTAGTTCTCAGGATCTACAACAGTAAATAAATAAACAGAAATCATTTTGATGCGTGGTTTTTAGACGACACTGCCATATCGCACAGATATTCAACACCACCACATCGAATTTGGATTTGGCCATACCATTTCAAGCTGCGGGGTGTCTAAACAATGACTCAACAAACAATAAACACATCTTCCACCCACCACACAAATTTTAGCCACAATTGAACAACCAAGAAAGCAACAAATATCAGGCTGCATCTTGAAAACAACGAGATACCGCATTACAACCAGTCATTACAAACATGAAATCCTCCACCCCTCCCAGTACACCCTACAGCATTAATGGTTCCTATACTCATTTGCATCTATGTACAACAAGCTTAGCCAATAGATGCACCTGACTCATCAAACTTTTGACCAACCACTCATTCTAAATATTGTTGAGTGAGGGCGCTATTTACTAATGGGAGGAATCTTTTAAATAAATTAAATATATATATATATATATATATATATATATATATATATATATATATATATATATATATATACAATATTACCGTTTACAACGTAGGTCATTCACATCCAATGCATTATACATATATTTACAATAATTACACGTAAACTAGTATAAAAAGATTACTGATATATAAGTTTCACAACTGCACTGTTATCATCTGTGTATATTTCAAAATTTATATAAATGAACAAGCCATTGCCATGTATATCATACAGCGAAACTCCACGATATATTTTTTTCGAAGCAATAAGTTTTTATGCATGTGTAATTAATTTGGTTTGATACTGAATCTTCATGAAACATTTGTGCATGATGGTTCATAAAATAAAATAATCTTTTTGCAGTAAACATGGTGATATGGGTTCGAAGAAATCCCAATTTTGTATTTTAAAGGGCGGTGGTCCTCGTGCAGCGCGTGTTCGAATTTCATGTAAATAAACAATGTATTTTACACGCGTTGTATACGTGGCTATGAGTCCCATATCGAACAGGATGTGGCGCGACGACCACCGCCCTTTAAGATAAATCATAAATCTTATCACGATGCAATATCAAAATATTTTAAATTATTTCTAATTGTTTCTAATGGACTGTGAGTGGTTTCAACAATACATGGATGTTTTTATAAAGTAAACGTCGCCAACAAATTTTACACGTACATATAATTACCGTCCGACACACGCAGTGGTCATAACAGGTTTAAACAAAAACACAAAGTGTAACACCATCACAATACATTCACATATGTCAAATATATGTAAATATTTTTTAAGAATACATTATTAGAAATAAAATATCATTTTATAATAATGGCACAATATAAGCACTGTTGATTATGAAAGACAGTATACTCGAAGACGTTATGACAAGGTATGTAATTATTATTATTATATACAATGTATAAGGCGCTACACACAAAACGTCACGCGTCTATTCTTAATTAGCATAAATTCCCATAATACATTAGAAATGTGTCACAGTTCACTGTGTGAGCTGTATTCTTCGCTGTTCACTTTACTGATTTATTCATTGATATCTTCCAATGCCGTTGAAAATTTCGTCAAGTCTAGCATATTTTTAAATCCCATGTCCTGCTTCAACGTGGCGTAGAAAAACTCTGGCGCCCTCATTTCCATCTTTTTCAATGCAATCAAGGATTTCCCGTTGTATCCGGTGAATCTCTTCTTCACGTGACCCAGCTCTGTGTCAGACAACCACTGCAGTACATCGTAATTGTTCCATTTCTCGAGAGAGGGGCGGTCTCCACGCGATGCGCTGGTTATCGCGGTAGCGTCTGCTGCTACCATTTTCTCTGCAATAAATGTGAATACGTCAGATGAACTGCAAGCTCTCGTCCAATACATACACAGACACAAACCATAAACATGCCGCATTTTACCGTAATTACTTTGTAATTGTTATGTAATTTTAATTATTTTTAGTATATTCAAACATTTTGTCACTTCCAAAACAACGATAAATCATACCATATTGTCGAGGTGCACTTTCAAACACAGATAAACTTCCCACACCATCTCTTTAAATATGCTACTGAACTTAATCTAATTCATAGTTTTGTATGTTTATATGGCCGCTCAGCGACCGCTCGCGACCTTAGCATAACATATATACGTATACATATCACTTAGGGTGACCTTTCGAACTGTACAACAACCAGTACTCACCGTGCGCTTTTACTTTCCCCGTCTTTGACGTTTTCCCACGCTCCCCCAGTTCTCTGATCAATTTAGACACTGTTTCGTTTAAATGTGAATCGGCACTCGCATCAAAGTACAACTTAGTTCCGACGAGAATTCCAAGCCAGCCATCGGGAGAGTAGTTCGCCTGTACTTGTATTGGGATGAAGTCTTTTCGTAGCTTATATGTGTATTCCGCCTCTGACGGAATAAAAGTGAAATTAATTAAGGTCGATACGTGTCGCCCATCGAGATCTATACAGGGCCAATCATAAATAAAATAGAACATAAAAACACGCATGAAATATCCCGATATTATATCGTGAAAGAATATACTTCTTTTGTCAGCGACACCATCAGCTTTGAATACTTCGTTCAAGTGTAACAGCGTCGAAAAATGATGAAATGTTATGATATCATGACGTATACCTGTACGACAACTTGGACTGTTTTTGTACTTTTCTGACATGCAAATGAGCACAACGTCTGCCTTTTCCACAGCTTCAGCCATTGCCTCTAACGTTGATCCAGCTATGGAAAGAACGTGACCATGAAATAACACGACACGAACACGACACAAACATAACATAACATAACATAACATAACATAACATAACATAACATAACATAACATAACATAACATAACATAACATAACATAACATAACATAACATAACATAACATAACATAACATAACATAACATTACATTACATTACATTACATTACATAACATAACATATCATAACATGGCGTGACGTAACATAACATAGCGTAACGTAACATAGCGTAACGTGGCGTGGCGTAACGTAACAACATAACATGAAATGACATGACTTGACATGACATGTATAGCCGTTATTGTGCCGCCAAATTGCCTCACGCGTAGCTACTTACCCATCTGATCTACATCCATCCATACACGAAAACCAGCCGCTTTCAAAAGGTCTTTCACCTTTATCATAACTTTCTGGCAATCCCATTGGTAGCTTATCATCACGTGACCAAGATTGGTTTCACCAGACTCCTCTTCGTCGTTGGACTTTAACTCAGCCATCAATTCGGCATGTTCGAGCTGCTGTTCCATGCCACCTAGTTGCCATAGTGCACCTGTACACGCCTTGCTGATGGCTTGATTACTGGATTCTTTCAATCGTTTAAGCTCTATGCAAACACATACATGTATTATTTGCAAGTGAAGTTAACCGGGCTTGATTGGTTCGCCCTATCTGCCTAGACACGGATAATTGTGGCGTTTACTGACGTTTAACAATTGTTCGAGGCACGGACATCAAGTTACGAAAACACCGAGTTACAAAAATGAACACGCCCATTTTTCAGAAACCACGTTCGTAATTCGAAGTTCAGTTTACTGTTAATCAAAGTTCGAGTCATTAAATTTGAACGTTTAAACAAAACAAAAAAATCTATTTTGCCCGTAACTCGAAGTGTGGACGTTCAACAAAAACAAAAATCTATTTTGCCCGTAACTCGAAGTGTGGACGTTCAACAAAAACAAAAATATGTATTGCCCATAACTCGAAGTTCTGTTAACTGGTAATCAAACATCGAGTTACAATTTGGGAGGTCTATAATATATTGGCGTAACTCGAACAATTCACCATCTTCTTACTTGAATATAGTCGCACTATTAAATGCACTGTTACATTGATTATAATATCAACTCACCGTCCAAACAATTTGGCTCGGCTTTGATTCTTTCTTTATTATTCTCGTGAAAAGCCAAATTCCAGATAGCAACTGCTGCTTTTTCATTCTCTCTGTCTGTGCAGTCGTCACAGAGCAATTTTACTAACAACGGAAGAACATTCTTGTCCACTAGTTTTTCCTGGAAATAAAGACAAACTGTACTTGTACATTGCAAACTCAGTGTAAGTAACATACAACATACATTTTCTCAAAGTACGCCCTCTATCGACTATTAAAATCCGTGACGCAATAACCAACGTCGTTCAATCAGACAATTTTGTTTGGTTGTAAAGTTTTTCGTCATTTTGAATATGGTAGATCATTACAATTGTATTTTCTTAAATTGTCGGACGACCACAGATCTAAATCAACAATGGCGTCTTCATGTCACTTTACGTCATTAAAGGGCGCGATTTTTAGGAACGATGTAGTCAGATTACTTCATTGAAATCCCATATACTACATAAGTTCCGGAACCGACTATAACATTGCTCATTACTGACTTTTAACTCGTGTAAGAATTAATCAAGATAGTTTGTCGTATATTTGCTTTTATAATTCACGCGGCGTAGTTTGATGATTTCCGGATAATTACCATTTTCAAGTAGCTTTGATTTAAATCTACATACATGTAGTTTACCTTGTTTGTATCATTAGCGGCGAGGTGTATGATCCCATCGACAATCTCTAACGCAGTAAATGTATAATCACCAACTTCACACATGTGATGACTGTATGTGTTTTCGATCGACTTTTTCAGCGTTGTGATGAAAAAATCCATCTCCTCTCCGGCGCTGATCATGTGATTCTCATCTTCGTTCACGATGTACACCAATGTGAAGAGAGAATTTGCCCGGATGCTCGGGTTTTTACAGTTTTCGACGTACTTATGTAGCAGTTTAACTGCATTGGCTTCGCGGAAATAGGGTTTGTTATCGGACCAGTTTTTGATAGAGTTGTGCATGCACATGATAGTACTCCTGAGCATGCCGTAGATGGCGTCCTCTTCCATAACGCTGCTTTCTTCCGATATCTCACTGGGCTGTAATCTGGGATTCTCCAAATCCGTAACTAAGCGCCCAATGACGCCTTCCTGACCAATTTTACACGAGAACCTAACAGAGCTGTCACATAATCCGCCTATCATGGTTTTACACCCTTCAAAAAGAGCAAACGCATATATCACACTTTGTTCTTTACTATCCAATCCTTCGTCTATCGGATTTCGTATTTTATCCCACAGATTTGCAAATACTCTGGGAAAGTTGATATCAGCCAAAAAAATTCCGTATTTCTTCATTTTCGGCATGTTGTCATAAGAAGAGAAGTCACCAAGCACGCTGTCCACGCTTAGTAGAGTGTCCAAACCAGCTTGGGTGCTAATAGACTCAACGTCGGCTTTATCGAGATACTCGACCAAGGCACGCAGTTTTTCTTTCCCCTCTATTATTTCTGGAGTGTCTTCCATGAGATCCTCTTCATCTTCTAGCTGCGAAAACATTAGGGCATTACGGTATGTATTTTTACGTGTTGATTCCAATTTAGTTGGTGTCCCTGAGACGTCCACGTTGCCGGTGGCGCTTGCTCCACAACCCATTGTCAGTCTTCTAAGTTGATATCAATTTTTCAGTCTCAAACCCTGTAGTATGAATAACGATAACGTAATCAGTATTTATTCATTTATTTTTTGTGTCAGTACATACGTCTGTCATTTCAACATTTACCTTTCTATCTATTACACATTTCTATTCATACCAGGTATTCTTGTACTTCTAGTTGTAGTGTATCTAAAGGGCAATGGTCGCTGCGGCACGCATGCGCGAAATATTGGACTCATATGAACAAAGAAAGCGACTTTGACTGTGGCGCGTACCAACGAATATAAACTGAGGCGTTACTATGAAGCGAGGGAGTCGTCAACTGCGCATGCGTCAGATGGCCATAGCGTGTCATTGTTTACAAACAAGCGTCTACCCACGAGCCTTTGCGTTTTTAGCGTGTGTTGTACTCAATTCCCGTGCGTGCGCAGGTGACGACCCTCCCGCTTTAACTATGTAATTTCTTTGGTGATTGGAAGGTATCGAAGGAGTCACCGGTGGTAGTAGTGCGCATTGCGCCCAGGTCAAAATTCGTACTCGCAATTTCCGTCAGAAGAGCACATTGGATTGTGGGAAAATCAATGTTTGTCAACACAAATGTCGCACATGCGCAGCGCGACGACCACTGTTCATGAAAAATAGATCTTGTATAGTTTACCTACAAGAAGAATGCATCATGTAAATTGGAAAACGATACTTTTCTTTCCCAAAACGTGTTTTACGTATATTTTATTTGTTGGCAAATAAATGTTTTCTTAATCAACCCATCACCGTGGTAATGCAAGGTAAACGGTGATAATTTGTATTTCATGTTAATTCTGCAGTGATTGGGGTGCTCAAGCGCACACCACACAACATGTGCATCGTTTTTGTCATTTTGTTAATAGTAGTGCGTTTGAATTGGCCTAAAATAGCAGAATAAACATTTAGTCAGGTAAAACGTAGAAACTCTCTTTTTTTGTTTATGTTACGTACAATTGATAAGTTTTGAGTTCCGTCGTCATCTTGAAAGCTTGCGCGTATAGGCCCGGGTGCAAACACGTTCCAATTTCGTCTGCGTATGGGTGGGGTGATTTCACTGCGTAAACGTTCGAGCGAAACCAACGAACACATTGCGTGAGCTCGAAATCAACCTCCCCATTCTCGCACAGAAAACGAATGGTGGCGCTATAACTAGAAACTCGTCTGTTGCACTATGTTTTCATCCCAATGCTACTAATATATATATTTCCAAAGATGCATTACTAGATGAGAACGCGGAATATTTAATACTGTTAGGTACTGCATCATTATGAACAAATTGTATTATGAGTTATCATCAACTGAATAAATAAAAAAAATGATTTACTGTGCGATTATTATGAAAGGTCACAGTCCCTCCAAGGGACTGTGGAAAGGTATAATGTTCATTACTTGTACCACGTGGTCATATCGTATGTAGCGCGTTGCGTAAACAGCCTATTGATAGAAGAGCAGTTTATCCTCGGGGGCGGACATCCGGGCATTTTCACCGCCTGGCAACCGGCGGCGGTGAAAACAAAGGCCCAAAACTCGCAGAAAACGGTACTTTGGGGTGATTGTTGAGACTCCTCTGAACAGTGCAACAAGATTAGCCCTACGTGTG
Source organism: Saccoglossus kowalevskii (assembly GCF_978046115.1). NCBI lineage: Eukaryota > Metazoa > Hemichordata > Enteropneusta > Harrimaniidae > Saccoglossus > Saccoglossus kowalevskii. The sequence goes on along the minus strand of NC_140644.1, from coordinate 12,237,781 downwards.
TAACATATATAAATTTGATTGTTCGGGATTACTTCAAAGTTGAGTTTGTATTGTTTTCTCGAATTTTCACCGGCTCGACCGGCGTTCCACAGCAGCGCACAGAGCCCATGGAAATGCATGGTACAGTAGTGCGCGTCTTAGCAACGTGGAACGTCTGTGACGTAGCTCCGCCCCCGAGGATAGAACCAATGGGTGATGTACCCAACAATTTAAAACAATGGTTTCTCTAATGTTTGAATACAAATATTAAAGAGGATGAAAGCAAGTACATATAAATCACATGAGTACTGGCCACACTGGGTTAGTTGCTTTGGTTGAGTATTCGTCAAGTAGATCGTGTTAGTCTGCCATTTAAAAAAATACTACTCCTTATTTAAGATTTGGTTAAGCTGTTAACATATTCAATAACATAGTTCGAAATGCTAATATGGGATTCCTTGCAAGGAAAGTCCTATCGGCAAAGGGTGTGCATGACAACACTGCGATAACTTGAAAGAATTTCTGTTTCGACATTGTGTAATATTCTTGTGTAATCGGTAATTATGAACATTATGTATGGGTGCATAGGGAATATATTTCGTAATGAATTATTTTTACCGGTAATATAAATTTCTAAATTATCTTGTCAGAATCGTTTTTTTCCTCCCCAAAACGAAAGAACTTCACAATGTCGAAAACATAAAGTTGTTATCGTATACGTCGTTATGACATATGTCTATGTTCTTACATACAAGTTTTCCTTGCACGAGGAATATAGAACGCTATATACTTTTCGGCGTAACAGAAAATGCAGTGACCGTTAAAGCAAACATTTTGCATGATGTGCATTGCTAACCAGTTCAAATTGAGCATTCACTGCAAGTAATGGGACGTAAGTTATTACCACAACACTTGGCACTACGGTCATGTATCGCTCTGTAAATGACTACCCCTTGAAACCAATCTTCCGTTTGAGGCTACTTCCTGGCTCTACGGAGGTTAATCGCTCGTACATGAATACCTATGTCACCACGATGGTGTGTCGCCCGTCCGTGATTCACCCCCTGGCTCTACGGTGGTGTATCGCCGTCCGTGACTACCCCTTTGCACTAAGACAGTTTACCGCTCGTCCATAACCAACCCTTACCTAAAATCAGAACTACAAACCATTTCAGGGTACGGACCGCGCACGAGACAGAAATAATAGCTAATCGTGTCCTATTGTCGATAGATCGTCGAGATTTGTAAAATAAAACATACATACGCGTCCATTGGTTTCCCTCGCTATCGATAAACGTCTGGGTGTTGATTGCGTCTGGTCTTGAATTAAATCTGCGCGACTCTGGTGACGTTTTCAATCAACATGGTGGATCGTTGAGCACGCCCACCGAGTGGTTCAGCCGCCCAAGTAAAAAGTTGTGACATGTTACCACGCCAACCAAGTAAGAGACAGTAATGTTTTAAATAACAATCGAGTCGTACAATAATAGCTACTCGTTCTGTTAAATAACAAAGACTTGGCCCGTCACCTACATACTGGGTGTATTGGAGGTCACACAGTCCCCGTGTTTCGAGATTTCATACTGTTTTGACGCTATACACAGGTGTATTTATTCAGACATTTGTCGTCGGACTTGAAAGACAATTGTCAAGTATTGACGTAGTGCTCGCACAGATGTTGGGGTCACCGGGGAAGTGGCATGGTGATTAACTAAACACCACAATGGGACCATGTCCACGTGAAATGAGCAACCTGAGTATTGCATATAGTATTTCAGCTCCAGGGAGTTTGTTAACGCACAACATAATAAACACCTAGCACCTAGCTCGTATCGCACGAGTTGTATCATTGTATGTGAAAACTACTTTCTGTTAAAGGCTCTGGTCAGTATGCTTAATCTTAGTGTGTTGGTGGCGCAAGTGTATTTCCAGTTTGAGTTGTGGTTGGAATCTCCACACACAAATAATTTATATTCGCATACCACCACTGGTGTAATATTATTAGTCACGTCGTTTTACCTTGGGATATGTACAACATAAAAACCGATAAAAAATACTCGATATGAACTTGAAGGAACCTTGATTTTTTGTATAAATCTTACACAGGATGGGTACATAGGCGTTTAACTAAGTTGACGCGAACAAGATACTGAACGTAATGTAAAACATTGACAGAGTGGAAAAATGTGTTTATATGCATTGAATTGTATTGTACATACTAAGTATATGTATTATTCTCGTTTCAACGGTACATTTTTTTTCATTGAACGAATACTATTTGGTGTGTGGTCGAAATATTTTTTTCTAGTTCATAATAAATCATAATCCAACATTGCGATAAAGACTTTCAGTTTCTGACATTGTGAATTTTTTTTCGTTTTTATGCAGCAAAATACAGTATTTTTACCAAATAAAACCTTATTTATTAAAGTTATTGTTCATACATGAGATGTTGAACACACTACTTAGTTTGTAATTTCATCCAGCTCCTTTCAGTCATAATTCAAGACAAATAAAAGGCAAAAATATAGAAAATATGGCAATTTATCTTTTTTCTGTAATATTCTTGTGTAATCAGTAATTATGAAAATTATTTACAGGTGCATAGGGAATACATTTCGTTATAAATAATTTGTAATATAAATTTCTGAATTTTTTCAAAATCCGTTTTTTCAGACTTTTTTCTCCCAAAAAACGAAAGAATTTTACAATGTCGAAAACGGAAAGTCTTTATCGTAGTGCTCTCACTATGACACGATTATTACGCGTAAATAATTATCTATTTTTCTTTACCATGGGTATGTGACTAAGAAACAGTAAGATACTAATATAAAATTGGTGTGAAGTCGCGCTAATTGCGAGATGATCACAGAATTGCCAGGCTAACCAATGCAAATGAGTGAGTCAGGTATTTTTTCTAGTTCTTTGCGTATTTGCAAATTTCTTGCTCATTTCTATTTCCACAATCAATCAATACCTAAATAGGTTCGCTTCACGCGTGCATGGAACTCAGACGGATTCGGATCTTCATCACTTTTGACCGTACATGGTGATATATATTTCAACAATGTTAGTTTACGTTCTTTATGTTACATATCACGTCACGTATACACCACTACCCGTAAAGAACCAGTGTTATTTTTTCTTAGCTCGTTTCATTTTGGCGTCTTCGCCAGTAAAACATTATTCTGAATAACATATGGGTGAGTTGAAGTAAAATGATCACAAGTATGATAGCTGTAAAATTGTCTGATGATTTAAAGGGTGGTGTTCGTGGCGCCGCGTCCTGTTCGATATGGGACTTATAGCGAACAGAGTGGAGCCTGCTGAAGTCGCTCTCCGAGAATTACAAGTATTTTCAGCGGTATATCACTCAACAGTAGTTTCCATAGCAATTATCCAACGAGGTTTGTACTTCTCACTATCTCAGTAATAATGGGAGTATCTTTAGAAGTTTATAGAGCCAGAATCGGGAGTTTTTCTTGTCGAAATCGCCAGGGTGACGAAGATGAGTGGACATGTGCATGTTTAGCGACCTCATTTGCATATTTAACAGGACAAGTGACACTTGCTGTACAAATATGTCTATTCAAGCAGTTAATTATCGGTAACGTTGAACGTAATCCAGGACCTCATACAGGCCAGAAAGGTAATGGGGTGGATACAGAGTGTTCAGCAGATCAAATAACACATACGTATGCTACAAAAAATGACATCTCTGAGATGAATAATTCTTTGTCTCGACAACTAGCAGCGATTCTGACAGAATCACAGGCAACGCATGAATAATCTAGAAGATGACGTTGCCGAGATGCGTACAGAAATCAATGATTTCAAAAGTGAAATACGCAAATCAAATCCTACCAATTTAGAGGGCCATTCCTTTTCATACAGTTCAGATGTATTGAACGGGATTCGTGAACTAAAATCAGAGTTAAAAGAACTACATAGTAAATATGACGACATGAGTAACAGATCTCGCCGAAATAACCTAGTATTTAAAGGGGTCCACCAGGAGAAAAGTTCGGAATCGTGGGAAGAGTCTGAAATCATCGTAAAAAGCATAATTAACGACAAATTAGGAATTACTTCAAATGTGGAATTTCAAAGAGTGCATCGTGTTGTCAACGGCCCGTTTTTCAATGGCGGAAAACTTATCGTCGCCATGTGTACTAACTACAAGGACAAAGAAATTATCGTAAAAAACGCGTAGCGGCTACAAGGATCAAATATGTATATTGATGAGGACTATTCAAAAGACATCAGATTTAAAAGGAAAAAATTGTTCGAGTTCAGAAAAGCGTTGAAGAATGATGAGCTTAACATACGTGAATTACGACAAACTGCCCGTGAAGAAACAGAGTGGAAAACGAACACTGTACGAATACGACGACGCTCAACATAAAGTGATCATATTCCAACCAAAGTAGCAGTCTGGTCAACGCCCTCATGAAATTGACAACATTACAGTGAAATTACTTTTTTGGAACGTTAGAGGTTTGAAAGGTAAATGGGACGATACAGAATTTATTGCATATTTAAAACAATTTGATATTATTGCTCTAACTGAAACCTTTGTAGATTCATGCACCTTTAATTTAGAAAATTATTGTACTTATTATGTTGACGCACAGCGATCCGGTAATAAGGGGAGACACTCGGGTGGTATTTTTACCATCTTCTCGCAATTTGTTGAGAAAATGCGATGCTCAAAAAATTCTATTCTTGGCTAAAGTTAGAAGTGCCAAATAAAAACGTACTCCTCCTTGGTGCTGTGTACATACGACCTGTTGGGTCTCACTATGCTAACGACACTATTTTTGCAGAAATTGAATCTGATATAGTAAATCTATTCAGACGTTATTATGGCGCAAATGTGTTATTAATATGAGACTTTAATGCACGGACAGGGGTACTAAATGACTTTATCGAAGATGAAAATTCTACTCATATGCCTATTGGTGACACACACATTGCTAATATTGATATTGGCGTGCGTAGTAACTGTGATGTAGAAAACAATAATTATGGAGATAAGTTATTGAGTGTATGCAAAACCACCGACCGATCTTAGGAACATAAATGGACGTGGACCCTCTGACACCATAGGGCACTTTACATGCATAACTTACAATGGGGCTAGTATGATCACAAACTATTTTTAGCACTATATCTGATTTGCATGTTGGATGTAGAACTGAATCGGACCACATGCCATTTGAATGCACCATAGATGGGTATTTTATTGGTAATCGTCAAACTGTAGCTGTTAATAATAAAAGCATGCCACAATTTAGGAGATATTATGTGAATCGGGAATCATGTAAAATATTCCAAGCAAAATGGATAGAAGGTGACTTTGATCATGTGATCCAAACCATTCAGTTGGACACTGATATTGGTGATATAAATGGGGCTCTCTAAACTATCAGATTTATTCATGAATACTCGACCACGCAGGCGCCAGAATAACAAGAGTGTAAGCATTCACTGTGCTAGGTGGTTTGATACTGAATGCAATAACGCTAAGTTAGATTTACAAAGAAAACTACGACAATTTCGTACTAGCAAAAAAGAATACAGCGATATGCTTATAAAAAAGAAAAAGGTCTATCAAAATAATCAAATACCCGAGTTAGAAAAAGCCGCTCGTGACAGTGATAGCAAAAAGTTTTGGGGATTCTTCCGAAATGCAGACGAGCCCACACCACCCTCAATTAGGCCAACTGAATGGTTTAATTATTTCAATTCTTTATTTAATCCAGTTATTAATGTGGAAAAAACACTGAGCACGACAATTTGTGGAGCAGTATTGAATCTGCTGTCCAGGATGGTAATTTTAACTACTCACACGAGAACCAAATTACAGTTGAAATTTGGTAAATCACGAGGCAGCGATGGCATACCGCCTGAATTTTACAAATTTTGCTCTCCTCAATTAATTCAATTATTACATGGCATCTTCAACAGTATTTTCGATACAACCATTTCCCCTAAGCAATGGTGTGAAGGTATTGTATTCCCGATACATAAAAATGATTCTAGGAATAAGGCTTGTAATTATCGGGGTATCACATTACTACCAATATTAAGTAAAATTGTCAATAGAATTTTATACAATAGGCTACATAAATGGGATGAAATTATTGAATTTACTAGAGAAAAACAAGCGGGTTTCAGGGCAGGCTATAGCACATAGACAACGTATTTATTATTCACACATTGGTACAAAAACATCTTGCAACTAAACGGGGACGTTTCTGTTGTGCTTTTATTGACTTCGAAAAAGCATTCGACCGAGTCAATCGGGTAGCTTTATTTTTCAAACTTGGTAAAGCAGGTATTAGAGGTAAAATGTATTCCATTCTTAGCTCTATGTATTTACAATTCTTTTTTTTTTTTATAAATGACCTCCACGTAGAAGACAAGCTTTTACGTGATAGTTCTGGTTGTTCTGTGGGTTTAATTAAGTTATTTTATCTTCTTTTTGCGGATGATTTAGTTTTGATGTCTTACAATGCAATTGGATTGCAAAGATTACAATAAGTTGAAATCATATTGTGATAATTATCATTTGAGAGTTAATTTAACCAAAACCAATGTAATAGTTTTTAGAAATGGAGGACCGTTACGAAGATACGAGCAGTGGCGATACGATGGAAAAATAATTGAAGTAGTGCCGTATTACGTTTATTTGGGTATAAAATTCTCACTACGTGGTTCTTGGTCATTATGCCAACAACATCTAGCAGATCAGGCAACAAAAGCGCTCCATGCACTAATGGTTATTATATGTAAAATTGGACCAGTGTCTATTTCTCTGTGTTTTAAAATATTTGTTACAAAAATTGTTTCAATAAAGCAATGGGGTAGCGAGAAAAATACTATTTAGTTACGGATTTGGAGATTTGTGGTACATGATGAAAATGCGTTTCTTGGCTTGTTTCGTCAGCGGTGTTTTGACATCGATCTCCAAAAATGGTGTGGTGTTGTAGACTTATTTGAAAGATTAACTTCATATAAACTATAAAAACGTAACCTGGAACTGGAATCGTATCTTATAATTGAAATGAAAACAGTTTTTCGACTTGCTATGTTAAAATTCAGAACATCATCACATAGTTTAATGATTGAAAAGGGACGCCGCCTAAACATACCGAGACCAACAGGATCTGTCCAGTTTGTCGTAGTGGGGTTGAAGATGAGTTTCATTTTTTACTTCTCTGTCCCGCCTACGACGAGCTGAGGCAGCGCTATATTCCAAACATATACACTAAGCAGCCCCGCCTACAACACCAGTTCATTAACCTAATGACCAACAAAAATCCACAAACTGTTAGAAATTGTGCTAAATATTTATTTTATTCTTTTCTTAATAGAGAAACGTTGTTAGAGGAAGTAATTCTTAATGATATCTAACTATTGTATTTAATTTTTGTTTAAAATCTTTACCATGTGTAACCTGTGACAGCATATACTAGAAATGTACTTAGTGTACTTAGGGCCGGCGGCCTATGGTACTTTGGAAATAAACATTATTATTATTATTATAGCGACGTATACAACGCCGTAAAATACATTGTTTATTTACATGAAATTGGAACACGCGCTGCGCGACGACCACCGCGCTTCAAATTTTAACATTCGGAGTTACTCGTAGTTTGATGATAGCGTGATTAGTGCGGTCTTGGACGTTGCTGCATACGGTTAAGTCCAGCCACACCGAATTGGCTTCCGTAAAAAACACTGTTATACGAAAGACCATATATAGATTGTATCCCGTCTTTCCGAACCTTAAATCGGGAGGGTCGACACCTGCGCACGCACGTCCCAAGCGACGATAACAACACACGCTAAAAACGCAAAGGCTCATGGGTAAACGCTTGTTTGTAAACAATGACACGCTATAGCCATCTGACGCATACGCAGGTGACGACTCCCCCGCTTTAAAGGGCGCTGGTCGTCGCGCAGAGCGTGTTCGAATTTCTTGTAAGCAAACAATGTATTTTACACGCGCTGTGTACGTCGCTATGAGTCCCACATCGAACAGGACGCAGCGCGACGACCATCGCACTTTAACGCTACCTGTCCACGCGACAGACGGCCATAGCGTGTCGCTGTTTACAAACATGCATCTACCCATGGGCCTTTGCGTTTTTTAGCGTGCGTTGACTTGTTATCGTCGCTTGGAACTCAATACTCGCGCTAGCGATAACCCCTTCAATATTGAAGATACACTACACGAGTGCGTCCTATGCACCTGAGTCTGAGGCTATGAAGAACACACTGGATAAAACAGTCTTGTAACAATAAACGTTACAAATCCAGCTTTTCATGATTTCCACTTTTTTCAAAATGTCATTGCACATATCATGGAAGGTATTAACGTTAGTACCTTCCATGTACATATCAAGTACGGTTCTGTATTTGACTTCCAAATCATCTAAAACAGTATGGGTATAGTTAGGCATCACTACCTAGTCTTGTCGGTTTTGTCACCTCTTTCGAAAGAAGATTCTTGCTATGTTGTGCGATGTTTCCGTCCCAGCTTTTCCCATCTTGCATTTTTTTTTTGTGGTAAACCAATAAATAATAGTTCATCTTGCCGAGACTACCATTACCACGCAACCTTGCACGATGTGCTACTCCAAGTACTGATTTCATATCCACTTTTTTTCGCAGCAAGAATAACTATGAAAAAAATACTCATCAGATGCAAATGGCGTCTGAAACTTTCGTTCATCTTGTAACTTTGCAGTTGTTATAATTTACGTACACCGTCACTCTGCTGCTCTATATATTTAGACGTTGTTATTCGTGATCCACATTGACGTTGGAACGTGTTCGTTTGTCATTATTAATTTCCGTAAAGCCGGACAAATGTGTTGACATATCACCATTATGAAGTATTATCTCAGACGTGCCGTGCGAGAGCTAACCGTAAATACAGTGATAACACACGAATAACTATAGGTCGGGACATACGCATAACGATCACTGCATAGCAACGACTGGAAGCTGCAGTGAGCGTAATTCGCTCGTTAAAGGGCGGTAGTCGTCGCGCCACGCATGCGCGAGATATATGGGTCTCATATAAACAAAGATGGGGACTTTGACTGTTGCGCAGATCAACGAGTACGAACTGAGACGTTTTTAAGCTTTAATTGGGTAATTTTTTGGTGATTGAAAGGTATCGCAGGAGTCACCAGCGGTATTCAGTGCAAGACGCGCCCAGGGCAAAGCTCATACTTGTGATTTCCATTTGAAGAGCGCCTTGGATTGTGGGAAAATCAATGTTTATCAACACAAATGTCGCACATGCGCAGCGCGACGACCACCGCGCTTTAACTAACATAATTTTTTGATATAAAACAACAGTTTAGTTGCTTCCAAAACACGTGGTCAAAATAGAAATGTGTAAACTACAAACACAGGAGTATTTTGCCACAATAGTTTATAAACGTATTTATTTCATATTATCATCATTGTTAACTCTCTTACTACCTGCAATATACAAAATTTCACATTAGGTTGTATTTTCAAAATACAATGTAAAGGTCAAATTCATGTTTACTCCACACAAGATGCGATATTAAGGGTCCTGTATATATATGATTTGTGAATTAGCTCAATACTCCCAGGGCGGTTGTTTTTGAATCAAGGAAACGGGAACTACATTTTAGAGCCAATGTACATCTCAAGCGTGTTTTGAAGCATTATTGTATACATCCGCCAGTTTTACCTCTGACCTCCCGTTACGTTTAATGACTTGGAACAGTAGCGTCTTTCTGCATCTAGGGAAAACGGTATTCGGTTTATTCTTCTCTACACATTTGTGCACTTCTTTTGTGAAATGTCTTTTTTGTGAACGTTTCTTCTCTGTTCGAAGGCAATACCTGTATCGGCTGCACCGCACATGTGTTTATTCACAAAATTGTATCTCCCAATCTCAACACGCCAATTCAGAGCAAGCATTTTCTGATTGGTCCGGGAAGACTCGGCTAAGAATTTGATTCGAAAATCGAGTATATCAAGCGGGTGAAAGCATGAATCTGCGAACCTTCAGAAGAAATAAGGTAAGCCTAACTAGACAGTACTTCTGTCTGCGCAGTAGTCGTAAACAACATTGATTGTAAATTTGAACACAGTGCATCCCTTTATGTGTGGCTAAAACTCGAGTGTTCTAATGATATGAAGATGACCTTCATTGATAGGTACATGTATAATAACCATAAAAATGTCAAGAGCACATTTGTCGGTACATTGATAGTTATATTGGGCAGATAATCAAATTGTTCGTAAATACATGCCCTTTTAACCCCCCGAATTCAAAGGGCATAAAAAAAACACTAACCGGTCCGTAAATTTATATTAACATGCGTGGCGAAGTTACTTACCGAGAATTATAGGGATATTGGATTGAAACCTTTGTAAATTTTCAAAACTACCGGATTTGTGGCTAAATCTATGAAAGTAAACAGCGAAAAATTTAACTAAAAAATTAAATGCTTTCAAAATCGCCGTTTATATTAGAAAATGTGTGTGTGAATTTTGTTTCTTCGTCTGTGATATTTGTTCAATTTCGGACTTTTTTTCTATCATTGTTTTGTAATACATGCAGCTAGTCTAAGAGTAACTGCGCATACTTAGGTCTCCAAGTCACTGTTGCTTTGGGGTTCTTGTATTCCAGTTGCCCATTTATTGCTTTAGAGTCACGCGCACCTCGTCGCATTCGGGTCATGCGCATTTATCGCATCCTTGTCTTCTAGTGGCCCCTGGACCATTTCGGGCAACGCATTCATTATCGCATTCGGGTCTCCCACTGATTGAATTCGGGTAGCACGTTGATTGCACTAGGCTATGATTATATTTGAGTCGTTCAATGACGCGTATTGATTAAATTTTCGTTCAACTATAAATCCTCGCTGATTGGCTACTGAGTCGGATGAAAATAACAGTTTCAAATAACGCGAGAACGTGTTATAGATTTTGTGCCTAATCAGGTGTTCGTATGCAAAGAATTTTTCTTCATATTCAAAATGTAGAGAATTTTCACTGTTTTTGTATTTCATAATTTACTTTTTTGGGTCTGGGCTGGATTCAAGAGCCCCCCCCCCCCCCATTTAGTAAATATTAGTACAATCAGTCGCATTTATTTTATTATCATTTATTATTATTATTTAATTTAAAGGGCAGCAGTCGTCGCGCCGCGTCGTGTTCGATATGGGACTAATAACGACGTTTACAACGCGTGTAAAATACATTTACATGAAATTCGAACAAGCGCTGCGCGACGACCACCGCGCTTCAACCACTTGTCACATTCGAGTCGCTCATTGATCGAATTCAGATCACCGTTTGATTATATTCTTATTTGTATCGCGATTCTATTGATTTGGGTCACGTACTATTAACAATCGTTCGCATTCGCCATCCTAAAGTACGCAAGAGTAAAGATCAAACAGTTTGTGCCAGTTTAGTTTTAAATTTCATGTGTCTGATTTCAGATTGCTTCAGACTTGTGTAAGAGGACATGAACGAGCACAATATACGAGTTGTCATGTTATAGCGTGATTAACGTAAATATACTAGTATATAATTTGTTTTTGTTAATTAAGGTTTCAGACCTGATAGCAGCCCGTCACGTGCTGGCAATCTGGTTTTTCTTTGGAATGCTGAATGCATACACGATGCGAAATAATCTCAGTGTTGCCATCGTTGCCATGGTGAATAGTACTGGGCATGACAGCGATGCACAGGATAGTGCAGACGAATGTGGTATAAATGCAACCGTCACTGAGGAGGAAGAGGTAAGGACATACCTACATCGGCTTGTCATACGTAAATTTTACGGTGAATATGGAATTTAATATTGAACTCAAGAGCAGTTTTTTCTAGGCACTGACGGACCCACCTCAAATTGTCCAACAGTCGTTTATTTGTTAATCGCGTATCATACATTTGTTTAAAGCGGGAGCGACGATAACAACACACGTTAAAACGCAAAGCCTCATGGGTAGACGCTTGTTTGTAAACAATGAAACGCCATGGCCATCTGACGCATGCGCAGGTTACGACTCCCCCGCTTTAAGGTAGAGATGCTGTTTACCTGACAGGTATTTTAATTAGTTAATTAGGAAACCAAGATGACCTCCCTGGTCCACAAAACTATATATTTTCAGAAAGCACATTGTATGAATTTTAAAAATTTTTAGTATTTTTTTTATGGACACTGTAGTTTGAAATATGCACAAAAATGTGCTTTTTTGGTCAAAAGTGATTTAAAAAAAATAGCTCCTAAACCATGCTTCTGTTTCCTGTCAAACTTGGTTTGTGGGTACATCTGTTTACTATGAAGAAAGTGCCGTCTTGAAAACTGGAGCTATTTTTTTTAAGTTCTGGGATGTGCACTAAAAAGAAGCTGAGATAATTGCTAATTTGCATAACAATTCACTCAGTAAGAAGTGTGCTAATGCTCATAATACAAATGGCTGTAACAGTTCCAAATTTAAATGTATTATCGTTTTGTTAAAATATAGTGCATAATATGGAGATCCCGTCATTTCTTTTATTTCACCATGTTTCTTTTTTATTATTTATGTACAGCCTTGCTAAATCTTGCTAAGCATTCAAAAGAGAGAATGTTTGCACCTGTTATCTATATTTTAAAATCGTTTTTTGAGTATGTTCCACTATTCACAATTCTCCAAAATTTAACAGTATATTGCCAAGACTGTTTAGATAATAAAAAACAAAAAATAAAAAAAAATCACTCCCAAGGGCTCACAAACATGCATCTCTACCTTAATTGTTTGTATTAAGAAATCAAAACAAAAAGAAATATTCCAAGACAGTATAAGATGAAGTACAAAATATCATATTTTTCAGTTTCTGCTGTAAATCATAATTATCACTATAGTATAATATAACAAATCTTGTATTTCATGCTCATATGTTTGTATATGTAAATTAGATGAACGGATCAATCCATGTAGATTTGACTATACATGTATATATATTATTGGAAAGTATTGAGACATGTTATAAACTAACGTTATATATTACTAGACGGGAGATTTCAACTGGAGTAGTTACCAAGAAGGAATTCTGCTTGGAGCTTTCTACTATGGTTACACGATTACACAGATTCCGGGAGGATGGCTTGAAAGAAAATTCGGAGCAATGCGTGTGTATGGTGGCAGCATTTTATTCTGTGCCATATTAACAATGCTCACACCGGCTGCAGCTTGGCTTGGTTTTGGAGCCATTTTCACTTGTCGGTTTCTCTTAGGATTTTGCCAGGTGTATATTAAAATATTTTTGAAAGTCAGTCGACATAGAGTATCGTGTTTTACAACAAACTGATTTATAAGTTGACTGTTTCATTGAATTATACTCAGACGAATTTTCTGTTATTTCATTGAAATCGTAATATTTCATAATAATTAACCACAGAAACGTGTACTGTCATTACAGGGTCCAGTTTTCCCATCATCGTATGGAATGTGGGGTAAATGGGCGCCACCTCTAGAGAGAAGCAGACTGATATCTTTCAGCAATTCTGGTAGGTGGTACACCCAGAGTGCGAGAGAAAAAAAGGGTTGAAATAACATCTGTTATTCCTTGTGTGGTGATTCTTAAAGGGTGGTGGTCGTCGCGCATATCGAACAGAGCGCGACGCGACGGCCTCCATTGTTCGTTTACTTCGTCTATTAGTATGTATTCATTGTGCACACATTGAAGATGAAACTACCCTGAACACTCAGGTTTAAGGTTAAGATTAGTAACTACATAAAAAAAACGGGAGTAAAACCCTAGACAACTAGTTAGTTTGCTGTTTTGCTGTTTTCCAGTTTTAGCTTATTTACAGTGTCATTGGTTCGTAGGAGTAGGATTGCATGCTGTAAGGATAATGTATTTTGCCCTGGTGGACGTTGAACCGCGAAGGTTAGGTTTTCAATGCCATACACAAATATGCGAATTGCTCTGATCTTAATGATATATACGTGTGAATGAGTGGCAATATCGGAAATATTGCGATAACACCTTATCTCCCTTGCCGGTCGCTAAGGTACAATTAAAATGTCGTTTTAGTTTGTCTGTGACATGTTTTTTTTATATGACTGTGGCACACATCGTTCCCTAACATCTTGGGAAATTGTATTGCAAAATTCGAAGTCAATTCTTATGCATGATCTCCTGATAAATTATAAAGGATTAAACACGAGTTTCTAAATGCCTAAATGATTCGATATAATGTCACGAAGAACTTTACAAAGGGGCGCCCACAAGCAAAAACACGAAGGTAATAATTACAAGTAATAAACAGTTGCATCCAGGTGTTATGTTGATATCTACAATTGCTTGAATGATTCTCACATACATATAGATCAACTTCATCGAATTAGTAAAAATGTGCTTGTTACATAAGATGAATAAAAAATGTCAACAAGGTCAATAGGTCTCGAGATATAGAAAAGATTTGTATTACGGTACAATAGAAACGAATACCATACACAAACGTATCGAGACAAAGAACAATTCAAACAAGAAATGGTTTTGTTAGATATTTCCTTTCTTAATATATTTTTTATTATCAACAAATTATACTTTTATAATGAAATTGCGAGGGTTAAAGCATGCTAGAAGCCTTGTACAGAAATTATTATTACATAATTCCAGTCCCTACATATCAACCCATAATATGCACCCAATAACAGTCTCGAGCTTCTCGATCGAAGTAAATGCACCAATAGTTCATCCGATGGACACAATTAAACCTGACTCACTTGGACGCCAAAAAAACTGTAAAATAAAATAGTGTTAATTTAATAAGGAGAATGGACAACAATAAAGTGTTCCCAGTTCCCAGTTCCCCGGATTCCATCATATGACCCCTTAAACCAACCACTAAACATGTTCCTATGTGTTCCAATTGTTCACAACCCTGATCAGATCAACCTGACAAAACATAAAACATAATCATAGGTTTATACCTATATATTATATAATTTTCTTTTAGATTGACGTCATCAGACACGAGTGTTTGTATCAGTCCCCGAAAAGGGGTCACAAAAATGTGTACCAGTCATCGAGAACATCATTTTTTATTTCAAAATAAGAAAAATCAAAAGATAATAGAAGTGAAAACAAAACGCTGCATTAGTATCTTGTCCAAATCTCGCCAATGAACGGCCATAACTTACACATAAAAAATAGTCTCTGTTCGTATGTGCAAGATGGATTGCAGTTTGATCATCAATTACCCCAACATAGCATCTGATAGGTTCACCATCTTAATGCATTCCGTACTCGATATTCAAAATATCATTCTATTGCATTCATACTATTCTGTATTATAGGTGCAAACTGGGGAAGCATCGCTGCTATGTCATTGTCAGGTGTGCTGTCTGTCACACTAGGTTGGGAATCTTGTTTTTACGTATTTGGTAAGTTCATCAATGTTGTGTTAAATATTAAAAAAAATATTGACTGGTTGCATGAGTCGGTGTGTGATTATTACATTACATACTTTCCGATTTTCGGAAAAAATATATCCACCTCAGTGTATGTAATCGCCAAAGAGCATTCATTGGCAATATCGCAAAGAATTTTCTCAAATATGCGACATTTAGACGATTTATCATTATCATTCATACGTATCATCAGAGATTTAAACTTACACGGTATTTTTGAACACATGTAGAACACATTTCCAGCTATTATTGATTCTTTATCAATTTTTTCAAACACGTGTATAAGAAAAATTACGCGAGTGTGTCTTTTTTTCTGTTTAGGCATAATATCGCTATGCTGGTGTGTTTTTTGGTTTCTCCTAATATGGGATATTCCAGATTCTCATCCTAGGATCTCTGAAGAAGAAAGAAGTTATATTGTAAACTCCATTACTACCAACGTGAAGAAATCGGTAAATAACAAAAAATTATTGTGATTTATTAAATTAATGGTCGTTAATGATTTAAACATATATCAGCATTGCCACCACATCTAATCTTAAGGTTCTTCACATGCTTTGCTTAGGCTTTTACTAGTATCGCATGCATTCAATGCAGCAACAATTAAAGCCTTGATGCAAATCACTTAAAGATGTGAGCGAATCGCTCTCTTCACATCAGTGACAAATCTTTTGAATCAAGGAATGTTCAGACACGCTGAATATTAACATTTTTGCTGTCATTATTGAATGCCAAAACCAGTTTAGACAAAGAGACTTTCTCTAGCAACTGTCAATGAATACATGTTTATCTAGCACTGGTGGGCGCCATGTTGGTGGTTGTACACTTTCCATTTACCACTTCACTCCATACTACTCCATTCCATTGGTACTGTTCAGAAATATAATAATCTTCTGCCATTATCATTGTGTGAACTCCGTGAGTAAATTTATACTTATATAGTTCTTCTGTGAAGGTATAACGTTCTTTAGCGAAGCGCTGCCAAGAGTTTTCAATGTAAAATATATCTCATAGAATTAAATTCTTTGTCTTTTTTCAGGGTTGGCGAGTTCCTTGGCTCTCCATATTCAAATCACCACAGGTGTGGGGCCTCACAATTGGTCACTTTTGCAGCAACTGGGGTAGCTATACTCTACTGACAAGTCTTCCGCAATACATGGATCAAATACTTGGCTTCAACCTGGGAGCGGTAAGTTTGGGTTCTGGTGTATGCGTTCTTGTCACACTTGGCGTACCCAGTTCAATAACATTACGACAACCAGTGTAATTAAAAACATGTATTTTCTTTCACATATAGAACGGTTTCATGTCTTCTTTATCATCACTTGGTCTTTGGACGTTTACAATATTTTACGGTTGGTTAGCGGACTATACCAGACAGAGATACATTATGTCAACAATCCAAGTGAGAAGAGTACTGACGTCATTGGGTAATGACTGCTATATGCGTATCCACTTATGGAACGATTACGCGCGTCCTCTTAAAATAAAAACAAACATGGCAGCCCCCCCGAGTTTGACCCTATAGAAAGAAGTTTGCTCAATCTGTTATAAACTTTTTTGATTTCGGCATCCCCACGATGTATCCTTTGGAGGAAAAAATGTATAATGATAAGGTGATTACGAGGATGCCGCAAAGTATGCACTCAGACAGTACACGGTTGCATAGACCTCAGCTGTCTTCGTGCATACTTTTCGGTATCCTCGTAATAACCTCACAATATTAATTGCATTGAGGAATTATACGCCGTTGTATTTGTTTACGCTTTGCGCACGATCGCATCAGAAGATAAAATAGCGATACAATTGTTGTTTGCTGCTGTTATTAAATATACATGTATGTGCCCCTATTAATAGAACAACGTTGTCATAGCAGAAATGCAAACATACGAGTTTTACAGTGCACGGCCTATACACGCCACGCTATAGCATTCAGCAGTAATATTACGAAATGTCTAAATCTAAGCTTTGGATATCAACAAATGGTAAACGATCTTGTGGAGGATTATGTTTTTTTTATTATAATGAATAAGTTATGATACAAACTTAACGTGTATTTTCAGGTATGTTCTTACCGGCTGTTTTCTTGATGATGGGTGGACAGATCGGCTGTAATCGTGGGCTGGCAGTTTTGTTCATCACAATATCTTCTGCTTTCAGTGGATGTGGCACACCTGGTTTTAAAGTTAACCACGTTGAGATTGCACCCAAATTTGGTGGTATTTTATTCGGCATTACGAACACAGCTGGTAGTATTGCTGGATCGCTCTCACCTTTGGTTGTTGGCGCAGCAACAGCGGAGGAGGTAAATACTCCCAGATCTGATACTAGACCTGAGATAGTCCATATATAGAATCACGAATCATCATTGATGATGACGTCTGCGATTATGGGATAATATGTCAATCCTAAAAACCGAAATGTATGTACTTGCTAAACTGAATGATATATGGCAGTGAAAGCAACTTACGCGTCATGGATAACATATATTTCGATAAAATTATGTCTAGACAACCAAGTCAGTACATTCGCATATATAACTGTCTGTAGACACTCACACCCTTTGGTAGCACACGAAAAATAGTTAAACCACTTTTAATTCAATATTTTGTTGTTTTAGAATACGCGTGAACAATGGCAGAAGATTTTCGCGTTATCAGCGTTGATTTACGTCATTGGTGGAATTGCTGTTCTGCTAACTTTGAAAGTGGATGAACGGGAATGGGCCAAAGACAAGGAAGCTAGACAAAGGGACAAGACACAGCAGACAGATATGGTGGTATTTGACAATGTGGGAATTGAGAAGACTGATAGTGGAAGTGAGGATGACATATATAAACATCAAAAGCACGAATAAATCTTATTTCATGGCCTCGCTTTCAAATTAATTTAGATTAATGTTGTAGAAAATGATCTTCCTGGGAACCAGACAAGAAGACTCTTTATCCCATATTCTTTGCAGGAGAATTGCTGGCAGTCCAGATCAGACAAAATAAACATATTTGTAATAATCAACTAAAACTACCCTAATATGCGGTTGACACAAATTTTTTGGTAGCTGATATTGATTCAGCAAAATGATTTGTTTCTAACCGTGGAATACTTTGCAGAGCTGGAACTGATTTTTTGACCGAGTTTATCAACAATTATAATTTAGAAAACTTGCTGGCAAATTCCAATTTTCTATAAAAAAAATTGCATAGTTGATTGCAAGTAAGAGAAATGCGATCTATTGCATCTGAAAGGATAACTTGTTCCTCCTTGATATCAAGTCGGTTTTTTGGAAAGAGTTATTCCAGAGGTATTTCAGTGGATGAGGCGGGCTACTAGTGTAAATGACATTTTTTATGTGCACAATAACCTTGAAATTGCAGAACAAAATTTACAAATTTGGAGAAATTATCTTAGACTGCACTGGATCATACCGGACACAGTGACAAAACTATTTCCATTCAGTATTTTGCATAATTATTTGGCTGTAAATTATTGTTGTATAACGTGGACAATTAGAGAAGACGATTCGTATACTCTTTGTGAGGAGCATTTTAAAACAATTACACACTTGCTACTGTTGATGTAGAAAGACAAACACCATTTACCCACAGGTCATTATGACTTGAATGAAAGTGCCATTTTTAATTATGTGATTGGAAAAAATCATATTTAATTGTCATACTGAAAATAAGACTTTATTTTTATTTAACTTTATAAGTAATTTAGAAGTATTTTTCAATTGAGCAATATTATAGTCTGTAAAAATAAAGCCAAACAAACAAAACAAACAGTGTTCGTTAGTGGCAATGACATACTATATTCATGACTAACTGTACTTGTTCTTTCTTTGTTATTCTTTCTTCTTGTGATTGTCTTTTCGTCGTGTAACACTAACAATAAAAAAACGCCGGGCATTTTGCGGTCCGAGAGCCTTGTGAGACCGTTGTCATAGCAGTAAAACAAAAATCTTTAGAATGTAAAGGACTCCTTGATGAAATTAAAAAAAAAAACTAAAAGAAAACTTTAGCTATTATACTGTGTCAATATTATTACCCTACCACAGTTCACCGACAAAATACGAATGGCATGATATACAAATTCAAAAACTTTCCAACTCGCCGCGACGATTGCCAGATTTTCACTGTCTAAGGAAAAAAGTTAACACTCACAAAAAACTTTTGTTGAACACGACAATCTTGATTGCAGCAGCCATTGCAGCTCTCATGATCAGTATGATATTCGCGTTTGTTCCATATTTTTGCAGCAGAACAGACTGCGGCTTATTAAGACTTCTAGGGGTTGCCTTTGATGGAAGTACGAAATCATTAAATTTCGGTGAATATACGGGTACGATTACTATATAAACAACATTTTAATTTTTTTTTAATTATAGATTAACATTTCATATACATATCTTTATAAATTTGCAGGTGAGGTTGCCAAACAACAATTTCGGAGAAATCTTTTTCATTTATAACTGAAAAATTTATGGATGTATTGACTAATGTTTTCATCGTATGAATATGGGACGATAACTTTAGGTGTAACTCGCAATATGAGCTGCTTGCTTGGTGAAGATGTGCGAGTTCTTTCTAGTTTACCAAATTTCAACCTGGGATTATCAGGAAACTGAACTTATGGTGACTCGAAGAACAATATATCTGCTATTGTTTTGACTGTCACTTATTGTGTACGACAACTGTGTCGATATTCTATGAGCCAGAATAACGGCAGACGACAACGCCGATTTTTAACCCAAATGCGTACAAAAATGATTAGTCTTTCGACGCGTTATACACACATAACATGTGGTTGTTGCCATTAGTAACGAATGCAACGCCAAGTGATAATGTTCATACATTAGAACGTAACTATAGATGAACCCCAATGTGTTATCTGATTGGCTCTAGTCTTAGGACAGAATAATATATGACAGTTGTCACGTGTGAAGCAAACATATGACATCACTTCATGTATTTCTTTGTGGGTCTATGTATATATATATATCCATATCTGGTCTATTTTTATAGAAGAACCTTCCCAAATAAAAGAAATTCTAAAATTTAAAAACATAAGAGGTAGTCACTAAACCATGTACTTTCACACTCAAGCAAGAGAATATACATGTTGGTGAACTAGCCTTGCACTGTGAGTGTTTTATTATTTACACTCTGTAAAATACCAGTTTTTTTCACAAATAAAAAAAATTTTAAAAAAGAACTGCAGACCTCACTTCTTTATATTTTTGAGTGGGCCAGCCATGTTTCCACATACAAAAATACACATAATATTTCTATTTAATTTATTTTATTTAAAAAAAAATATTTTAGAAGCATAACAATACAACGACTAGATTTGGTGTCACAGTTTGCTCCCAATTCATACTGGAATATTGCCAGCAATAATTAATAAAGCTTGTTCAGAAAACCTTTTATTCCCGACATCATATTCAATGGCTAGTTCTCAGGATCTACAACAGTAAATAAATAAACAGAAATCATTTTGATGCCATGTTTTTAGACGACACTGCCATATCGCACAGATATTCAACACCGCCATATTGAATTTGGATTTGGACCATACCATTTCAAGCTGCAGGGTGTCTAAACAATGACTCAACAAACAAAAAACACATCTTCCACCCACCACACAACTTTTAGCCACGATTGAACAACCAAGAAAACAACAAATATCAGGCTGCATCTTGAAAACAACGAGATACCGCATTACATGAAATACCGCATGAAATCCTCCACCCCTCCCAGTACACCCTACAGCATTAATGATTCCTATACTCATTTGCATCTATGTACAACAAGCTTAGCCAATAGATGCACCTGACTCATCAAACTTTTGACCAACCACTCATTCTAAATATTGTTGAGTGAGGGCGCTGTTTACTAATGAGAGGAATCGTTTAAACGAATTAAACAGATATATATCTATATGTAGTATAATTGTAAGTTGTTTTGTTGATTGATGTCAGTCGTTTGTTTTGTATTGAGCTAGTACATTTACGCCAACAGTTGTAACTGTTGATCATTTGTATCCATTTTTTTAATTTAATAAATCATTTCCTGTGGCATTAGTGTTAATTAGTAACGGGCATCGCCGATATGTGGACACTAGTGCATAGCATATACGCTATATACGATGGTGTATATTAAATCACTTTCAAATGGACAACATAGATGTTTTGTTCAAATTTACTAATTCGAATTGACTAACAGTTAACATAATTTCAAGTTTCGGGAAACATAAAACGTTAAACAAAACAAAATATGTTGCCCGTAACTCAAAGTTCTGTTAACTATTAATTTAAGTTCGAGTTAATAAATGCGGACGTTAAACAACGTTAACAATTTATGTTGCTTATGAAGTTTGGTTAACTGTTAATTGAACATTGAGTTACAATTCGGGTCTGGTTTGTCAAAAGTGGGTGTTGTTTATAAAATGTTGGCGTGGTCTTTTTGGGCGTAACTAGTTGTCCGCAACTCGAACAATTCAGCATCTTTTTCAATATACATTGCCAGTGTTGTTTGTGTGTGTAAATATGTTACCAAACTGGTAAGTCATCTTCCATTGGATATTATGAACGTTGTGAGCAATTCTGATTATATCTTTCAAACCGTGTTTTGACCATGTACTCGTAATAAATATAAACATAAACAAAAAAGTGTGGAAATTGGAATTCGACAGTCGCCGCACCACTCGCCACACCTCCCGTTTTTTCATAGCTGCTAAATGTCCCACTATTTTACTGGAGTCAGAGACTGCAGATGTCGTCATTTGGGTAAACCGGAGCTGACATCGAAATCGTAACCATAAATAAACGCATTATAAACTCCAAACACCTGTCAGTCTGAATCAATGTACCATATACCATCGATTCAAAGTGTTCACGTTCAGACGAAAAACAAAAACAAAACGCAATGATATACCGTGCAAATTGATCAGATATCAAGCGTTCAATAATCCCCACTCACCTCAGCTGTCAATACTGTATAAATATATTTTCACAAATATAAAACATGAACGAAAATAATTTACAGCGGGAGTTGTTCGGGCGAATATCCGGGGGGCGATTGTTTTTCAAAATGTTTTTTTTTATTCTAGTGTTGGTGATCATATTCCCCAAACACTGACATCAATTTTAGCACTTCGTCAGGCTTTGAGGGTTGTTTTTATAATGTGATTGCACATTGCAAAAATGTATTTTTGAAAAGTACAAAAGGGTGAGCCAGATATTTGTTTAGAGAAATCAATCTTCAATGGTACAAATCACTGATAATTGTGGGTAACTTATATTGTGCGTGGTTCTCAGCCCCAGAAACTTCTCCGCCTCGCTGAAGATCGGGATGACAATTATATATCGAACCGAAGACAGTTGATATTTCTAGAGAATCTATTTTGTTATTTAAACACGTGCTTATTCGACGCAACACATTATTATGAATGTAGTTGTCTTAGTTTGTTGTTCTGCCAAATACGCACCATAAACGTTTATGTATAAAAGGAGTAGCTAGAACTATTTTGTAGAGCCAATTCACTACAATCGAATGAATTATCCCGCCAAGTTGCTTGTTGAACTTATTTTGACCTTTTTAACTGCGAGCGTCAACTACGACAGCGAAGCAGGTTGTTTGCGTATATAGCTTATTATAAGTTAATCGAATTTCTACCTGCTCTCAATTGGAAGCAAGTGAATTTATCGGCAGCCGCATTTACCATTAGTCGTGTATAATAACAATAGGACATTTGATTATCAACAGAATATTAGATCAGAAGCGGTAATATCTGATTGGCCTGGAGTGAGTAAGCTGGGCGTTTGAGCAGCCAAACTATCCAGTAGATTATTCAAATAACCCAATAGAGGATATCGACATGAATCCAAGATTATTCAAAAGAAACAAGGTAAGTCTTTCTGAATAAAACAGTTGGTATAATCTTCTAAAATGGCCAAATTATGTTTACATAGTCGAAAATTTGACCTTTGTAATTATATAGACATATGCAGATATGGGAGAGATAATAAAATACACGTACATAAATAATAAATATTATTATCGCGTGTGACACTTCGTCAATGAATAACTTAATAGTTGAACATTAATTGACGTTACAGTGTACGCTTTAATACACGTCAAAGGAAGCGTGTTTTCACGTATCAGACGTAAAAATGATAATTTTGGGTAGCATGAACTGATTTTAATGAATATATAATTTTTGAATTATTTTGTTTGAAAAATAATTGAATGCTCTTCCGGTCACACAGCATTTTGGCAGCTTATCTTTATCAACATGTGACTACTTGTCGCAGTGTTTGTTCCAGTAAATTTCGGGACATTAAACAATTTTCTTGTCAAATGATGAAACATGTTTTTTTTATTTCAATATATAAATTTGATTCATGATTGCAAATTTAAATTTCTTTCCACCACCCCAAAGAACCACTCAGACGCCGAGCACAACGCCCTCCTATCTGTAATATATTTAGAATGGCGCTATGTCGAATCCATTATTTAAGCAATCATCTAGTCCTTGCTGTGATTTCACACAGTAAAGGGCGGTACTGTGTCCCTTATTTTAGATTATCTGTAAATGACCGGATTTTCCTAAAAAGAAAAACTGTGTACTTTATTGTTGTTTAAATGTGACGTGACATTTGCTTTGACATCAAGTGCTGTCCGAATATTGCCTGATAACGAACGAGATGTACATGATATCAATCGACCAATGAGCATGATATCTGTATTATAGAATGTTTCGACTTATCTCATTTGTAACCAATTTCAATCCCTCCCGAGGGGGTTTTATGCATTATCAATTATATTATCAATACATATTAACAGAATTTAATATTTAAATTTAAGTTTATTTAAGTTTAGAAACCCGAATTTGAATATGTTACGTGAATTACGATTATACCATACACATATCTACATGCAATACCGATAGCTAAAACAAACATTGTAACGTTGTCCGTTTTTGTTCATCAACATAAGTTTTCAGACCTGATAGCAGCTCGCCACGTGCTGGCAATCTGGTTATTCTTCGGAATGCTGAATGCATACACGATGCGAACTAATCTCAGTGTTGCCATCGTTGCCATGGTGAATAGTACAGGTCAGGACAGCGATGCACAGGCCAGTGCAGACGAATGTGGTATAAATGCAACTGACACTGAAGAAGAGGAGGTAAGAACACATTCCTTTAGAAACACCTTGTACTTTGCTTTCTTTTTTTCTTGCAAAATCATTCATTTATTCATTAATTTATCTTTTCCTTGCTGGTTTTGTATACTTGTCTGTTGTTTTATTTTTGCGAGTGTTTGAAGCATTGTTTACAGTCATTAGTCTTGTGTTTTGATAAATTCATTTTGAATATGAATTTGTATATCTTTTTCGTATGTTGTTATTATTTACTTCATTCATTTATTTATCCATCCATGCAATTCACGCATTCAGGCAATCATCTAAATGGTATAACATGTAAGTTTGTAGCGTGTACATAATAATAATACTGTAAGGTAAAATAATACATCACACTGTATTGTCTGTTTAGTAGTTTTCCGTCACTTGCCCAAACGTAAATAATGAAACAATATTTGTAGAAGATAAACTACGAACTAAACGTTATATATTACCAGACAGGGGATTTCAACTGGAGCAGTTACCAACAAGGAGTTCTGCTTGGAGCTTTCTACTATGGTTACACGATTATGCAGATTCCGGGAGGATGGCTTGAAAGAAAATTCGGAGCAATGCGTGTGTATGGAGGCAGCATTTTACTCTGTGCCATATTAACAATGCTCACACCGGCTGCTGCTTGGCTTGGTTTTGGAGCCATCTTCACTTGTCGGTTTCTCTTAGGATTTTGCCAGGTGTATATTAAAGTCAGTCGACATATAAGAGTATCGCGTTTTACAAAATGATTTATAAGGTGACTGTGTCATTGAATTATATTCAGATGAATCTTCTGTTATTTCAAATCGTAATATTTGATATTAATTAACCACAGAAACGTGTACTGTTATTACAGGGTCCAATTTTCCCATCATCATATGGAATGTGGGGTAAATGGGCGCCACCTCTAGAGAGAAGCAGACTGATATCTTTCAGCCAATCTGGTAGGTGGTACGCCTAGAGTGCGAGAAAAAATGTCAATTATTATTAATTAAAGGTTAATTTATCACAAAGAGTGTGACCCATAAATAAGGAGAATGGACAACAATAAAGTGTTCTCAGTTCCTATCAGCTTGCTCGGTCTAAACTTTAATGACGGATTCCATCATATGACCCCTTAAACCAACCACCAACATGCTCCTATGTGTTCCAATTGTTCACAACCCTGATCAGATCAACCTGACAAAACATAAAACATAATCATGGGTTTATACCTATATGTACAATTCTCTTTTAGATTGACGTCAGCAGACACGAGTGTTTGTAACATTACCCGAAATGATACCATATAAATGTTTATTAGTCCTCAAGAACATCATTTTGTATGTCAAAATAGGAAAAATAAAATGACAATGGAAGTGAAAACAAAAATCAGAATGGTCCAAATCTCGCCTATGAACGGCCATAACTTACACATATTAGCTGGCGACTAAAATACTAGTAGTCTCTGTTCGTATGTGGAAGATGAATTTCAATTTTATCATTAATTACCCCAATATAATAGTATCTGCAAGGTTTCACCAACGTATTCCATAATCGATTCTATTGCATTCATACTATTCTGTATTATAGGTGTAAACTGGGGAAGCATCGTTGCTATGTCATTGTCGGGTGTGCTGTCTGTAGCACTAGGATGGGAATCATGTTTTTACGTATTTGGTAGGTTCATCAATGTTGTTTTATTTAAATAAATCATTGAATGGTTGGACGTTTCGGTGCACAAGTATAACATACTTTCCAATTTTAGGGAAAAATATACCAACCTCATAATATAGTACAACGAGACAACTTTCATAGAGTGTGTACGGTTACTTGGTGTAACGGTGAGGGGCCGGAGCCTCGATTCCACTTTTATTTCAGTAACCCGGATGTGTAAATAATACAAAATAGTATGGATATACAAGTATAATATTGGCAGATACTTGCACATTACACCAATGGCCATTGCAATATCACAAAGAAGTTCTCAAATATGCGACATTTAGACAATTTATCATGCTCATTCTTACGTATCATCTGGGATTTTAACTTATACGGTGTAGATACAATTCCAGCTATTCAAACCTTTAAGTTCAAAAAGAAACTTTATGGGAGACTGATTGAATAATCGATATATTAATGTTTTAAAAAAAAAAGGCTTGATTCAAAAACAAATTACGTGAATGTGTGTTTATTTTTCTGTTTAGGTATAATATCGCTATTCTGGTGTGTTTTTTGGTTTTTCTTGATATGGGATATTCCAGATTCCCATCCTAGGATCTCCGAAGAAGAAAGAAGTTATATTGTAAACTCGATTACTACCAACGTGAAGAAATCGGTGAATAACAATATGAATCAACTTACCATCAAATCAGTGTGACCACATCTTTCAACTATTTTTGTTTTTCAACTATTTTTTTTTTATTAACACGTATTCTAGCATTAATGTGTTGAATATGGCGAGGTAAGATATTGATATGCTTTGTCACTTTGTCACTCTCCAACAACAGTATTTAACTAGTTTAATTACTGATTGACCTGGTTTTCAGTGGTATAACATGAAAAAGTTTTGAGATGTTTTGCAAATACACTCATATCCATATTTAAATATGATCAAAATTAAAAAATTAATGTGTGTATTTTTAATTAATGATTACTACCATATCTAATCTTAAGTTTCTTCACATGCTTTGCTCAGGCTTTTACTTAGTATCGCATGCATGCAATCCCACTATCACAAGGGGGGGCATTAATGCAACAGGTCTTTTCGTCGTTATATTGTGACATCTTTGTGGGTGTGGTTAGGTCACATACACATTATCACAAGGGGGGCATTAATGCAACAACAAGCAATTAAAGCCTCGATGCAAATCACTTAAAGAAGCGAGCCAATCGCTCTCTTCACATCAGTGACAAATCTTTTGAAACAAGAAAGGTAAGTGTTCATACAGCCCTTTTCGTCGATATATTGTGACATCTTGGTGGGTGTGGTTAGGTCACATACACATTTGAACATTTAAGTGAATTTACACTTACAAGTTCGTCTATTTGAACACGCTGAATATTAAAATTTTGCTGTCATTATTGAATGCGAAAGCCCGTTTAGACAAAGGGACTTTCTCTAGCAACTGTCTGTGAATACATGTTTATATATCAATCATGGTTCGACACTTTCCATTTACCACTTCACTCCATACTATTAAATTCCAATGGTACTGTTCAGAAATATAATAATCTTCTGCCATAATCCTTGTGTGAACTCCGTGAGTAAATTTATACTTATATTATAAGTAAATTTATACTTACTTAATTTATACGAACTATATATATATATATATATATATAGTTCGTGTATTTTATTGTGGAGGTGTAGCCTTCTTTTGTGAAGCGCTGCCAAGAGTTTTCAATGTAAAACATATCTCATAGAATTAAATTACTTTGATAGGTATTTTTGATGGTTAAAAACCTTTCACTTAGGTAACCGGGATTCGGTCGTTTCCACGCTAGGCTAACAAAAGATATACACAAGCTTCGTTCATGTTCCCAAAACGATTCTCTGCCAAGTCCCTGGTTTTCCCCCGAGACAGCATTAAATCCATCTTTATTTCTTGTCACCCCTTAACCAATTACAATCAGTATAAGAGACTCCAAGGCCTTGCCTTCCAACAAACAACCAATCACATGAAAGTTTTACACATCATAATCAATTAATTACTCGTCAAGCTGTCTAGAGAAAACATTTCTATACATTGTCAACGCTAACTAATATTGATGGGGTAATAATCTCGCACTAACATTCCACAAAGATACTACCTTATTTAAAATCACAAACAACATTGGTTTAGAATTACAGCTACTGCCTTGTATCTTAAAAACTGCAGAGTCATAAGATGTTTTTTGGTTGATTTCGACCAGCTCGCCATCTGGTCTTGTCATTAACATTTATCAGTATATGTCATGGCAACCACTGTCAAACTGACTGAAATATAAATCATGATATTACTTTGCATTCTTTCAGGGTTGGCGAGTTCCATGGCTCTCCATATTCAAATCACCACAAGTGTGGGGCCTCACAATTGGTCACTTTTGCAGCAGCTGGGGTAGCTATACTCTACTGACAAGTCTTCCGCAATACATGGATCAAATACTTGGCTTCAACCTGGGAGCGGTAGGTTTGGATTCTGGTGTGTACGCTCTTGCCACACTTGGTGTACCCAGTTCAGTAACATTACGACAAGCAGTGTAATTAATCAAATAAAGCTTAGAAAGAACTCCCGTGTGATGGGAGTATTGGAGACACATTAAAATCAATTCAAAATTTAAGATTTGATTTTCAAACAAGAAGTTTGGCAAATAATTTTTGTCTGCTATTTAAGATGCATAACATTTATAATACATACAGAAATATTTTGATTTTTCATCCATAGGTTTTAGTCTAATAAGTTCCAGAGCACCTCTGTGATGAATTCAATTTAAATCTGAATTTTTTAGATATCAGAAATGGGATAATAATAGATATGCTTGTTTATCAACATTAAACTAATCATGTCTGTGGATTACCTCAATGAACCAAATGAATTATTATACAAATTAAGCAATTATTATGCATATGTTTAGGTCTGTATATAGTTTCAGAACGGACATGTACAAAATTTAATTATAATGTGATGGGTAATCCTAACTAAATTAGTGGAAAGCTGAAAAGTAAATTATTATGCAAATTAGGTAATTATTATAGATGTATATAAACCTAAAACTAATTTGATCATCATATTGTGTTAGAGTACATATGTACCAAGATTCGTTGAATTAAGATAAGTACTGCCACAGTCCATCTATGTACAAAGTTTCATTGAAATGTGACTAGAACCAAGATTATGATTTATTATACAAAATAGGTAATTAATATGATCTGATTTTAACACGAAACTGAGTGGGTCTGTGCATTGTTCTGGAGCATCAATGTACCAAGTTTCATTGAAATGAAATAATTAGTACATGTGATATCAGTGTAAAAGCTGATAATTTGCTAATTATCCAAATTAGGTAATTAATAGGCACTGATTTTAACCTGAAACTAATCAGGTCTTTGAATTGTTCTAAAGCATCTATGTACAAAGTTTCATTGAAAAGTATTGAAGTAATAGTCCTTGAAATCAAAAGCTGAACATTGATTAATAATGCAAATTAGGTAATTAATATTTCACATATCTGTCTGTTCATCGTCCTATGTATCTATGTAAGTTTCATTGAAATGTGATGATTAGTACCTGAGATATCAGTGGAAAAGCCAAAAATTTACTAATCATTATGCAAATTAGGTTAACATCTGTGCATTGGTCCAGAGCATATATATATTTATACCAAGTTTATCAAAATCTAATGAATGGCTCTTTATATATCAGTAGAACAGTCAAGGAACTGCTAAAAATTAGCTAATTATCATGCAAATCAGGTAATTAATATGTATGGATTTCAACCAAAACCTAATCAAATCTGCGCATTAGACAAGAGCATCTATACACCAATTAAGTTTCATTACAAAACCAAAATACTGTTCTTGAGATATCAGTGGAACGGACAGACACACAGACAGACACACACATACCCCCCCCCCCCCACACACACACACACACATGGTAACTGCAAAGACTCCCCTTGTGTGCGAAGCACACGGGAGTAAAAAACATGTCACCTTTTCGTTACATAAACTTGTAGTTATAAATACAGAAATTTATATTCTTTCACACATAGAACGGTTTCATGTCTTCTTTATCATCACTTGCTATATGGACGTTTAAAGTATTTTACGCTTGGTTAGCGGACTATACCAGACAGAGATACATTATGTCAACAATCCAAGTGAGAAGAGTACTGACGTCATTGGGTAATGATAGATATATGCGTATCTATTAATATTAATCGCATTGAGGAATTATATGCCGTTGTTTTTGTTTACGCTTTGCGCGCGCAGTGAATGGTTGGCAAGAACCAGCTGATCGCATCAGAAGATACAATAGCGATAAAATAGTTGTTTTCTGCTGTTATTAAATATACATGTATGTACCCCTATTAATAGAACAACGTTGTCACAGCAGAAATGCAAACATACGAGTTTTACAGTGCACGGCCTATACACGCCACACTAGGGTATTTAACAGTGATAATAAGATCCACACCACAAAATAGTTTAGTTATATCATGCTGTCACATTTACATTTGCGATTATATGAACAAACGCAATCGCCAACGATCCTAATGTATTTCCATTGACATGGTGCAAATCCGACGATGCACTTTTTGTTCCAATACATATTAATACTAGTAAAAACAAATAGTTTAATTCTTATAGTTATAGCCAATAGGTGATTTTCCGTACAATTGCGAGATCTCGCGAGATGCATGAAAGACGCGCGTCGAACGTCTGCCGCAAAAATCGAACGATTTGATTTGGAACTAGAATTTCTTTATTTCGTAGCTTACATTGACCGGCTGATCTTCGACAGAGGAATATTGCTTCCGAATATCGAAATTGCCTATCATCAAATGTGGACAGCACATTATTAAGCATGGAAATGTCCCCGAAATACTTTCGCGTTTGTCGAATCCCACGCGATGTTTGACGCGACTACGACGCTATGACCTTTGTTTGTCCCGTTTTTACGTTCGATTTCACGCATAACGCGTGATTCTCGCAGTGAACGGAAAATGGTCTATTTGGTTGGATATAAACAATCGATGATCGAATATTTAATTGTACGCACAGAAGTACAAAATGCGAACATCAATAGTGGTAGTGACTGAGATATACCAAGGGATGTGCAAGTTATAGAGCGTTTTGTCTGTGTTCTGATTGGTTCTTTCAGTTTCGGAGGTGAAACCTGGGTTATCTTGTATATATGCATTATAGGATTCAATCAATCAGATATCTGTATCTAAGATTCAGATATTAACAAATGATAAACGATCTTGTGGAGGATTATGTTTTTTTATTATAATGAATAATTTATAATATACACTTAACGTGTTTTTTCAGGTATGTTTTTGCCGGCTGTTTTCTTAATGATGGGTGGACAGATGGGCTGTAACCGTGGGCTGGCAGTCTTGTTCATCACAATATCTTCTGGTTTTAGTGGTTGTAACACACCTGGTTTTAAAGTTAACCACGTTGAGATTGCACCTAAATTCGGTGGTATTTTATTCGGTATTGCTAACACAGCTGGTAGTATTGCTGGATCGCTCTCACCTTTGGTTGTCGGCGCAGCAACAGCAGAGGAGGTAAATACTCTTGTATATTTCGATCAGGAATCATTATTGATGATGACGTCAGTGATTATGGGATAATATGTCAATCCTATGAGCGAAATGTATGTAATTACTAAACTGAATGATATATGGCAGTGAAAGCATCGAACGCGTCGTGGATAACATATATTTCGATAAAATTGTGTCTACACACCAAGTCAGTACATTCGCATATATAACTGTCTGTAGACGCTCAGACCCGTTGGTAGCACACGAGGAATAGTTAAACCACTTTTAATTCAATATTTTGTTGTTTTAGAATACGCGTGAACAATGGCAGAAGATTTTCGGGTTATCAGCGTTGATTTACGTCATTGGTGGAATTGCTGTTCTGCTAACTTTGAGAGTGGATGAACGAGAATGGGCAAAAGACAAGGAAGCTAGACAAAAAGACAATACACAGCAGACAGATATAATGGTATTTGACAATGTGGGATTTGAGAAGACTGAAAGTGGAAGTGAGGATGACATCTATAAACATCAAAAGCACGAATAAATAAGACAGGGAGATCCTCTATCGCCTTATCCTTTTGTTACTGCAGTAGAATTGCTGGCAGTCTAAATCAGGCAAAACAAAACATATTAATTGTATCAATATTTGTAATAATCAACTAAATCTAACCTAATATGCGGTTGATATATATTTTGGTAGCTGATATTGATTCTGCAAACCGTGGAAAAATTTGGTCGTTTTTCTGGTTTAAAACATGGACAACACGGAAGTATGTGGCTTGGGGTTTATTGCGCATGTGCAAAACGAAACCACATAAAATATATATCAAATATTATGCATATTTTCTTCTTACGATATGAACGATGCTGCTAAAAGTAACTTTCAACATATAAATAAAAAAGCAGAAATGTGTTTCAATTTATGGAGACAGAAACATTTGACTTATATGATACAATTTCAATTATTCTCATTTTTGTTTCTTCACTAATTCCAACACTAGAATATTATATACAAAAATGATAAAATAAATAATAAATTTATTTGGGGCGGGAAAATAGCTAAATAGAATAGAAACACACTATACTATGAATACAGTATCAGTAGTCTACGAGTACTGAACTTCTCTCCTATGATTACGTCATCAAGAATAATATTAGTAAACAATGTTTCAGCCCTAGGTAGAGCTAAACAATATTTGATGAGTTTAAGAAACATTATAGGGAGGCTTGAATTTCTGTTAAGCAGTAATTATAATTTAGAAATTGGCAAATCCCAATTTCCCGTAAAGAAATATTGTATAGTAGATTGCAAGTAAGAGAAAAGCGTCCTATTTCATGTAATCTATTGTGGAACGATAACTTTTTCCTCAATGATAACAAGTCAGATTTCCTACTATTGGATGAGGCGGACTAGTTTGGTTACCAGTTTACTTGACTTCCATAAATCAAAAGACTTCCAGATCAACACTATGGAAACTAAATATGAAGAAAAGATTCAAATTACAGAACAAATTACTATATGAATTTTACAAATTTGGATAAATAGCTATCTTATGCTGCACTGGATCATCCGGAACACAGTAACAAAACTATTTTCATTCAGTATTTTGCACAATTATTTGGCTGTAAATTATTGTTTAAATTAAAAACGTGAATATGATGCGTATACTCTTAGTAAGGAAGAATTTTAAATCAATTACACACTTGTTCTGTTGATACAGAGAGTAAAAACACCATTTACCCACAGGTCACTGTGACTTGAATAGAAGTGCAATTTTTAATTATGCGTTAGTGGTTGGAAAAAAAATCATATTTAATTGTCATTCTGAAAATAAGACTTTGCTTTTCTTTAACTTTATAAGTTGTTTAGAAGTAAACAACAATAAAGTCAAAAATAAAGCCGGCAAAAATAAAGCCAAGGAAAGATTACAAAACAAATGAAACAATGTTTGTTAGTGGTATTACATACATGACCATAAGAATACATTTACGCAATGACATAATATATTCATGACTAACTGTACTTGTTATTTTCTTGTTCTTTCTTTGTTTTTCTTTCTTCTTGTAAATGTCTTTTCGTCGTGTAACACTAACAATAAAAAAAATACCGGGAATTTTGCGGCCCAATGAGCCTTGTGTGACCGTTGTTATAGTAGTGGAACACAAACTTGCTTTATTTAGAATGTAAAGGACTTCATGAAAAAATTAAATAAACTACTTGTAAACGTTAGTCAATCGTATTCACCGACAAATAAGGAATGGCATGTCATACAAATTCAAAAACCTCAAACTTGCCGAGACGATCGTCTTAATTTTACTCTGTCAATGTCTAAGAAAAAAAATTGTCGAACACAACAATCTTGATTTCAATCTTGAGCTCTCGTGATCAGTATGAACTGCACGTTTGCTGTTTGCAGGTTCCATATTTTGTGCGGCAGGCCAGACTGTAGGTATACTATTTTTCAGCATATTAAGACGAACTTTTAGGGGTCGCCCTTGATACAAGCACGAAAACCATTAAATTTCGGTGGAGATATGGGTACGGTTACCATATAAACAACATTTTTATTTATTTTTTCAATCAAAGCTAAACATTTCATATACAGATTTTCATGAAATTTTCAGGTGAGGTTGTCAAACAACAATTTCGGGAAAAAACTTTTTTCATTTGTAACTCAAAAACTTATGGATGTATTGACTATTGTTTTCATCGTATTTTCCATGGTCAAGAAATTCAATTATCTAAATAAAATGAAAAAAACTTTTTACAAAACGATAATACATTTAAATTTGTTACAGCCATTTTAACTATGAGCATTAGCAAACTTCTTACTGAGTGAATGGTTATGTCAATTAGCAATTTTATCAGCTTCCTTTTAGTGCACATTCCAGAACTTAAAAAAAAAATAGCTCCTAGACGCTTCGACCTTTTATTTTGAAATAATCACAAATGATTGACAATGTGTTTATCTTCAAAAACAGTGTTACAACAATCGTACAGTCAAATAGCGTGGGTGTTAATGTATGCATAAACTTGAAGTAGTGAAATTTGAGCTACTGTCCTGCAGAATTGACAACTGGTAGACAGTTTTCAAGACGGCACTTTCTGAACAGTGAGCAGGTGTACACGTAAACTAATTTTGACATTAAACAGAGGCATGATTTAGAAGCTATCTTTTTTAAAATCACTTTTGACCAAAAAAGCACATTTTTGTGCATATTTCAAACGACAGTGTCCATAAAAAAAATACTAACAAAACTTCAAAATTCATACAATAAGCTTTCCGAAAATATAGTTTTGTGGACAAGGGAGGTCATCTCGGTTTCTTAATTAACTAATTACAATACCTGTCAGGTAAACTTCATCTCTACCTTAAATCACTTACAAATGGAAAAATATGACCGCGGGTGTTGCGTTAGAATCTCCAGAGGGCGCCACCTACTAGTTTTGTTACCTCAGTGAATATGATACAAGATGACAACTTTATCGGGACCTCTCTGACAGTCTCTTCCCATCGCAGAATGGCGACTACTTGATCCCTGGATCTCCCATCGCAATTCACGTGGCATTAGCCTTATGTAGGGTCACTTTGCCCATGCATCTTGGCATCTTTATGTGGTTACATTCAAACAATAAATTGACAGTTACGTATGTTATTTTCTCTATACACAAAGACAAACAAATACAAACTAAATATACAGACATGACGTTCAAAATACAAATAAAACATTCTGGTAATATGCTACTCCATGTGTCTCTTACATGTACAGTATGAAATTGCCATTTAAAATGTGTTTTGTTTGTTCAAATTATACAACTGGTGACATAATTACGCGAGTTTTATTCACTTATATTATTTGGTAATAGTAGTATTGTTTGTAAAAACCGACGTCGTTATCGGATTGTAAAGTTTAAACTTTGCCAATGTTGTTTGTGTGTGAATGGGTTACCAAACACACAAGTCATCTTTCATTATTTAGTAAGATTTGTTATGCGCAGTATCGTTGCGCAGTAGTTTCGGTGACGTCATCCATGTGATATACATGTACCATGTAAAATCCACTTGGCAGGCAAAATACCATGTAATACCCATTTTTATTCAATGTCATGTCATTTATTCATCATGCGTAACAACAGTGAGATGTGATAAACTACCATAACAACCTGTATTACACTAAATCGGCACGATATCGTATTATAGGAAATAGAGCCATGTAACTAGGAGAGGTTTTACATATTTCACAGGAATTATTGGCCTGGCTAAATCTTACCATATACCATCAATTCAAAGTGTTGACGTTGAGACGAAACAAATGACTGACAAAATGCAATGATGTAGCGTGCAAATTGGGTAAGATATCAAGAGTCTACATCCGATAAATAAGCCTCCGCTGTCAATTTGATAGTACTGGACTGATAAGCGATATTGCGATATGTACAGAAACATATTCTGAAATTATAAATAATTTTTCATAAATACAAAACATGAACGCAAATAATTTACAGCGGGAGTTGTTCGGGCAAATATCCGGGCGATTGTTTGGCGATTATATTATCCCTTGTCGTTTGCCCAGGAAGAAATTGTCCCAGGACCGCATTTGCGATGTGTTTACGATGTTTTGGATCACATACCAAACACAGTGGAATTACATGGGAAAGATCTGGCAATATGCGAGTAATAATATCTCTTCCTTGATAGCAGAATGCTGACGGGTAAAACTAAGAGTAGATGAAAGGTTGTTCTATGGATCCGCTACCAAGAAAGAACACGCAAGTTAAACAAAGATCATGACGTCACACTATTGCATTATCTTAGCGAATAACCGCCAACAAAGGTCAGACCATTCAGTATGAATTCTAGAACCACCCGGAGGGAATTATAGAAATACCTTCAGTACTACCACTATTTACTACTGGACCATATTTCTGATGGTGTCCACTCTTGACGACAAATGTCTTTCATCTGAAAGTTAGAATGAAATTTTCTCTTTAATTTTAAAGAAAAGTTTTTACTAGTGAGACTCGAACTCGGTATTGGTCTCCTTCCATCACGCATTCTTAAAACGTACACTTTTTCAAAATGTGTTTTCTTCTCTTCTTCTTCTTTTCTCTAAATTGATGAATATTCAAACTGCTAGATTAGTGTGTTTTTTTTCAAAAGTAAACCAACCAAACTTTACCCATACTTTATAATTCTCAGATAACTAAGAAAATCCCTGGCACCTGGTTGTGTCTTTAATAGACCTCTCAATAGACCCTATATATTGTGTTTTAACAGCATTACGAAGGCTGAATGCCACTTTAATGGATTAAACACATAAGACGCAACACATTATTACGAATGTAGTTGTCTTAGTTTGTTGTTTTGACAAATACGCACCATAAACGTTTATGTATAAAAGGAGTAACCTGAACTATATTGTAGAGCCAATTCACTAATATCGAACGAATTATTCCGCCAAGCTGCCTTTTGAACTTATAGATTACAATAAGGACTGTGAGCGTCAATTGCGACAGCGAAACAGGTTGTTTGTATATATTATCTATATTGTATATAGCTTATTATAAGTTAATAGTTTCTACCTGCTCTCAATTGCAATCAAGTGCCTTTATCGGCAGCCGCATTTACCATTAGTCGTGTATAATAACAATAGGACATTTGTTTTATCAACAGAATATTAGATCAGAAGGAGCAATATATGATTGGCCGGGGGTGAGTCAGCTGGGCGTCTGAGCAGCCAAACTATTTAGCAAATTATTCAAGTAACCCAATAGAGGATATCAACATGAATCCAAGATTATTCAAAAGAAACAAGGTAAGTCTTTCTGAATAAATGAATGCCGTATTTTTCTAAATTAAGACATCAGATGATATAATCTTCTAAAATGGCCAAATCTAGAACGGCCTTTGATGTTTACATAGTCGAAACTTCGACCTTTGTAAATATATAGATAGATGCAGATATGGGAGAGATAATAACGTACCGATCTAGTACACGTACATAAATAATATGACACACAGCGGAGGTCGATGCGACCGCGTACTGTCTGCGACCGGTATCCTCGTAATAACCTTATTATTGTACATCTTTTCTTCCTATAAATACATCATGGATATGCCGAAATACAAAAAGTTTAGAACAGATTGAGCGAACTTGTTTGTATGGGGTCTGGTCAAACCTCGGGGACTGCCATGTTTGTTTTTATTATTAGAGGACGCTTACGTGCGTAATCGTTGTATATTTGAAATTCGTATTTCCTAATATGGTAGGATGAAAATACGCAATACAATACCGCAAAATTACGGCACGTTGTAACTTACGACGTTTCGGTGACAGGTGTATAATAATATTTAAAATGATGAAACATGTTTTTTTATTTCAATATATAATTTTTACTGCAAATTTAAAACGATTTCTATCCAATTTCCCAAAGGAACCACTCAGACGCCAATCGCAACGCCCTCCTATCTGCAATATAGTCACGTCCTTGCCGGAATGTCACACAGTAATAGGCAGTGTTGTATTTCAGATGACATGTAAATGACCGAATTTTCCTAAAAAGAAAAAAAACTGTGTACTTGTATTGTTGTGGCGTAACATTATAATTGACACCAAGTACTGTCCGAATATTGCCTGATAACAAACCGAGATGTACATGATATCAATCGACCAATGAGCATGATATTTGTATTATAGAATGTTTCGAGTTATCTCATTATAAACAGTTTCAATCCCCCGAGGGGTTTTATGCGTTATCAATTAAATACATATTAACACAACTAAATAAATAAATTTTGCAAAGTTTGATTAGAAATATGTAGAATATATTACGTTGTACACATATCTACATGCAATAACGATACATAAAACAAACATTATAACGTTGTCTTTTTTTATTCATCAATACAAGTTTTCAGACCTGATAGCAGCCCGTCACGTGCTAGCAATCTGGTTATTCTTTGGAATGCTGAATGCATACACGATGCGAAATAATCTCAGTGTTGCCATCGTTGCCATGGTGAATAGTACAGGACAGGACAGCGATGCACAGGCCAGTGCAGACGAATGTGGTATAAATGCAACTGACACTGAAGAAGAGGAGGTAAGAACACATTCCCTTAGCCCCATTATTCATTTGCTGATTTGGTATACTTGTCTGTTGTGTTATCTCTGTAGGTGTTCGAAGCATTGTTTTCAGTAATTAGTCTTGTGTTTTTGTAAATTCTTTTAAAATATGAATTTGCATATCGTTTTCATTGTTATGTTGTTATTTTTTACTTCATTCATTCATTCATTCATTCATTCATTCATTCATTCATTCATTCATTCATTCATTCATCATCCATCCATCCATCCACACATCCATCCATACATCCATCCATCCATCCATCCATCCATCCAATCAATCATTGAAGTGGCATAACACGCATTTTTGTAGCACGTACATCATATAATTAATGTAAGGTAAAATAATACATCACATTGCATTGTTTAGTAGTTCACAATTTAACGCCATTTCTGTCATAAAACAATGTTTTTAGAACATCAACTACAAACTAAACTATATATATTACTAGACGGGGGATTTCAACTGGAGTAGTTATCAACAAGGACTTCTTCTTGGTGCGTTCTACTATGGTTACACGATTACACAGATTCCGGGAGGATGGCTTGAAAGAAAATTCGGAGGAACGCGTGTATATGGTGGCAGCATTTTACTGTGTGCCATATTTACAATGCTCACACCGTCCGCAGCGTGGCTTGGTTTTGGAGCCATTTTCACTTGCAGATTTCTTTTGGGATTTTGCCAGGTAAGGGTGATTGAATGATAATTGTGTCACTGAAAAACGGTAGTTTAGGTTTGTACTTATAGGCAATGGTTTCCACCCTACCACCCCAATTATTTTCGCACATATTCCAAGTTGCCCAGTCGTCATACAGTAATTGGAAGATCGGTAATAATCTTGCAAACATGTAACAATATTATAGGGTGCGGTATTCCCAGCTCAACATGGAATGTGGGGCAAATGGGCCCCGCCTCTGGAGAGAAGTAGGCTGATATCGTTCAGCAGTTCTGGTAGGTAGTACTGGAATGTATATGATATGCCAAAAAACGTTGGTACTAATTTCACATTTTACTACAATAAATGTTGTGTTCACGTCGAGTGATGTTTAGTATTATAAACACACTAAAATTGTTTCCAATTCTTCGGTTCATCATAATTGTACAGCCAAATATGGTGTTACAACTTTTTTTTCCAATACACCATAATCGTTTATGTTTGTTTTACAAAATTGTTCTAATTATTTTAACAAGGATACATCGACTTGGATTAAATAGATTCTTTTGATCAGTTATATTAAAAAAAACGCCCCAGCCAACAGTATTGAATGTATTTACGTCAATATTCTGTTTGAATAACTATATCGTTTGTGAAAAAAATACTATAAAAAAGAAAATTAATTAAGTTCTAGTTTGTGTGTCTCTTGTTTTGATTATGGTAAGTGGGATCAAGGTCAGATTAAGTTATTCTTATTTTTTGAGATGTGATAAGTGGGATCAAGGTCAGATTAAGTTATTCTTATTTTTTGAGATGTGATAAGTGGGACCAAGGTCGGATTAAGTTATTCTTATTTTTGAGATGTGTTTAGCCAGGTTTAATAATGTTTTATGTGATGTAGCATGTAAATGTCACATAATTGAATGTAATCTAATTGCGGCCATCTTTGATTTCGTCAATTCAATATAGAATTCGTAGCAATTTGACGCATTACTTGTAAATGACTGCATTGCAGGGGCCGACAATTTTACTATTATAATACAAAGTGTCTATAGAAATTCTATACGGGTAAATTTGTACGTGATCGGGCATATTTTGATTGACTTAACACGTTATGTCACGTGGAGTTTTTCTTCTCGGCTTTTATGAAAATAAAGTTATTTACAATATGCATTATTAAAGTATTCTATTACATTCATACGTTTTTGTTTTTGTTTTCCAGGCACAAACTGGGGAAGCATCATTGCTATGTCATTGTCGGGTGTGCTGTCTGTTACACTGGGATGGGAATCTTGTTTTTACGTATTTGGTAGGTTAGAATATAATTATCCTCATTGTTTGTGCAGCGAGTAAAGTAGAAATGAGTGAATGTATGAGCACAAACTCTAGTGTACCAAATATAGAAAGAACGTCAAGCGTTAATCGATACCACGAGACATTGCATTATCAACGCTTTTTGAAAACTGTCTAAGATGATGTGACACAATAGAATCTCCTTTCGCCATGGTCATCATCATTAAACTGCATCTATACCTTAAAAACAATGTTCAATACAATTTGTAATATTGATTTAAGTGATTGCGTTATATGTTCCTCTTTAGGTTTATGTGCGCTACTCTGGTGTGTGTTTTGGTTTCTTTTGATATGGGATAATCCAGATTCTCATCCGAGAATCTTCGAGGAAGAAAGAAGTTACATCGTAAACTCAATTAGTACCAACGTGCACAAATCGGTAAAACACTAAATACGAAATGAATTTCAAAGTAGTTGATTTTACAACTATCAATAACATTGTATTTTTTAGGTTTCGTAAGTCCGAACTATAACAAATACAGTTATAATAATACACGCGTGCGTGCGTGCATGATCGAAACAGATCTTCGACATACATGTTTAGCTTGGATAGCTCAATTACTGTAGACATAATACCTGCGATTCACTCGAAAGTGTAGTTGGATAAGATGTAAAAATACAATTTTATAAAGAAAGTACGGTGCATATATGCTGAACGATTTTAGTATTATTAAGTTACAATAAAAAGTACTCGATACATTAAGAACCAACTTCATATTTATTTCCGTCCAGGGGTGGCGTGTTCCATGGTTAGCCATAGTTAAATCACCACAGGTATGGGGTCTTTTGATCGGTCACTTTTGCAGCAGCTGGGGTAACTACACTCTACTGACGAGTCTTCCGCAATACATGGACCAAATACTTGGCTTTAATCTGGGAGCGGTAAGTTTTGGCTCAGTTTGCCGAGATTATGCATTATCGTCGTTCTTGTAACGGCTGTTTACTCTGTGTTCTATGCGTGAAGGAACTATATCATTGTAATCTTGTTTCTGTGCATACATTTATGATATTATTCGCTTATCTTATCATGCTTGGAATATGTTATTTCTTCTTTCACAAACAGAACGGAATCATGTCTTCGTTATCATCTCTTGGTATATGGACGTTTACAATATTTTACGGATGGTTAGCGGACTATACCAGACAGAAATACATTATGTCAACATTGCAAGTTAGGAGAGTACTGACGTGTCTGGGTAATGACATATTTTGCGATAGTCCATAATGCCAGCAAATGTCATTTTCATTCATATGTATGTCTTATGGAATGACATTACGTCATAAGATATAATCCGTGAAACATCGTTACACGAGTAGTGGTGAAATTGAGCATGGACGAATTTGAATATAGTCAATCATGATATAAGTAGTTATAATATAAGTTTTCTTGGCATATGTATTCCAAACTGTGTAACGTAATTTCTGACTTGTTTATCACAAGTTATCCACAATTAAGAAATACTAGGGGTTATATATTTATTACATACGACTCAAACGTAGACTAAATTATGAGACAGTTGAGACCAATGTCGCGCAACGTGTATTTGCATGCAAACACTATACCATCACCATCATGTGCTCTAGGTGTGTCTATTTCAAAGTTATCATTATTTCTTTTGGTGAACACTCAGGAGGATTATTCATACAATTTGGAGCATATGTAGGTGTAACGTATCCCGAATTCTCGGTATACGAAAATGCACAAAACGATACAACTGTAAATACTAGCATGCCAATACTTGATATTATTATACATCTGTCACAGTAACGCCATAAGTTACAGCTTGCCATAATTTTGCGGTATTTTACGGGGTGTTTTCATCCTACCATATAAGAAAATGCGAATTCCAAATATGGAATGAATACGCGCGTATGAGTCCTCTAATAATAAAAACAAACATGGCTGCCACCAGGGTTTGACTGGACTCACACAAGGAAGTTCGTTGATTCTGTTCTAAATATTTTGGATTTCGGCATTCCCATGATGTATCCTTGGAAGGAAAAGATGTATGAAAATAAGGTTATTACAAAGATACCACAGTCACTTGGGAACTGAAAGTGAATAAATACTATTTTTTCTTAAAAAGTCATCTGCTATACGCATATAAATGAACAAGTTATAAAACATGATACCTAGTGAAATAGACACCATGTCGATTTCTTACATTAAAATACGAAACAAAAAGTTCAGAGGGGATCGGGTGTTACGTTAATAACCATTGTTATTAATGGCTAACTTGGTTTTATACAAAACTGCACAAATCCCGCGTCTTCTGGTGATATCCGACGATTTCATGAACGAAAATGACCAGCAACCAGAATCAAAGGGGATTCACATACAATTCTGGGTAAATCAAGTGCGCAGACTTAAATCAAGGAAATACTCGCTGTTACGCCACGACTGATTGGCTGAAAATGAGTCTGCGCACTTGATTTACTCAGAATTTTGTGCGAATGATGTCTATTTCAATAGGTGCCATGTTTCATAACTTCATTTATATGCGTATAGCGGATGACTTTTAAAAAAAATAGTATTTATTCATTTCCAGCCCCCAAGTGACTGTGGAGAATACCTCAAAATATGCACTCAGACAGTATACCGTCGCATCGACATCCGCCGTTATTAGTAATAACACTAAAACTGATTCATCGTGTAATTACAGGTATGTTCTTGCCGGCTGTTTTCTTGGTACTAGCAGGGCAAATCGGATGTAACCGTGGACTAGCAGTCTTGTTTATCACCATCTCTGCTGCTTTCAGTGGATGTTGTACACCTGCTTTTAAAGTCAACCATGTAGAGATTGCACCCAAATTTGGTGGTGTTTTATTCGGCATTACAAACACAGCTGGTAGTATTTCCGGAGCATTGGCACCTCT
This sequence comes from Saccoglossus kowalevskii, assembly GCF_978046115.1. Taxonomy (NCBI): domain Eukaryota; kingdom Metazoa; phylum Hemichordata; class Enteropneusta; family Harrimaniidae; genus Saccoglossus; species Saccoglossus kowalevskii. The sequence continues at coordinate 12,193,897 of NC_140644.1, read as the reverse complement.
TGTTGTTGGTGTGGCAACCGAGGAGGAGGTAAGAAGTTTTCCTGCATATGCTGTTTTACGGGTTCGTTGTTATAAGTTAAAAAGTTATCAAGAAACACGATTTCCCTAAACCGAAACGTAATATGTGACAAAAACAGCTTGCTTGCCACACAACTGTACTAACTGGTCATGGAAACATAAGACACCTTAGTTGAAACCAGTTTTAAATTGGGTAAATGATGCTGTTGCAGTAGATGCTAACATGTAGTGTACATTTGCCAGTAAATTATGACATATAATCGATATATTATTTCACACCAAATAGTATTTTGACTGTAACACACGAACAATGGAGGATTCAGTTTATAATATACACTTTCTATTTTTTTACATTGTTTGTACTGGTGTTTTTACTTGCTAGAATACGCGTGAACAATGGCAGAAGATTTTTTTGTTATCAGCATTGATTTACGTCATTGGTGGAATTGCTGTTCTGCTAACTTTGAAAGTTAAAGAATGTGAATGGGCTAAAGACAAAGAGGCTGGAAAAAGTGACAAAATGCATCAGATAGATATGGATGTATTTGACAATGTGGGAATCATAAACACTATTGGTACAATAGATGACGATATAACAACATTCCAAACGCACAAGAAGCGTGATTGAGCCATATAACATTTGTATTTTATTCGAAAATGGACACGTGACCAAGTTTTTACTCGATACCTCATAATATTATGTAATGTGTTATGAAAATTAAATTCCAATAAGAAATATATCACTCATAAAAGGTAAGGTCAGTAATGTATGCTTGCTCCACAAGACATTTATCGATTATTGTCTTAGTTACCTTTCTAAAGAGATTTGAAATTCAGCTATGAACAAAGAGGAAGTTACATGTGTGGGTGTGTGAGAAATACATATTAAATAAACTATACTATACAGTTAACCCCACTGCACACGTATATGAGGGTATCTATGATGTCATCATCGAAACTACACACCTGAGAATACACAATAATAAACCAAACTAGACGTACATAATACATTACTGACTGGTCAAATCAGAATAATTTTAATATGCTCTCAGTCGTATATTCGGCACAACTACGGGAAACAATCAAGCAAATGCTGTGCACTGTTGTACTAACTAGTATAGATTCCCCAGCTGCAGTGACGTAATTCTTCAGCGAGATTGCAACAATATTGGAAATTCTCACACATATTAAATGTGGATGTCGCAGTCCTGCCGGTGATAGGCGCCAGTGTGAAATGTCGCTGACGTAAACATATAACATCGTGATTTATTCTATTAAACTACAAACAATCGAATATTACTATGATAATTATATGTCACATTGGATTATCAATCACCACAGCATTCCATATTTAAATATTGAAACTGATGTCAACTGACTGCATATAATTATAATCCACCAATACACTGTGCGTGTACTGCTCGCCGTACAGAACACAGTGACCCATGTGACCCTTTGTAGCACGAGGAGTGCTCATGATGTAATTTACATAGTATGTTCAGAAGAGCGCCATCTAAGCCACAGTCAGCTAGCGCACGCGTGATAATAACATATATGCGATATTTACTATATAGGGGCCACCATCTTGAATGCAGCATAAAACTAAATAAGAGACAAGTTGTGAAACGCGTTTTTCAGAGTCCTAAAAATCAAGAAAAAATTCGATCCGTTGGGGGTAATATTAAGCCAACTGATAACAAAATTCGGCCGAATTCGTCGTTTTTGTGTGGAAAAATCCCCTAAATACGAACACCTAATTACACGAAGAAGGTAGAACACTTTTCTGGGGCATTTGAAACCAAAAATTGTCATTCCAGCTCAGCAGCCAATTAGCGACGGCCTTACAGTTAGATGACAGTTTCGGTTTCAAACACCCCGGTTTCCGGTCGAAGTACACTATCCCGTTGCAGAGGCGGCGGCACGGGAGTGCAGAGGGGAGGGGGGCAATCGTCCCTTCGAGAACATGTTGGGAGGGGCGTTTCATAGGGTCTAGATTTCAAAATTGTTAAGGGGGAGCATGCCCCGGACCCCCTAGAAACGTCGCGTCCTCGGCGCGAGGGATGGTGTGCAAATCTCGCCCCTCCATACAAAGTTCGTGCCGCCGCCTCTACGTTGTTTCCTGAACGATCATGCGACATATCCGCATTTAATATTCATTTTGATGAAATCGCATTATATCCAAATGTATTTTTAGTTACATTAAAAACGACATACATTATATACCTGTTATATAGCCTGACTTCACGGAACTCATAATTGGGGCAGATTTTGCGATGTCGTATTGCAACATTCATATTGAGTTATTATTGATTATTGGAGTATCATTGCTGGCTGCTACAGGTAATATAAACATTGTTCCATCATAGGCTGACTGTAATGTGTGCCTTCAGCACGCCATTTTGTTTGCATTTGTCTCACGTACATGTACTATATGCACGAAACATTACCTTAAAAATGAATGTTATATCCTAAAATAGAGCATATGGGTAATGACTTCATTCGTGATATTACATTTTTTGCAGCACACGCCATAGTATCAGTTCCATGAACCCACTATTTATTCAAACACAAAATTTCACTTTCAAATAACGTTTGTTGCAGAGAATCCACCACATATCATTTACATCGTGGCCGATGATTTAGGTGAGAAACATTAAAATATAATACGTTCTTACCAGGTTATTTATGCATGAAAGCTGTGCAGTTATCGAATCGCACGACGCGTTACTATACTGCCTGTATATTCTCGTGATAACGTTATTATTATACCTCTATTTTCTGCTTGTGGTATTTGGTAGAAGACCACTCTGCGGGGGGGGGGGGGGGTTAGCATACTTGACGGGAGATAATCACATTCGCTATAGTACATGTGCGAGGCGCATGTCAAAATTTTAGTATATTTCAATGAACTAGCGGCAATACCAACCGTAAACCATTTCCGTTCATGATTAAAGGGCGGCAGTCGTCGCGCCGTGTCCTGTTCGATATGGGACTCATAGCATGAATTTCGAACACGCGCTGCGCGACGACCACCGCGCTTTAAACCAACGCTAAAGCAACGCCGGCTTCAACGGTAGGGAGAGGGGCGGAATTTAGACAGCGCTCGTCACCGCACACAAAATGGGGAAACAATCGAAAACACGGGCGTTGCCTTAGAGGTGCGCCGGTGAAGCCGGCGTTGCTTTAGCGTTGATTTAACGGTAGCGAGCGTTGGTTTAGAGGTGACGCGAGCGTTGGTTCGGCGGGGTTTTAAAGTTGGTTTAGCGGCATACCGCCCGGGCGAAGCTGGCGAAGAAGCGGTGGTTCAGCGTTCAAGATTTCTGCATTGCCCTAGCGGACCCAAGCGTCCACGAACTTGCGTCTAGCAGTGCCAAACTTGACTGGGCGTTGTTAGAGCGGTGGTGAACTTTGCCGGTGCGGAAAATAGGAATATTGTGTGCAGCTCAAAACTTTCGGAGCGGAAGGAGGGTCCATCAGCGGTAGCCGAGCGTATACGGCGTTGCCTTAACGGGGCTAACTTCTGTTAAACGGCGGTGAACGGTAACGAGCGGTGATGACATTTTTTCACCGCTCCAGGAATACTCCAAGAAAGTTTGGGCGGTGTGACCGGGCCTTTAGAACGCGTCCGTAACACTTTTAAATACGCCAGCGCGGCATTTTACGGACGGGCAAATTATGTTGTCAGAAGTATATTAATATTCATTACATCAAAAATGTAATATAACATTTGATGAAATGCGTCTGTCGATTTCATGTTTTGAAATTATATAATTACTCACCACACTGTTCTATGCACTCTTAGGATGGAATGACATATCGTGGCATGATTCATCCATGATCACCCCGAACCTCCAGAACCTTGCAGATGAAAGTGTTATTCTTGAGAATTTTTATGTTCAATCTCTGTGTAGTCCGTATGTAAATCTACATAAGTGGTTACAAAGCTGATGCTCTATAACAATGTTATTGTAACCATATTGCGGTGACGTAGGCGTCATATTACTCGCATATCGTGTTAAAGCGGGAGGATCGTCACTTGCGCACGCGCGGGAATTGAGTCCCAAGCGATGCCGATAACAACACACGCTAAGAACGCAAAGGCTCATGGGTAGACGCATGCGTAGGTAACGAATCCCCCGCTTTAAGCAGCCACGTATACAACCAGCACTATGGCATTCAGAAAAGCAAGCAAGCAGGGAAACATTACAACACAAAAAACATTCACGATATCGTGTACATCTAAATACATCTGATTAATTAAAGTTGATTTTTTGGGTTTTTTTCCTCAAAATATTTATAAACAAAAATGGTTGCCAATTCTGATCAGTGAATATTCTGTAGTCCGTAAAGACCGCCTACAGTTCAGCAAAAAATAGAGAAAACAACCCAGAATACTAACTTACTGGTAGCTCACATGTCACGTACTATAGCATCATAATGGCGTCAAACATCGCGTGGGATTCGACAAATGCGAAAGTATTTTATATTTCCAGATTAAACATTTAAATAAACAAACATCATTCACACAGACAAATTCTACTTCCATCTTCTAAACAGAGTTTCGGGCTCTTCACAAGACAGAGTGAATATTCTGTCAGATATCAACTCAAACTGTTGTTTTTTCAAGGACTCGATCTTCACTGATGACGGGATATTATCCTTCTAATATTGGATCTCAGGTAAACATCAACTTTATTTTTATTTATGAGCACAGCTGTCGTTTTATGTCGTATCTAAATCCACCCAAAGTTTATATACAAGCAAATAAATACAAACACATTAAGAAGCAACCAACACATTGCCATAACATTTTAAATGTGAATAAAAATGAACGATCACGAGCTGAACGTTTTAATATAGACTGGTCCAGTCGTAGCAGTTTTATCTATATGATGATTCCTCAAAGAACGAGCTTGTAGAATCGCCCATGTTGACGTGATAATGTCGTATCGGACCAAGATATTTAAGAAAGAATCATAAAATTGCAGCGACTGGGCCAGTCTAGTTTTAATAGTCAAACATTGATGTTGTTGACAATTTGAAATACTTGCGTGCTGTTTTTTTAGGGGGAGGCAATACTTAAATTGTGATGATCATAGAAATCCTATTCCAGACGACTTTCGGGGCCATTTGGAGAATTCATAGATATGTCGAAAAAAATATTAACTAATCTTTAAGGCGCTGGATATTCCACTGGTCACATAATGTGCAGGGGTGTGGATAGCATGTGGCAGTGAGATGCAAATTGCATATTATAGTTCTTCGCCCCCACCCTAAACTAGGTTCCAATAAACTACCAACGGAAAATACAGTCAGCAGTAACGATGTTTATTTAGTACATGCTTAGCCATAGCACCTTTGTGTTTGACATCAACATTTCATAAACCTGTTTGTAAGAAACATTCTTGTTTACGAAATCTGTTGCTAATAATTTGATATTCCCTTTCCGTGTCGGAAAGAGCAAACACGCCCTTTTTTCTATAAAGGCATCTTTGTGAATACAATTTGCTTGTTTGAATCGTCACAGGATATTAATGTCGTTAAAACTGAGATAACAAATCTATTCAATAAATTAGGATTGCAAAACAAACTATTGTACATATTTTATTGTGTTTTCAGTGCTTATTTTTTTTCATGTATATGACATTGACAATAATAGAACTCCTTTTCGAGAAAAAAAATAATTGGATTATCCTGCTTAGATCTTGCCTAATAAATAAAAAAATAAACGTTCGCTTACAAACGTCGGATAGTGTTTTTTTTCGTAAAATTGATAAGTGGTTTAATAATAACCTGAACGTGAAATTATATTAACTGACTTTTTAAACACAGTAATGTTTTCAAATTGTTCGTTGTCATATTCCGGTTTAACTATCAGTTGTTTCTTGTAGCATAGAGTAATCGACCCCAATCGTCCACATGGTCTGCCTCTTGGTCTTACTACATTACCAGAGAAGCTTAAAGAAACTGGATATATCTCTTATGCTGTAGGAAAGTATGCAAGACTATTATAAATAGCCATTACCGAATAAATAATTGTTTTACTAAGATAGCATATTGAATACAATCCAGCTTCTTGTGTATGTAGCATTGACAACAATGTACTACAATTAAAATTTGTAATAATAATAATAATTTATTCAAATGCCAGGGCCTCCGCCCATCACATCAATGATTATAATACAAAATTAAACAAATACATTACTGTTAGTTCAAAATTAACAGAAAGTTGTCACGGATTTTGAAAGAATTATGCACATACACTGAAAGTTTATATTGTGTTTCCGGGTTTAGTGATTTTAATAGAGCAACACATTTTTGGATGGATAGACTCTGAAACGGCGAGGAATCCAGTCATCTCTACAATGCACATACAATGGACAAAATAGAATAAAATGGAATTCATCCTCAGCCGCCTGACCTTCCTATACTTTGCCAATAAAGACAAATTCTCGGCCGAAATGGAATTGTTGGATTACTTTTATTATATACATACAAATTATGTCCATTTCAGATGGCACTTGGGTTTCTGTAACAAGGACTACTTACCAACATCAAGAGGTTTTGATAAGTTTTTTGGGATATATGGAGGATGCCACTATTATTATAATCACAGCAGCTCCGAACATGGTACTTATTTCTAATTTTAATTATCAAATTCGGTTTCGAGTTTTGTCGTTGTTTTGTGAATATTGAAAATATATCAAATGTTTCTTCCTTTTTAGGAACATATAAACCTGGATTATACAGTGGTATTGATCTCCATGAAGAATCGTCGAACGGTATTTTCAAACTAAAAGGAGCTGAATATGACGGTGTATATACATCCGTAAGTTGTGTTACATTTTGACTGATCTTATTGGAGTTACTGCATTGAACCCACCACTCGGTCAACTGTTTGATTTGCGTACGAGTTCGACTTTATGTTTTACAATAATCGGCATAAATTGTGATTTTTAGATCAACCATTTCAAATATGTTCAATTTCCAAAATCATCAAACGAATGTTCAAATGTACGTATAGCTGCAATCGGTCGGTATGAGGGCGCTAGTATTGTTATATAGCAACATACAAATTGAACTCTCAGTAGGTTTGTACAAATCACACCATATAGGCATTTCACGGATTCAAAATCACTAAAAAATGATTGTTGATAGTAAACACCAGGCAAGTGATATTAACGCAGTCTGAAAACAAATTAGAACGCTCGTGCATTACCATCTACGTTCAGTGTCACATATTATTTTTTTCTTATATTATAGCATTGTATTACATCATTGCACCAAATTATTTCTAATAATATATTCCATTATTGAGCATCTAGGCCCCATACCATAGATATATTTTAATATTGAAATCAAACAATTTTATTTGGACGTCGCCTGTTCGGTTGCGGTGTTCCATCTAGTAGGTGCGCTTCTAGATTCCGCGACTGATGCCACTGTCATGATAGCCGTCCGACTGGGCCGCCCTTATGTGTTATTGTTATTATTGAAGCACAGTCCCTCAATGTATGATGAACTAAGGTTAGCCCGGGGGTCAATTTATCCAAGCAAACTGGGCACACGAAGTGGAAGTATGGAAGGGAAGACCGACGTGACTTGTATTTTCTTGTGTGAATTTACTCCTCGGTGAATGTCACAGTTTGCATAAACAATAAAAAATATTTGTTTTTATTATACAGTCACATGATTTTTGCTTCTGGCGTAGCATAGTGTGATGGCGTTCGCTACAATGCTAATTCACGCCACAGTCACTCACCCACTCGCAATGTAAATGTTTAAAACACGTTCAATATTTGTTGGATTAAAACTAGTTTCTGTCTCATTTTATTTTTCCATTTTGAGACTGAGTTAAAAAATGAATTTCAAAAAAGACGTTTTAAATTATTCAAATTCAAAGGCCATTGACGGTAAAACGTTCACTCTGGAATTTTTTCCAGGTTTTCTGCTTTATAATGACGGCAAACACTGGTATTGACAACGCTACAAAATAATAAAACTAACTCCCTGCAAAACCATAGTGGATTCAAGCACGTGTTGTACTACATATGTCGCACAGAGTGTGCTTTCGTTCATTATGAGCTGGCGGGTCGTCCATCTTTGTTCAAATAATACAGAAGGGTCGTTTATTATCTTAACCTTGACTCAGTTGTGTGCAAAAAAAGACATGCCTATAGTACAAACGTGTTTTTTTTAACAGAATCTGTACCGGAAAAAGATCGCAGAATACATTGCAGAACATGATCCACGAAAACCTATGTTTTTCTACGTCGCACTTCAACAAACTCACTCGCCAGTTATGGTATGTCACCAATATTAGTGTTTAACCACCTTAAGCAAATTAAAGAATATTTACATATTTTGAATTGGTATAAATTTGGTGTAAAGATTTATTGTCACATACGGCTCATATTTAAAATAATTGATTCGCTTTTGTAATGTTGTAAGGTGGAGAGTGAATGGTCAAATCTGTATCCAAATGTTCCTGATTTAGTTCGTCGCAATTACTCAGGTAGCTAAAAATCAAGTTATATTATTTAAATGAACTTCTTTTTTACTGTTTACCAAAAAATGTTTATACAATGTTTATATTCTGAATACAATTTCAATTCATTTCAGGACAAGTGACTTTGATGGATACAATGGTTGGGGAAGTTGTTAACAAACTAAAAGAGATGGAGATGTATGAAGATTCTCTCATTATTTTCCATTCAGATGTAAGTGTCAGATTATCAACATTCGACCTGCTCGCATGATTTAATATAAGACAATTTTATAGTTAAATTTGTGTTTTGTTTCAGAATGGTGGCGATGTAAAAACATATGCCAGTAACTGGCCTTTGCGAGGAGATAAAGGTACCTACTTCGAGGGAGGAATAAAAGCAATTGCTTTAATTCACGGCAAAGGTATACGTAAAACGGGATACGTTAACAAAGGGTGCGTAGACTATACTGAACTTTCATGTAAGTCTTCCATGTATTGTCACATGCAACTTTTTCCCCACTTATGACGATATGATGATAAAAATCAACCAGTTGTATTCCTACTTCGAGGGAGGAATAAAAGCAATTGCTTTGATTCACGGCAAAGGTATACGTAAAACGGGATACGTTACCAAAGGGTGCGTAGACTATACTGAACTTTCATGTAAGTCTTCCATGTATTGTCACATGCAACTTTTTCCCCACTTATGACGATATGATGATAAAAATCAACCAGTTGTATTGGATCAGTGACAATAACTATATTGACAAGAAATGTTGCTTTACAGATTGTTTCATGTAAGTGACATGTTTCCCACCTTGATTGAGTCTGTGGCTGGAGGCCAAATCGCAGGTACGTCGAACAAAATGGTTGCATGCGTAATAACGCCTTGATTTAAAATAGAGTAGAGATTTAAATAAACGCAATTGTCATCTTGTTTAATCTAATGTATACATTCTACACTGACTTCCTACATAAACTACCTGAAGATGAACAGAAAATCAGTGGGAGTCTTTACACGAAGCATAACATGACAAGAAAGTTCAATAACCCGGAAACGTGCAACCCAAGTAAGTGTTTGAATTTTATCCATTGTAATGCTCATATATACCTCAATTATGTGTATGTGGATTTATCAGTTTCTGAATTCATCATATAGTGTTTTTTGAAACTATTATACATTACGGTCTTAACTCTAGATTTAGATTGAGTTCAATGTTATTACCTTTTGCATAATTGGAAACATTATCTGTCGTGTTGAACTTAGTGATAAAACAGGAATTCTCTAAAATATCACTGGTTTATTATTTGTTGCCATGGTATGACAGATACATGATGGAAGTACGATACATAAATTATTTTTTTGTGGATTGTAAGTGTAAAGTTTATGATTATTTAATGTATATAGCCAGATTGCCATTATTTGCACTAGGTCTCAAGGAACGTTTATTAAACCATCTCCACACCAATGTATAATCTTGCAAGATCCAGTTCAGTGAGTGTCTACCACAGTGCACCCAAATTGATGTCCATATACAACGACTACTCTGATTGGGTGTATGTTTTACAGACACTTTCAATCATACCCAATCACACTCAGCTCAATCATCGGTATATGTTTTTTATAAAATTTTCAGTCAAAATCGAACATGCAATAGTACCACAACACAATACTATTGCCCGTTTATTGACTAATACGATATGGTGTCGTGATAGTCGTGCATCCACCACATGTGTTCCAACGTCTGTTGCCATAACGATTGTTGTACAAACATGCATTCTGAGCTGCGTCAACTTTAAAGGGCTGCAGTCATCGTGCCGCGCCCTGTTCGATATGGGTCTCATAGCGACGTATACAACGCGTGTAAAATACATTGTTTATTTACATGAAACTCGAACACGCGCTACGCGACGACCACCACGCTTCAAATCACTCATTCTAACTTTTGTCAGGTGTTCCCAAGCTGGATGGTTATAACATATGGCAATCCCTATCGGAAGGTTCAGAATCTCCCAGGAACGAAATTTTGTTAGCGATGGACGAAGACTTTCCGGATAGAGCAAATGTTTCATCCATAAGGTAACGTTGCATTGAAGAATGTATATTTATATAATTCATAATATAGTAGATATACAATGAGTGAACTTACATTTTCAGTTTTATTAAACGAGTATGATATTGTAACGAATTTGAAATCCCGTTTACCCATAATATGTTTGTTTCATAGGTTTTAATTGCTAAAACAAGTGTTCGCAATTTTACCCACGTGTAGTGGCAATTTTTCATGAATTGTGAAAAGACCATGGTTCGATGGACCCCAAATTAGGAATTGTGTTACCAAAAATCTTAATTACAGTGATAGATTGAAAATAGCTATATTTCCACATCGCAATGGGTTGAACCGTGTCAGAAATATATAGGATATATATATATATATCCGATAAACAGGATTTGCGACCCAACAATGTCAGATTTATTACACAGGCGTGATTTTTTCTCTTGTGTCTAGAAATGTGAAATGTGATTAACATTCAAGTTCGCTACATTTGTTCAAATTTTCACGTACGTTTAGTGTGATTCGTACGATGATTTAAATTTTATTTTTTTTTGTAATTTTAGGTACAACATTTGGAAATTAATTGTAGGTTATCCTAGCCCTAAAATTGTTAACACACGTAAGTGATATAATGGATTGTTTTATATAATGGTAAAGTTGTTGGTACTGGGTGTATTTATATTGAATTGTTTATGCGATGGGAACACTTTTCTGTTACATTGAGACCGATTTTGCTATCACACTTAAAAAAGGTGAGTCTGCAAACAAGTCTGGCTTTCCGATCTGTTTGCTTCACATTGAAAACTGAGGGCAGTGAACAAGTCTGGATATCTGTAAAGTTAGACTATCTAGTAAAAAGAATTAATGTATCGCTGATTTTAAACGAAGAGGGAACAAATATAACTATATAGAAGTCGAACCCGATTGTAGGTGAACTTTGTGGATTTGAATTTTTTTTTCTCTTTCATGAAAATTCTTTAATTTGTTTGCGACTTAATTGATTAATTGCAAAACTGATGACGCAAAATTATATTTTTAAATAGTAAAGAACGTCGCTATTTTACAAGCAGTCAAATAATATGTGTTGTTTGTGTCTTCCTCGTCAGAGAAAGAATTGCTTAGATGAGCTTTTAAAAAAATCCCTATTGCCATACGCTACTGTAGGTCGGATCTTTTTAATGACTATTTCATAACAATCATGCAAATTAGGTGTAACATTTTCAGACAGGCTTAATAAGTCACGCCAGACAGTGTCCATTGTCTGAACGATGTATGTAGAAGAGAACACGGATCAACGAATCAAATAGTTATAAAATTATGAAATACCTATTGTGATACAGTCAGTATGGAATTTCAATTCATTGGTCGGTGGTATCCCACAAAGTGACTGAGTGTAAAACACTTATGGAGCGAAAAATCGGTGGATTGTGAAATAGCGAAAAACTGTTTCATCGAGGATATGAGTTACATCATTATCATTAAATTCGAGGATGTTATCAGCTTACCTCAAACACAGGAATTTACATATACGTATAAGTATACTAGTGTAGTTGACTAGCACAGTGCATATTGTATTGTGGTGCTAAGTTTGTTTCATTGTAATAACAATGTTTTTGTATCACAGTGGGTTGGTATGAAACTCCAGATAACGGTTTTAGTGAAATACCAGCCCCAGAGCCGAACGGAACAGACATATATCTCTTTAATCTGGATGGTAAGGGTCATAACTTTTATACACGAAGAATACATAATATATTCACTGCCAAGGTAGTATTTGTCATTTATGCGTGGTTACTGTGATAAATAAGAACACTTGTTTATAAATATTGTAATGTTTTGCTTTTATGTAATGTTTTGCTTTCAGCTGATCCATATGAAGAAGTAAATATTGCAGCAAGCCATCCTATAATTGTAAAGCAGCTCATGGACAAACTTGACAAATACCGCAAGACTGCTTGGACATTCTTTCCACCGGCAGACCCAGCTTGCAATCCTGTTAATTTTGAGGGATTCTGGTCTCCGGGTTGGTGCTAACAATGGAATTAAATCAGTTCAATGGTTCTAATAACTCATAACATATATGTTTATTGTGTCACAATCAATTTGACTAAGATTTTTAAATTATTGCATAATTTTACACATCCAGAGAATTAGCATTTTTCCAACATTTACATAAAATAACGAACAAATGCGACTGTATTTTGAAGGCGTGATTGGAGTAATGTATTGTCTGAGTTTTGTCATGGTTTTTGTGTCCATCACTGAAGCTGCATGGGTTGATATCTAATACACTGCGCCATCTAGCGACAAATCACAGCTGTGACGTAAATGGGTGTGAAAAGGCCGTTTACATCAACAATATTGTTTACATTAATTACATGTGAATTTTCATTTATATTTGGCACATACATGGAATACATGTCCATATCAGTTTGTTTTATAATCAGATCAAAGATAGTTGACTGTCAGGTATCTTGTATACTTTGTCTTGTGTTTTTTTTTGTTAAATTCGGTACATACATTGCACATGTTAAGATTCATTTCGCGATCGCATAAAAATGGCCGACTGGCACCCATTTTGTTTTATTGAAAATAAATTATTTGTACTATTTTTGTCACATACATCACACACGTCTAAGTCTATTTATAGGATTATCTTCCAAAAGTTGTATTAAGTATTCATAGTAAAAAAAAACATTCGAAATACAAACAAATGTACATAGATCATTTAGAATAGTCTGGTTGCATTCATGAATGGCAGGATTTCCTCCAAGGATGCATATTAGTTCAGACAACAGATTACCACTATGGGTGTGAGTAAACTTTAACTGACACCCAAAATTATATATTCACAAACATATATTGTATGTTAGTCATTTGATACACGTTCATGTTTGAACTATGCTTCGTTCTCATTAAATTGGCAAGTGCAATAATGTTCTTATCTAACATTGTTAGAAAGAGTGTCGTTGGGTAACGCCGTAAGAAATAATCTGGCACACGTTTATAATACTGGAGACATGCACTTTACTTGAGTTTAGATATAAAAATGCCTAAATATCAGACTTCAGTTGTCTTGCTTTTCGATCATATTACTTTATTTTCCGTATTAATAACATTTCCCCTAATTGCAATGGGAACTGTGTCATTAACAATGACCTGTCTAAATAAGAAACAACTAACACAACAAAACAAAATTATAATCGTTTTGGACTACATTACTTTCAAACATTTATTACCATTTGACGTTATTAATGTGCCTCGTCGCTAAAAAGCGCAATGTCTATTGGGAGGCGAGCATACATCTGTATTACTAACAATCTGTTTATAGTATTTCATATTTGTATATCATATCATTTGAATCGATTAACTGATTGTAAACAGAGTTATAATTTATTATTTACATTTGTATGTATCACCTTTTCAATATACAGTTTAATATTATATTGAGCGGTGGTAATATATATTGCATTTCCTGTATTTTAACATCGTTAATACAAGAGATATAGTTGCATTGGCCAAGTGTGGTCAGTTACCAGTTACACAATCATATATATCTTTAAAGGTGAAGTTTTTTCTATTGTTATGTACGAAATCTGGAGCCTCAATGAGGAAATACTTTATACCGGTTTTATTGATATAATCTTAAACTTGTTTGTAATGCTTCCAATCCTGCTGACAAAAAGAAACTGGGTCAACACACCTTGGGGTCGCGTCGTTACATAATTATTTTAATACTGGCTTCGTATTCTCCGTATGTGTATGACTTTGGTGTTGCATGAATTAAGGCGTATGTTGTGAGGAAATTAATACATGACAGATCATGTTATTCCATTTGAAGTATAGTTTGTGTAGTTGTGTATGTTTAAAAATGCGGTGGTCGTCGCGCCACGCATACGCGAGATACACAGTCAGCTGGCGAACACGTGATATTAAAATAAATACGATATTTACTATATGGGGCTGCCATCTTGAATGCAGCATAAAACTAAATAAGAGACAAGTTGTGAAACGCGTTTTTCAGATTCCTACAAGTCAGATAAAAAATGCCAATCTTTCGCAGAAATACGATCCGTTGGGGTAATATTAAGCCAACCGATGACAAAATTCGACCGAATTCGGCGTTTTTGTGGGGGAAAATCGCTTGCATACGAACATCTAAATTACACGAACAATCTAGAACACTAAGCCGGGGTATTTGAAACCGAAATTGCCATATAACTGTAAGGCCGTCGCTAATTGGCTGCTGAGCTGGAATGACGATTTTTGGTTTCAAATACCCCAGAAAAGTGTTCTATGTTCTTCGTGGAATTAGGTGTTGGTATTTAAGGTAGAAGCCTAGTCATAATTTTTGACAAAATTGGTCATAAATCGCATGACAATGTTCATTAGTTTATTATGTACAATCATGAAGTTAATGTCTCATGGTACAATGAAATAGCATTATTTTGTGTTACAGTTTGTGCTTTTCGAAAAATGCGTCCTAATATTTCTTGAAAATTGCTATTTTTAGAACATTTCTATAGAACACAATGTTAAAGAAAAACTGCATTTTTTGACACTTTTTAAAACCTAGATTTTTTAAATAATTCAGAACAACAAAAAGTACTCCATCATTAACAATATATGATTTTTTCAGCCGATGTCAACAGGCTAGATTTTGAGATATTGCATAATATCTCTGCCATAGAAACCTGTGGTAAAAGCGTTATAATAGTGTCAAAATGGCGATTTTCCACTAAAATAAAACCATCAATTTCTCGAAAAAAAGGCTGCTGACACCCAACTTTTTTTAGGTCAATATCCTTATATTGCCTTGGAGTACAATTTATTGCAAAATGAATAAATTCTGGGTTTTTTAATTTATGGGTAGGCTTCTACCTTAAGGGATTTTTCCACACAAAAACGCCGTGCAGCGTGCGTTCTCGAATTCCATATTAACAAACACATCATTTTACACGCGTTGTATACGTAACATGGTACCAAGAACGAGCACGAGTCGGCGCTACGACATTGACGCTTTAAACGTCCCGGGGCCGTTTGAGTACCCGGTAATTGGGTGGAAGACGAGCAGAGTTGTGTAGAAAGCGACTTTGTACCAAACATAAGCGGCAATTCAAGTCACACACAGTATATGCTTACTCTTATGATTAACATTGTATTTACACCGCGAGTTTTTTCAGTGCTTTACTTCCTATGTTAGCAGCTATTTACAGTTCTTCGATGGCGGCTGTAAATGTCACGATATCATACATATCACGAATTCCCAGTTTTTTGTCCAATGATCCATAGAAAAACTCTGGGGCTTTGATTGAAAGTGTTTTCATAGTCAATAGTTTGTAGCCGTCGTATTTTGCAAACTTCGGTGTTAAGTGTCCCAGTTCATAGTCTCTTAGCCAATTTTTGACGTCATCGTTGTTCCATGATTTCACGTCATTTGGTTTCGTCGATGGGCCAATGTTTATACTCGATGGTGCAGCATTGGTATTAAATTCTGAAACAAATTAGTAATAATTTACACAGATTACTAAACACTGTTGACATTCTTTGACACTGCTGGCTTTCATTTCTTTTTAGGATTTAATACTAAAAATCCAAATACAGACACAGCGCAGACAATAGGTACTGCCATGTCTTGTCAATAACACCGACCATTCAAGGTATACGTTCAGTGATCACAATGTTCGCATTCGACGTTACCCGAAAAAACATTGTCGTGAGGCTTGAATTAACTAGAAAAACGGAACAAACTAGAATTGTTTTCTCGGCATGATATTCGGCATTCCCATAAGTTAAGACGATTATATATATACAGTAATACGTGTAAAATGTTCATCTTGTACTGTAAAATTCACAATATTGAGTGAAACAAACCTTGTTTTGCTACTGCTAGCTCATCTCGTTTTCCTTGATCACCGAGTGCCTTGACTAAATCAGGAAAATTTTCCTCCAATCTGTTCTCCGTGCTAAAGTCGTAATACAGTTTAGTACCAAGCATGATTCCCAACCATCCATCAGGCTGGTATCCGGATTGTACTTTAAGAGGTATGAATGGTTTTTCAAGTTTGTAAGTGTACTCAGCCTCTGTAGAGATGTATATCAAATGATAGTGTTAGTTAATTAGCAGTATTTAATTAATGCTATTGTTAATTATTATTGCAAATACCGTGTTATTTAACAGAAATTATCATTGATGCTAAACCTTACCTGATCTGCACGAATTACTAAACTTATATTTTTCTGACATGCATATGAGAACAACGTCGGCTCCCTGGACAGCGTTGGCCATTGCTTCTAAGGTCGAACCACCTGTAGATTAAAACATAGCATTAATAACATTAATAATAATCGATTTACGATTTCATTATGATAAAATCGATTTTTTTCTCAGTAATGAATCTATCGAACAAGTCATGCCCTTCAGCCTCTAAACGTGTCTGTGTCATCGATATTGCGTAGATGTGAGACGGACAGATCAAACAATATTGATTAAACTTATATACTGACATGGAAGCGCTTCGCTACAAGAGGATGCGTTTTATAGAAAAGATTCTTTCTTTTTATTTTCTCCCTAACTCACCCATTTTCTCTATATCCATCCATACATTATACCCTTTTGATTTGAGTTTATCTTTCAATTTTATCATTCTTTTCTGAACATCCCAGTTGTAACTTATCATAATGTGTCCCTGGCGACTTTTGTCGCTTTCATCTAATGGTTTTTCCCCTTTAGTCGTTTCTCCCAATTCCCATAATGCACCATCACACGCTTCACGAACTCCGCGATGCGCTGATTTCTGGAGTTTTGAAAGAGCTGAAATGGAGAAATAAATTAAACTCATTAAATAAATAAATAAATAAATAAATAAATAAATAAATAAATAAATAAATAAATAAATAAATAAATAAATAAAAATATTATGTGAATGCACATGTGTTCACATTCAATGTCAAATAAATTCACCATGGCAGTTTGTTCGCAGGGCGATTGATATATCATTTGACGAATTATTGAGTAGAAATAGTTCCCGATATTCTCTGAATAACTTGCAGATTACCCCCCCCCCCCTCCTCCGATGCTTTATTACAGCATAACAAAACACTATATATCCCACTGAAACTGACGTCGTGGAAGTACTCATTGCCCTTGGAATGTAGACAGGAGTAGAATAAACATACCGTCAACTACACCTGGATACTTCCGTATTTTATCAACATTTTCTTTCTTAAAGGCGAGAGTCCACAGTGCACAAGCAGCTAGACGTTGTTCGTCGTGTGTACAGTCAGATTGTAATAGTTTATACAGAGGCGGCAGTATACCTTGCTCCACTAATTTCATCTAAAAAGTACAAAGTTGACAATTAGCCGGGGTTAGAACAACAGAAACGCGTGTGTGAGGGAGGAACTATGGCAGAATTTGGAGAAATAGCACAGACAAAACAACCAAAAGACTTGCAGAGATCAATACAACAAATTGAGCTGATAAATTTAGCACAAGAACTGAGAAAAAACTATTTTGCTACTATTTTTTCTGCCACCCCGGGTTTCTAACTGCCCACCTCTTTATACTGACGCAGTGGCGGATCCAGCAAAATGTATTGGGGGCCAAGCTTCGCTTAAAATTACGGAGCGTAAATCGCAGAGAAGCTATGCGTAATCCAGATGATATGAATCGTCATGCGTTTGGGGGGGGGGGTATGCCCCACAGTATTGTGTACATTGTGATATAAATCTGATTAATATTGATACTATATGCTGTCCATACAATGGATACAGAATAATAGATGGTTTACCTTGTTGGAGTCATTGACTGCTAACTTTGTCATGCCAGCGACCAGCTCTGTTGTGTGAAACCCGTTATGGACCGTCTCCCGATGATCTGTGGCTTCTACTGCGGACTCCAACATGTCGACAAAGAACTGAATGTTTTCATTTCCAGTATTTATCTTATCGTTCTCCTTTTCGTTCACGATGTAAGACAGCGACAACAGTGCATACGATCTGTACAATATCTTCTCCAATGCAAGGTAGTGCTGTAGAAGTTTCACGGCACCCGCATCGCGTGCGTAATGGCGGTTGCCATCGTAATTACGTACGATGTTGTGCGTTGTTGCTAGGAGGCTGCCCAAGTAACGATCCGTCAGTTCATGTGTACTTGTAGATGTTGAGTACGCCTTGAAGGCTTTTAGATCTTCAACTATGATGGCAATAATTCCAGCTTTGCCAACCTCTTTACACATTTTCGGCGAGGCATCACATGTATTCCAGAGTACAGACGTCGCACAGTAGCATGAATAGAGGGCCATAATATCGCTATTTTTCTCCCAGTTAAATATATTATTACGTTTGTGCAGTTGATCTATTATATGGATGTACAACGACGGATATCGGTCTGCCAAGTAATCGGCTAACTGTTTTGTTTTCTTGCCTTCAGTTTTCGGATTGTAAAACATCGATAACCGTAACAAATAACTTTCCATGATTTCTTGAGTTGCATAGTCGGTCTGATTTTCTAAAAAATCAAGCATGGAATTGATGGTGGCCTGATCTTCGACGATTAGGCTATAGTCACTATCGTCTTTTTCTGCAAAGACCTTATCTTCTTTCTCAAAAATTACTGAGTTTGTCAAATTTGTTGTTGAATTATCTGTACGACTGTGTGTGCTCACACCATGAGTGGTGATATTCCTGGTTGAACTCGGTGCACATCCCATTTTAACGCACTGCCTTATGGGTCATCAAAGTCGCATCTCTAACGGCAAATTACAGTTTCAAAAAGCAAACATTAGAAGTGAACACAGATTTGAAAACTTTTAAAGAAGATACACACGTATTTTAGGAAAACAGGTCTGGGTTTCGTCTCATTTCAGTGATGTTGTAATACATTTATTATGAAATGTGGAAATTTCCAACCACCTCGGGGGGGGGGGGGGGGGCTGGATATACGTATGCGCCAAAGCTACTTTCTGTGGGTATTATCTTGCAACAGCAACACATTTCAAATGATAAACATTTTCACTGCGTGTTGTTGAACTTCAATAACATCTTGTCACATTTGGTGTGTGTGTGAGCAATTTTCCATCTGCTGCCCAGCCAGATAACGATATACTCTCCGGGACATAACATAGTCACCTTTTATCTAATACGGCTGTTAAAGAAACAAATGGCGTCTATATGTTGCTTACCCCCCCCCCCTCGAATGTGCATTCAAACGCTTGACTACTTCAAAATGTCGGCAATATAAGTTAGAGTGAACACCGCCTGAAATCAGTCAACTGAGTCTGAACTTACCTGATTACTTACTCTCTCCCTTATATCTGAAAGATACTCACATCGTTTCCATGACAACCGAGCAACATTAACACTCAAACATGTAACTAATTTATCCTATATCATGTATGAGTACAGAAACATACGTGTATCTACGATCGCGTGCTGTCAACATGGCCGTCGTTGCGCACTAGCAAATGTATTGACACTCGATTTCTTTTGTTATTCTAACAATACACGGGAACAACGACTCTCTTGTAAGGTTGTCAATGCACTGGTGTCAAAAGTCACGCAACAACAAGAAATGTATAGACGATTGGTCGATATCGCAAGTAATACGTAAAAAGACAAAACTTTAGAGCGCAGATGTACTGACACCATAGCAACCGTCAGAATGTCAAGTTATCAATTGTCAATATTTGTATTTTTTTACATGCAACTCTCTGGCATAGAACCTAGCAGTTTTCTTTAAAAAAATATGGGCCAAATACAACGCAACAAATACTACATTGTGCATTTTAAAAACTAATAATAATAAAATAATTCAAGAAAATAAAATATATATGAGATGTTTTAGACGTAATATGAACAGATGATAACGAGCCTGTGTGTAATAATTGGTCAATACCACAATCATAATATGTGTAATAATTAGTCAATGCCACAGTCATATTATGTGTAATAATTGGTCAATACCACAGTCATATTATGTGTAATAATTAATCAATACCACAGTCATATTATGTGTTATGATTGGTCAATACCACAGTCATATTATGTGTAATAATTGGTCAATACCACAGTCATATTATGTGTAATAATTAGTCAAAACCACAGTCATATTATGTGTAATAATTGGTCAATATCACAGTCATATTATGTGTAATAATTGGTCAATATCACAGTCATATTATGTGTAATAATTGGTCAATGCCACAGTCATATTATGTGTAATAATTAGTCAATACCACAGTCATATTATGTGTAATAATTGGTCAATATCACAGTCATATTATGTGTAATAATTGGTCAATATCACAGTCATATTATGTGTAATAATTGGTCAATGCCACAGTCATATTATGTGTAATAATTAGTCAATACCACAGTCATAATATGTGTAATAATTGGTCAATACCACAGTCATAATATGTGTAATAATTGGTCAATACCACAGTCATATTATGTGTAATAATTAGTCAATGCCACAGTCATATTATGTGTAATAATTAGTCAATACCACAGTCATAATATGTGTAATAATTGGTCAATACCACAGTCATATTATGTGTAATAATTAGTCAATACCACAGTCATAATATGTGTAATAATTAGTCAATACCACAGTCATATTATGTGTAATAATTGGTCAATGCCACAATCATATTATGTGTAATAGTTAGTCAATACCACAGTCATATTATGTGTAATAATTGGTCAATACCACAGTCATATTATGTGTAATAATTAGTCAATACCACAGTCATATTATGTGTAATAATTGGTCAATACCACAGTCATATTATGTGTAATAATTGGTCAATACCACAGTCATATTATGTGTAATAATTAGTCAATACCACAGTCATATTATGTGTAATAATTGGTCAATACCACAGTCATATTATGTGTAATAATTGGTCAATACCACAGTCATATTATGTGTAATAATTGGTCAATACCACAGTCATAATATGTGTAATAATTAGTCAATGCCACAGTCATATTATGTGTAATAATTAGTCAATACCACAGTCATATTATGTGTAATAATTGGTCAATACCACAGTCATATTATGTGTAATAATTGGTCAATACCACAGTCATAATATGTGTAATAATTAGTCAATGCCACAGTCATATTATGTGTAATAATTAGTCAATACCACAGTCATATTATGTGTAATAATTGGTCAATACCACAGTCATATTATGTGTAATAATTGGTCAATACCACAGTCATATTATGTGTAATAATTGGTCAATACCACAGTCATATTATGTGTAATAATTAATCAATACCACAGTCATATTATGTGTTATGATTGGTCAATACAACAGTCATATTATGTGTAATAATTGGTCAATACCACAGTCATATTATGTGTTATGATTGGTCAATACAACAGTCATATTATGTGTAATAATTGGTCAATACCACAGTCATATTATGTGTAATAATTAGTCAATACCACAGTCATATTATGTGTAATAATTGGTCAATACCACAGTCATATTATGTGTAATAATTGGTCAATACCACAATCATAATATGTGTAATAATTAGTCAATACCACAGTCATATTATGTGTAATAATTGGTCAATACCACAGTCATATTATGTGTAATAATTAATCAATACCACAGTCATATTATGTGTTATGATTGGTCAATACAACAGTCATATTATGTGTAATAATTAATCAATACCACAGTCATATTATGTGTAATAATTAGTCAATACCACAGTCATATTATGTGTAATAATTGGTCAATATCACAGTCATATTATGTGTAATAATTAGTCAATACCACAGTCATATTATGTGTAATAATTAGTCAATACCACAGTCATATTATGTGTAATAATTGGTCAATACCACAATCATAATATGTGTAATAATTAGTCAATGCCACAGTCATATTATGTGTAATAATTGGTCAATACCACAATCATAATATGTGTAATAATTAGTCAATGCCACAGTCATATTATGTGTAATAATTGGTCAATACCACAGTCATATTATGTGTAATAATTAATCAATACCACAGTCATATTATGTGTAATAATTAATCAATACCACAGTCATATTATGTGTTATGATTGGTCAATACAACAGTCATATTATGTGTAATAATTGGTCAATACCACAGTCATATTATGTGTAATAATTAGTCAATACCACAGTCATATTATGTGTAATAATTGGTCAATATCACAGTCATATTATGTGTAATAATTGGTCAATATCACAGTCATATTATGTGTAATAATTAGTCAATACCACAGTCATATTATGTGTAATAATTGGTCAATACCACAATCATAATATGTGTAATAATTAGTCAATGCCACAGTCATATTATGTGTAATAATTGGTCAATACCACAGTCATATTATGTGTAATAATTAATCAATACCACAGTCATATTATGTGTTATGATTGGTCAATACAACAGTCATATTATGTGTAATAATTAGTCAAAACCACAGTCATATTATGTGTAATAATTGGTCAATATCACAGTCATATTATGTGTAATAATTGGTCAATACCACAGTCATATTATGTGTAATAATTAGTCAAAACCACAGTCATATTATGTGTAATAATTGGTCAATACCACAGTCATATTATGTGTAATAATTGGTCAATACCACAGTCATATTATGTGTAATAATTGGTCAATACCACAGTCATATTATGTGTAATGATTGGTCAATATCACAGTCATATTATGTGTAATAATTGGTCAATACCACAGTCATATTATGTGTAATAATTGGTCAATACCACAGTCATATTCTGTGTAATAATTGGTCAATATCACAGTCATATTATGTGTAATAATTAGTCAATACCTCAGTGTCATAATTTGTCAATACCACAGTCATATTATGTGTAATAATTGGTCAATACCACAGTCATATTATGTGTAATAATTGGTCAATACCACAGTCATATTATGTGTAATGATTGGTCAATATCACAGTCATATTATGTGTAATAATTGGTCAATACCACAGTCATATTATGTGTAATAATTGGTCAATACCACAGTCATATTCTGTGTAATAATTGGTCAATATCACAGTCATATTATGTGTAATAATTAGTCAATACCTCAGTGTCATAATTGGTCAATACCACAGTCATATTATGTGTAATAATTGGTCAATACCACAGTCATATTATGTGTAATAATTAGTCAATACCACAGTCATATTATGTGTAATGATTGGTTAATACCACAGTCATATTATGCGTAATAATTGGTCAATACCACAGTCATATTATGTGTAATGATTGGTTAATACCACAGTCATATTATGCGTAATAATTGGTCAATACCACAGTCATATTATGTGTAATGATTGGTTAATACCACAGTCCTATTAGGTGTAATAATTGGTCAATACCACAGTCATATTATGATTGGTTAATACCACAGTCATATTATGCGTAATAATTGGTCAATACCACAGTCATATTATGTGTAATGATTGGTTAATACCACAGTCATATTATGTGTAATAATTAGTCAATACCACAGTCATATTATGTGTAATAATTTGTCAATGCCACAATCATATTATGTGTAATAATTAGTCAATACCACAGTCATATTATGTGTAATAATTGGTCAATACCACAGTCATATTATGTGTAATAATTAGTCAATACCACAGTCATATTATGTGTAATAATTGGTCAATGCCACAATCATATTATGTGTAATAATTAGTCAATACCACTGTCATATTATATGTAATAGTTAGTCAATACCACAGTCATATTATGTGTAATAATTGGTCAATACCACAGTCATATTATGTGTAATAATTGGTCAATACCACAGTCATATTATGTGTAAAGATTGGTCAATACCACAGTCATATTATGTGTAATAATTGGTCAATACCACAGTCATATTATGTGTAATAATTGGTCAATACCACAGTCATATTATGTGTAATAATTGGTCAATACCACAGTCATATTATGTGTAATAATTGGTCAATACCACAGTCATATTATGTGTAATAATTGGTCAATACCACAGTCATATTATGTGTAATAATTGGTCAATACCACAGTCATATTATGTGTAATAATTGGTCAATATCACAGTCATATTATGTGTAATAATTGGTCAATACCACAGTCATAGTATGTGTAATAATTGGTCAATACCACAGTCATATTCTGTGTAATAATTGGTCAATATCACAGTCATATTATGTGTAATAATTAGTCAATACCTCAGTGTCATAATTGGTCAATACCACAGTCATATTATGTGTAATAATTGGTCAATACCACAGTCATATTATGTGTAATAATTAGTCAATACCACAGTCATATTATGTGTAATGATTGGTTAATACCACAGTCATATTATGCGTAATAATTGGTCAATACCACAGTCATATTATGTGTAATGATTGGTTAATACCACAGTCATATTATGCGTAATAATTGGTCAATACCACAGTCATATCATGTGTAATGATTGGTTAATACCACAGTCCTATTAGGTGTAATAATTGGTCAATACCACAGTCATATTATGATTGGTTAATACCACAGTCATATTATGCGTAATAATTGGTCAATACCACAGTCATATTATGTGTAATGATTGGTTAATACCACAGTCATATTATGTGTAATAATTAGTCAATACCACAGTCATATTATGTGTAATAATTGGTCAATGCCACAATCATATTATGTGTAATAATTAGTCAATGCCACAGTCATATTATGTGTAATAATTGGTCAATACCACAGTCATATTATGTGTAATAATTGGTCAATGCCACAATCATATTATGTGTAATAATTAGTCAATGCCACAGTCATATTATGTGTAATAATTGGTCAATACCACAGTCATATTATGTGTAATAATTAGTCAATACCACAGTCATATTATGTGTAATAATTGGTCAATACCACAGTCATATTATGTGTAATAATTAGTCAATACCACAGTCATATTATGTGTAATAATTGGTCAATGCCACAATCATATTATGTGTAATAATTAGTCAATACCACTGTCATATTATATGTAATAGTTAGTCAATACCACAGTCATATTATGTGTAATAATTGGTCAATACCACAGTCATATTATGTGTAATAATTGGTCAATACCACAGTCATATTATGTGTAATGATTGGTCAATACCACAGTCATATTATGTGTAATAATTGGTCAATACCACAGTCATATTATGTGTAATAATTGGTCAATACCACAGTCATATTATGTGTAATAATTAGTCAATACCACAGTCATATTATGTATAATAATTGGTCAATACCACAGTCATATTATGTGTAATAATTAGTCAATACCACAGTCATATTATGTGTAATAATTGGTCAATGCCACAATCATATTATGTGTAATAATTAGTCAATGCCACAGTCATATTATGTGTAATAATTAGTCAATACCACAGTCATATTATGCGTAATAATTGGTCAATACCACAGTCATATTATATGTAATAATTAGTCAATACCACAGTCATATTATGTGTAATAATTGGTCAATACCACAGTCATATTATGTGTAATAATTGGTCAATACCACAGTCATATTATGTGTAATGATTGGTCAATATCACAGTCATATTATGTGTAATAATTGGTCAATACCACAGTCATATTATGTGTAATAATTGGTCAATACCACAGTCATATTCTGTGTAATAATTGGTCAATATCACAGTCATATTATGTGTAATAATTAGTCAATACCTCAGTGTCATAATTGGTCAATACCACAGTCATATTATGTGTAATAATTGGTCAATACCACAGTCATATTATGTGTAATAATTGGTCAATACCACAGTCATATTATGTGTAATGATTGGTCAATATCACAGTCATATTATGTGTAATAATTGGTCAATACCACAGTCATATTATGTGTAATGATTGGTTAATACCACAGTCATATTATGCGTAATAATTGGTCAATACCACAGTCATATTATGTGTAATGATTGGTTAATACCACAGTCCTATTAGGTGTAATAATTGGTTAATACCACAGTCATATTATGCGTAATAATTGGTCAATACCACAGTCATATTATGTGTAATGATTGGTTAATACCACAGTCCTATTAGGTGTAATAATTGGTCAATACCACAGTCATATTATGTGTAATAATTAGTCAATACCACAGTCATACTATGTGTAATAATTAGTCAATGCCACAGTCATATTATGTGTAATAATTGGTCAATACCACAGTCATATTATGTGTAATAATTAGTCAATGCCACAGTCATATTATGTGTAATAATTGATCAATATCACAGTTATATTATGTGTAATAATTAGTCAATACCACAGTCGTATTATGTGTAATAATTGGTCAATACTACAGTCATATTATGTGTAATAATTGGTCAATACCACAGTCATATTATGTGTAATAATTGGTCAATATCACAGTCATATTATGTGTAATAATTGGTCAATACCACAGTCATATTATGTGTAATAATTGGTCAATACCACAGTCATATTATGTGTAATAATTGGTCAATACCACAGTCATATTATGTGTAATAATTGGTCAATACCACAGTCATATTATGTGTAATAATTGGTCAATATCACAGTAATATTATGTGTAATAATTAGTCAATACCACAGTCATATTATGTATAATTGGTCAATACCACAGTCATATTATGTGTAAAAATTGGTCAATACCACAGTCATATTATGTGTAATAATTAGTCAATGCCACAGTCATATTATGTGTAATAATTGGTTAATACCACAGTCATATTATGTGTAATGATTGGTTAATATCACAGTCATATTATGTGTAATGATTGGTTAATACCACAGTCGTATTATGTGCAATGATTGGTCAATACCACAGTCGTATTATGTGTAATGATTGGTCAATACCACAGTCATATTATGTGTAATAATTGGTCAATACCACAGTCACATTATGTTTAATAATTGGTCAATACCACAGTCATATTATGTGTAATGATTAGTCAATACCACAGTCATATTATGTGTAATAATTGGTCAATACCACAGTAATATTATGTGTAATGATTGTTCAATACCACAGTCATATTATGTGTAATGATTGGTTAATACGTGTGCATATTAATAAGGTCGCGTGCCAGATTTACCTATACACGTGCAGGTAATTTAGGACATGAGAGTTTATATTTCTTCTAACGAATCGTGCTTTGTCAAAACACATTGCAAGTTTATATAACTTCATCATGATAATTTATATATTTATATGTATTCAACTGAATATCATATAAAGTGGAGATGGAATTTGTAAACTTTGATTTGATGAGGCAAAATACTTTAGTTTACGTTAACCCTTGACTTCATAAAACATTTTACTTTACAAAGAACTTTATTTTATACCTGGTTTTAGCTTTTTGTGACAACATATTTGGGTGTTTCTTTTTGTTCGATTTTGTGAACGTTATACATGTGAACTGTTTTTTAGTAGAATCCTTATAACATGTGAATTGATTCTTCAGTATTTATTGCGCATATTTTGTCGTTTTTCCATATATCAAGTGTATTAAAGCGGGAGGGTTGTCACCTGCGCACGCGCTGGAATTCAGTTCCAAGCGACGATATCAACACACGCTAAAAACGCAGGTAGACGCCTGTTTGTAAACAATGACACGCTATTGCCATCTGACGCATGCGCAGGTGACGACTCCCCCGCTTCAAATGTTGTCGTTGTAGTGTTAGGTTCGGACTGCATACATTGGTAAATACCAACCATGAAGAAAATGTAACGAAACGCTCGCGCCGTAGATTACATATTGTATTGAGTATTGAAAAGAAAACACAAACATAGAAATTCCAAAATAAATTGAATGTTTATTTCAATCTGCTTGATATTATCACAGCCACAGAGAATATTAATAATATTGATATACGTCAAGAAATAAAAATTACAATAATACAAATGATTAGCTTTGAGGCACTTGTGCTTATATTAAGAATTTGTTTTCTGTAAAAAGTTTCAAAATTTACGGTCTGTACAGATAATACGCAGCTCATGCTTAATTAGAGACAAATACAAAAAGTTGTAACAATTTATGTGAAACATTTTCAAAGCATTCGCTTACACATTATTTTTTTCTGTTTACTGCTTTTACAAGCAGGCAAAATAATCTCACAAACTTACAAAAAACTATAAGGCGTGGCAGAGTAAACATGCAATCTTCCAATCGCTGCAACCGTTGGTACAATCACGTGATTAACATGGATGTGTTCCGCGGTTAAAGCATTGCGAATTGCCACTACTGAATACAATTAGTAAACAATGTATTTTTAGAATTCCTGTAATATATGTTTATAATGTCTATTTTAAAAAAGTTATTGATACTGCAACGTCATGTGAACCAAATGTGCGTACATGTTACTATTGTAACAATATACGTAACAATGAACGCCACACAATACGTTACATTATAATCATAATCAAATAAAACACAGCAACTCGTTATTGATATATACATGAATACAATCAAGGATTGAGGTATGCATAATTGTGATATGCAATGGTGATCTCGCGTGAATTAAAACAAAAACGCGTTAAGTGCGATAGGATCCCAAAACTACATTTCTTGAAATCATATTAAATGCAAATTTATAGCTTTGTGCTCATCTCATATAGTTTTTGGTAGTTGATTATTCGCAAAGCATGATTTGTTTTTTTAAGTTTCCGTTTACGCTATTGAACATTTTCAAGGATCCACTCGTGTCGATTTCTTCCTACAGGCAAACAAGTTTTAAATTATTTTAACGATAGCTGAAAACGAATAGTTATATTTTTAACAATCTGATCAAAGAATAATGGTTCCTAATGTGTTACTCAAGTTCTTTAAGCTGACCGCGTTCTGTCGATTGACAGGCGAAGAAATTAACGAAAGCATGCATCAGCTGATGAAGTTTGTAACAATAAACAAACACAATTATTGACCTGTATTGACATTGATACAAATCGCCAATGAAAAAAAAAACTTCGGACACTAGTAACAGGAATGGAAAGACATCCTTTTCTATTTGTACGTCGGAAGAAGCCCTACATTTTTGGTATTACTGTGCCCAAAGAGACTGTCGACTGTCCATAGCATACACACCGACAGAAATAATTCCTGAAAACCTTACCTCATTATCCCTCACGGAGTTCCCGCAGTGCATTCGTGCAAGCTGTCCTCAAGTCGGTGTTCTCACTTCCTTGGCGATTTTTCAGAGCTATGCAGAAAATGATACCACAAAAAGGATATGTTACTGGAACGAGGATATACTTGCTCTATTACATTTATTACATATGTTTTGGGCGCAAATATTTAAAACACCAGTCGTCATGTAGCGCGAATTTCGATTTCGTGCGCAAGGTATGTTGGAAAAAACACAATTAAGTCGCCCTCAAGAAATCAGAAATTTCAACTTTTTAAAGGATATTCACTTTGATTTGATAATAACACATTTGCATACGCTTGTTTCAGTGGATTTCACTGATTTTAGAGAATAAAACGAATTTTCTGTTTCGGCAAAAGTAAAACAGAATTTAATAAAGAAACCACTATTGGACCCCAAGTAATTCATATTCATATTTCAGAATCTATTGATCATACTGAACTTACCTTCTACACATCCCTCCTCTTTCCGGATACGATCTTTGTTATCATTATGTGATGCTAATGTCCAAATTGCAGTAGCCGCTAAACAGTGTTCTTCCGTTGAACGTTTGGATGCCAGGGTGTTGACAAGTAAAGGCAGTACGCCCTTATTCACTAATTTGACCTAAAGATGTAAACAAATAATACAGAGGCCAAATAATAACCAAAACTTTTAATAGGATTCATGTATAGGGGCTATATATTAGATTATCTCAATCCTTGGGTATTTTGAACGGAAATGTTTATATAAGCCGAAAGAGCCAAAACGCTGGTAAAGAATTCGTCTCAATTCAGTATATTATTATCATTTTCTACGAAAGAAATCAACCCAACCACGAGTGGATATCACCCCCACCATGCTGGTATCATTTGATACCAGGTAGAGCAATCCGCTCACGAGTGGAAAATCTCCCTACCTTGTTGTTAACATTCGCTATGCGATATATCAACCCACCCACGAATGGACTCCTGACCTTGTATCTCTTCACTTTGTTTCGATCAGTTGCTTCGAGATCGTACAACATCAACCCACCCACGAAAGAGTATCTTGTTGGTATCATTTGCCACAAAATACTAGTAGATCCACCTATGCACATGTTGGGTGCTACCTTACCTTAATACTTTCATCCCCTTTAGGATCTGAGTCGACTTCCTGAAGGGAGTAAACCAAAATAAGGACGGACTGTGCTTGGATGGCAGCATTTTGGCAATCCAGATATTTGGATAGAATTTCTTCTGCGTTTGCTTCTCGGAAACGGTGCCCGTTATCCGAACAGTTACGAATAGCACTGAGCAGAATCGCCAGGTTAGAGCGCATTGCTTTGTCAGCATTAATTGGAGTGGAATTTTCAGTTCCAGTCAGTTTATTTGATGCGTATTCAGGTTGTTCGAGCTGGGATAAGAGTATTTCTATAATTCTATATTTTCCGATTTCCCGGCACATTCTCGGAGAGCATTCAGCTGCGTGCCAAAGTACCACCTTTGCGTAGTCAAAACTGCTCGCAGCACATATCTCAGTCGGATCTTTTCCTGATGGTTTTGACGCATCCAGTACCAGGTGATAGTTTTTCAAATTATGCCACATTTTTAAAAATAATTGTGCATAATTTAGTTTAATCAGATAGGTACTCTTTTTGATCGTAGCTTCTTTGTCTTTTGGGTTTATTTGCTCTACCATTTCCTCTAAAATACGGAGAGTCTGGTGGTCGGCATAGTCACTCGTGTTGTTTAAATCAGAGATCCACTTATCAATTTCTTTTTTCAGTGGCACGTCAGCGTAATACTTGTCATCAAACTTCTCTTCTTCACCGTGGATTCCATCGTGGTCATTCGATTTGCTGGCTTCGTGCCCACGAGGCACGTTTTCGGCAGGGTACACAGTTGCACTGGCTCCGCAACCCATTATGATTCTGTGGAAAATATATTCAATTCATTAGTTCTGCAGAGAAATAAAGTTAAAGCGGGGGAGTAGTCACCTGCTCATGCGTCAGATGGCCATAGCGTGTCATTGTTTACAAACAAGCGTCTACCCATGAGCCTTGGCGTTTTTTGCGTGTGTGACTCAATTGGGACTCAATTCCCGCGCGTGCGCAGGTGACGATCCTCCCGCTTTAATTTTTAGCTGTTCAAAACACTGTTGCTAGGCATATTATCCACACAAGCAAGGTATCATCAGAACCAATGTAACGAGTGAGACAGGTTAAACAGTTGACCAAAAACAGAAAATAGAGAATATATCTGGGCTGCTAAAGTTTAAGCAAGGTAATGGTTGTGCCAAAATGACTGGCATTTTGTATGGCTGTTATAGACGTGTTTGTCCCGTGAGATATACCTATTCGATTAATTTATAATTTAATATCTCATATGCTTTGTAAGCGCGTCTGGGCATGCAAAAGGTAAGTATATGGTAAGTGTACAGGTATTTAGTGGGTTTCGAGTTAGCAAGAACTAGCCTCGTACCACGACCACTACTAAGAGTGATTTGTACTAGGCTCTATAATTACCTAACTAAGATACCTAGGGGAGGTCTATAATGTGTTTGACCCCCCCATATGATTACATTAAGGTAGAGATGCAGTTTATTTGGCATGCTTTTTAATTGAGTAATTAGACAATGAAGATGGTATTATATATCCAACATGTTATATATTTTCTGAAAGCTTATTATACAAACTTTGTAAAACTTGTCTTTATTTCAAATATCCAGAATGCGTTTTTGATTTTGGGTCAAAAATATGCTTTTTTGGGCAAAAGTGGTTTAAAAAAAATTAGCTTAAAAACAACATAAATTCGTCTACATTATTGCTAAATTTCACAAAGACAAACATGTGTCGAATTTTTACACGCGTTGTATACGTCGCTATGGGTTCCCCCATCAACACCACGTGGTGCGACAAGAGGCATGGTAACCCACAATTATTATGCATATATTTTGTATTGTTCTAGGTCGCACATGTATCAAGTTTTTTTTGACATTGTAAAATATTTTTTTTTCTTAATATAATGCGGAGGGCTTACAAAACAAAGTATACTGAAAGATAAAAGCTGGTAAGATAAGAATACAAAAACGGATGTAACACTATGAAAATACATTCAATAATATATAATTATGTATTAATGGTAATTATATTAAATTTAACCATTTATCATTATGTTTGTCCAGTTTATTTTGCCTGTTTGCGATGTATTCTTCCATACGTCGTGTTTGCTGATTTAATAATTGAAATAATTGAAAGGAAGGTTTGCTCTATTGTATTTTACATTGATATAGTTATTGTTTTCCAAGGATATACAATAAGATGGTTTAACATTTTTAAGAAATCTGAGGAGCCCAGTATTATTTGTTGGAGAGATAGGGGTTCTGTTGAAATCATCACTTTTCGAAACGCGTTTGAAAAAGCTCTCCAAAAGGCCCGAGAGTACGTACAGTAATAACACAGATGATCTCTGGTTTCGATTTCGCAGCGACACAGAAAACACAATGGATCACTAACTTTGGGCGACTTCATTCTGCATAAATCACCACTCGTGTAAAGAAATCGATGTAGTAATTTAAACTGAGAATTTATAGCTTTGGTATCTATTGTGCTCAAAAACGGAAGAACGTAATACTTGGCAAGATCGGACCACCGTGACGTCAGATTAAATCACAAAATAGCCTGAAGCTATTGGTAACTGGCTGTTTATGCATAATAGCATACATTTTAATATATATTTGCTCAGTTTTTTTATAATGTGATGATTAATCCTAAAATTGTTGGTGGAAAGTTGAAAGGTAAATTATTATGCAAATTGGTGTCGTAATTATTATGGATGTATATCCAAAATTAATTAGATCGTCGAATTGTCTTAGGGTATATATCAACCAAAATTCATTGAAATAAGATGATAAGTACATGAGATATCGCTGGAAAAGCTTAAAACTCACTAGTTATTATGCAAATAAGATATTTACTGCACAGATTTTAATGTAAAACTAATAAGGTCTGTAAAATTAGCTAATTATCATACAAATTAGATAATTAATATGCATGTGGATTTTAACCAAAACCTAATCAAATCTGCGCAATGGCCCAGAGCATCTATGCATCAGGTCTCATCAAAAACCAACATATCTAGAGATATTGACGCACTAACTGCAAAGACTCCTATTATTTGCTTCGCACACGAGAGTCAAAAAATTGCTGCCAACATTGTATGACCTGTTCACAACAAAATTGTTGTTTATGTAGTTGGTATGGACGTTTCTGGCTGCTAAGGACATAACCGCAAGCAAGTTATCACCAGAACCAATGTAACTAGTAAGACATAAGTTTACCAAAAGCGTCGTAAAATAGAAAATATATCCTGGTTGCTAAAGGTGAGCAGGGTATCGGTTGCTAAGAGCCAAAATGTCATTTCATATCTTTATACCACCTGACCTGTAGACTGGTAATTTGTGTGGTTGTTATGGACGTGTAAACTTGTCCTATGGGACCCACCTGTTTTATTAATTTATATTTTAATGTTTCACATCTTATGTAAGAGCGTCTAGGCATATTGCTAAATATGCTTTGTAAGCGCGTCTGGGCATGCAAAAGGTAAGTATATGGTAAGTGTACAGGTATTTAGTGGGTTTCGAGTTAGCAAGAACTAACCTCGTACCACTACCACTACTAAGAGTGATTTGTACTAGGCTCTATAATTACCTAACTAAAATGCATGGGGGAGGTCTATAATGTGTTTGACAAGCAGAGCAGATACCCCCATATGATTACATTAAGTGACAACGTCATAAATTCCGTCTACCTAATTGGTAAAGTGCAGCTTAAAACGCTAAATTTCGTGAAAACAAACAGGTGTCGAAATTTCACACGCGTTGTATACGTCGTTATGCTCCCCATCGAACACCACGTGGTGCGACAAGGGGCATGGTAACCCACAATTATTATGCATATATTTTGTATTGTTCTAGGTCGCACATATACCAAGTTCTTTTATAATGTAATGATTAATTCTAAAAATATTGGTGGAAAGTTGAAAAGTAAATTATTATGCAAATTGGATAATTAATATGTATGGATTTTAACCAAAACCTAATCAAATCTGTACATTAGCCCAGAGCATCTATACATCAGGTCTCATCAAAAACCAACATATAGTTCTTGAGATATCAGTGGAACGGACAGACACACAGACATATACCGACGCATTAACTGCAAAAGACTCCTATTATTTGCTTCGCACACGAGAGTCAAAAAATGGCTGCCAACATTGTATGACCTGTTCACAGCCACAACAAAATTGTTGTTTATGTGGTTGGTATGGACGTTTCTGGTTGCTAAGGACATAACCATAAGCAAGTTATCACCAGAAGCAATGTAACTAGTAAGACATAAGTTTACCAAAAGCGTCATAAAATAGAAAATATATCCTGGTTGCTAAAGGTGAGCACGGTATCGGTTGCTAAGAGCCAAAATGTCATTTCATATCTTTATACCACCTGACCTGTAGACTGGTAATTTGTGTGGTTGCTATGGACGTGTAAACTTGTCCTATGGGACGCACCTGTTTGATTAATTTATATTTTAATGTTTCACATCTTATGTAAGAGCGTCTGGACATATTTCTAAATATCGGAGTCGCCCTTTGTTTTCAGTTTAAAAAAACATCGACTGTTGTCATACAATGACCTAAGCTGGCAGCTAGCAACTGTAGCTATGAACAAAACAACGTATCGTGTTTAAGTAGCATGACCAATTCTTACTTTCGATATTATATGTTGTCCATATGTATTTTGATTTCAATGAAATATTATCTTAATGTAACTGCACTTACCTTAAACTGTACACGGTAAGTATACAAGTATTCAGGAAGTTGTGTCTAACAGGTGATATCAGCGACTATAGTCCAACTATTGTTAGATTAATTGGTCATAGATTAAACATTTATTTTACCTGTTTGACGCAAAGCAGACCCACGTGACCAGAGCCCACGGTACGAGGTTTTACCCAGAATTCAACACGTTCTGTACCAACGCATATTGCTATGCGCAGAACTGAAATTCTGGCATCGTTCTGCGCAAAAACCGTTTTAGCGCTTGAGTTGTTTCCGGGTTAGCCTTTCATGTGCTTATCGTGCGATTTATTGTACCAATATCACATTTTCTGGACGTATTCCTACACAATCATGCTAAGAGTATCCAAAAGAGTCAAGCAGGCAAGTTTAGCCGCAAAAATACGTGGGAAATTGGCTTCAACTGCTCACTCGATCGCCGATGTTGTCCGTCGGCACACAAGGTCGTTCGCTTTCTGATCTTTCTTCCGAGATTTTGACTCGAATATTCGGGTTTTGTTGCTTTTTTTAATGACAGTGATGACTATAGTTCACAGTTCGAGAAAGTTAAAACGATGTGCTCACTTCGAATGGTTTGTAGGCGATTTTATGCTATCGCGTCG
This sequence comes from Saccoglossus kowalevskii, assembly GCF_978046115.1. NCBI lineage: Eukaryota > Metazoa > Hemichordata > Enteropneusta > Harrimaniidae > Saccoglossus > Saccoglossus kowalevskii. The sequence continues at coordinate 12,157,680 of NC_140644.1, read as the reverse complement.
AATGATTTGTTCGTTATGGGAATGACGGCAAGCTCTATTGCCAGCCGTGCTTTTCACAGATTTAAGCTGATGAAGGCGAGATCGCTCGTTGCTAATGAAATAGGGCAACTTTCCGATTTGATCATTCAAAAAGGGCCATCTCAAGTAAGACAAGTGGTGAGAAATTTGCTGGAAAATTTAAAGGGTCACGAATGGGATGATTCAAAGAAATATTTGGAAGTCTCTCTTGCAGTTCTATTTAGCACGAAAAGATCAGCAATTTCTAAGAAAACCACTGGAAGTCGAGCCTACGGCAGAGCTCCAGAAGGAGTACCTACACTTTATGCAAATTTTTTAAAAATTATGCTAATTTATTCATGACGTATCAGTTTCTGTGCTCATGAATATTCATTAATTTGTGGGTCAATACATTTTAAAAGGGGCGATATATTATTTTTGGGGGAAGAGTTAGAAAGGGGGATTAGCAATCCTTAGGGGGTCAATACAAAAGAAGGGACCCATTTGGAAAGCAGCCATGCTTCTCGTGTCTGTTGTTGCACGTGACCTACAGCTGTTAACTGTGTTCGTTCTTCGACTGGCTTCCATATGGGTAGTATTCTTGTGTTCTGTTTTCCTGACTTGAGTTTTTGAATCCGCTGTTTATGTTTTTAACGTCTTTCATGTCTTTTGTAGGAGTGTCCAATCCGTGATTCGAACTTGCGATCTTTGAGTTCCCAGCGCACTGTCTTGTCCACTGTACCATGAGTGTCTTCACACAGGAGTTAGGATTTAAGTCCTATTCATAGGAGCACTGTCTTCACTAGCATTCAAAAATCTAACTAAACATACTGGATTCGAACCAGCGATCGCTCACATTGCTGACATTGCTGACAATACAACATATTTCTATTATTGAGTTACAATTGTACAAAAAATTGCCAATTTTGTGTTTTTACTTGTGTAAACTATAGGCATGCCATAACCCGTTAGTGTACATCTTGCCAATTGGGTGTTTGCCATTTGCGTTGCCCATACCTGACCCGACCCTAACCCTAATGTCAAGACACATTCCTGTTAATAATTCCGTTGCCCATACCTGACCCGACCCTAACCCTAATGCCAAGACACGTTCCTGTTTATAATTGCTCAATAATGATACTCTGTTGTGCACTGTCTGCGGGTAAGTTGCATTGATGTCAACTGATTAAACAAGTCGCATTTAAGTAATTTCCACTATTAACAAGTGGTTAAATTGTGACAATAAATGTGTGGACAAATATTTGAGATTAATTTTGGTGTAGACAACTCTCGTTTAATTATTTTACACCATTACAAGTTGTTAAATTGAGAAAATAAATGTCTCAACAAATATTAAATACTTAGTTTGATGTAAACAACTCACGTTTGATTAATTCCCACAATTACAGGTTGTTAAATTGAAAGAATAAATGTGCGGACAAATATTTTAGACTTATTTTTGTGTAGACATCTCTCGTTTGATTAATTCCCACAATTACATGTTGTTAAATTGAGAGAATAAATGTATGGACAAATATTTGAAACTTATTTTGGTGTAGACAACTCTCATTTGATTAATTCCAACAATTACAAGTTCTTAAATTGACAGAATGAATGTATGGACAAATATTGACCATTATATTTGTGAGTAAATACCTGTTGTTTAATTAATTTCCACCTCTACAAGGTTGAGAGAATAAATGTGTCGACAAATATTTGATACTTATTTAGGTGTAAGAACTCGTGTTTGACCAACTTCCACCATTGCAAGTTGTTAAAATAATGAAATAAATATACTGGTATCATTGGATATTTGATTTAATTGTGAAACTTTCTAACAAAATGTTAACTGCTGGCTTCGAACCCTCAATCAACAATTCCGCAGACACGGTATAAATTCAACAACACCACAGAAGATATTCGTCTGTTGCCTGAATTGTTTTCGACACTTTAACAAAACTTACCTTGACTTGGGTCTTGGTTATCTCTTGTCACAATCTGGAAACTGTTGAACAAATTGCGCGTCGTCCAGTTTAAGACGTTAGTTATTTTATTATTTATTCATTCAGTTTTGTATGGTGCAGTTTTGTGAGGTTTATTATTTTTTTGCGACGTTCTTTGTTTACTTGTTTACGGTTTGAGAGATTTCAGTTTATTTGATTTACGTTTTTACGGTAGCTCTGAGCGGGACTCGAATCCACTGTCTTTTCAAGCTAATTTTGTTTTATTTTGATGGCACGCTTGTGTACCACGCCACGACGTTGGTCGTTAAGTGGTGTTCATTTTTCTAACTACTCCAGTGTTCCGATGAGTTGAACGGAAAAGCCAAAACGATTGCTGGTTTCTGATTGCTTCGGTTCTGGTGAGTGTGTATCTAGTGTGATTCGAACCCATGTCGTTTGTATTGGGCGTTTTTTTATTTCCCATGTTAGCTACGCCGTAATATGCAACCACTTCCCCGTTTTATTGTGATTTTGAGTGTTTAATGATGTCTTCCTCACCCGTCACGCCATGACCCAGTTTCAACCACACGGCCATTTTGCAACACAGTTCGTGACCCTCGGCGTCACCCGACTGACTATATGAGCGTTCTCTTCAACTGTTAAGCTAGGATTTATTACCGTTATTATCATTATATTGTCACGTGATTTGTTTTACCTTATGTGTAATGTCTTAAGTATCTTTATTGTAATTTGTATATACCAATTCGTATATACCGAGGAAACGACCCCGATTGAAGGTCATGTATTTTATGACGTCACCAATTCGTGTGTAGGTACTGCTTCTAGATCTGTGCCCCCTTTGGCAATTACAATTAAATAAAGATAAAACATTTGCCAAATCAGTATTATCTGTATCATTTTTCAAGGAAGCCATTACATCAGATATTCTGCCTCCTTCTGTTAAATTGGCTTTATTAGCAGCACCATCTTCCCAGAAATTAGATCAGACTACAAATGACACTAAATTATGGAATGATTCTGAAGCAGAACACATATTTATCCATCTAGGGGGCGGTCTATCTAAATCTGACAATGATGGTTTAGAGAAATCTCTGAGAACACAAGAAAATGTTTCAAGAATTCTCAAATTAACCACTTTGTGAAATAATTTGAAACGGTTCCACACTATGGTGTCAGAAACTCCCTCTCAAAATAAAAAGGGCTGGTTTGTTCATGATATTGAAGGCCTGGTTTGGAGAAGTGTCCTCAACATATTGACTGAAAAGAAATTGGATTATGACCTTGATGATGAAAATGAGAGACAGAAGTTAGAAATAGTTGTAGGTGAGGGTGGCCACACTTTCCAAGATTTCAAGGGAGTGTCCCAAAATTTCAAAGTATTTGCCATCAGTGGTGCTATACGTCTGATAAAATATAATGGTAATGAAGTATGGAGAAATCCAAATCCAGTCTTCTGATGCAAGCCGCATTCCATTTGCCATTATAAATGCCCCAGAGAGTGATGCACTGATAGAAGTTGATATTCTTCCTGTTCTGGCATGCACTGAAAAATGTGCCCAACATGGTATAAAGGGGGTGAAATACTGTAGAAAACTGGAAGGAGATGGAAAGTATAAAAGGATGGTCTTGCAGAGAAAGAATACCAGTTTTTTATGCAATTTATGTTTGGCTACAGTTCATAAATGTCACAATCCAAATCATGAATGGGATATGTCTATCACTCATGCGGATATGAATTCATGGGCAGAAGAAAAAAGTAATGGTCAGAGTAATCATCCTCTTATAAAGTATGACCCCATAAATGAATACACTATGGATCACCTTCATGCTAAATTGAGAAACGTGGGTAAACTAATTGACAAGCTCTTCAACGAGGCTCAAAAGATTGACCAACAACTGGAATTTATACAAAAGTTTGCAAAGTTATCTGAAGATCAAAAACATGATGTGAAGCAATATGAAACAAAACTGGTCGACCAATTTGATACCAAGGTTGAAATTAATGAAGCAAATCATTCAGCAAAGTTACTTCAAGTTACTAAAAAGGATGATCTTAACAAACTTGATAAGAAACTTGAAGCAGCTTCACTAGCATTTGAAATTAAATACACTGAACACATTGAAGTGAATTTGTTGGATTCTGCTGAATCACATTTTGAAATTTTATTTGGCACACACAAAGAATACAAATGCACACTATGTGCATCACATCTTCATGTTGTATATAAAATCAAGCCAGGTATCACTCGTCACATGCAAACTGTCCATGGTAAGTTCAGCACAAAAGATCTGAAACAAAACACAAGATGCATTACTAATCTCAATATTTAATATCAAAAATCTGTCATAATAATAAATTATTATTTACACTTGGTAAAACTATTCCAAAGTCAGCCTAAATTATCAAATTTGTAATGACACTATTTTCTAGGAAGTCTTTGACTGTAAAAAATGGGGCATGTGGAGGGGGCCTGGCACATTTTCTTTGAAAATCATTTGTTATTAAACTAATCTCAATATTTAATATAAAAAATCTGTCATAATAATAAATTATTATTTACACTTGGTAAAACTATTCTAAAGTCAGCCTAAATTGTCAAATTTGTAATGATACTATTTTCTAGGTATTAATTCTTCAACTTCAAACACATCAATGTGTGTCACGTTTACTGGAGAAATGGGGCAAGTGGAGGGGGCGTGGCACATTTTTTTTGAAAATCATTTGTTATTAACTATATTTAGTATATTCTCACTTTAATACTACATAATTTATTATGAATAATATGTCAGAAAATAATATTGAGAGAAACGAATGAAATGCATTGGTATCAAAAACAGATACATGGGAAATGTTCATTTTATCCCTATACCCATAGTATCTCAATAGTGTATATATTATCTCAATAGTGAATATATGGTATGCAAATTAATGACAAAATACATTATGACACTTTATTCACTACTCCTATGAGGGACATAACGTGTATATGGTCGATCTACATATCGTTGTAAAGCTCTCGAAATCCCCAACAAAATTACGTTTTTCATTTTCACGACCAGCATTTTTGCAACAAAAAAGGCGCCAACAATTGAAGAAATTGAACGTTATTTTCTAAAAATTGCTTTTTTTTGTGTGTAAAACGTAAAAAAAAAGGACTTACCGAACGTAACTTTGAGAGCCGCGATGTTGACAATCCATAGGAGGCACTCTCGCGGTAATTCTAACAGAACAGTGAGAGGAGTAGGCCAAAAACCACCAAAAATGCAGTAATTTCGCATAATCAATTATAGTCTATAACTATTTATTGAAATGGTTAAAACGATCCGGGTAAAAAACTTTAAATACATCAAAAAATGAGAATTCCAGTATCAAGTTGGGAATGAGGCTGGTGGGTCAATTGAGGTCATAGAATGGTAATAGCGTGTATGCTAGTTTTTCTTTCAATTTGAAATTGCGCCCTCGTGCGGAGATAAAGTGTATATTGGATGGTACAAAACGCATTGAACTCTGGGATATCACATTTGCCGTGAGCCGAGCCGAGCCCCCCATAGATTTACATTAAGTGGTGATGTCGTCATTCTGTCAACCGTATCGGTAGGGCGGAGCTTAAAGCTCTAACTTTCAGGAAAACAAACAAGTCGCTATGGATTCCCTGTCGAACACGACGCGGTGGAACGACTGCCGATAAACATATTCGTGGCGTACTTGCTATTGTATCGTTTAGCCTCGTCTAATTGCGACAATTTTGCGACGTTTTCTTTTGCATCGTATTCAAGATGACAGCGATACCCCCCCCCCCCCAAAAAAAAAAGCGGCGAAAGCTCGAGGTGTTTGTGTGGTCAGTTCACCACACACGGAATTGTCCCTCGTTTCCGAAACTTGAAACCATTTTCAACTCCAAACAGAAAATGTAGTTCTGCGAATGTGACACTTTTTGTCTCTCTTCGAACATAACTATTGCTCGGAAGTCGTTATCGACGATAGCGAGAAATTTCTTGGTGCGTTGAATCGAAAAAAACGAAATGAAACGGGATAACACACATAATGAAAATCAAACTGTAATCAGTGAAAATGGGTTTTATACGCACAATATTTACAAAATGTTTGCCGAAAATAATAATATTTATTACGTTAAATTACGGCGAAAGCTCGGGGTGTTTGTGTGGTCAGTTCACCACACACGGAACTGTCCCTCGTTTCCAAAACTTGAAACCATTTTCAACTCTAAACAGAAAATGTAGTTCTGCGAACGTGACACTTTTTTTAGCTCCGCTGTCGACTTTGTCGAGCGGAGCTTATCATATGAGTGATTGTCCGTCGTCGTCCGTCGTCGTCGTCGTCGTCCGTCGTCGTCGTCCGTCGTCCGTGTCAATGTTTTACTTTTTCGACTTCTTCTTGAAAACTACAAGCCTAAATGCTTTGATACTTGGTGTATATGTACCTTGGGTAGACCTCTCTTAGGTTTGTTCATTTCATGTTGATATCTTTAATTCTCTAATTTTGGTGAATATTTTTGTCATTTTTGGTAAAAACTGATATTTTCGACTTCTTGTTAAAAACCACAAGTGCAATTGCTTTGATATTACATATATAGGTACTACATGTGGACCTCTCTCAGATTTGTTCATTTTGTAATGATATCTTTAATTCTCTAATTTTGGTGAATATTTTTGTCATTTTTGGTAAAAACTGATATTTTCGACTTCTTGTAAAAAACCGCAAGTGCAAATGCTTTGATATTACATATATAGGTACTACATGTGGACCTCTCTCAGATTTGTTCATTTTGTAATGATATCTTTAATTCTCTAATTTTGGTGAATAATTTTGTCATTTTTGGTAAAAACTGATATTTTCGACTTCTTGTTAAAAACCACAAGTGCAATTGCTTTGATATTACATATATAGGTACTACATGTGGACCTCTCTCAGATTTGTTCATTTTGTAATGATATCTTTAATTCTCTAATTTTGGTGAATATTTTTGTCATTTTTGGTAAAAACTGATATTTTCGACTTCTTGTAAAAAACCGCAAGTGCAAATGCTTTGATATTACATATATAGGTACTACATGTGGACCTCTCTCAGATTTGTTCATTTTGTAATGATATCTTTAATTCTCTATTTTTGGTGAATATTTTTGTCATTTTTTGGTGAAAAGTGATATTTTCGACTTCTTGTTAAAAACCGCAAGTCCAATTGCTTTGATACTACATATATAGGTACTACATGTGGACCTCTCTCAGATTTGTTTATTTCGTGATGATATCTTCAATTCTCTAATTTTGGTGAATATTTTTGTCATTTTTGGTAAAAAGTGATATTTTTGACTTCTTGTTAAAAACCGCAAGTCCAATTGCTTTGATATTACATATATAGGTACTACATGTGGACCTCTCTCAGATTTGTTCATTTTGTGATGATATCTTCAATTCTCTAATTTTGGTGAATATTTTTGTCATTTTTGGTAAAAACTGATATTTTCGACTTCTTGTTGAAAACTGTAAGTCCGATTGCTTTGATATTACATATATAGGTACTACATGTGGACCTCTCTCAGATTTGTTCGTTTTGTGATGATGTCTTCAATTCTCTAATTAATTTATTTTGGTGAATATTTTTGTAATTTTTGGTAAAAAGTGATATTTTCGACTTCTTGTTAAAAACTGTAAGTCCGATTGCTTTGATACTATTCATATTGTTCATTTTCTAATGATGTCTTCAGTTCTTTAATTGAAATGTGCATTGCTAACAGCGGAGCTATCTCAGCCGATAGGCTGCTTGTTCTCTCTTCGAACATAACTATTGCTCGGAAGTTTCTTGGTGCGTTGCCAGTCGATGTCGAGAAGGCTTATTATAATCGAAAAAACGAAACGAAATGAAACGGGATAACACACATAATGAAAATCAAACTGTAATCAGTGAAAATAGGTTTTATACGCACAATATTTACAAAATGTTTGCCGAAAATATTAATATTTATTACGTTAAATGGCTCGTTTCGATAATTACAGATAATCAAAAATCTGTGATCACAACAAATCAGCCGAAACCTGACCAGTATATTAACCTTTCAGTAGTGTATATAACTACATAAAACATTTGCCGAAAATAACGGGATTTTAATTAGTAAATGGTTCGTTACTCTTAACTGAGAGAGCACATTTGGTTATTAGGCAGGGTATTTAGCCTGAACCAATATTTAGTTGCCAATGTTGATGCCTTTATTCTTATTGGCGTTCTGCCAAGTGCCCCTTTAATATCGATTACTGGTGCAGTTTTACTTACACCAAGTATGAAACGATAAAATTACAGATAACCGTAATCAGCGAAACAAGGGTCTAACACGTACAATATCTACAACTGTCGGACGTAACTTGGCCAGTATAATTACCTTTCAGTCGTGTATATTACTACATAAAACATTTGCCGAAAATAACAATATTTAATCAGTAAATGGTTCGTTTCGCTAATTACAGATAATCAAAAATCTGCAATCAGTGAAACAAGGGTCTCACAGGTACAATATTCACAACTGTTGGACGAAACTTGACAAGTAATGTGTACCTTTCAGTCGTGTATAAAACTTCAGAAATCTGTATATATATACCTATTAATCTATATTTACCTACACCACTAGAGGACGCTGTTATTCTCAGATACAATACAACACTACAGGCGCGGTTACCCCCCCCCCCCCCCCAACATTGTCTACTTACTAAACGCCAACTTTGAGGTTTATATAAATTTTGGTTGTAATCTTCTTGTGCATTGCTGAGAATCACCTAAAATATATTTAATTGAAGCTTAATAACGTCCCAGTTTGTACTCGTTGATCTGCGCAACAACCAAAGTCGCCATCTTTGTTTATACGAGACCTATATATCTCGCGCATGCGTGGCGTGACGACTACCGCCCTTTAACAATGTGGATACTGCCCTCTGTCAACTCAAGTTTGCCTGTGCATTGCTGAGAAAATGCTTTACAAGAACAAATCCACCCAAAGCATTGACGCATTTTAGTGCTAAAACACTTATTCCATTGAACCAAGCTCATCTTATGCTGGTTGCTGATCACAGCTAATACATTTAAGATGAACATTCAAAAACTACAATCATATAATCTATTCAGGTACTCATGACCATATAGATCAGAATCTGAAAACAATCACGCTTATGTGTCATGTCTTTGAGATAAAAACATGAGAATGTTGTTGCGCCAAAAACCACCCTGCATTATGAAGAAGGTCAATGAGTTGGCCATTCCATGGATGTGGATGATCTATGATAATGCAGCTATACTGTAGCTGATGATATTTCTAATATGCAAATCTAATGGTTTAAGTCAGGTTTGGAAGAAACCAAGAAGCTATGGTACTTGGCAGCTTCACCAGCCATTGGAATCCTTCCCAGGGCAGGCAGGGGATTATATATTTTTGAAACAGTGGAATACAGATGCAGTGGTTTTGTTTTATTGGCCAATTTCTGTTGTCCCATCAGTAAAGTCTGGCATTGCTGACAAAGATTGGATGAACTGCACATTTGAGACAGGCACAGAAACACCTTTCACAAGGTTAATCTGCTTGAGCACTTCCAGATGTTTGAATGGTACACCTGTATCTTCATCGGTGTTCATACATCCTGAAGCATGAAGCTGTTCATGGATGGTGAACTAACATACTGAACGCAAAGAAAACCACACCAGGTTCGGCCAATTGGGTAATTTCATTATAATGATAGTGGTGACTGCTGCAGTTTCTTCTGTACTGGTACATAAGTAGAAATGGTGGAAATAAATGAGTGTCCACGTTTTCCCCATGGCATGATCAGCATATCACACATAAGCCTGTCTGAACAGAAGCCTTGAAATAAAGCCTGATCATTCTGGTTTATCTGAATAGGTGATTTTCCGTTCAACTGCGAGATCTCGCGAGATGCATGAAATCGAACGTAAAAACAGGACAAACAAAGGTCCGGGGGGGGGGGGGGGGTTGCATGACACAATTGGTTGAAATAATCGTCTCATTTGCATAAATTAATATTCATGAGCAACGAAAAACTAGTCTTTCCAGTAAAATTGTGCCAAAATGCTTTCCGATAGCATACATGTTAGTTCTAAATTGACTGATTCTATCGTTATGAGCTGAAAAAATAATCGGGAAAATGATGTAAAGGTATTTTTTGAGACACGTTTTCGATCAGACTCCAGCTAACTGTTGAAAGTAAGCACAGGTTTTCTCTTTACCATGATCATAGCAAGTTACGAAATTCATGGAGAATGCAGAGGCACGTTTAAATTTCACTCTAGTACTATTGCTCAAAATGTTTTCGGTGACTTTTATCAGTGACAAGTTACCTAATTAGTATGCATTTCGAGAAACCACAGTGTGTGTGCATGCGCAGTTTGAAACAGTTTTGAACGCAATAAAATCACGCGTAGAACTCGGGCTCCAGCAAGAAATTGTGGCGTCAAACTGGTTGTCGGTTGAATCATGGAGCTATTTTTTAGCTCCATGGTTGAATTGTTTTGCAATAGACATAATTTTGGAGCCTGTAGTTGTCTATGAAATGTTTCTAAGTTTTGTTGAGGATTATTCTGTAAAGAAATTGCTGAAATTATTTCATCTGTTCGTAAACGGGACGTTGTTGCTTTGACGATGGGCTACGGACGGCTGGCGTCGAAACGTTCCATTCAGATCGGATGGCGCCCTCTCGTGCCAATCCCCCCCCCCGCAAAGGTCATAGCGTCGTCAAACATTTTTGGGGGGACATTTCCATGTCAATAATGTGCTGTACACACTGGCATTTGATGGGCAATTTCGAATGCAATATTCCTCTGTCAAAGATCGGCCGGTCGATGTGAGCTACGAAATAAAGAAATTCGAGTTCAAAATCAAGTCGTTCGATTTTTGCGGCAGAGACGGTCTAGACGTTCGACGCGCGTCTTTCATGCATCTCGCGAGATCTCGCAGTTGTACGGAAAATCACCTATAGTATTGTGAACAAGTCTGTGGATGGACTGAGACTGAGCACTATCCAGTTCAATGATTGCCCCTTCAACCATTGCCCCAAGCATCTTAGATGACCGGCGTGCTCAGGTTCAGAGCTTGTTTCAACATGTACTGTTGCTTTGAAGTCCAATGATAGCCTCTAAATTAGTCATAATTGTGAAACTGCATGAGGCTCTAGGCACAGTGCTTGTGATAACCCACAATCCTATCTGGTTTCAACTAACTTGTATTGGTTGGGAAAAAATTGGTAAATGTCACTACTACAGTCATCTGTGGATATACTTCATGCAGTCTGAAAATTTACATTTATTTCAAATGTTTTTTTTCTTTCCCCGCATCGCTGAATATTTGGCATAACTCCAGAAGATGTACCTAACCTAATGCAATTTTTAAAAAAATTATGCTAATTTATTCATGACATAGAGTTTCTGTGCTCATGAATATTCATTAATTTCTAGGTCAATACATTCTAAAAAGGGCGATATATAAATTTTGGGGGCAACAGTGTGTGTGCATGTTATTTTGAAGTGCAAACTTTTTTAATCCATCTTTTTTTTATTTCTTGTAACAGTGACCAGTCCAGGATTTGAACTTGCGATCTCTCAGTTTCCAGGGCAGTGTCCTCAAGGTTCCCACTGCCTTTTCAAGTTAATTTTATTTTATCTCGTTAGGACGCTCGTGTACCATGCAAGTTTATCTAGTGTGATTCAAACCATCAGCATTTGTTTAGGCGTTTTTTTCATTTCCCAGGTTTGCCACGATGTAATGCGCGACCACTTCCCAGTTTCATTGTGTGTAGAATGATGTATTTCTTGTGTCACACCATGACCCAGTTTCAACCACACGGCCATGTTACACATTGTAGTTGCAATGCAATGTTGCGTGATCCAACTATATGCTCAACAAGCTAGGATTTATGCCCATTATTACAGGTATCATACATTGTCATGCGACTTGTTCCACCTTATTGGTAATGTCTTAGGTATCTTTATTGTAATTTGTATTTACTAATTCGTATATACCGTACTGAACAACCAACCCTGATTGAAGGTCATGTATTTTGTAACGTCATCCTTTCGTCTGTAGGTACGTCTTTCGGACTTATGCCCTATACAATTCTTATATAACTAAGGAAATCCCCAGCACCTGGTTGTTTCTTTGGTAGGATGGAACAAAGAAATATGCATATTAGGTGATGCGACTTCTTAGGAATATAATAGGGTTCAATCTGGTAAGGGACGACGTCAAAAGATTGATGTCGGATAAAAAACTTAATTCCTTTAGTTTTTTTCCAACCCCCCCCCTACCCCCCACTGAAACTTAATTGATAAATATTGGTCATGGCGTCAGACTACATTCATCATTAAATACAAATTGATAATCGGACAGTAGTATTGCATAGCAGTTGGATGTCGGATGGGTGTAAAAAGAGTTTACAAATGCACCTCATTTGACGCACAGATTTACACTCGAACCAAACCATTTTTCCCTTTTCGGTTATTTCTGTCCACGATTGGATAGAAAAAAACAAACTACAAATACTCCAAGATTTTTTTTGACTTCATTAAAAAATAAAATCATTTTTGTCGGATGGAAACTTTTTGAGGTCAAAACCCCCCACCCCCAAACTAAAGGAAATAAGTTTTTTATCCGACATCGATCTTTTGACGTCATCCCTAAGCCAATAAAAGTTTAAGGATAAATCAAAATTCAATGCCAGAAATCACAATGAATTCTGGGTAATTTAGAGTGCTTGGCTAGGCTTCAGTGATGTCAATGACAGTCTTTTGAAGCGAGTGTATTGTCAGGTGTTTTGACCCAGTTGTGACTGGTACACATCAATTCTGATTTTTTTTTGGGGGGGGGGGGGGATGGAAAAACTTGTACGTAAAGTTTGGTGATGAAGAATAAAAACCCTCAGATGAAATTCAACTCCAATGAACTCCAATAATTGTACAATATTTCTCAATCATAACTTCCTGCCACATCCTCTGTGCAGCAGACAGTGAAATTCAAGTTCTTGACTGGAGTGAAATCGACAAGCCATTGTGTTGAATCACTGTCTATGCAATGTCATTTTATTCACAAGGGGACAATGCCTATATTGTGTAATGACAACATATTCCCTTATAAATAGACATGTTGGAGGTTACATCACCATGGCAATAACAACAGAAAGATAGGGAATTATTCAGAGTGAACTCATGGTAATAGCTGGTACATATATTTTATTGTATGATTTTTGACAGGTAAGAGAATCAAGCTGATATTTGTGTGGAAAGAGACTTTTATAAGCTCAACTGTAAAATATCAGTATTTGACTATCATCAACTGCTTCTAAAGGATTGTGTTCAGAAGACAGGATTGTTCACATCTTCTCAACTGGGTTGATTCCAAGTATACTGAATCCACACTCCATGACATTAGCAGTGGCTTCACATAGCAACAAGCGACTCATATTCACTTTGATAATTTCCTCTGCAAATATAATGTATAATGTTTGATATCAATCGTTGGAAGAAACAATATCATATGGAAAAGACCAATCAGAAAAAGTGAAATAACATCTCATTATGTTGAACATCTACGACAATGCACTTTTATCACACGGCAGCCATTGCTGACTAACTGCTTTCCAACGTATTAGAATTTGTATCGTTGCATGAGAGGCAACATTTAAATCAAAAAATGCTTAGAAAGAATTTTAGAGCAAATACAGCATTTAAAAATTTAACTGCAAGCAATGATCTGGGGGGGGGGGGGTTCCAAGTAGCTATGGTTTAACAATTATAAATATTTAATGAAATAACGACCACATATGACTTGATATTTTGGTCATATATCTTGTCAGACAAAATTATAGCACAAGTTGCATGTTCCTATCAGCAACAGTACTTATATCACATTGATTTCAACCCCTAACGAATCAGGTTTGCGCATTATCCCAGGGCATCTATGTACCACATTTCATCAAAATCTGTTGAACGGTACTTGAGAAACATGAAAATGTGTAAAATGTGCTAATCAATATGCAAATTAGGTTATTAATATGCATAGATTTTTAACCCAAAACTAATCAGGTCTGTGAATAGTCATGAAGCATCTATGTACCAAGTTGAAATGTTAAGATTAGTACTTGAGATATCAGTGAAAAAGCCAAAAATTTACTAATCATTATGCAAATAAGGTAATTATTAGGTACAGATTTTTAACCAAAACTAAACAGGTCTGTGAATAGTCATAATCATCTGTGTACCAGGTTTCATTGAAATGTATTGATTAGTACTTGAAATATCAGCGGAAAGACCAATCTGATTAAAATCTGATGTAGTGTACGGGCTTTAATTATTTTGGCTATAAACTTATTTTAATTTTATTTTTTATTACTTTTGTTATTAATGCCCTTTTATTTTATTTTATTTTCTTTTATTTTATTTTATTTTACTTTGATTTTGATTTTGTGATTTTTTTAATTCCGCCCTACCTACATCTGAGCCGATGCCTATGTAACGAGATTTCAACGAGACCCACTATCGACGATTTTAGTCAACGAATCACATACCTCCTTCTATAGCGCACATGATGACGTCACCGGGCGGAATCGGGTGGCAAACACACTCAAATAAAATGGCGGATTATACCGACGTTAGCGACCGAGAATAACACGGCTTTTCGGTAAGTTTATCATTGTCAAATGCAACGAAAGTCATTTTTATGTTAATATTGTGGCTCGAATGGTTCGACTTTAGATCGTTATTTTGCATAGTTATTCTGGGAGTGACGATTTTGTTTCCGCCGTTTCGACCGAACACCAGTGTCTTTTTCCAGTCGCCTGCCCTGGAGACGGGTGATGTTTTGTTGAAGATCGGGCCAACATCGTCTACGGTATTGAAACCGTAGCTGTAAATATTCATCAAATTGTATCATCATTTTGTACATTATACAATAACTCTTTATTAAAGTAATTGAGCTGATTTGGACTGGAATAAAATATTTTTTATTTGGAACACATCGCAATTGATCAGGAAATATTTTTTTGCTCCAATTTTCTGCGTCGATGCCGTGGGCCGGTGACCGTTATACAATTTAAAAGCAGTTTGCATTGTTTACTATAGCTGTTTACAGTGTTCTAATCATTACGATTTACTTATTTTTTTGCTTCCATTCTAGATAATTATGCTCAGTGATGTAAAATTGAAGCGATGACTGAATGAACGAACCTTGGTTGGCGAAGATGTATCTGGAAGTGTACACATTTGTTGGAAGTGAAAAAAATATTCAATGTAATGACAAAAATTGTAAAATGCTGTGGAATTTCTTTTGCAAATAAAAATATACTAGCAATTTTCTATTAATGGTTTATTCAAGTGGGCAAAATATAATGTACAGAAAGATTGCCCGTAGAGTATCGCTACACTGAAAAGTAAGCAACCGACTGCCTGTATAAAAGGGGGGCTGTGATTGGCTGTTACTTATGCGAGATTTGAACGGGACTTACATAGGCGTCGGATCAGATGTAGGTAGGGCAGAATTAAAAAAAAATCACAAAATCAAAATCAAAGTAAAATAATAAAATAAAAGGGCATTAATAACAAAAGTAATAAAAAATAAAATTAAAATAAGTTTATAGCCACAATAATTAAAGCCCGTACACTACATCAGATTTTAATCAGATTGCGGAAAGACCAATAAATTGAATAATTATGCAAATTATGTAATTAATACACATAGATATTAACCCAAAACTTATCAGATCTCTGCATTGTCTTATGACATCTATGTACCAAGTTTCATTGCAATGTGATTATTAGTACTCAGTAGAAAAGTTGAAAATTGACAAATCATTATGTAAATTAGGTGATTAATATGCATGGAATTTCTACCCAAAACTAATTAGCTCTGCGTATTGTCCCAAAGCATATATGTACCAAGTTTCATCAAAATCCTAGGAGTGGTTCTTTAGATATCAGTGGAACAGTCATGGAACAGCCGAAAATCATGCAGGTAATCAATAAACACTGATTTTAACCAAAATCTAATCAAATCTGTACATTAGCCCAGAGCATCAATGCATCAAGTTTCATCAAAAACCAACATATGGTTCTTGAGATATCAGTGAAACAGACTGACACATACACAGACACACAGACAGACTAACTGCAAAGACTCCATTGTGTGCATTCACACACAGGAGTTAAAAATGTTACATGCATATTTTTAACTGACGTACACAAAAAACTTAATATTTTTTTCGTCTGGATCTTCAATTCAATAACAACGAGGAGTGAAATATCTTACTTGTTTGTCTGTCTTTCTCCACACAGTAGCAGTGATCATAGAATTCAGTGAAGGTTGTAGATATTTCATAGAGATAATCACATAAAGTATGCATACAGAGATCATCTAAGACTCGTAACAGGATGTCGGGAAGACGTAGTAGACATTTACCAAGTTTCCATTCTTTGGGATGATCCAGATCTACTGCAGTGGTTTCAGCTGCCTTCTTTAAAGTATCTCTGTCTATGTTGGCTAAACGTGCAATTGACCTGCAAAATATCCCACACTTGTGACTTTTACCATAAACAACCAACCATCAGTGTTTTTTTTTTTTTTTATGAGAGGCCAAAGGTGTTCAGTAAAATTGGACAATCCAAAAAAATAAATTCCTTTCAACTTCACAAATTTTCTTTTTACATATTTTATTTGCTCTATTAGAAGCACATGTGCTTACACAAATGACAGGTGTTTCTATTGTCAAAAAAAGTAATATTTTAATTATTTAGTATACAACAAATAGGCTTTTATTGTAGATGCGCTTCTAATAGAGCAAATACAGTACACCAGATTCAAGGTGTTTTTTTATAGATAAAATCACAAAATATCTGAGTGCTAAATTAGCTTAGGTGAAACAACACACATACAATATTGAATATTGATGAATTGAAAAGTATGAAAAATTGTAAAATAAGTTGTTTTGATCCTCTAAAACATACATTTCATTATCATGTTTATTTCTCATTTGACTAATCAGTTTTCAAATAATGAGATCATTTTTTCAAGAATCCATAATTATATCAAAATTCAACAACAGTAGCAGTCAGTAAAAATTACAATGTGAGTATTCAGCTATAAATAGTCAGATTGTTTTTTATGCAAAGATTCATTGTTTTTCCAGCTTAGTATGAAAGTATATTGCATACCTGATTCTTGTAAATGCATAAAGAAGATATGCAGCCGTATTTCCTTTATCATCAAGCATCTGTAAAAAACAAAAGGATTATAAGAAAACACAGTTGAGGGCAGAACACTGCACTGTAGTTCAACAAGGAGAAAATCAAATGGCTCATTGAACCTCAACTATAATTAATTTTTAAAATCAAATTCATAATTTTTTAGTAAATTCAATTGAAAGTAAACAGTTTTGTTTCATGTTAGCTAGCATCTGTAATTCTATTCTACATAAAACATTCTTAACTTCTCTTGAGATTCAGAAAAACTTGTTGTCATGGAGACCTACCTTATCAAATGAGAACACATAATCATTGACTCTGTTATGACTCAAATCACTGTACTTGATACAACCATACGCCACTGATTCTTGCGCTGCTTTTAATTCTTCTGCTGTCAGAATCTGTTGAATAATACAAGAAACTTGCACCAAGAGTAGTACACACTATCTATAATTGCAATACTAGCAGGTTTAATGGACAGACACTGCTCACTAGTTAAAATGTGGGAAATTAATAATCATTACAAATTGATATTATGCTGCAGAAAAGGTTATATCAAATAAAGACTAAGATCGAATAATAAATGGGGTGCCCAAATTACCATGGAGACGACTGATTTCCCTTTATGGTGTTAAACCCAAGTAGCATTTGGAATTATTAAGCAGCCTTTCTCATGTTCACTATCAGCTCTCAACTTTGATTCCCTTAACACATCCCCTGTTGAGAGCCTCTATGGAAGGCGAAAGATTGTCAATATGGAAAGGAAGTCCAGTTTAGCAAAATGTAGTGATGAAGTGTCTGGATCAAAATAAATTTTGAAATACAGGGAAAATATGACTGAATGTTTGCTCCTATA
This sequence comes from Saccoglossus kowalevskii, assembly GCF_978046115.1. Taxonomy (NCBI): domain Eukaryota; kingdom Metazoa; phylum Hemichordata; class Enteropneusta; family Harrimaniidae; genus Saccoglossus; species Saccoglossus kowalevskii. Next base: position 12,139,621 of record NC_140644.1, on the reverse strand, counting down.
GAGATGCATTAATTATGCCAAACATGATGGTATTGGTTTTACTGAGAAGCAATCACCATGATTTATAAAGCTATCAAATTTCCATGTGGGAAACAGCATAAAGTCTGTCTCGCCAAAAGCAATGTGGGTTACTCAAAATAATATTATTTTTTTAAGAGTATACAAGTCTTGCAATATCAAATGTTCGTCTCAAAGTGTACAAAAACACAATCTGGTAGTAAACCATTCTGATTGGTTGAATAATTTACTCAGAGGTGTTGATCAAATGTCTGAGCAGGTGACTGGGAAAAGTAGAGATCACACAATACTTTCAAATTTTAATCAGACTGCATCAGTTCAAACCTTCTTCGTATATTACCTCATGTCTGTTCTTGTCTTTCAGCTTCTGTAAAGATCGCTTCAACCCTTCTTCCAATAAGTCTGCCAGTCTTATCGTTTCTCCAGAACGAGTTTTAAATTTTTTCCTGTTCACAGAAAAATCAAAATTGTGAACATCAGTGACAATTCAAAAACATTTTCACAAAGCTGCATACTAGAAATTCTCTACTAGCACTGGAATTTGTAAGTGATGCCTAAATATATATGAAGAGTTCAATGTTCTGTCTAAGCCTTATTTTCACTAAATTTTTTCTGGGAAGAGGGAGATTGGAGATTGGAAATTCAGAAATTTATAATAAAATTCGCAATGAAATCCCATTTCTCTGTACAAAACACTGGTACCATTCATAATCCTATAGTCCTGTACTTACTTGTCTTCACCAAGCACAACACCAAATCCAATATGCTCAACACGTGTTGATGATGGATCATACCATCCAACCAATTTACCAGCCGCAAATATTAAATTGAAATGCAGCCCCTATAATGAAATCAACAATATTTGTGTATTTAATATTTTAATATATTACAATATTTGTCTATTTAGAGGGGAGACATACACATGTACACCCAAACACCTGTATTGCCCCACCATCCAGGTGAACTCTGAAAATTCAACAATGAATATTTCCTAGGTTAGTTGTGTTTAGCACATAATTTGAACAGCAATTCAGGACAGAATTCACTATAGTAAAGAAAATAATAACTTAGTGGATAAACAATGCAGTACATCAGCGGTCAGTATAAGTTATTCAAAATTGAAAGGACTTTATATTAGGTTTTGCTTACACATAGTTTACTGGTAATAGTTATCGGTATTGTGCAGCTTAGCTCTCACTTGCCAAGTTTTGCCAAGTATTTGAAGTCAAAAGAAGCTACTTACAAGATTCTACCTGATTGGCTACACAACCCTAACACCAATCAGAGAGCAGCTTGCAGATTTTTTAGTCAATTCTTGAGTCAATGCAAAGCTACTTACAAGACTGTACCTGATTGGCTACCCAATCCCAATCGGAGAGCAGCTTGCTTGTTGTCAGATTTTTTCAACATATCAAATTTTGCCTTGTATATATTTGACTCAACATAGGGTTAAGAAAGCTGTACTTAGGGGGCAATAACATGGTTTAAATCTCAAAGTATGACATTTTTGTCAATTTACAACCGAATTATATAATCAGTTTTATTTAATTTAATTTAATTTAATTTAATTTACCTGTCCTGCATCAACAACATAGAGAATAACATCAGCATGTTCATCAAATAACCGATGATGTAAGGCAGCCATGTCTGATGTATCGTAAGTATTGCCGCCATCTGATTTGACTACGGTTAAAGGCACATCATGTCCGGGTACAAATACTACTTTTCTTCCATCATCCACTTCAACCACGCCTGTAATTAACACACGCGAAAATATGACAGTCCATGACAGTAATATTTCATCAAGTTGACCAATAACATTATTTTTAGAGATGGTTAAACAGTGAGCACAAACAAGCATTATACAGGAATTTGGCAAACTCCCTAGGAATTCTCCCATGAAGATTGCAATATAGTGAGGGGTTTGGTACTATCAAATAATCTAATGTTATGAAAACAATTTTTTACATTTTGTAACAATCTCATTTCTAATGAAATAGATGTGTCCATCGACAGAATAGCGTAAATTTTGTTTCAATTATTAGATATATTGCAACGTTGTTATGACTATAAAGAAGAAAAATTATCCATGTGAATCATATTTGCAGTCGCTTCAACCATCTGGGAAAACTGATGGGGTAATAGAAACATTGATAGGGACTTTCCCAGGGAAGTTGCAAGTTACTCGTACAAATCTTGTTTACGCCCGCTGTAATGGCTAAAGGAAAATAACAAAATATTGTTTAAGCAAAATTCAACTATTATAACGAGTAAAGTATCAAATTTTGGTTTTTCCACCATTTTGACTGACTAACCAAACATGTACCAGGTAGACTTGAACCTCATGAAGGCATGTATAGCAATTACCAAGATGTTAATTTGCCTTGGTGTACCTTTGGTATTCCATATTTATTCTATTAGTTGTGCATCTCAAAAAGTGGAAATAAACTAAAAATTTCATTTATTGTTTAAACTGGATCATTACTGTCATCGCTATATTGTTCCAAACACCAAAACAGCAACATTACCAGCTACGTTGCCAAGTGATTTGTGATGCGCTTTTTGAGATCAATACATGATAAGAGCTGGTTAGTTCAAACCACTTTAACGAGGATGCGCCGTTCGGCTAAGTGCCCTCATTTATGCCACACACCGGACACACCATTGATTGTGTCCTGACATTTTTCATACTGTGTCAGTACATGCATTTTGTTTGGATAACTTTACCATTTATTATATAGATTATATGATTTACAGAAATAAATTGAAAGGCAATCGCATCGTGATCTTCTATTTATAGTCTGCTGTGTCTGAGTTCCCCACTATTAGTTTGACGTCTCCTGTGGAAGTTGGGTTTGACCCAATGTGCGATATTCTAATCGCATAACATTCTCCAGGTGCACATTGGCAACCAGTGAGCAACTTAGCAGGCAATAATGTTGCCGTTTTGGTGCTCAGAACAATATGGCAGTGACATCTGTCACTTACGCAAGCATATGCGCTATGAAAAGAGCAATATAATACTATTTCAATACACTATTAAAGACAATCAACTTCATCCCCCACAACTCTGAAGTTCAAACTTTTCTACGTCAGATAATTATACATAATTGGACCCAGATATTTCTGAAAAACAGTTAACACATTCCAATAATGAAGTTGCCAGATAAAATTGAATCAAAAGCGAAAAACAAATTCATGTGCAAATATAAGTCATTAGAACATGAACAAAAATGTATGTGTCTGGTCACCAAGCATGAGACAATGAGACAGCGTTTTTTACTATTACAGCTTAAATCAGAATATCATCTTTCCACCCGGAATTTCTGATGGTCAACTTGTTCTTTATCTTACCTTTTGCTTCAAGGGCCCTGACAGTATCTCCCATCATGTCCTGGTAGAAAGACTCCCCACGTTCAACTATTTTGATATCAAGGCGGTCATAAATTTTTTGAAATTCTGCACAAAAAAAAGTTGTAAGAATGAAATATTATAATATCACATTTTTTTTGTACTCACTTCAGTTGATATTATTAGATTGACAGAAATGTCCTGCAAAAATATGGACATATTGAAATCATAGGTCAATACAGCATTTAGAGTGTTGAGATGGGAAGAGGTTTTTTTTTTTACCTCTCCTAGATACATCACATATCAGATTCCATGCTTTGGTAATATCCGGTTCTTTAGCTTGTAATTTAACAACCAATGAATATGCACGTTTTTTGAACTCTTCTTCATTATCAAATCGGATCTTAGATTCCTGAGAGACAAGAAACAATGTCAATGATTGGACAAAAATACTATGTCAATGAAATTACATGAATTAGTAGAGAATTTGCTGGAGCGAGAGCTTCTATCGAGCGTTCTTGTTGTAGACTGCAACCATACAAAAATGTTCAATAGGATTACTAGTAAATGTCTTTCTGTTGTAGACTAAACCCTTATAAAATTCCCAAATAAGAATAACTATTAAATTAAATCTTTCTTTACACAACACCTCTCAGATTTTGAAGCATGTTCTTATAGGAAATCTGATATAAGTGTGAATTTACTGAAATAATTTTATTAAAGCGACAACAATGGTAAAGATCAATACAGTTTACTACTTATATGATAGTTTACTCATCTCAAAAATGTCAATGATGTACAGGGGGACCTATATTTTTGTTAATAAATTTCATCTAAACTTTGATTTCACCACAATAGGTGATTTCCCGTACAATTGTGAGATCTTGCGAGATGCATCAAAGACGCGCGTCAAATGTCTGCCGCAAAAATCGAACGATTTGATTTTGAACTAGAATTTCTTTATTTCGTAGCTCACATCGACCGGCCGATCTCAGAGGAATATTGCTTGCGAATACCCTCACGTAATTGAAATTGCCTATCGTCAAATGTGGACAGCACATTATTAAGCATGGAAATGTCCCTCAAAATACTTTCGCGTTTGTCGAATCCCACGCGATGTTTGACGCCACTACGATGCTATGACCTTTGTTTGTCGTGTTTTCACGTTCGATTTCACGCATAACGCATGATTCTCGCAGTGAATGGAAAATTATCTATTGCAGGGCACACACTTCAAATAAGCCCATCAGATACCTCAGTCATAACATCTACGTTCACGCCATATTTATATATTTATTAATATATACCACATTTTACATAGAGTTATTACCTTGTAAAAATCTTGTAAATCCCCAATAGGAGGAGACTCAGCCACGTAGTTAGGAAATTTGTCCATCAAATGCGCTATCAACATACCAAACTGTGTTCCCCAATCACCGATATGATTAAGACGTAGCACATCATGACCTAGAAAAATCAAACAGTGTTTTGGAATTATTTTGATCAATTCTCAAAACAAAATGGCCACCACAAAGTCTTGGTTGCCTTGGTAACATGTTTTAGTAACCCTTCATTTTATTGGCTCTTTGGAATTTATTTATTTGTCAAAATATCAATAATTTGCCGTGCTTTTAAATATTCTGCATATTTTCTAGTTGCTCATAGTTGCTCTAATTGCAAAACTCCAACCTAGTGAATGCCATGTTTCCCCCCAAAATGATGATCCAGACTATTTAGCACATTTTTATATGTTTTTCTCTAATTTTTTTATTCAAACTGACATATTTTTCTCTTGGTTACATGTTGGTTTATTTGGTGATAAATTGTGACTTTCAAAAGATCAATGCAATTATGATGAATTTAAAAAATTTCAGTATAGTATATTTACCTAAGAATTCATACAGCCGACTTATACTATCGCCAATAATAGTTGACCTTAAGTGACCCACATGCATCTCTTTAGCAATATTTGGAGAAGACATGTCAACAACCACACGCTTCTTACGTCCAATTGGCGGCGGTCGTACGCCGATCACCAGCAATTCATTCAGTTTGTGAGAAACAAACGACTTGGTGAGATGAATATTGATGAATCCTGGTCCCGCAATCTCCACCTGTGGAAATGGGTAATATCATCGAATCAATAAATCAATAATTCAGCGGGAAATATTGATTGATTTCATAATGAATGGAAAGCTAGTGCAGTACAATAACATTGCCATTAAGGTGCTGAATATGACCAATGCAGACTGGTTATGTCATGTTATAGTGAAGTACTCAGAGTTTTCCACCAATTAAATCCCAAGAAGGATGACTAATTTGCATTTGCAAAACTACACAAATGTGTACACAGAATTGCTTTGCTTCAAGGAACAGTTAAATTGTGCTGATATATTATTTCATTGAATACCATAATATGGAACCTGTTCAGATGATGGGCTTTGTTAAACTTTGTTACAAAGACAACCTACTTGATTTTTGAGAACATCAAAAACCATGCAAAACTACAACTACAGAGGGCAGTAGATCACTGTCAGATAATGACTATAGAGGGCAGTAAAACATTGTACCTTCTCTATCATTTCACTTGGTGGCAATCCTTTCACAATGGTTTCTGCTATCTCTCGAGGACTCTTCTTTATTCCTAGTCCCTTCAGTTGCTACAAAAAATAACAAATTAAACTTTAGAATTGGCCCACCATATTGTATTTCTGGTATGACACATTTATATCCCATTCATTTTGGATATCTGTGACAACTTTCTATTGGTAAAACAATGGATTGCAAATTTTACACCGAATCATTATAATACATGCAATAAAATATTGCATACTTTAAATACAAGTGTTATTATTTTGTGGGATAGCGGGTGTATGAGAGGTGAATGTAAATGGTGGTTGTCTGTTCAATGTAATAAAATAAACAACACATGGTGATTTAGGCAATATCTCGATTTGTTGCCTGCCCTCGGGCTGGTGGTCATGACCATAATATAGATGATTCCAGAGCGGAATTGCCCTCAGAAACATGTGTCATTATTTGAACGTTAACTGACACAGATTTGTATAATTATCTATCTACTTATTCATTACTTTATTCTTTCACAAAGCAAATTTCACCCTTAATTTTGTGGCATATTTATTTTTCAACCGGAATCTTTGGATATATATATATATATATAAACTACATTTACCAATATATAGGATATATAAATTTACCTGTGATATACCCATTGCACTGTTACATTGATACTCTCCGAACTTCTCAGCTGTACTTAATGATATAGCAATGGGTGGGTCTGCAAGTTCTGGGGCAGCAGCTTTAATTGCACCTTCAAAGACACTATTCAAATCAACTAACAAACTCGGCATTACTTTCTCGTATCTGGATTCTTCCTCGGCAAGACTCTAAAACAAAACAAAAGTTTTGGATTCATTTACTCTTGTATAATATTAGAATAACGTACCAGGATAAGATACAACTCATTTGTCTTATTAAACACATAACCTGTTAAAACTTTTTTTCCCCATTCATTTTTGCTATCAGAGAGGGCTTTCAATAGGCAATGTGTTTAAGGTAGTAGCCTACTCATGAATTCAAATACCCAGAATTTATTCATTTTTCAATAAATTGTTCTTCCAGGCAATATAAGGATATTGATATTGAGGACACCAGTTTAATTTTCGAGAAAAAGCAATAATGGTTATATTTTAATGGATGGTGGCCATTCTGGCAGTATTATAGTGCTTTTACCATGGGTTCCTATGGTAGAGTTGTTATGTCATATCACAAATTGTAGGATACTGACACAGGCTGAAAAATATATATTATGATATATTATTAGTACTTTTAGTTTTTCTGAATTATTTAAAAAATCTGGGTTTTAAAAAGTGTTGAAAATGCTATTTTTATTTAACACTATGTATGCTGTATGGGAATCGTTCTAAAAATAAATGATTTTTGAAAAATATAAGGATATGTTTCTCGAAACATGTCACTGCAACACACACACAAAAATGCTATTTCATGGTGTCATGGGACAATAGCTCCATGATTTTACAAAATAAATGAATGAAGACTGTCATGCCATTTATGACAACTTTCTCAAAAATGATAAGTACCGGTAGACATGAAACAACATTTTCATTCAAAGTAAAACGAACATTGTTGTCATCTATATGTACATGCCCCGTTTTAATATAAAAAAAAGTATGGGAAATGTCACAGAATTTATTTTTGTCTGACCTAGTTGACAGAATTTTTCAATACTTACCCGTTTAAGAGTATTTAAGCGATACTTCAACTTCTCATTTTCAGCTCTGAGTTTTGCCAAGTTTGGCGAGACTGCGTTCAATTCTACATCTTCCGGTAACTGACCATCTTTCAGTAGTTGTAGATCATATGATAAAGACTTGATAGCAGCTTCCTACAAATATGGAAGCATTAAAAAAAAAAAAAAAAAAATCTAGAGTTGAACAACTTCTTGTTTTCACACATTGTCATCCACATAAATTATACTGGTAAATATTGCTGGGAGATACGGGTGAACAGATTACATCAAACAATTAGCTACACAATTATTTTTTTCCAAAAGATAAATACCATTGTTATTGTCAGATGATAACAGTAAAACAAGAGATGTGTGAGCTGTGTGGTGTAGCAAAATGACTTTAAACTAATATTGAAACAGCATGATGCAATAATGTTTGATTGTTGTGTAGCATATGGAATGCTTTGCCATGGAGTGTGATGCAATGACTTGAAACGTCTTCCACTTATGATTTAATAAATACGTTGATGGGAAAATAAAAATTATATTAAACCATCATTTCAATAGTCTGATTACATCATTCTGATTGGTTGGGCTGTGATAAAATAATAATATACAATGGTTTTTCATGTTTAGAAGTAGGCCCTGAACGTGAATAGCACACAGTAGGGATAGAGATGCTGAATTGTTCGATATGGACATTATATATCAACGCTGTCACTAACAGGATGAACTACTTGAATAAACCTTGCAACGCCGAAATGTTTGCTGCATTGTTTGATGTATCTATATTGCTGTATGCTAGTTCCAGAGAAAATTTCCATTTTACCACAATTGCAAATAGTATTTTAGGTGCCTTATCACATTTATACATGGTTAATGATGCTTTCTATTTCCATGTGTCAGAATTACATTTAAAATGGCTTTGTTATAATATAATGGCAATAAACCACAGTCAAAGTCCACTATACCACTCGATATTGCGCAATCCATTCCATATATACACACTCGCTCACGCTCATATGATTGGGCAAAATCTTGTGGTATACCCGCCTTTACACTGTTTACCTATAGAATTCTATACATATATATATATATATATATATATATATATATATATATATATATATATATATATATATATATATATATATATATATATATATATATATATATATATACATATACATATACCGTATACATTCTACAACTTGAAATATACACCCTAAAAATAGGGGTCTATGCTATAGTAAGGTACACAAATAAATAACTCATTTCATGTCACGAGAGGGCGTTGTTAAGTTTGGAATCTCCGCAAGACAAATATTTAGAAAATGTTGTTCATACAATACTAATTTAGTACATTTACAGCGACGCGGCACAACCTGTCGTGTAGTTGTAAAGTTTGTAAACATTTTGAGCAAAAAATTCTGTCACATGACTCGATGTTACTGACACGTGCTTCCGGGATAGTAAGTTACCGAGAAGTCTATTATTAAAGATATCCCAATCAAGGGATGTTTCTGATCACTGTCTGAAAATCAAACACTATTTATCACACACTTCAAAAACGTTCACGAAAAATACCTGCTGCTGACAGTGGCTTGTCAATTGCACTAAATTATCAGCCATATTGCTCAGAGAGTGAAGAAAGTACAACACAGAGCCTCGTTTTGAAGCAAATGTGAGTTCAAAAGTTCAAACTTTTACAAGGGTTTTTACAAGGATTCTATGAAAACTTGTATTTGATATAAATTCCACGATTTGTCTCCGTCTGTTATTTTTACATTGTTTGTACACGTGCATAAATATATGCGTTTGTCCGGGCAATGTAACTCCCATGATGCTATGTGCAAAATGGCGGCGCTGTGGACAGTTGTTTTTTTTATTTTCCGGGGATAGAGCGATTTTAATAGGGTAATGTTATTGTTGCTTGCAAAGTGTTATAGACTGTTGTTTTGTCACTACGAATGTACAGCTAAACTCAAGGGTGAAATTTAGAGACAGGCACTTGCTCATTGAATGAAACAATATACCAACGGCGTTCCGGTGACGTTCATCAACTTTTAGTCAGAAGACCTCTCTGTTGTTTTCGTTCGTGTTTACACTGTACGTAGACCTTATTCACAGTCACTCAACACTGTATCTGAAGTAAACTCAGCATGTCAGTCGCACAGCTGTGCTCGGACACATCGGAGGCTTTAGAGCTTCTTTCGGAACAGGGTTTACATTTAAAACCAGTTGCCAGACTGAATATTTCCGTGACTCTACCTCAACTGAAAACTCCTGGAAAATCGATCAGCAACTGGGAAGTGATGGAAAAGATTAAACACATGATAAAACCAGACCTGTTCACAGTGTTAAAAGTTTCCAAGAGTTCTCTGGAATTTATCCGCTTTGAAGGAGAAGTGGAAGCAAAGACATTACTGAAAACATTAATAGCGCGTCTTGATAGCAAGAACATTAAATTAAGCGGTTTTACAGAAATGTTAAAAGTACGTGCTGCTGAAGCAAAGGTGCATTTCCCCTCTCGCCATGACTGGGATTCTTTCTTCCGAGATGCCAAGAACATGAGCGAGGCAAAACCGGGAGAACGTCCAGACACAATGCATTTACAAGGGCTCCCTTGTCGATGGTTTGCCACCAAAAAGGACCCAGATAAACCCAGTGAGTTCATCTTGAGGAAAGTTTTTCAACAGTTTGGAGAGCTGCGTCATGTGGATATTCCCATGCTTGATCCGTATCGAGGGGAGAATGTTACCACTGGTGCTCCCAACTTCCAGACATTTACATTTGGTGGACATCTACATTTTTCGGCATTTGTGCAATTTTTGGAATACATGGGGTTTGTGAAAGCGATGAATGCTTTCAGGGGTATGAGATTACTCTACAAATCAGAAGATGGGAAAGCTTACACTGCCAACATTAAGGTGAGGTGTTTTACTATGTTTTCACATGCATGTATTTTACACTAACCCTGCTTCAACATTTACTCATTACTAACTGAATCTTGATTCTGCACTTTGATTGGTCAATCCATGATCACAAGGTATGTACCAGTTAAATAAAATCATTTTCAACTTGACCTCCAAATAATGGGATTTGGTGGTGTGTGAAGCAAAAACTGAACTCTCACAAATCATTGGGTTTTTATTTTGAAATTTTTTTTTGCTGATTGCATTTAGGTTGAGTTTGATAAAACCAAACATCTATCAGATAAGCATATCAAGAAAAGAAAACTTGAAAGAGACAAACTGATTGAATTAGAAACGCAGCGAGAAGAAAGAATAAAGAAAGAAAGGGAGGAAGAAGACAGAAAGAAGGAAGAAGAGAGGTATACATTAGTTCCTAATATATGTACCAGTATATGATGTGTATTATTGTGGGAAATTAAATAAGATTTACTAATGGGCAGTTTAGAGGTGCTGAAAATTGAGAATTTAGTAATATTTCCAACAATTTGTGCAAATTCAATCAAGTATTTAACATCATATATGCAGTGGTTGAATTTACCGGTCGCCTGGTGGCTCAAATCCATCAAGTTTTCTGCCACAATGATTTGTAACGACGTCGCCCTGTTGTTCATCTACTTCTTTGGGTATTGAATTATATGATGATCGTCAGTCAGTAAATCAGTAATCCTATTCTGCTTATTATTCCTTTGTATTTTTTATTATAAACAAATGTTTGTCGCTTACATGTACTGTGTTGTTAGGTTGGTAGCCCTGGTGTTTGCCACATTATTTGTGTGAATTTATATGTGGAGAATACTTCTTATTGTAAGAAATGTTGCTAAATTGAGCACATTAGTTAGTGAGATTTTGTTGTTAATAATCAGTGAGTTAAAAAGACCTCATGTTGCTAATGATCAGTGAGGTTAAATTATGATGTTGCTAATAATCAGTTAGTTAAAAGGACCTTATGTTGCTAATAATCAGTGAGTTAAGAAGACCTTATGTTGCTTATAATCAGCGAGTTAAGAAGACCTTATGTTGCTTATAATCAGTGAGTTAAGAAGACCTTATGTTGCTTATAATCAGTGAGTTAAAAAGACCTTATGTTGCTTATAATCAGTGAGTTAAAAGGATCTTATGTTGCTAATAATCAGTGAGTTAAGAAGACCTTATGTTGCTTATAATCAGTGAGTTAAGAAGACCTTATGTTGCTTATAATCAGTGAGTTAAAAAGACCTTATGTTGCTTATAATCAGTGAGTTAAAAGGACCTTATGTTGCTTATAATCAGTGAGTTAAGAAGACCTTATGTCGCTTATAATCAGTGAGTTAAATAGACCTTATGTTGTTTATAATCAGTGAGTTAAAAGGACCTTATGCCTCTTATAATCAGTGAGTTAAAAAGACCTTATGTTTATAATCAGTGAGTTAAAAAGACCTTACCGGTATGTTGCTTTAATTCAGTGAGTTAAAAGGACCTTATGTTGCTTATAATCAATGAGTTAAGAAGACCTTATGTTGCTTATAATCAGTGAGTTAAACGGACCTTATGTTGCTTATAATCGGTGAGTTAAGAAGACCTTATGTTGCTTATAATCAGTGAGTTAAAAGGACCTCATGTTGTTTATAATCAGTGAGTTAAAAGCACCTTATGTTGCTTATAATCAGTGACTTAAATGGACCTTATGTTGCTTATAATCAGTGAGTTAAAAGGACCTTATGTTGCTTAAAATCAGCGAGTAACTTTAATGCCTCTATATGCACAGGCAGCGAGTACAAGAAGAGGAATGTGAAAGAGAAAAGAAAAGATCAGAAAAGCTGCAGAAACGTGAAGAAAGACAAAGACTGAGAGAAGAAAGGAGACGACAGAAGAAAGAAGAAAAGAAAAAACTGGCTGCCGAGCGTGAATTAGCAAAAAAGATTGCACTAGAGGAGAGAAAAATACTTATAGCGCATCGAAAATTGGAATCAATGAGGCTATTAACCGAATTATTAGACCGAGCAAAGGTGAGCACACTTTTTCTGAAGCATACTTCATGTTCCTACATTTACTGTATTTATCTGGTTAAGAGCCTAGGGTCCTGAACATGGAAAATTGACAAAAAATAGGGGTGAGCCTATGCCCGGACATCCCCTGCGGAAAAAAAAAACGCGAAAATTGACAACACACATATAAAATTCCAACAGGGGATAGTACGGCGAATAAAATCACGTAACAGAAATAAATAATATGCAACATTAGAAGTAAAAATAATGTATTGCTTATAATGTGACAAATAAACCAGAAATAAGAAAAATCGACAGTGAAGAATTTAGGGTTTTCTCGCCGACAAACACATCCAATACGCGTGAACTCAAAATGAACTAAAATGTCACGGGTTAAACTGGGTAAACTTTTTTCCGGTTTTGATCAACAGTCATACAAGAACAATAGTAATTTACAAATTTACACAGTAAAAATTACAAAAGTTCATCGAAAATCTCTATTTGTACGTTAATCACCATCTTCGTCAAAGTTAAAACCCTCAAATTCCAAGTCGGCGTCACTGTCCCTGTCAAACAAAATCCCTACAGTTTTGTCCTAAAGTTCGTTGATATTGTCGCACTTGGCAGTTTTACTCCATGGATTTCGCAGTCTGTTAGCTTGGCACTTTTAATTCACGTCTAATCACAATAAAGACCAAGAAAAATGGGGTTGCGGCAAACAACTCTGCTGTAATGGCACACGATGCTATGTTTTACAGTTTGTCAGTCATCTTTGACCTTTATGCATCTGCTTTACTGATTGGCTAAGAATGACATCACTACTAGTGCTTCATCATAGAGGTCAAGTCAGCATTGCTTTCTTATCAGACCTGAATGTATAACGCGAAATAACCTATTTTGCTGTCACAGCTATTCATCCTTCGTTTTACACAATTGACAATTATTTTTCAAGAATTTTCATCAGAATCACAACAGACTGCAGGGAAGTCAACTCATAATACAACGAAAAAAAATAGGTTTTTGTTATTTTTTTATTACAAGTGTAGATAAAGACTCCCTGGACATGACCTCAATTTCTTTATTGTATCAAAAGTGGGGGGTGAGCGTTTGCCCGGGGCTCTTACCCGGATAAATATGGTATGTTCACTTGATTATGGAATATTCAATGACTGAAAATGTTTTGTGGTGCACACACACAGAATATTATTTGTTCAGCAAGATGATGCAATACTCAAACATGATATGAATCATAATCCAGTTTGTATCACACCATGCAAATTACCATACTTCCTCAATCATAAGCCCAGGGGCCTCAACTTGTGAAATTGGGAAAAGTAAGGAGTGGGCTTATACTAGAGGACCACCTCAGAAAAGATGATGGGGGGGGGGGAGGGGTTAACATTGTACCACCCATGCAAAATTGTTCAAATTACATTTTTATTCACCATGCCGTGTGATCTGTTAGCATTGTTTTTGACGAAAATATAGTTATCGTTTTCCAAAAAAAATGGTGATTCACAATTATCGACAGGTTAACTGAGTGTGGAGGAAGTATTTAAATATCTTTCACGGCCCCCAACAGAATAGTTTGCTTGTTCACACCCCATTGACGATAGTCTCAATGGACACGATTATTCAGAAAAGTAAAACGATGTCCAATGACCAGGTTTCTTGACATTTTTGGCAATTTGAAAGCTACCACTCAAAGAGATATTGATTATTTCAGTATTGACACATCAGGGTTCAAACTAGGTAAATAGCAGAATAGAAAGGGTGCGAACAATGTTGCGTACGTTCGCCATGTACTCTGAAATTTTCTCATAAAAGCATGGACCAAACTACTTTACAATCACAATTTTTAGGTAATGAAACACACTTTTTACATGAATATTTTAATAAATGTCGTCGACGCCCTGTAAAAAACACCCTGGGCCTATAATTGGCGATGCCCTGCCTCAACTCGGTAAATGTCTAAAAATAGAGGAGTGGGCTTATGCTGGGGGAGGGGCTTATGATCAGGGAAGTATCATTGTTTATCATTGTGAGGTATTCCATGTCAATGAATGATGGTTTTCAAATCATGGACAATAATAGATGTCCGGTTGGTCCTGATAATACTCACTCACTCTGTCTCTCTCTGGCGATGCTGATTCTACTGCAATTATTTGGTTGACAATAACACTCTCAATGTGCAAAAATTCCAAGAATTTCCTGTATATTCATGTGAGTTATAGATGAATAATTCCAGCCATACCAGTAAATGATTATTTGGTAAATTGGGAGGGGGGGGGGTTCTCTTACTTCTTTTTTTAAAGAAAATAGACCAATATTTGATCAAATTATTGACTTGATAACTTTTTAGCTCCCATGTTTGTGAAGCCCACAAGGAAAGTAATGAGTTTAACCGTGTGAACAAAATGTCAAAAACTTTTGAGAATTTGATCAAAGGTACCTTGGGGTAATATGCATACATGATTAGTTTTGAGGTCATGTCTGTGCATATTAAGTAGCTATTTTGCATATTACTTTTCAACCTTTGTAAGTAAAACCTTGTGGATTTTGATCAAATTTAGTACAAATAGATAGGTACCCTGGATTAATGCACAGACAAGATTAGTTTATGGGTCATGTCTGTGCATATTACATAGCTAATTTGCATATTCTCTCATTTCTAGCCAATGTAAGCAAAATCTCTTGACCTCCTTCACCGACTGTTGGGAATTTTTTATTTCCTAAATATTTTCTATAAAACAATGATTGCATATACTGTGTGTTCATACAGGAGTTTAATTTTGGTCTCAGTGAGTAAACAGACCATTTATGTTCCATGTATCACGTAATGACATGTGTATTGTTGTCATCTGTTCTAGGCAGTCAAACAAAAACAGGAAATGGAGAGGAAACTTATGGAACTGGAAGACATGAAGAGAAGACAACTTGAAGAAGAAAAGAGAAAGATAGAAGAAAAGAGAAGGAAAGAGGAACAGCGAGAGAGAAAAAAAGCAGAGAAACTGAAAAAGCAGGAAATGGCTTTACGTGAAAAGGTTATGAAAAATTACAAAATGAGGGAGGAGCAAAAAGATTTGGAACAAAGAGAATGTTTGAGAAAACAATTTGCTGGAAAGACATTGAAATCTGCTGTTGTTATGCCATCTAGTACAACTAGATAGAAATGTCATTATTTTTTTTTTAAGTTGTGTTGTCTCCACCCCCAGCTGCCTGTTTGTTTTCTCCATTTGTAGTTGTTATATTAATGCCAGTTTTGTTTGTTGGAGAATGAGTGTTGCTCCTGTAGACAATACACACATGGATGGAGCTTTATCTGGTGATGGTAATGCAATAAATTTAATGTTCCACTTCATAATTTATACTATCAATAGTTGCTGGAATCAATACTTTCCTTCAAACATGGATGTAATTTTCACGTAGTAGTGCTTTTCATGAATTAACACCAACCATAGTTCATTTCTACTTTAGACTAACACACTCCAAAAAAAAAAAATGTACTTCATTTTGAATGTGAATCATGATTCACATAATTTTATTTGTTTTTAACCTTTTTTTTTTTAACTGGAAAAGTTTGTTTTAATAAATTTTGTAAAGTACTTGTAGTGTGGTTAAATTCTTTAACCATTATTAAGGCACAGGAAGTTTCTATAACTTAATTTTTAATAAAGAGTTCAAAAATATAATATATAATTTGTATGAAATTTCACTACTACATACCCGGTATATTGAGCTCACTTGGGGTAGGTGTTTTTCTGTGCAATTGTATTAGTGACATAAACAAAAATGCGTGCTATTTTAAGCATGTAATGGAAACAAGCAGCCTCTCGGCTGAGATAGCTCCGCTGTTAGCAATGCACATTTCAATTAAAGAACAGAAGATATCATTAGAAAATGAACGATATGTATAGTATCAAAACAATCAGACTTGCGATTTTCAACAAGAAGTCGAAAATATCACTTTTTACCAAAAATGACAAAAATATTCACCAAAATTAGAGAATTAAAGATATTACAAAATGAACAAATCTGAGAGAGGTCCACATGTAGTACCTATATATGTAATATCAAAGCAATTGGACTTGCGGTTTTCAACAAGAAGTTGAAAATATCACTTTTTACCAAAAATGACAGAAATATTCACCAAAATTAGAGAATTAAAGATATCATTACAAAATGAACAAATCCGAGAGAGGTCCACATGTAGTATATATGTAATATCAAAGCAATTGGACTTGTGGTTTTTAAACAAGAAGTCGAAAATATCACTTTTTACCAAAAATGACAAAAATATTCACCAAAATTAGAGAATTGAAGATATCATCATGAAATGAACAAATCTAAGAGGTCTACCCAAGGTACATATACACCAAGTATCAATGCATTCAGGCTTGTAGTTTTCAAGAAGTCGAAAAAGTAAAACATTGACACTGACGATGGACAATCACTCATATGATAAGTTCCTCTCGACAAAGTCAACAGCGGAGCTAAACAAAGGACATTATACTGTCCATTAAAAAAAAAATTGTCATCAACTCCATCATTTAAAATAAACAAGCAGCCTCTCGGCTGAGATAGCTCCGCTGTTAGCAATGCACATTTCAATTAAAGAACAGAAGATATCATTAGAAAATGAACAATATGCATAGTATCAATGCTATGGGACTTGCTCTTTTAAACAAGAATTCAAAAATATCATTTTTCACCATAAACGATTGTGGTTTTTAACCAGAAGTCAAAAATATCACTTTTTACCAAAAATGAAGAAAATATTCATCAAAATTAGAGAATTGAAGATATCATCATGAAATGAACAAATTTGAGAGTGGTCCACATGTAGTACATATACATGTACCGGTAATATCAAAGCAATTGGACTTGCGGTTTTTAACAAGAAGTTGAAAATATCACTTTTTACCAAAAATGACAAAAATATTCACCAAAATTAGAAAATTGAAGATATCATTACAAAATGAACAAATCTGAGAGAGGTCCACATGTAGTACCTATATATGTAATATCAAAGCAATTGCACTTGCGGTTTTTAACAAGAAGTTGAAAATATAATTTTTTACCAAAAATGACAAAAATATTCACCAAAATTAGAGAATTGATGATATCATTACAAAATGAACATATCTGAGAGAGGTCCACATGTAGTACCTATATATGTAATATCAAAGCAATTGGACTTGCGGTTTTTAACAAGAAGTTGAAAATATCACTTTTTACAAAAAATGACAAAAATATTCACCAGAATTAGAGAATTGAAGATATGATCATGAAATGAACAAATCTGAGAGAGGTCTACCCAAGGTACATATACACCAAGTATCAAAGCATTCAGTCTCGCAGTTTCCAAGAAGAAGTCGAAAAAGTAAAACATTGACACGGATATGATAAGCTCCGCTCGACAAAGTTGACAGCGGAGCTAAAAATTGGAAATCATTTTGACCAGTATAAAAAAAAAATTATAACATTAGCCAAGCAATGAATTAGAGGCATAATATACAATACCTGCTGAAATTAGAAAATAACAACAAATTGCTATTGCTTTAGGCAAAACCATATGTGGGTGATCACTGTATGAATTGTTTACTCCTTGGACCGATACATTGCTACCTGTTGAAAATCAAATAGGGAAATTGTCCAGTTTTGAAAAAACAAACCATGCATGGCACAGTCCCAGTTAGTTATCAAATTTAAGATATATAGTTTTGTTTATAGTAATATACCTGGAATATAACCATGTCAGGAATATGATTGACATTTGTATCTGATCGTCAAACGAGTACTTGTCCATATTAAGAGATATTGCTCTGGAACAGCATTAATTAAAACAAAATCAGCCATTTTGAATAAATGTATACATCTATAACATGATGTACAACGAATATATAAAATTTAAACATAATCAGTCCAAGTAAGTCAGAGATGTGGGTCTAAAAGCCCATTCATTAAAACAAAATGGCCGCCAGTCTTATCCAAAAAACAAAATTATTTCCATCAAGGTCCCATAATGTCTAATGTATATACCAAGTTCAAACAAAATCAATCTGTAAACAGCCGAGAAATGCTTGATTTTGATGATTTCGAATCAGACGTGAAACAAATTGATGTGCATATGTATAATATCATGTATGACGTATGTGTGAAATTTGATTATGATTGGTTCAAGCATTTCTAAGATACAGGTCCGGACGTACGCACAAGGGTTAGCAATATAGCAGTTAGAAAAAAATTCTTGAAAATAGCATTTCCGCCAAAAAAAATCACTTAAAATACAAAATTGAAAATGCCACATAAACAGACTACCGGCCTATGTACTTGTATGCTAAATATGAAGTTAATCAGACTGATGGTTTTTGAGAAATTGACAAAAATTTCTAGCTTTTTTTGACCCAATTTGCAGAATTAGACTGATCTATGAACAAATTCCAATCTCTACCCCACAGGGGAGCTTCACACCAAAACTGATGATCATTGCTTATACTCAGGCCTATGCATTCTGTAACCTCACTAACCTACAAATAGAAGTTTTAAAATGAGGACTTGTCAATTGACCCCCATCAGTATCTTGCACATGCCTGCACCAATTAAGTTTAAACTTCACATCAGACATTGCATTTGCTTCATGAACCGATTCAAGACGACCAAATAGAAGCCATTTTAAGGCAAAATTCAGGAGCTGGATAGCCTTTGTGTGCAGACGAATTTGATTTAAACTTTATTCATTTTCTTTCATTCGTACTAAATCGTGTCAAATAAAATATCTATCTACATTAAACACATTCTGGCCTTGATGCACTTCACTTTTTATTCGTTTCAACAAGACCAACTGGTGGCCATTTTGTTTTGAAGAAAATTCTCATCTCCTTCTGCCTTGACCAATGGAAGTTTAAACTTCACACACACATTTTTTTTTCCAGAACATTGAATTGGAAATTTTCTTCACAATTATTGGGGAATCAAAGTGACTTCATAACACTGAATGGCACATTTCATTTAGTATATTAGATGTGTGGAAATGACTGCCATTTTGAACAAGTGTGTCATATCAAGGCAGACATGTTCTGTACAATAAAAATATTAGGTATTGACCACGGTCACATTTATTGTTCCACAATGTTCTTGCGTATCAACCATACCGTAAGTTGCAATTGAGTAGATAGTATAAGACAAAGTCAGAAATAGAAATTTTTTTCACCTGGTAGATATCAAAGTAATTGGCTGCAGAGTTTTTGAGAAGTCAACAATAGAATTGTAGACAGATGAACAATCACCGAATATGAACAGCTCAACAAAGCTTAATAAAGACATGTGCAATACAAGATTTGGTCTTTTTGATTTTTTTTAATTCACACTTTAAAACTAGGTGAAACTACAGCTTAAATATTGCCTGCTACCAACACATCAATGAAAACAAATAAAAAGCCCCAAAAATAGTTTTAATAAAATTGACTGGTCACGATCAATTTTATATCTGTAGGTACAATGTATGAACTTAGCGACATGCACTTTTGTAATTGGTGAAGTGATCTGCTTACCCTTGTGTACAATATGCATAATGAAGTACATAACTACAAACTCTTATCAGCAATATCTAATGATTCAAAAAGACCAAAAAATTTACAACATTTTTAAAGATATATATTTTTTATGGTTATCTCGAACCCGGTTCACCTAAAATACAGCAGAAACAACTTTTTTAATGTAAACAGAATGTCCCAAAATATCTACAACGCCTACAAGAGTACATTTAGGAAGAAAAACTGGTTAAAATGAAGGGGGAAAAAAAATACACTTGTACTACATTTTAACCATAGTTCATATTGAATCCATGAGAATTTTTTTTTTTTATAATAAAATATTTTAACTTTTTTTAACATTAGATAATTTGTCCTTTTTGGTCAGCACTAAGGTAAAACGACGGTAAAAATGCCTGAAAGCCTTTTTTTTGCAATCTTTTTTTTTTTCTTTAAACTTGAAAACGGGTACACTGCCTAGAAATGAAAAACAATCTGAAAATAACAAGTTTCTTAAAGAAATAAAATGCAATGGAATTTAACCAATGTAGTTAATAGTAAAGACAAAACAATAAGATCCTTATTTTATTGCAATTGTGTTGAAAAACTTAAGACCGAATTAAATGTAACTTATCGAAAGACGTGCGCACAGCAGACCGTTGTGCTGGACACTGTCCGAATGTATAACTGCTCTGCTACTACCATATATACACAAAAAGACAATACTTAACACTGTAAAATTAACATATGCTGCATATTTAAACATTTTAGTTAATACACAACATTCTACAGTCGCAATATTTTTTTGCAACATGTATCCAGGGGTTGGAGTGATCACTGTTGCTGTTTAAAGTTAAAAAAACAAAAAAACATGCATTACAAGTAACTTTGCCACAGTCATGGGATCTGGCAGATAAAACACTGTTCGAGCCATCACGTCCAAGGCTGTAGTGCGTTTTTTTGGTCTTGGGATACTAAATCATGGAAACAAAGATCCATCATAAAATACACTAAATAACAAGATGTACCGGTACATTATATCTGACAACATCCAAAAAACTAAGAATGTTCACTACAATCATTATTTAGTGCAAATTAAATAAATTGATATAGTGTAGAAACTACACATTGGAGTAAAGAATGGGATTAATGAGAATGATTGGAATATGGGATTCCTTAACAAGCTTGTAATAGTGCATAGAAACAATGTTTCAACATAGCTATAGTACAATGTTTCTTGCTGTCACATGTGTACATGATTTACAGTTACACTTGGTCATACATCTCAAGGATAACAATAAATAATGAATAGGATACAAGTACATCTTTTAAAAAATGCAGTGATCCAAATCGGGGCTGATATTGTCATATGGACATTCTGAGGACACTTAGGTAGTCTCATACAGCAGATACTTAGCAACTTAGGCAGTCATATACAATATGACAAATTCCTATAGTACACAGATATTTGTTTCCCAAGAAAACATCTGCATTCTACTAAGCCATGAATCCCTATTGAATCAGCATTTCAGGAAACTGCAGTAATTCAGAAACCAATTTTCAATCATTCACTAATGAGGTGGACACAAATGGCTAACACTTTCCAAACATTAATGTACTATTCATATCCATGTATCGCTTTCATACTTGTGCGGTTTGGTCACTTAGATCAAACCTCGGCAGCTGCAAGTGACAGCAATTCCTAGCTCACATATGCATTTCTAGGATTTCTATTCAATCCTCTTCAGGTTTGACATTGAAGTCAAACATTTTCAAAACTCGTTTACATTTCATTTATGAAACCCTGTTAACTCAAGAGACCTTTTTTTCTAATGTCTTTGACACAAAGTGATATGTGTACATTGACAAGTACTACACGTGTATTAGACATTACACAAGTATACAACACTTTCTCCACAACATAAAAGTGAAGATGTCAATGACGAAAGGGGGAGAAGATAAAAACATCTACATACAGATATGTTAAATTAAAAACTTAATATTCCTCTTAATGAAAAAAACATGAATGCCCAGCAAAGCTTATTAAAAACTCTAATATGGAAGAAATGTAGACTAAATTTTTGTTATCTTCACTTTTTCTCTTTATATAGACAAATTTGACAAAATCTTGTAGCCTTAGATATGAAAAATAAGACAAATCTGAACTAAAAATGGATGGGAAATGAAACTGTAGCATAAAGAAAATATAATAGGAATGTTCTACAATGATTCTTCATTGCAACTTAATTATTCCATAGAATTTCATACTTTTACTAATATAAAAGCATGCATCTTTTTATTCATAATGCCAGCATATACACTTTTATATGCTTATTATGTAACCGAACAGTTCATACCCTTTCAACAGAACAGTAACCCCCTCTACTAAATTTAATGTAAATATAATTGCGTGCCAATTTAGTTATAATTTTCCCTGACACATTAAATTATTAAATGAACGGGCAGTTGATTAAGCTCTTGTAAGTAACATTTAGATTCATAAAGC
This sequence comes from Saccoglossus kowalevskii, assembly GCF_978046115.1. NCBI lineage: Eukaryota > Metazoa > Hemichordata > Enteropneusta > Harrimaniidae > Saccoglossus > Saccoglossus kowalevskii. The sequence continues at coordinate 12,117,005 of NC_140644.1, read as the reverse complement.
TGATTGGTTACACAGCACTGGGAGATGTGGCCAAACCAGCGGTTGATTGGTGTTCTATTAACACGCATGTCGGTTTGCCTTTTAGTCATTGATTTATTTTAATTCAGACATACTGCCCCTGCAAGTACACTTATACTTTTACTGCACCAGCAAATGTACACAGTCATAAATGAGTCTGCAGGGACTAAGTATGTGAACAAATTTAGTAATGGATTAAATAAAAGCAACCAGGACTAGTTACCAGGCATTCCCTGATAAAGACGAACAAATAATTTATCCTCAGCTGGTAGCTTTCGGATTTAAAACCAAAATAGAACTAAACTAATTCCTTTGATATCTTGATATCAATGAAGACACAGAAGAAGATGCGAGTCTTTGGTTCTTTCACTGAGGATGCTGAATTTAGTCACAGTTTGGAGATACTTTCCAAGGTGCTAACCACGCCCAAATAAGATAATAAATGCAGCTATAAATGATATGCTTTTAATATCATGATTCCTCAGAACTGTTAGTTTGTTTAGTTTTTTCGACTCCTTTCTTGTCAACTGGATCGGCCTTTTTACTTTGTGGTTTCTCTTTCAGAGTTTCAGACGGTGCAGGTGTTTTGACAGTCTTTCCACCAGTACTTGTCTCTTGAAGTGCGGATGTAGATCCCCCTTTAGCACCATGAAGTTTATCTTCATCCTCTTCTTTCGGGGGCTGAAAACAAAATAGAAAGCTTAGAAACCTCTTTCAGTAAATGACAGCTCACAGTAGAATGGTACTCGCGTGTTTATGACTTGTGATATAGCAGTGACAACATTTCGTGTCAAAATTTGTGTTTTTGTAATTGTCAATAGTATGTAGACTTTCATAATTCACTGTCAAATAATATGCATGAAATGACAATTTAGCATCGGTTTCCATAGACCATAAATAATGGCAATTTTTTAATACATCTAGACATTCACCAGTATGCAGTAAGACACCATATACAATTTTTTCATTGTCATTGACAATTATTTTGAGATGCATCTTTGCTACAGAAAACAATGGGAGAAATGCCCTTAAAACAGACCAAACGTGCTATTTTTACTCAATTTTGTACATCAATGTTCTTCAAAACGAGTACAATGGACCCTATGTTTTTATTTTATTTTCTTCATCCTCATAACATGAAAATGTCACTCATGTAAATGCGAAGGACATTTTAAATTCTAAAGGCAGCCATATCACTGATGGCAGCCATATTGCAGGAAATGTGACAACTAAAATGCAGCCAATGAACTCACCACAACTCTAAAATCTTCCAGCCTTTTAAATTTTTTCAAGACACCATGTAATTTAGAGTCCACATCCACATGACGTCTTGAATATTTTAAGTAGGCCCAGAACTTCTCCAAACCATACAGCTGACCTGGAAAAGTGGTTAATATTTGGGCTTGTTAATAAATTTACATTTAGGCACTACTGGGTTATTAGAGTGTGAAGTTTAGAAAATTATATCAGAATACTTTGCCCTTTGAATGTAGTTTAAATTACAGATCCTGGAGAGCACACACCTCGGCAACAGTAATACATCAGACATATTTATTAGTTTTAGAAATTCAACATTCAAATTTATAGAAAACCAAGATTTCTTTCTTCTCAGCACACAGCTAAAAATTAGATTATATACGAAATTGACCACTGTGTGTGGGCTGTATCATCTGCAAAGGATTCAGAGTCTGCTTTGCTCAAATGTGTAGATGTTATGTGAACCTACCACTTTCATAGTCTCTTGCAGTTTCTTCTTGAAAATCTTTAAAGATTTCTGGGCGGAATTTGACTTCCAAACCGTAGCTGTAATACCTGAACAGACATTCTAACCCGTATCTATATCCTGCTTTGGCGTCTTCTACTGAGAGCTGCTTGAACTCCTGGTACATCTTTCGATTGAAATTAGTTCGTAGGAAAAATGACCAGAACCGGAATAGTGTGTTCATTTCCTGGGACTGACCAATGCCAAGTTTCTTGCGATCTGTAGTAAAAAAAAATAATCTGATTCATTCCCTGACTAATCATCAATTGAACCCATCCCGCTTACAAGAGTTTCACTGCTCAACTAAAGCAACAATTGGAGAAAAACAAGTCATTGTCAATGACACGTCCCCGTTCCGTTCATATTTGAGTGACATATACATTCAAAGCAGATCATGACCGAAATGCACCTGCATATGTACAACACATTGTACTAAATGTGAACAAAATCCATCCATGCATGACTGAGATCCGGTTCCGGAATTGTGAAAATACGTGATTTTGATGCATTTTCGGCCTTAAAATGGCCATCATTCAGCTATTGTTAAGCAGATCATGAAACAAATGCACATATCTATTTGTGACATGATGTACCATGTGTGTGTGAAGTTGGAACTTGATCAATTCAGACATGTCTTGGATATGGATCCAGAACTGAATTCTTTAAAACAAAATGGCCGCCAGTCAGCAATTTCGAACTTGATCCGAAAAATAAAAATGACGTGCATCAAGGTCCTATTATGTTTAATGTATGTACCAAATTTGAACGAAATCCGTCCATGCATAACTGAGATCTGGGTCCGGAATGGTGAAAATGTGCGATTTCAATGCATTTTCGGCCTTAAAGCGGCCGCCATTTGGCTATCGTTAATGAGATCATGAAACAAATGCACATACATATTTTTGACATGATGTACCTTGTGTGTGTGAAGTTTGAACTTGATCAATCCAGACATGTCTCGGATACGGATCCAGAACTGAATTCTTTAAAACAAAATAGCCGCCAGTCGGCCATTTCAAACCCGATCCAAAAAAAAAAAAATTACGTGCATCAAGGTCCCATTATGTTTAATGTATGTACCAAATTGGAACAAAATCCGTCCATGCATAACTGAGATCCGGGTCCGGAATGGTGAAAATGTGTGATTTTGATGCATTTTCGGCCTTAAAATGGCCGCTATTCGGCTATCGTTAATCGGATCATGAAAAAAATGCATGTGCATATGTCCCAAATAATGTGTGATGTATGAGTGAAGTTTGAACTTAATCGGTCCATGCATGTTCGAGATACAGGTGATCACGGACGGACGCACACAGGGCAAAACATAAGTCCCCGTTTTCGGACTACGTCCGAACGGGGACTAATAAGCTTGGTATCACATGCAGTATATGTACCAGCTGTCAATCAACTAACACTAATTAAAAATTCATTGCAGTTCAAGTACACCTACAAGTTTTCATATGATCACTATACACACATTGATAATGTTGAGTTTTACCTTTGAGGCATTTCTGGTGGTATTTGTGGTAGACATGCTGAGTGAAGTTATTATCTTTCAATAACTCGTGTGATGGATGCTCAAACTTGGGGAATGACTGTGGTGTGCTGCCATAACTGGTGGAGATGGGAGCACCTTCAGACGGAGAACTGAAATCAAAGATAGAGTTTTCAAAGCATGACCAACTAAACCATTAACATAGTCAAATATAAACAGAACCGTAGAGAATTTTGTATTCAATGTCTGTGAACGAGTACATGAATCACTACATATCAGGGTGATCATGTCATGTGAACAGGAACTTGCATTGATGTCTACGTATTTCATAAAAACATACCTTGTAGACGCTGATCTTGGTCTATGTTCCTTGGTTCCCATCACCCAGCCTACATGATGTTCTATTGGAGGATTCTTGCTGTGTTTTGTTTTCTGTTTTCTTGGGCTCTAAATAAGATGAAACATTTATTAGATATTGGGTATCTCATAATCTTTGACATCTTGTCAATTATTTTTGATGAGTGATCTCCAATGTTGACCATATCCAACCACAATCATACCTATAATAATTTACTTTTATAGTGAAAGCTGAAGCATACAGTAATTTCTTGAAAGTCAAAATGCTTGGTGGTATTGATACTAGTTTTTTTATTAAAAATCTTTGCTGTAAGTATTTTAACCAGTTTTCAATTTAAAATTGCTACTGGAGTTTAACCATTTTAAGGCAATGCTATAATAACACTGTACATAACTCTGCTCAATTATTTTTTTATGACAACATAGCAGGAGTTGATTAGATTAAAGTTCACAAATCATCACAAAATTTGTTTCATCTCCCTGGAAACACCCAGTGACCTGATTGTGAAAATTCCTTTTTTACTGAGGTAACTGTTGCTAGAAGTAACCATGCCTGAATCTAGTCATTCTTGCTTGACATCAATCACATTCATAACACATTTTATTTCCAATAATCTAACACGTCCACATTGATGTCATGGTAACGTGAATAAATAACAGCACAATCAAACTCCTATTATCGCAAGTTCAAACAATATCAGTATTTTTGTTACTACTACATTGCATGCAGCCCCTCTCAATACGACCCACTCATAGTTTCAGGAAAACATTAATTGTTAATTCTATAAACTGAATACTCAATAGTAGTCAATTGAACCAGTTTATGGCAGTTTTGGTAAAAAATTCATATCCATTAATTTAATCAATATATGCAACCAAATGGCATTAGAAATACTTGTTGATAGTTAAAACAAACAACATTGGAAATAAATCAGGATTCCTATATGTTTAAAGCTATTAAATTACACATGCCTGGACTTTTACGATCATCTACATGTAATTGCAAATTTAACACTTCATATAAGAAAATAGCACATCACACAATGTATTCCTATAGTTCATGGGTACGAGTTTATACTGTATTGATGAAGATCACAACAAACCAAGACTCACCTTAGCATCCAAGGGAATGCCTTCTTTGACAACGGGATAAAACCTTGGCACAGTCGTGGCATCCTTCCTTGTTTTTGGCGTCCTAGAGCCAGCAACAGGTGTCCTCTGTCTAACATCTGGTACTTTAGTGGGTAATGACCTAGCTACCCCTACATCTACTGGTTTGGTCTGTGGTATTGCAACTGGTAATTAAATAAAAGTCACAAATCTCAGTTTGTTGTGTTATACACAATTGTGCTAGAATAGTGAACCTAAGCACAAGTGAATCACCACCCAAAAAAATAGAGTTCCTAGGACGAATGGAGTTAAAAAAGCCAAACATGAAAATCTCGTAAGACATTTCATCAACACACCAAATGATATTTGGTGTTGTGACGAACAGGATTGGTACATCACAATTAAAGTAAAGTACTAAAACAGTCCCAGAAAAACAAGCTTCAGCAAGTGAGAATGATTCCATTTTTGTTGAGATCATTAAATAATTTCCTGTGCATATTAAAACATGGTGTATTGTTATTGTGTAAAAACAGTCAATGAGTGTCAAATAAGACATGTTGTAAATGTCACGAGGCTGAAGACTATGATATTTACAAGAATCTAGTTCAATCGTTTGGTACATTTGGTAATGCATACATTTTATGTTTTCAATCACAACCAACAAACAAACAACTGTCCCAGACTCCGAAAGAAACGAGATTTCCAATGTCCTATATGAATATAACAATGCTAGTTTGCATAAACAGAAGGCGTTCATTTACAGGAATACATACATAAACTAAACACAGGGTCACTAGATGAAGAATAGTGTAATCTACAATACCTGTTTCTACAGGACCTGTTTCAGTAGAAGACTTTTCTCCTACTACTGATACGTCTGTTTCTTCGTTTTTGTCATCTTCCTCGCTGTATGGCCGAATAGGTGGGCCTGGAGGAACTATCTGTTTCACATGGGGTGGTTGTGGCGCTAATGATGAAAACTGCTCTTTGCTTATGGTCTGGATTTTATTGTAACTAAAGTCCGCCTGAAAAAGAAGGTATATAAGAAGTGAATATACTATACAAGTGAAAGTAACCAGTGCCAGAATCAAATATCAATTAAGGTGAGTGAGTATAATTGAATTTGAATTGTCTTAAATATTATTTTAGCTGTCATCAATGAACAGCAGTGTGAAGTTCAGAAATTTTTCCTGATGCAACATGGTATTCTCCGACACGCTGATGGCGCAGCAAAAAAATGATATAATGATCTTCAAAATCATCTTATTGAATGTTGTAATTTGGTGAAACGGAATACACATTTTATATACATGCAATACAACCACATACAAGACATACACATACTTACCATGACATTAAAATAACTCTGGTGGTTGATGGAATCTTCCATATCTTTTTCAAAATAGAATAAACCATCATTAATCATTTTACCCAATTCTTGAGTCATTTTAGCTCTGGTTTCATGATAGCCTGTTCTATCATCTTTCAAATGATGCTTTTTACTTGCTGGTGGTGGGGTTTGTGTTACAATAATAATTTTACTGACTTCACTGTCAGACATCTCATAGTCAGAATCATCATCCCTGAAACAAAGAAGAAACATTACCTCAAATGATCTTTCTATTTTACACCTCATATGTAATGTCATTCATTTGTTACTTGCTTTAACTTTCATGCAGAAACGATACATGGTTTTTAAAAGAGAAACATTGAGGGAATTTTGTGGTCCAGTGAAACCAGTTGTTTTCATTTTGTATGTGGCAAGTAATGAACAGGTTATAATTTCGATGCTTTTCATGCCCATATTTTGGAATTGGGACCAAATTTCTCCCAGTGCAGACAACCACACACAACGTTGGTAATTTTCCGTGGATACTACTCACCATTCTTCAGATGATGCAAACATGTGTTTCTTGCCGGACCTTTTTAATTCTTCATCAAATTCAAAATCAAGTTCTTCTTGACCAAATGAATCCTGATGCGATGAGCCAGAGACTTGACGCTAAAATTGAAAGTTTGAAAATATGGAAGGTGAAAAACATGTAATCAAAGATAGGGGTTTATTTCATGTAGTGATATACTCCCTAACTACGTCTTTTGAATCTATCTTTACAGGACCAAGCATACAGTTAATCTAATAAGTTCTAAACAGACTACTGTATAATACTTTATTTTCGCTTGGAATTAATTTTCGCTATTTTCACTGAGGGAATTATTCAGTAAAAATAAAATCCAGCGAATATACTTTCCTATATTTTACATTCAACTTGTCAAAAATCAGTGAAAATAAATTCCATACAAAACACCCAAAATGTCTTTTCAGCGAAAATTAATTCCAGTTAAAATGAAGAATTTGACAGTACTTATTTTCTGTTTGAAAATTAATGAATAGAGATGTTGTATTTTTATTTACTTGGATCTAGTCAAAAAGAAAATTTCCCCATCAACTTATAATCCAGTCTCAAAAATCAAAATCAAATTTGTTCAAAACGTACAGTAAAATTGAATTAGAAGCCACACCCATTCTTTTTCAACAAATGAGCCCCACACATTTACCATTTCTCATGTGTAGATTGCTTCAATAGAAGCAGTATCCCCTTTTTTACAATTTTAATAGAAGCCACAACTTTCTAATAAGTTCCATAGACAAGTTTTTTTTTTGCAATTCATGAATATTTGAAAACATTTGATATCACATTTGGATCCCAAGGACACAACATCAGAACAATTGGACCACAGTTGCCTGTGCCCACGAGAAACTTAATACTGAGATTAAATCTACCTTTCTAGGTGTAGTTCTTGTCCTCTTCTTCACCTCCGTCCAGTCACCAGTATCAAATTCAGGCGCACTGGTTGATAAGCCAGATCTTCCGACCGATAGATACAATGCATGTTCTCTGTCTGAAGAAATATTGTCAATGAGTTCACCACTAAGACTCTGTACTGGTGATGTCGGGGCTGATTCTAGAGAAAAACAGACCGACATTTCAGCTTACCGCCAACTGATTTCATTCTGCTACTGTCGTGGAAAATTACGATATTTTGTCGCAGAAAACATGTTGAACTCTTGTCCTTGGTGACAGAAGCAGTGACTTTTAAGAAGGCAAGTCCTTCCGAACATACTTCAATCGGTAAAGAAATTTTTATGATTCTCACAACAATATTTCAAATGATTGCTGATTAACATCTCATTGAGTGTAAGTAATAGGGTGAGAGTTGGTTAGTTGCATGTGATAACGTACCTGATTCATGGTGTGGTGTAGTAGCATAATAGGGTTGTCCTGGAACAAATTCTGGAGAATCTGCCTGTAAAGTACTATGTTCTGGAACTGGGAGTGCTGGTAAGGGCCACTCTTCTGGTCGTTGGCGCGGTCTTAATTTCAATCTGTCCTTTGACACTTCCACTTCAGTGCTCTTTTCCAAGGACTGTTATTAAAAAAGTTACTTTAATTAGCTGCAGTGGCTGGTGCACGAGTATTCACAGGAGTAGAAATCTGTGGGTATGGGCTTTATTTATATAATATACACTAGTGGGGGTTTACACCAGCAAAATTGCATTGTATAATCTGGCTGCCTACTGTAATATTAATAGTCAAAATAACACTATGAGGCTAGAGTAAACTAAAAACAATTACTATGTTCACGTTACAGGATCTCGGCATGTGCCGAAATTTGTAATCCTTTGTGTTTTTGAACAGGGACTACAGCACTTGCGTTCACGTTTTTCAGGACCCACCTCGGACTGACTCGGCACATGCCGAAATCACGCCCTCATTCGTCTATCTGTTATTTGACCCAAACATGGAAAACTATACGCATATGATGATGATAATGATTGCTATACTGAAATAATATTCATTTGTTGTTATGGTATTTATTACGAGTCATTGTGCACATGAATGACAAAGAAGATTTGAAAAACAATTGTTTTCACGTCAATGTAGCATTGCAGTTGCAGCAGTAAGTAATCCACACTGTTTAGGGGCTCATATAAATTCTATACGAGCTACCCTGTACATCACCTGCTGATACACCCCTCCCCCTCCCAATTCATTCTGATTATCTGTAGAGGTTTTCAGCTGGCTATGAACTGCAATGCACATGTCAGATATTCTAACGCATTCCTGGCATGGAAAAACAAGTTAGATACACGAGCAATAAATTGGTGACTAACCTCAATAATAAGATCAATATTGCTTGTTAACGCTTGGACCCGTTGAAAACCTGCGATCAAACTGAGGGGCAGGAAGCCACTTTTGTCCATCTATAATGAAAAAGTTACTTTGAATCATTTGAAGCGACATTTTGTTAGTCAATTGAAAACAGCATACATATTTAATACATCTCTTTCCCAAGTTTTTTTTTTTTCTGTTAGAAAATCCTTAATATAAATTATAAAATTGTCAAAACATTTCAAATCCCATACCAAATATTTGGAGCTTCAAACAGTCAGCCTCATACAAACAGCAAAGTATCCGCAAAGTATTCAAAATACTATTGAGTATGTGAACAGCATGGAGAATAATCATTGGCTGACACTAGTCTATTTTTAAAATCTCGACTGGCTAAGAAAAGCAAGAATCCATCATAGATTGAATACATACCTTTCGCCTTAAAAAGATGTCTTTCACTAGATTATCTATGCTGAAGTAATATTCTCTGTAATAAAATAAAATAACAAAATTAAACTATATATATAAATATATTTTGATTAACAGAGCAGTGTACACAAGACTCAAATTCTGATCATATTTGGTTTGGCTTGTCATGAATATATGGTCAGCATTTACATGTTCTTTTCTGAACAAGTGCATGTTTTAGCTCCACACTGAATTAAATTGTCTTGGAGTGCAAGACAACATATGCTAGAACAAAAGTGATTACTAAAAAAAATTACAATAGACTTACATCTGCTTTCGGATATAATCTTTGAGTGCGTCTTGTTCAACAGGATAAAATGGAGCATTCTCGTAGAAAAACCCTCCAACTTGACTACCTCCACCAACATTACCAGTATAGTCAGTATCAAAGTATTGTGGATAAGGAATGAATTGATTGCCATCAGTGGGTCCTTGTAATAAAATGAACAGTTCAGTGATTAATAAAATCTCCAAGGCTATGGGATGACATTTTCTCACACTAGTTGGAAATTTTTTGTCTCGCATGAGCCAGATTGCACAGTATTTCTGGGCATCTCTACCAATCTTACTCACATTATCAAATCAAGTTTAAGAAAGCAGTTGTACAGAAGTTTTGATTCCCCACTAGTAGTGATCTCTCATTCCTAGCAGCCACGATGCGAAAAAATTCACAACAAATATCAAGAACAAATAATATTAAATATGTATAAAATCACGAAAGGATATGTTACCTTGCCAAAATTCAGGTCTGACTTGATGCTGTCCTCTTCCACGCCCCCGTCCTCTACCCCTTCCACGCCCTCTACTACGATATCCACCTCTAATTTCTGCACCTTGTCGCCAATTCAAAGAGTTAGAACCTGAATGAATTAAAAATATTGTTGCTTATCTACCATATAAACATAACAGAAGTATTGCAGGGTTGAAGTTTTTGAACATCTTGTACATGCATTCTATACGTGGCATGGGACCTACATCGAACATGACGACTGTGAGACTTTATATACACTTACATGTAAGCACATAAATCTGATGAATTGTTGAGCTTTTGTTTAACCCTTATCCCCCCCCCCCTATGTAGTTTTTTATTGATCTAACCAAATAAAGGTTGATCCAGACATCGCATTAGTTAATAGTAGAATGAAACTCACCTCTGTTAGAGTCATCTCGATTTGTCCTATCATTTTGGTAATCTTGAGATGTTTTTCTATCTCTAGATAGATTGGTTCTGCCATCACGGTTATATTTTGGTGATAAGTGCCTCCTCTCTTCCTTCCTGCTGGGTTCAGGGTCCAACATTAAAGGCACCCATTTCTGTCTACCACCTACAAAACAATACACACCATTATATATTCCATTGATACGGTCTCTCCTTTCTCCAAAGGTTGTCTAGTTTTTCATTGGTGCCATCTATGAGAAGGCATGAATTTATCACAGGTAATATCTAAAGGAGTTAAAGCTTTTTCAAAAAAACTATCACAAATTGTGTTTTTTTCCAGCAAAAGCATCATTTGCATTGTACAACACAAAATGTATTGAACCAAGTGATTCTGCCCATGGATTCATTTGTGTATTTAATGCTCAAGAACGATTGTTAACGATCGGCCGCATTGGCGTTTCAGCTCAGTCTCTTACACATATTCCATCACAGGCGGTAATCAACCCATTCGTTAGTATTGTTGATTGTACACTGACTAAATGCACAGGCAAAATTGCAGTGTTTGAAACAACAAACAAGCATTAAAAAATGAAGAAGCATTGGTAATAAACAAAATTTACAAAACTCATAATGATTGCTACAACTCTAGGTGTTGAATTAGAAAGTCAAACGAACCGGAAATGAACCACGATGATCGTACACGCAATTTTACAGTTATTTGTTGCAAGCATCGACGTGTCAAAACTGCCCAAACGAAACGAATTTTCTCGATTGCGAATTATTGATATTACCTTTTATAAAAAAAAGGAGATCTAAATAGAAAATATCTTTCGTTGAGAATGACCCTGAGATGACCCCTCAGTAACAATACGTTTTGCCCGTGCGCTAGCTTCATTAGCATAATTTATAACGATCTACAACACACAACATGGCAGCCAAAATAGGTCTGATTTTGCACTCACGCGATGAACACGAAATAAACGAATGTTTTATTATTTTGTTTGGATATTTCATGTCAAAAGGGTAAATAAAACATCTCTCATTTAATAAAACTGGTTCATTTTTCTTTGTTTACGAGACAGGGGGAATTTGCTCTTCATGTGCGAGACAGTCTACAGAAGTGCCGCTACCGACTGGGGATCGATAGTATAGTACCGATCGGAAACAAGCTAGTTTTTCATTTCAAACTTTGAATGAAACTATTGTAATTTGTTGTTAAAATCTTTTCAGTCTCCAGACGTTACATTTAGATGATATTCAACATTTTTTTTTTGACTTTTTCGCAACTTCACAAACCAAATTGCGATGGTCACCCCTGTCTATATTAGCCCTGAAGATTGCGTACTCTGTGATCTGAATGTAACATGTGGTCGCTTTCCTGTTAGCGATTCGCAAGTAGCTTTTGTCTTTTTGCTGGGACAGTCTGATGGAAATGTTGGTGGTCGTTATACAAAGGTTCAAGTGTGAATAGATCTACAATAGGGTGGTCGCTATATCCAGTGTCTTTAACGTGTAAATTGTGAAGGGACTGTACTAAGGTGGTTGCTATGAGCAGGTGGCCGCTCTGCACAGGTGGTCGTTAACACAGGTTTGACTGTATTAAGAAATAAATTATAAGGCTTGTTCGGAACTTCATGTTAGAGAACAACTTTGCTAATTCAATAAATATTGCTAGATACTGTCGCGATCATGTCTCAACTGCACAGCCGAATAGAGTAGGCTATTTACTAACTTCTTGAATCTAACTGTATCAAATTCTTTTTTAATTATGCAAATGCCCCCAAGTTTTTCACCAACTGTCAGCCTCATACAAACCGCAATGTATCCGCAAAGTATTCAAAATACTATTGAGTATGTGAACAGCATGGAGAATAATCATTGGCTGACATAAATTACCATACTGGTCATGTGGTCTTTCTATGAGAATAAAGATGCATGATAGGACCATAATGCATGGTTCAGGCTTTTTTTTACAACATGCAAGTCACGATCGAAAGCTGTGATTTTGACTCAAGTTGCAGTTACAGAGAATTAATTCTAGCAACAATATAGTAATGAAATGTAAAACTAAGTGAAAATTAGTCTTACAATACAATAGAGTAAACAAATAGTATTTTAATTTTTGCCTCAATCCATTTTTATAATATAGTTTTACTAGCATGTGAGGGGAACAGAATTTCGCAATAGATTACACAGACTTATGAAATATCACGACACTTTTCAGTACAGTATATTAATTTTTGTTCATTTTCCAGTTGTCTAGGTGCTGTTTACATATGCCCATTATGATTTGGTACCACAAATGTTATTTTGATTCAGTATTAAACAGAATAAAAAAAATTTTTATAGAGGCTCATGGCCCATGTATCATTTCAACCAGATTTATACCTACAGGCATCTATCCTGCAACAAGACATAATTAATGGGGACAGTCTGACATATTTTACATCTATCCAGTCTAGCCAGCTCACGTGTACCAATTTGTTCAATAGGTGATTTTCCGAACAATTGCGAGATCTCGCGAGATGCATGAAAGACGCACGTCTAACGTCTGCCGCAAAAATCGAACGATTTGATTTTGAACTAGAATTTCTTTATTTCGCAGCTTACATTGACCGGCCAATCTTCGACAGAGGAATATTGCTTCCGAATACCCTCACTTAATCGAAATTGCCTATCATCAAATGTGGACAGCACATTATTAAGCATGGAAATGTCCCCGAAATACTTTGGCGTTTGTCGAATCCCACGCGACGTTTGACGCGACTACGATGCTATGATCTTTGTTTGTCCTGTTTTTACGTTCGATTTCACGCATAACGCGTGATTCTCGCAGTGTACGGAAAATGGTCTATTGGAAGTGCATACACTTATGTAAATACAAGGGTGAGCCCATGGTTGAAATAAGACATTGATGATCTAATCTTATGTTGACATGCACATTTCTGTTCAAATATTGACTTCAAATTAACTAATTGCACTTCTATGTTCTCAATTTCTCTTGCGACTAAAACCCATTCAAATTGATTCAACCAATCAACAATTCAGTCATCTCAAGAAAAATAATGTTTTATTATGGTTCAATTAATAGAGGAGTAACTGTATTTTATTATGCTCAAGATGAATGCAATTATTAAATTTGAAAGTAAAAGTAAAGTAAATTTTCTGGGTCAGAAAATTGAAGGGTTTTAATGTTTTTTTATTGTTCTATTGTACCGGTATATAAACCAATAGAAATGAGAGTGATATTATGAAGGTCAATTCTGGTGAATAATAATGACCTACAATTAATTTAATTCGTATCAGCTATTAATATGACAGAGCTATAAAATCTTAAAATTTCCCCATATGGTTGCTTATCCACCAATACATTGAAAGTTGAAATTTTGCAGCAATCTGCAAAAACACAAATTCTAGCCATCCATCCATCCAACAGATTTCAACCAGTGCACACTGACGTATTACAATTTTTCAACAATATCATTCGGTTGTTATGGAAAAACCACACTTATGAATGATTAATTAACAGTATATGTCACAGATAACAATAAGTGTTTGAAATCAGTTATTTGATAATCCGTGATGCATACCACCACCTCTCTTACCAAGGGAATTTAAGCAAAAAATAAATGTATTCCGTTATTCTATAAATCGACAGTCATAGTACCAACACGCATGGCAATTTAAGCTCACATTATGATTAATAAATTTTAATTAGATATTCAGAATACATAAATATTAGAAATAATGGGTTGTTCTAATTTTAGGGAGTACTGCTTTGAATTATAATCATCCATATTGAAATGCATTTTAATATTTACTAAAATTACCCCCTTCCCCAAGATACTAGACTGCTTTAATACTGTTATTTTGGAAGACCTAACAAATGCGTCTACATTAGATGGTGAAAGACAGTTTCCTATTAAACAGTTGTTTCAGGCAGTGCACACACGTTTCAGAAAATTTAACAGCTGCAGCGTTGCATTCATAGTATATACAGCACTTTGTTAAAATTATTACATAAAACTGTACTATGTACTGCAAACAGCAAAAAACCCCACAATAAATGTTGGTGTATCATGTAATTCTTAATATTGCTTTCAGGAAGTCAGTTTAAACAACCTATAATGGTTCACAAATATGAATATGATAATCCCACATCAGTGATAGACATAATATGAATCATTTTGAGGTGCTATTATTGCGATGCACGTCTATCAGTTATGTTTTAACAGCTCCATATGCTTCTAATTCCACACCACCAAATTTGATTTCATACATTAATGTAGAAGCCTACTCGATATTCATGTTTGTAATTAATTGCAATGAAATGTTCATTGGTTTATTATTAATTAGCATTCTATTATCCATATTTTGAGGTCATTTATAAAATATTAAACACAAATTGTTATTTAGAATAGTTTCACAGAACACAATGTTAAAGTTAAACATCATAAAAACTGATTTTTAAAATAGGATATATAATTTTTTTTTCACTTTACAATTTGAGATGCAGCATATTTGCGCCTGACAAAATGGCTGCCATTCACTAAAACCTAATCATCATTTTCTCAAAACAAGCAGGCTGGTAACTGCTAAACTTTTTTTAGAATTCTCGTATTGACCAGCAGTAAAATTTATTGCAAAATTGATCAATTCAGTTTGTTTCGTTTACAAGTAAGGAATCTACATTAAAAAGCGCGAATTATATAAATAAACAATTTATTAGTTAATACTGTAAAGGGGGTAATTATTCACTGGGTTTTAATTTAGCTTATTTCACTGACTGGAAAAATGCGCTAAATTAAAACACAGTGAATATGTACAATTTAGCATAAAACACATTATCTAAATGACGAAACCGTGAATTTAAAACCCACTGAATATGCCTGAAATAGTAAATCAGTGAAATTTAAACCCAGTGAAAATTAGTCATTTTACAGTACACAGATCTACAATCGAAATCAGCCAGGCAGACAAGAGACTGTGGGGTTCATGAGATAAACACAGACTTAATTACCGAACAAACCATTAAAAGCAATATACACCGGGGGAATCACAATTTACTCCTGTAGCATCAATGTATTTCTTATAGTTGTGACATTTAAACATTCACATGTATTGCATCATCCGTGGTTAATTACTAATTCTAGTCAGTGATGTGTTAATACCATTTGTCTAGCATTTCTATCATTATGTTCGACTGCTATTTATAAATGTACAGGTAACATATGGCCATTATAACAGAAAGGTTGGAAATTTTCCTACATACATTGGCAACGATGCATTTTGTCATTTCATTGAAGCAGTCATTGCCTTTTTAAAATCTGAACTTGGCATGACGCGTTGGTTTGTGTAATTCTAGTGTAATTACGGTTAGCAAAACAGTCTCAGTTTTCACTATGCTATCAAAGCACCAATATTTTTTTGCAAACATCTTAATTGCATGATTGCAGGCAGTCAGTTTACAGCAAAAGAAAGAAAAGGATGGTTTGGGCAAATGGAGAAAAGTTAGTAATTGCATAAAATAATTCTATTGATATATACACACAGTTGGATCATTTTAATGTACGATTAATAAATATGAAACACTAATATTGTAGTATGCTACCGGTAGTACATTTATCTTGAATTCAATGTCTTTTTGCCTTCTGACACAATTGCATGTCAAGTTAATCATAAACTACATTTCATAAAATCTAACAAGCGTGCACAATCTTGTAAAATTATCCTGCATTATTTGGTCTATTGGATGTGCATGCACTCAAACATTTTATCGTTTTCCACCATTCTCTTTTAATATTTGTGAATAACAATTATTTGAGAGAAATTGTTGATTTAATCTTTTCAACACCAGTCCCCTCTTTTCATCACAAATTCACTAAATAGTCACTCTGCAACTTTCCTTCAGAAGATTGGGACAAAAATACTTAAATAGCCCAATTTTTTGAGTAAAAACTTACTCAAATTTTGTCTGTTGGTTCCAAAATTAGTGTTCATTTCCAGAAATAATGAAAAAAAAAGTCTGAGAAAGTCTGGTTGGTGAAATACGAGATGTGCACACAGTCACATGTCTTGCTAGTTCGAACAATACATGTTTCTAGGGCAGGGTGATCATGTCAATCTGTAGAATGCCAAGTTTTATATCTCAATAATTTTATTTGGGGTCAATTTTTATTTTTCTCATGTGTGTAGTACAAATATACTCAACTATGAATATCTGTAAAACGAGAGAAAATATTGTTTTCAGTAAATATACTAAATTATGGTCAGTACAAACTTATTCAATACATTGTTTTTGAATAGTTTCACAGGAGAAAACATTCTATCGCACATGTGTAAGTGAAGGACAAATATAAAAATTTTAATATCGATAAAAAAAGGTTGGTTATGCATTATTTTATTTGTTGAGGTTTTTCATAAAAACCCATATTTGAAAAAGTCATGTTTATACTTTCTCCTTGTATAGTATTAAACTGCGTATTGTAAATGTACAATTTTCTCAAAAACAAAGCTGGTGACCCCAATTATTAGCAATAATTGCTTAAAAAATAGAATAATCTCCCGCTGTTAAAAAAATTCTCTGAGTAAACAGGTTAGACAAAAATATACCAAAAGAGACATTTATTCTCCAGACTAAGTTTGACAAAAACTAATTACGGCCATGTAACAAGATGAATGAATATATACTGGTTTATTTGACTTAATGAGTCGTAGTCACTCATTTTATCTGGTAACACAATGAAAAATATAGCTATAACCAAACCCCCATCTTCTTAATTATTCTTAACTCTAAAAATAATTCACTTAATATTGTATGTTGTCATTAGCACTGCAGTGTAAAGCCCTTTAACCTGCTCTTGAACATCAAAGTGAACCTGCTTAACTTTTCCAACATCTTGCTCAAGACATGTAAGCCAATCAAAAGTTATGCCCATTTGATCCAAAAAACAAACATTTGACAAAAAATAATAAAAATGTGAAAAGGGTAGAAATTTATGCGTTTAAAGAATTGAAATGCAAAATGTTTTTGAACAATTGTAAACCTGTAATTTTGATGTAGAAATTTATAGTTTTATTGACTGACTATGCATACATGACACCCATTTCAAACAGAAACAGATTACCCAGGTCAATCAAGTTATCATAACCAATCATACCACAAAGTAATTATTGCCCTCAATATAACAGATGCTACACATGCACTTACGTAAATGACTGAGGTGAGGCTATTGTCATAATAGGTTATATTTCAATAATCCAGTATACAATACATGTATGGTTTATATGCGATATGGGAGATACTCCAAATTACGTTTAATGACCCAGTAAACAAATTTATTTGTCGGTCTAATGGATTTTTTTTAGAGATGTGCTTTTAACAGAGCAAATACACAGTAGAAAATTATTGAATTGAATTCAATAGATTTGTGACAAACCTTGACACCAACATCGCATCGAACCAAAAGAACGAACACTTGCTACAAGTACATGTTAAAATAAAATTAAACGATGCCGAACATGTACAATAGAGTAACAACAAAATTTAAAGAGCATGGTACCACGCAAACCACATGCACTAACTCTTGGTTAATTCATGATGCTAAGAATAACCGGTGGTAAAGAAATAAATTACATGACAATATCAAAAGGCTGTCAAACTCGGGGTATTGAGTTGTCATTAATTAAACTTAATTAATATTAGTTTTTTGAACACTGAAACGAACAGGTTACTACCTACATCTACAGTAGATTTTTTCTATAAACTGACAGCTGAAGTGAGTATCTGCTATTTTAGGTAACCCTAGCTGAAGTAAAATTTAACACGTGAGCACAAGGCCCACTAAGGTAGCTGTACGTACACAAATAAAACGGTCAATTTGTCAATGAACATCAATGTTATTGTCTGCATGCTAGCAATCTCCACCAAACCTACTCTGTTACAAGGATTGTCAATGAGGTGAGTTCAACAACCATGTGGCACTATGCAAATAAAACAATAGAACATGTCACTCAATTTGCTGTACAGAGCCAATAAATTAAACTGTCAAAAATCAATATATTGACAATGGCCAATTTATATAATTCACAAGTCATCCTCAGTGCAAGTCAGCTGACCATGTAAAACCCAACAGAACAGTATTGCTACGCCCCTCCCTCAATTGACACTGATTATTTAATTACTGTATTGTCAATATTTCAGAGTATAACATGTCCTGATCTGCTTCCTATTACCACCCTTTAAATAGGAGTTAATTTACTTCCTGATAAACAGGATGCAGCTTCTAATGTTATCAGATAAGAGGGAAATTGATCTTATTTAACACATTCAACAATTTTACAAGAAAAATTTTCCACCAAGCACGCAATATTTTCTTCTCAAACATGCGTTAATGACCAATTTTAGGCAGTCCAAGCCATAACGTAGTAGTAACCTATGTATAAAGACCTGTCTTGTATAACCAAAAAAAACATTTTATCAATCAAACAATTTGATTTTGATCAACTCAAATGCATTTTTGGACCATCTCATTCATTTTTTACAAATATGTGAAAATTGAAGATCCACACAAAAATAATCTGACCTAAGTGTAAAGACCAACCATCTATAAAGACCTTTTAACTTAATTCAGTTGGGTGTTTGCTATACAAGGGTTTGACTGTATTATGTAACAGAATTTAAGTCATAAAGAAGCTGGTAAATTTGTGATAAAGTACATGTTTGGTAGACATATTCCCAATTTATTAAACAGTAAGATACAGTAGAATACCTGTGTACATTACAGGCCGAGTCTTTTGAAAAAGACGCGAGAGATAAAATTGGCATTCCTGATCACGGTAATGAGTTGGCTTAAGGTAGCTGTGCTCAGAATATCTCTTCAAAATTGTATGGATTGCAACACTGATTAATTAGGTCTTCTGGGTCTTGATTTTCGCGAGAGGACTGATCACTCTCCTTAGAAGGTAAGGTCTGATATTATATATAGCACATTCAAAAGTGTGTTGATATTTTATGTAAAATTATGTCTAATTATTTCAGTATTAGTAACAATATTGTACAAACTCTAAAACTATATTTTTTTTTCACAAAAAAATATATTAATTTGGTAATAATTATGAACTTTGTAAAGGGCTAAATTTTGTTTCAGATTGGTTAAATTACCTAAACATGCATGCCCTTTCACTTTTACATCAATTTTTCTCACATGTAGCACCGATTTTCTATATTCTTGTAACCATTAAATGTCACATCATTTGTACTTTTGAGTAGTGCATCCTTGTACTATACGAAGATATCTGCCAAACAATTTATCTGCAATTTCATTAAACACTCCGTATACATGTACGGAAGGAACTATGCAGGACATTTTGATTCACCAAGGGTAATTAAGCAACTGGGACTTAATTAAACAGCCTACCTCTCTTTCCTTTCACAGTTCTCAATGAATCCTCTTTATTGCTGGGTTCAATTGTCAGTTTGTTTTCTTTACCAGCATCCATATCATCTTCAATCTTCTCTATCTTTTCAGTTCTCTCAACCTTCTCTATCTTCTCTATTTTCTCAATATTCGCCTTAGGGGACTGAGGCATCACCTAATGAGAAAACCATATTTGGAATAAATATCCACCTAAGTAATCATACTATAGTTACACTGATAACAGATGTCCGATAGAAGTGCACATAAACCACATTGCATTTATTATATAATGGATTATTAAAATTACTCCTGTTTTTTTATTAACACCTTTGCTATTAATATAGAAAATATGGTATTTGAAGAAAGTAACCACATTTGGAGAAAATAATCATGCTTGGAGAAAGTTGGCAACATTTGACAGAAAGTAAACTATATTTGGAGAAAGTAATGATATTTTGTGGAGAGAAAGAAGTGTTGTAGTTAGCTTCAAAAAATGATTCCAGACATGTTTCAGTACTATAGAACAGGACATTTTTTATTTATTTTACACTTTCATTTTAGCATACTGTGAAATTTTTTATGGCATAAGAAGAATAAACAGTTAAATAGTGCAATTTTGTTGGGTGCAAAAAAGTGTCTATTTCTTTTGTTCTCGTGGAGCACAGATTTCATTTATATATAGGAACAGTTAAAATAGAATCCGGCCTTCAGATGAACAATATGAAATCTGTTATGAATAAACTTGAAACACAAAACTATCTTGGCTTAGGGCAAGTAATTACATTTGTTTAACCACAGTCCCTCTATCCCCGGTCTGGAAAAGGCTATTGTCTAAGGTGTGAATAACCCGCTGTGCTCGGACTGTGCTGGGTATGGCTTTCCGCGAAGCATAGTCAGAGCATTCTATTGAAACGAACGATTCATCCTTCCCTTCATGTTACAACCGATAAAACACATTTTGATAATTTATATAGATTTAGAAGCTCAAGTCTTTCTATAGTGGCATATTGACATTATTATTCGTGAATATCGCACTTTAATTTGAGGGACTCTGGGATCGCAACTTGGAACACGTCTAACAACCTTGACCGGTTGGGCCCTTCTATTCGTCGTGCGTTTTAGAAAGATCAATGTTTTTTAGTTTATTGGATAGCTTAAACCCAGTTGTAGTTGGTGGATCGGTTCATTGTGCTTGTTTTATTATATTATATACAGTATATGTATCGTATTTAGGCATCACTTTTTCCGTTCAAAATAAAGATGGCCTCTCGCCGATTCATTGCCATTCGAATTTTTGTGTCATTATTTTTGCTTACAAGCATATACAATGTATTTGGGATGTAGTTTACAATGCTGGTGACATGTCTCTAAGAATAAGATCCAGCAGTATCAATTCTTTAGCACTGCCAGAAATTAAGTAGGCAGACTTTTTTTTCACCCTGATGAGAATTTATTTACGAGCGCCATTTTGTTTTTGATTTACTAACTTACTCGACGCGAGTCAGCCCATTTTACAGTATTAAAAACTACATTCAACCATAATTTTTTTTTCAATGTGAATAGATTTGTACATTAACCTTTTGGTGATGTGGTTAGTTTTTTCTCAGATGTTCGTATTTTGACAAATCACGGTAATATGTTCTGTTCTGTTTAAAGTTTGTGATCACAGTGCTAAAGTTAGTGTACGCTCAGCTTCGTGGCTCATTGTCAAAGGTGTGAATGGTTTATTTACCTGTAATCAGCCCTGGGACAATAGACTGCGAAGCGTTTCCAGACCGGGGATAGAGGGACTGTGGTTTAACCCAGCTTACATGGCAAGTATGCAATGCGCTGATCTACATTCAACTATGTCGTTTTCAAGATTTGAGAAGAATTTTTAATTTGTCTGTCAGGAAAACAGCTAGCTGACAATCAGGCATTTTCAAGTCCTCTACAAATACTGTAAACTACTTTATTTTAGCTGGAATTAATTTTCGCTTAAATGACTTTTTAAGTGTTTTGTATGGAATTTATTTTCACTGATTTTTAACAAGTTGAATGTAAATTATACAAAAAAAGTTATATTCACGGGATTTTATTTTCACTGAAACATTCCTTCAGCGAAAATTAATTCCAAGCGAAAATAAAGTATTCTACAGTAATGCAATCAGTGAACACAATCACGGTCAGCTATTGTCTGTAAATTGCATTGGTTTGATTAGAAATGCCTTCCCACGCAAGTGATTGCTGATCATGTCATGTGTTTTTGCCAATTAAAACCATACATAGTGTGTGACATTTGAATACATTTACACCACTAACTAGGCATGCATAAGATCTAGGATAATACTGTATAACAGGATTATGCGTTAGAAATGAATAAATTTGGAATGTGAAAATATCACTCATTTAAATGTATAACATACCTTTGGGTTTGGACTGACATCAATTAGTCCCTGTAGAGAAAATAGACACAAGGAATCAGGACTATGCTATTTACGTAAACACGATTTATTTACTGAAATCTGTAGCAGCTCTCTAGACAAGCCCAGGTGGCAGTTATTATGATTGCTTCTACTGTTCTACACAATAGGCAATTCAGGCACTCAGTAAAAAAAAACTTCACATACAAGACACTTCGTACATGACATACATTTTCACCAAAATACAAGATCCACATAAATCAACTCAAGTAAGGGCATTATTAATTCATGAAGTATTACATACATGACATACATCAACAGGTGGACAGACAGACAGACAGACAGACAGACAGACAGACAGACAGACAGACAGACAAGTGTTCTTCACAAGGGGTTTTAGGCGGGCGGCCCGCCCACCAAGTTTTACGGCCGCCTAGGAACTCTCAACACCCGCCCACCAATGTAGATCCAGCTGAAATTATTTGTAAAAAGCTTGCATTGTTCTTCCCAAGCCTAAACAAAAGAGTAGTTGCCCAACCCTTTATTTTGCTATTGTTTCAAACGTCCAGACATAAACAATGACCACTGGAAGTCTGCAAGCAGTTATCAAGTGTATTCATGGCAATGTGTCAATCGCCTGAATTCATTGTCGCCCGACATTGTTGCCACTTATTGCTCACGATGCGCAACTACAGTGGTTTAAATTTACAGCTGTTAATAATCGTCTTCCGATCACGAAAGAAAGAAGTAAACACGAACGAAATGTATATGCATAGAAAATAAATATATTAGCAGATTGCATGTAAACTCTAACAAAAATTAAAATTCTAGCCGTATTTACAACGTTCGCTCGATTTTCATCGTGAAAACAGCATGGAGAAGGCAAACTGGTGACCTTTTGGCCTACCCCATTCAACGACCGTCGGCCACCCACCGTTGTTGGCGCTGTAACGATTTAGTATCTAAGTTGCATAGGGGAACAGCGCATTCTGGGTGTTCGTGTACTGAATTCGGAAAGCGGTAATAAACATCAAACATGGCTGCCGGATTAGTTTACCGCGAGTATTTGTAATTGAATAATATTTTAGTTATCTTCAATTTATCCATTTTTTATGTCTAATCTTTCGAGAACATAGCAGATTCTTTTATTTTGCCGATTGCTAGCATTTTTTCTTGAATTCCAAAACAACGTATGAAAACGCAAGTATCGTGACCGTACCACAGGCGCCTGTGGACCGTACCTGCGTAAATGTTGCTGCAGTTTATGCAGCTCTCTTGGTCGTGGTATACGTTGCGGGGCGACCAGAGAGCTGCAGTTCCCTTCCCTAAAGAAATGCACAGATTTTTAAATATGCCAGTTATGTATCATTAAAATTGTGATTGTAATAAAATTACCTCGACTTGCAGGAAAAAATAGACAAATATGTTCTCACAAATATATCTGTTACTGATTACAGCAAGCTTTAAGCAAATTTGCCCGTGTAAATGAGACTATTTCACGTTAAAACTGGGCCGAAGTGAAACCTCCGATTGAACGCCGCCATTTTGAAGCCGACCTCTATCACGTGACTTGGCTCTTTTAGTGACGAGTGTAATCACGTGACTACAGCAGACGGCCATCGGCGCCTGTCTGGGACAGCGCTTCATGTGACGAAACAACGGCAGACGGCTTTTCATAATTTTAATTTCATTTCACCATTAAGTGACTCATCTTTTTTTGAAAAAATCAAATAAAGTACATGTATTATTAAAAATATTTTTTTCAAGCAGTTTTAT
This sequence comes from Saccoglossus kowalevskii, assembly GCF_978046115.1. Lineage (NCBI taxonomy): Eukaryota > Metazoa > Hemichordata > Enteropneusta > Harrimaniidae > Saccoglossus > Saccoglossus kowalevskii. The sequence goes on along the minus strand of NC_140644.1, from coordinate 12,092,867 downwards.
TTATATATTGTGAAAAATCTAAAAATAATCTTGTAACTTGCCAAAGAGTGTTACAAGTGACAGGAGCAGACAGCAGACAGCATGGAATTCACAAAGGACAAAATTGTTGAATCTTTTGACCAGAATCTGAAAGATATTTTTAAATTTTACCTAAAAGCTCAACAAGTAGAAGGTACTACTTGTATTTTAAATAATATACACACATTGGCCATATTACCAACAGGGTATGGCAAAAGTATGATGTATATTTTACCACCAATGCTCAATATTATGCGGAAAGAGACAACAAGCCAACGGGGTAATGGGTTTCAGCTTTAGAACATTCACTAATGCATTGTCAACAGTTTCTGAGGTTTTAAGTCTAGATGCAATGGATTGCCTGCGATACCCTTTAACTTTCTTCTGGAACTCATCTCCACAATGAATGCAAGAACCTGCCATTCTCAATTTTCAGTTAAAATGTCAACTGCGCATGCTTCGTCATTGTCATGTGATCAGGTCACATGACAGAGGTCATCTTGAAATCCGTCGTTCAATCGATTAAATTACGTTCGGTCTAATTATACACAGAAATATATACTTTTCAAGAAGAAATAGTCCTTCATTTTCGGTCAGTAGATACCTAAGATGTTTGTGTTTGCAAGGATAACCTTTATTCGTTTTAAATTTCATTGAAATTGTTCGATAACATCAAAAATAGCGTGCGCCCCGAAATCCCGGGGCGGCGAACTGTGCGGTTCTCAATGGACCCGATCTGCAGCTCTATGGCCGCAACGTAATATCAAAATAGCTTAAGCGGCCAATAAGAGCTGCTAAACTGCAGCAAGCGTAAATGAATCTTACCGTCCGTCGGCACGGGTGAGTACTGATTCTTACTGACGGACCGGAACAGGAAGTCAGTGGAAAACAAAGGATTTTTTTTCGTTAGCGTGCCACAAATAAAAATGTTATGGGTTTTGTTTTGACAAATCGTCCGTTTTGGCTTCGGGGACAAAACACCTCGTATATTTTCTACATTATAACTCAATTATGTTTTGTACTTGCTCTTTAACAAGAACAATTTGCGAACGTATAAATCATCGATTTCAAACTTTTTGCATTTCGTAAATATTGATAGTGACCAATCAGTTTGTATTTCAAAAAATTGTAACATGTTTCAATTAAATTAAAAAGAAAATAGTAAATAACTTAGTGACATAAATGCTAGAATGTTGTATGTAAATGACATGCAAATTAATATGCAAATTTATGCTAATTAGGCCGCCCACCAGCTATTTTGGATTGTGGAGAACACTGTAGACAGACAGGTAGACAGACAGACAGACAGACAATCCACGTTTCAAACTCACCTCTTTATCTTTTGACACTTCCTGTTGAAGTTCACTCGGTGTTGGCCAGTTAGTCACATCACTGAAATCAGCAACCTGGAAGTGATAATATTCAATAACTGTTATATGAAAATGTAAAATATTTTCCAAACACTATCCTACCTAGACAAAACCAGCATTCATCTAACAAAGGAGGAATACTGAATTTTCAGAGCAGTATTGGGAAAGTGTCATTAAACTGTAATTAATTGTACCTGCGGTATATATAATTTAAAACACGACAGTCATCACACTGAGTACCTTTACAAACAATGCATTTTACAAGTGTTGTACACTGTATTGCACTGTTATAGAAATGTGACGTGGAGCATTGAGCTAAGGGTTTAACCATTAGAATCTCTGGGAGTGGAGATGGAAAAAAAACAACATGAAAATTATTTTCCTTCACATATACAATATAATATTGGTGTGGAAAATAATGTTTTTTTTCTTCTGTTATTTTTTTCAAATTATTTTTAAAAATGTATTTTTTTTCCTGTACTTAGTGCAGATCCCACCCACACACAATTTCTAATGGTTACCCTATTTGCTTTATTTTAAAAGCACATCTGCAATAGAATTGCACATAAACCAATATTGTATTTATTGTATACTGCATTATTAAAATAAAACTTATTTTGACCAGACACATCTGTAATTTAGGTAAGGGCATATGTTACTGATAAACAATAACCCATATAAACAATGCAGACTGACAGAAATAAGGTCAATTATAATTTTCAGTAACATACGAATAATTTAAACTGAGAGGATTTATTCGTAAGCTAAAATTGTGATATTTTGTAGTAGTGAAAATTGTTGGATTTATTTGGGGAAGAAATTATTGTGAAATTTTAGTAGTTGTGAATGCACTTGAACCACAAGATCCAGGGCTTGACAAATTATTTTATTTGGAAGCCTATGTGGACTACCGTTTAAAAAACGAGTAATCCATAGTATTTCTTAGTAGTCTACATTTGCTAGTTGTTGAAGTTATGGATAAAAGATACAACTGACTAACTTTAAATCTTATGAATGATATAAATTTTGTTGTTAAAAATTTTTTTAAAGATTAAATCAACAGAACAAGTTTGATTAGCAAATTTATAGTACTGCAAAAATGTGTATTAGAAAGATACATCTCTAATAGAAGCCACACCCATTCTCTTTTCAACAATTGAGAACAAAAATCACCATTTCTCTCATGCGTAGATGCTCTAATAGAAGATGCAACCCTCTTTTTGCACTGTACCGTTTTAATAGAAGCTGTGATTTCTAATACAGATATTACAGTAGACTAGTTGGGCAACTAATTTTAAATAATTGAAGCCCAAGGTCAGAAACTTTGGGCAACTGTTATATTTTTGAGCCCAAACATTCAAAACATTCCAGCAAAAATTCAGTTTTGAATTTAGGCATCATACTGTAAATTAGTCAGGTGATGTTACTTGTATTTTTGTAGGAAACAAAGACCACTCAGCAAATTGGAAGAAAGGCACTCAAAAAAAAGCATTATTTATTTTTTCAACTTGCCATTCAACATGTGAAAATATTGTCATTGTCATGCTAATTTTATGCAAATCGTCTTATCAGTCCTTACCTTGACAGGTCTTTTATCACTGACTCTTATCACAGTAGCTGTGGGTACAACCTCTGATGAAAAAAACACAAAAAGACATGAATTGATTGTGTAAACAATATGAAAAATAAGATCACCAAATGATAGTTTTAGCTGAAGCGCTAAGCTAATACACTTATTTTGTACCTAGGATTTCACGGTTGAATTGAGGAAAGTGTTGACATTCACACTATGCCAATCATAGATTTAAATGGCTGAACAGGAACAATGGCCTGCAATGTAAATTTAAAAATTATTTTTTGAATAATAAAAAAAAAATACAAATGTTTTCATATCTGAACAAATCTATGGGTAGTAGTGTAAATCAAAATTGACTTTCCTTTCCCTAAATTAGTTAACATTGGTCAAAATTAGCCTGGCAGGTAGGTAGGTAGGTAGGTACGGACACTGAGTGGTTAGCCAGGCAGGTACGGGCACTGAGTGGTTAGCCAGGCAGGTACGGGCACCGAGTAGTTAGCCAGGCAGGTGCGGGTACCAAGAAGTCAGCCAGGCAGGTACAGACACCAAGAGGTTAGCCAGGCAGGTGTGGGCACCAAGAAGTTAGCCAGGCAGGTGCGGACACCAAGAGGTTAGCCAGGCAGGTGCAGACACCAAGAGGTTAGCCAGGCAGGTGCAGACACCAAGAGGTTAGCCTGGCAGGTGCGGACACCAAGAAGTTAGCCAGGCAGGTGTGGGCACCAAGAAGTTAGCCAGGCAGGTGCGGACACCAAGAGGTTAGCCAGGCAGGTGCGGGCACCAAGAAGTTAGCCAGGCAGGTGTGGGCACCAAGAAGTTAGCCAGGCAGGTGCGGACACCAAGAGGTTAGCCAGGCAGGTGCGGACACCAAGAAGTTAGCCAGGCAGGTGTGGGCACCAAGAAGTTAGCCAGGCAGGTGCGGACACCAAGAGGTTAGCCAGGCAGGTGCGGACACCAAGAGGTTAGCCAGGCAGGTGCGGGCGCGAAGAAGTTAGCCAGGCAGGTATGCGCAGACAATTTACCTTTTTAAGTTAAATGTAGTAGCATCCAGTTCCATTTTCCATTTCAAAGTGACAAATACAAGTTTTCAGTAACATGTGAATAATTTAAACTGAGAGGATTAATTCGTCAGCTGAAATTGGGATATTTTGTAATAGTGAAAATTTTGTCTTCATGAATGCAATAAAATTCCGAAATCACAAAAATGCTCCTGTACACAAAGTGTACTATACTATATAACCGAATCTTTCATGGATAGCAAAGTTACAAATTTAAGCGTTCTTTGCCTAATTTGTTATTAACCAGTAGAATGTCCAAGTTTGCAAAAATAATGCCACAGTAACTTAATGGTAGTTTGTGTTGACAAGAGTGTGTAAATTTATGTGTAAGACCATGTAGAGTAATTTGTTTACTCTGACACTGAAAAATGCCCATTCATCATAATAGGTACTTTCTAAAAAGTATGCAGCAGAAATGATCAAACCTTTGAACTACTTTTTTAACATAGCACATTGACAATTTATAATAAACCAGTACTACCATATTTGTGCCATGACAAGTGTGTATAAACCAAGAATTAGAATCTAAGTGAATCATTAAATATGCAACTTCTATGTTGACCACAGTAGCACTTCGGTAATGTACGCAGGTACATACACTACTAAAAGATCAGATATGGCCAATTAATGTTCCTGCAAGCTAATGTAATTGGATTAATAGTAATAATTTGGATCCTTCAACAGCCCTCGACAGTGACCCCTAAAGAGATCCTGTTTGCCTAAGTAAAATGTTCAGTTTTTGTAACCTGAAATACTTGCTAATTGACTAGTTCAGAGTATTTGTGGGGGAAAAAAAATTCCTCAAAAGCCACTGGAACTTGATACACTTCTTTAAAACCCCAGTGAAAAGTTTACTGCTACAATATGTCGGCCCTTTCTGCTGATTTGTCTCTGAAGCAGTTTTACAATATTTCTAGTATAAATTTAAACCTGTATATGAATTATTATGCTGGCAATGTATCAAAATTATGAATTAACGAGTATAGCATAATTAAGCCATTAAACAATTCTCTCATTATAATGTACATCTTGTACCATAAATAGAGCAGAGAATTATAATTTGATGTTGAATAGCAACACTCCAAAATAAAAAAAAACTGAAATCTATTTATTCATATTAATAGCTACCTAATAAACCTTCCTAGTAATAACCAAACTTGTGTCTAAATATTCACTATTGGCATAAAATAGTCAAATAATCAGTTTCATGGGCCATAAGCAGTATTAAACACAGATTTCATTACTGAAGAAAAAACAGAAACCTACTGCTCAAGTTCAAATAAAAAGAGGCCAACAGTCAAATGCAAAATGGCTACCAAAACAAATGTATGTATGGAATGGGGGAGTGTCCTTGAAATGACCCGACCTTTTATTGTTAGGGGTTTAAACTCCACATTGACCCTTCTCAACTGAGCTGGCATGGGTATATACGTAAGTAGGTGATTGTATTCAAACTATTTCAAGCAGCAATTTTATATAGAGATTATTTATAAATAAAGCTAAGCATCAAATTGGAAGTCTTTTTAACATATGGCATATTATCGAACTTGTTTTGAGCATTTTAAAACAGAAAGATAAATCCATGTCGGTTAGAAATAAAATAATACCCAATGGATTTCTGTCCTGTATTACTTTCAAGATGTAAGCAACAGAAAGCAAAAGATTTTTAGGAATATACAATTGATGTATACAGATTTTAATTTAAGGATGACATGTTTTGCATACTTGTGTTTTCTATACCCATCACTGAGGACAACAGAAAACCAAGGATCTGAAGATATTTCAGGCAAGTTAAACTTTACTAACAGTGAAGATAAACATTAAAAGGTAGTATTCTTGTGCTGCATGTGCAATTTTGTGTCAACACTGTTGTACATGTTGCACAAGACCCATATTCCACAATTTCAGCAACGATTGCAAAAGGTTCATGCATAAATACCTGTCTGAAATAGAAATAACCAGTGAATTCATAATTGCATACTATAATTTGTAGAAAAATTAATTCTGTCCAAGTACTCAAAAATCGTCTGTCTAGGTACTGCTTAAATGGCTACAGCTGGCATATGCTAACATTTTATTTTATGCAGCCAAGTCATAATACCGCCAAACAAAGCGACAAACAGCACAAAACTGGATGCTATTGATGGAGGCCTGGTTATCGTTGCTAGAGACATAAAATAAAATTCTTAATAAATCAGCCATGTTCTACAAAAAATCTGTTTATAATGCAAGTGGATGCTACAGTACGATTGGAGCGCAGCTGAAAATTTGAGCTGGCAGGCTTGAAGCTAATACAGCTTGCTCTCAAAATCACAAAATATGTTAATTAAGCATGTCTTGTATTAGTAACGGTGGTAAATACTTTTATTCAAATACTTATTTTTAAAATTACGAGTATATACATGATAAGGCAAAGCCACTTGAAAGCCAGCTTGGGAAGTAGGTTATGGTTTGATTGTAATGTATTACCGGGTTATGGTTACTCAGGACACACCCACCTAACTCCCCACTGCAATGTAGTTGATAGCCAAATAGGAGTATACCCTTGTGCAATTTTTCACAAACTCAAGTATACTAATAGAGCTCTTTAAGAATTGGTACAATTAGGGTTAAATCCATTTATGCATATTAATGAGACGACAAGAGTTCCTTACCCCCCCCCCCCAAACTGTAATTATAACCCTATCCCTCCAGTACCCCTCCTCCATTGCAGTCCATTTGCTCAATTAGGGATGAAACATATTTTTCAAAGTTTTGGTAACGTATGGTCAAAGCACTTATTAAATATGGAAATGAACTAATAAACAAAAAGTCTATAATTATTTTTCTACAAGTCTAAGTCTAATAATTTAATCTTCATCAAGATATGAAAACAATGTAACAATGAAAATACCACGAGGATTGGCGAAATGAATACTGTACTAGTTTTCGTGCCATTTATGACAACCTTAGTTTTGAAGCAGATCACTGAATAGTGTACTTGCTGATTTAGTGCAAAGCTTTGTGCAAGTAAACACGAATGTGAAGCCGAATTAAAAAAATTCCACAAGACCTCAGAGATCCAAATAAATCCAATAGTCCCCAAAAAAGCATTTAGAAATGATTTAGGTGAACTTTACAGGACCATTTAATTTCTCAAATTATATAGAGAAAATACACTTTTAGAATGTAAAGGAAAAAGAAAGCTATTTTCCTGCCCATGCATAGATTTTTAAAAATGAATGTTTAAATCTGAAAAAAAAAAAAAACTTTGGGTAGCCTCTTTACAATTTTAGAAATGTGAACCATAGTTGACTGAATACAGACCAAGTTTTTAATTCAAAATTGCCACCAGAGTATAGGACTCAATTCTACAGGAGAAATCGCAAGGTCAACGTCATTTATTTGCTAGGAAGTGTTTCTCATTCTCTGCATTAGTGCAAGTTACCAGTAATGCCACCTCAAAAAGGTAGATTACAGTGACCAAATGCATTTATGTATAATAGTTTCACTTTCTGTGAAACGCTATCATATGACAAAGGCGACACTTTCAGTGTACATTTGATTGCTTTTTTCCTAAATAACATTCTTTTTATTATTTTTTTAATATTTTCAGCAGGTAGTATGTTTTGTCAGTCAAACTTACATTGGTATTGTTAATGTTCTTTTGTGAATGTTTTGAAACACCACCTTGGCCATTGGCATTTCAGGAATGTTGCATGCTACATAATTTAGATGACTGAAACAGCAATTTTTAGACATTTACAACATTGTGGTACTGGCAAGTGTTTGATGTTGAATGGCAATAAATTACCTTAAAATTAAACCTTGATTTTAAGTGTCAATCTGTGAACAGTTTCTTCAACCATAATATTTGTTAGACCTATGTACTTTTACTTAGACTTGACCATATAATGGTTATATTATTTTTTTACCAAATAATGAATATTCAAAAATGCATTAACAGATGTAATGACTGTAGGCTAGTCTTGTACCAATATCAGCACCAAATATTCATGTATCAAATGTAAAATATATTGTTTTCAGCAAACAACTGGGTGAACCTTTAGATGGAGTAACATGTGTACCACCCTATGTATGACAGCCAATCAACTGATAGGCACTGAATGAAATATATTGAATTATTACCAAGCAGTTGATAATCAGTCGCTTGGGTTTCTGATAAAATTTGTAAGACCACAATCTTTTAACAATTAAACTGCTACCAGAAACAGAAATGTGTGTAATACAAACCTTCAGTTACATTAGTTACAGTATTGAAATTTGTACTTTTAGTCCATGGGTTGGTCTTTGGAGCAGGTGCCTCTTGGAATTTTTTTCTGGATCTTCCCGATTGATTGCTTTCTTTTCCACATTGTTCATCCGAAGAAATCATTTCTCCTTCCGTAATTAAAATGTCACTTTTATCTACATGTTCCACACGCGTTAATTCAGGTAGTTCAGGGTCGTTCAAACTGTTGTGTATGTTAGATTCAGTCTGTTTCATTTGCACCACATCAGTCGCCATGTTGCTCGGCTTCTATTGCTTCCCTGCTTTTTTTCTTGCAAATCGTTAAACCACACGTCAGCCAGACTACAGCCGCAGAATTGAATTGTTTCAACGGTAAATTACAACTTCAATACTACCAGACACCCATTAGTTGACCTTTAAAGCGCCGAGGATGCTGATCATGTCAATTTTAGGTTCACCAGGTCTTTCCATATGGGTAGAAACGGTGAGAGCTTACGAGTGTTTGAGTCTAACAGACACGAAAGGTCACACGGACGAGCGTTGCTTTCCTACGTCTACTTTGATTTCTCGGGAAATTGCGTCTTATGGCTACAGACGATACACAGAATAGCAAAGATTTCAAGTCTATATAGATCTCAGACAATTAAGGTTTTCATACAAGTCTACATTTCAACGAGGTGGCAAAATAATGAACAGTTTGTATCAGGACACCACATATGCCACTATCAGAGCAAATAAAATATGCAGATTTTACCACGTGTAATTGGAGGCTACCACGCAGGAACGGCTGGATATAAATGTGTGCCACTTTTCCTGCAGACAGTCGGTGTGCCCGTAATGTGGAAGACGTACTCGTGTTGCACTGGCAGAGATATTAGAGGCAAGACACGGCGTTGAGTTCAACACATTGAAGCCAAGCACATGTCGCCATTGATAGCACACATTACAGGGATGAAATCGTGGTGAGCACGCGCAGTGGCCTGGTCATGTGAGATGTGACGTAGTTAGGGTCATCGAGCTCATGACATTATCAGCTGTTTTTTAACATCGTCTGTCATTCAACTTTCATTTCGCCTTAAGATATTTTATTCGTATTTTGTTTTCAATTTATGTTTTTCACTTTTGTAGCATTGGTTGTTGCAACTTTTTAGAGAGGAATATTATCATGACTTCAGTTCACTCGTCCACTTTCTCCCATGGAGGATCGCGTCTTACACAATTCTTGTTCAACTGCTTATGAATAATAATTATTTTTTTTCGACAAAATAACTGCTTTTACTGTGTCAAAATTGTATCATCTTTAATTTTGTTTTGTTGATTTAACTATATTCCCTTCTCCAGGATCTGATTTTATCACAGACTTACAGAGTGTGAATGCGTGCATGACGATGTAAACACGGACAAAAACAATGGCCCCGTATTTACAAGTGTTCGTGTATGGTCAAGTTTTACACAAAGCAATAAAACTAAAACCAACGCTTTCTAATTGTGTTTTTTTTTATCAGTTTGTCGTATGTTTCTATTATCATTCCATTGTAATAGAACCAACTGCAACGCAGTACATTGTTAGTCACCGTGATTGTATGCAAAATAACTTACAAGACCCAGCCATATGGGGAGTCATAACTTGCCTTGTTGTGTACTTGTGGATGGTATTGCATTGCACTATGATAGTATAACCATTGTCCGTAACAGTAATAGATTATTGCACCTTGATTTCCCAATAGAATAACATTGAAGCCAACTTTTGGTAATACTCTCCGGGTAAGACTATAGAAACGAGAATGACAATATTTTTAGGGTACCTTCCAAACTACCCAAGTTAAAAAAAACTTCTATTATTTTACCGTAATTTGAAAATGGAGCTTTTTTTTTCTTGACATGGCTTTGGAGATATGTAACTAGCACAAGACAAAACAGAATTTTTGGTTTAAGCAAGTCATTTTCACTACATATTATACTGAACTTGACATTGGTCCAAACATTTTGTATTTTTAACCTAAAAATTGTCCCAGGCACACATCTGGTCTAGGACTTAATATGAAGAAATACTCAAAAAAAGTTTTCACCCATCTCCAAGTCTGTCTTGACCATCCCAAACAAAAAACACACAGTATGCATATGGTTTTTAAAAAAACCTGAACTGACAAATTTTCGCATCAGAATTGCCAGGTTCTATTTTCTAACAGCCTTACATATTAAATTAATTGGAGAAGTTTATCTATTTTAATACTGCCATCACAAATAAGGCAGCAACTAATTTAAATACTACCAATGCTTTATGAATGGAAGTGAGAAAAATAGTCCTGGAAATATGCCACATGAACTTGTTTTACTCTATTTGTGTGCAACATTTCTTAGGTATTTTTAATATTTTATCAATTTTGAACCAAATAAATATAATACTATAGATCTTGAGAGAAAAAAATTACAAAAAAATTACACAGGCTTATTCTGTGATGTATGACAAACGTTCATGATTTTGAAATTAAAACTTGTGAGTGTTCAATATTTTTCTTGCTTTTAATATGTCACTCATACCAGCACATACAGCTTCAAAGTTTCACTTAATGGATTCACATGTACCGTAAATACCAGGTTATTTATCATTCTAATACATCTCTGTACAGTTCCTCTAGATATACAACAAAACGACGGTCAGATTTTCTGACGAGTACAAAGCAGCTATGAATGAGATATTCTGCAACTTGCAATAAAATACTTTACTCTTATAATTATAAAGGCAATTTTTGAGGCAAGTATGAACCATGGATATTCGAACAAACAATAATTTCTGAATAATGTAATCCTTTCATGCATTTCTTCACCTGCATATATTACACATGCTGCAACAACTTTCTCGCATCAAGGGTAACCAATTTCAAATTGAGGGGGCTAGAGAAGTTTGTTATGCAAATAATTTACATTTACATTATTTACTTGGGCAAATTTTTCTTTTTTATTTTCTCCACTCACAGCAAATTCTCAATCTTCAAAAAATCAACGCTCCCACTCCCAGTTTTCAAATTGAAAACTCCCTTACCACCTGGCTTCACAAGCAGTTAAAACTCTTTGAACGCACATTATTTTCTGCCCAAAATTGAATACAACTTTTAATTTTAATAATTTTTGTTACGGTAATAACCAAAGGGTCATCCTTCTTTCCCACTGGCTACAAGCCTTGATAACTAACAAAGCAACATACAAATTAAGGAATGGTGACAAATGTAGACTTTTAAAGAATTTAATTTATGCATCTCTTCGTGAAGTGTTTCAAAGCTTGGCTTGGGCATTGATTTTATCTGACCTTGATCTTAACTATAATTAGAATTGTTGATAACAAGACATACATATCCCAGTTGACAATTTTTGCACCAAGGTGAATATTACATTAAATAATTACTTTTGGATAGCCAGCAAGATAAAACAGTTATCAAATCCAAATCTGGGGGTGAGTGCAGTGTACCCTTCCATTCATTTCAATAACAGGTAGCATTTAATGTCTATTGAATGTGAGAGCATTTATTGTCACGCATTACACTATTTATATATTCAAAATTCATGGATTTTTCAGTGAAGCAACAAGTTTATTTTAATTTTACATATTTGCATTATTTAATTTCAATTGGTTGAATTCAATTCAGTGAATAGCAAAATTAAAACCCAATGAGTAATTAATATGTTTACAATTCATACTTTTCTGTGAATAGAGCTGAATCTAATCATTTCGATGCAAAAAGTTTAAAACAATGCCCATTTTGAAATTTACTAGTACAGTAACAGAACATAGCATGTGAACAAAAACAGCATGGCACCATTCAAATTCGTTATCAAATTACAGGTTGTAGTGGATATAAAAAATTAACGAAAAGTTAACCCATTTAATCTTTAACCTGAGACCACCACCACATGCGACAATCAGATGACTTGTATAAAGCCAAAGTTATCTTCAGATCTACCAAGAGCATGCTTTCCACATTAATATTTAAATGAACAGCAGCATGTGATACCGACTGACCAATCACTATCAAGAGCATGCTTTCCACATTTAAATGAGTTGGTGCATGTGACACCAACTGATCAATCACATATTCTGTAATCATACACTAATCAAGAATTGTTATATTTTGCTGAAAAATGTCACTTAATTCATTTAATTCACCATAACTATTGTCTGAAGATTCCACTTGTATCTACATATGCTGGCGACTTTACAAAAGTTGCCAACCATCATTATTGAAAACCTTTGAACCAAATTTAACATACAGTGCCAAGTATACAGTGTATACTCATTTTCTTTTGGTGAAGGGTGGACGCAACTAATGCACTTTTGGGGCCAGATTTTCTTGAAAAAAATTGCAAAATTAAATTCTGAGGGGAAAAAAGTATTTCTGAATTATACACATTTTGCTCATTCTCAAATCTAACAAGATGCCAAAGTAGGGTTTATATAAAATCATCGTTTCCATGGAAACAAGTTCAGGTACCTAAATTTTTTTGACAGCAAATTATCAAAAATTTCAGAATTTCCACATTTTTTTTTCTGCTTTATAGTGAGCCGCGTCCATCTACCAGTAAAGTCTCAGCTGACATGACAGCGCCCTCACAGTAACTAACTGGAAATATGTATATGATTGCTGCCACCTAGTGGCGATAAGATAAAATACTTTGAAATATGAACCACAGCAATATCCTCATCCTATTTCTGTAGTTACAAAATAATTCAATTTACAAAGCATGACAATTTTCTACTCTGAAATACATTATCACATGATAAAACTTCAAAAAAGATAATATGTACCAATGATTTCTAAGATGAGGGTAAGCAAGTGTTTGATGTGTTGAAGGTTGATTGGGGTTCATATCAAATTGCTTTTGTGTCTGATACAATATAATATGCACGTTTTTCATTGAATGAGATACATCCACCCATCTCTTCAATCAAACTTTCTTAACATCCAGGTTAGAATAGACCATTTTCCGTTCTCTGAGATCCTGAGTTATTCGTGAAATCGCACGTAAAAAAAAGACAAACAAAGGTCATAGTGGCAAAAGACATCGCGTGGGATTTGAAAAAGTATTTAGTGTGATGTATACATTTGATGATCATCAATTTTGATGAAGTAAGGGAATCTAAACTCAATACTCCCATATTAAAGATCAGCCTTTCGATGTGAGCTATGAAATAAAGAAATTTTAGTTCAAATTGTTCGATTTTTACCACTGAAGTTTTTGCCAGTTGAATGGTAAATCACCTATTATGGTATCTTTGATTTACACACAGAGAATGGAATCACTTTCAGCACTTGCAAAGTGAGGATAACATGAAGTTATGAAAGAAGCATACCCTTACGTTATAAATCCTTGATACAACATAAAACAGGAAACGCATCTGGAAAATTCATTTTATTTCAGGAATGTGATGACTCAATTTTACCTAAACAATCATTAAAAGATGCAACAAAGATACATAATTCTACATCACCCCTTTGTACCCAAAAGTATATACATTCGAATAGCGTGCACTAAATGTACATTACGTGCATTCAATATGTCGTACGAGACTGCTCGCACAATGACAGGGGGGGGGGGGGTTCCTCAAGCACCTCAGAAACATGAAGTCCTTGCTAACGCCTTGCACATATACTTGATTGTACACTAAAAAGGTACATCTAACTACCAATCTGGTACACTCATAGCAATGGTTCAAGCGGTTATTAAAGTTCCTACTGTAAATAAGAAAATTACAGAAGCATCTGTGGCATGCTTGCCTGATGTTGTAACTGAGGTGCCTGGGTATCTGGTGGAACAAGTGTATTTTTATTTTCTATGCTGCAAAATAACCCAAAACAAATATTGCACCAGTTGCATTCAAAAGTGTTCTACTGTAAAATCTGTATTAGAAGCCGTGACTTCTACAATTCAACAGAGGGGAATTTTTGGTTCTCAATTGTTCAAAAGGAATGGGTACAACTTCTAATAGAGATGCGGCTTCTAATACAGATTTTACAGTACTACCTAGAATCCAGTTAATCTAGAAAGGGTACCTGTTGTTTACCCCGTAAATGCAACATTCCCCAGTTAGTGTTTAGACCAGACTTATCCACCGGGTATGAGACCCTGTTTCGAAAACATGCACTCAGTTAACTGTAGGAATACTGATAAATTAAATAAAACTTAGAAAACTAAAAAGAAATGGCTACATGGGCCAAAATACTTTATTGAAGTGCTGACACTTAACAGCAAGTCGAAAAGTATTGGGGTAGTAAGTTAGCAAACTTGCTTACTAATTCGCCATGACTTGAAACTGATGACCCACCAGACTTGCTGGTGTCCACAATGAAAGTAATTCCATTCTGGACCAATCCATAATGCAACATAAATGGATTTGGGGGGGTGACGGTACTGAGGGAGTCGGGGTCAGAGAAGTACACAATAATTGTATTCTTAGACAGCCACATTTTTCTTATATTAGCACAAATTTTTCTGTATGAATTCTTATTCAGGGGCAGAAAAATGTTGAATTGAAAGAGAACATGATCGGTAACTTGTGAGAATGAAAACAAATGCACTGTTTTTGAAACTGTCCACACATATATTGCTATCAGATTGGACACAGACATACATTGTTGTCAGGACAGAAATGAAACAGAAGAACAGCAGACTATTAATTCATTTCTATCAAATCTCATTCACTTTGTGGGACAATTTGTTCTCATATTTCACGAGTCCATGGTAAAAGATTCACAAAATTTGACTCCACGGACACCATTAAATTCCGAGCAGCCGAAATTATACAATTTACAGTATTTCAGAGTTCAGCCTTGAAAAGTTTTTGAAAGAGACAAGGATAAAGCAACCATTATATCCCCTTGCACAAATACATCATGTACAGAAACGCAAAGTACAAGATTGTGTTCTCATTATCGGACATGCATCTAACAAAGGAGTCCCTGGCCTTATTTCCAGCAACTGTGACACATCCCCTGAATCAACAGGCGAGTAATGCATGTCAATTCATAGAACCAGAATATCTCCTAATAAACCCATCCTATATGTCGCATATGCTTTCCTTATTACAACAGCCGTAGAATAACTCTACATAATTACAGCATTTTGTAGCATCCCTCTGACCAAATACATTTGCTGATTCAACAACAAATTCATGATACCATCCACAAAAAATACCGCTCTCCCACTGGTTGGCACATACTTTATGTCAAACAAGTGGAAACACTCAATTTGCTGTTTTCAGCAAAATAAATCCCAGCTATATAAAAAAAAAAATGTAGTTCACAGTACTGTAAAACCATTCATTTTTCTGACCTTTATTTCAACTATTGATCTTATTCACTATTATAATTTTAAAAATCCATGCGCATGCAATTTAGCAAATTTCATTATCAACATAAAACAGCAAAATTTAAATCCGGTCAATATATAATGGTTTTACAGTACTGACGAGTGATAACCATGATCCGTACAAGAAGCGCTGTACAGGATCAACAAGTCGACAGAGTGGATTTGATGAGAAAACTAAGAAAATTAAAATGTGTTTTTACAAGACATATAATCAAATATTTAACATAATACACTTAAGATAATCCAGATACAAAATGAATATTAATTATAACAGATTGGTCAGTTTTCCTTCTTCTCAGCTTCACTTGCTTCACTATGTTCTTCATCGGAGTATTCTGATGGCTCCTCTCCTGGTTTTAATAGTTTACCAATATAATCATATTTCTCTGTTGGCAGGAAACAAAAGATAAGTTAAAATGAATACTTGGTTTCACAGTAAATATGGCGTTGCTAACACAGTCTGTCATTGATACAATTTACATATTTCATACATTATACCGTATCAAGGATTTATATGAAAAAGTATACAATTTACATATCATACAATATCCAATAGATTTTCAACCACAGAATAAGGAGGAAGCTTGACTATGCTTGACTGCGTAAACAGAAGCGAGTGAGTTAATTGGCCTATTGAAAAAGAAACAGAAAACATGTAGTACCGGTACATGCTTTACAAGACAAACACTAATCAGTTCCTTCACAGACTCGCTCATTTACATTTTCAAGAAATGTTCGTTTGGACTTGTGTTTTGTGCGACTTCAAATTGAGATCTTTATCACATATCACATCAGTTGTATGACCTTATTTTATACATCATTGGTTAAATACGGATGGGCAGATTGTGATGTGTCGTTAAAAATAGAAACAGCAACACAACCAGGATTATACAATAGCGTATTTGCATACGCATACATATTTGCATACGTAATACATAAATAGGTACACCTATAATCACAAAATATACTACTTTAATCATTCAGTATACATTCAATTTCTTGTTTATTGGAAATGTGTTTCTATAATATTTTATTCATTCAGTATACATTAAATTTCTGGTTAATTTGAGATGCGCTTGTAACAGGGCAAATCCATTATTAGGCTACAATGTAATTGCATGTTTTGCTGAATGACCTATGTAGGCTCAGGACTATCAGCAGATTATAATCATTTACCAGTCTGTGATATACATCTGTGGACAGACTGTATTAAATTTAACAAGGTTTTAATTTAATTTTATTTATGCATTTTCAGATGCTTTTGATTCTATTAATATCACTGATTAGTGAAATTCAAACCAACTAATAATGTGTTGCACATGGGGTACGGTGGCATGTAGCTGTTACTGTGTTAACTAAATTAAATGCAGATTCTACAGAACACAGTAGCATGGTGAACACATGGCAACACAAGCTTTATGTTAATTATTAATCTATGATTGAAATCTGACAATTTAATAGTTTACTGAAAACAAACTTTTGTAGTCGCACATCTGTATCAAAAGATAAGCAAAATAACAATTTGTTCATTTAAATATTTAAATACTTGTTTTAAAATAAAACACCTACATACAAAAATATTTTCATTCTACTAAAATCAAGGGTTTGAAATGTTTAACATCTGAGGGTTGTAATGCATTATCAATTAAACAAAAGTAAAGACACACGCACACTGAATGCACATCAAACATGCAGTACAATTAAATTTAACGTTAATTTTGACAAACTTCAAAACAAAATGGCCGCCTTAATAGCTTGTCTCCAGGGGCAACAAATATAAATTCAAATAGTATATTTGCAAGATCTAACTGCCTGCTGAGAAGTTCACTTAAAGAACATGCACATAGATGTCCATTAGATGAATTCAATCATCTCTCACTCACTAGAAAATAACAAGATAATGATGGCATGCCAGGAGAATGTTCAAAGTTGCTAAATATCAAATAATGGAGATGTGAAAGCGGTCAACGGAGACTGTGAATATAGCTTAAGGCTACTTCATATACTGTTAATCAAATATTTTTAGATAGACTTCTTGGCACAACATTTTTTATATTCAAATTAAGAAGGAGAAAGCTTAGAAGCGCTCTTGTACAATGTATAGTTGTTGAGGTAATTATTGAAAACAAAAGAGACGTGCATAATGCCGAATGAGCCTACTCAATATTACAAAAAGACCTTCCAAAATAAGGTCAAGAATTACATGGAAAAGTGAACGCTACATAAAAATCATGTGTGATCCGAACTGGTAACCTGGGCAACTAATCACCCAGCTGCACGACACAGTAGCATGGATTTTATTCAGCGAGCAGCTATTCCAAAAAAAAAATGATGTATTTCATCATAACCCCATGAATACGCAAATTTAATCACACAAGGTATTGTTGCCTAAACAAACCAGTGAATCAAAAATCCGGTGATTATGCAATATCAAATATGTAAAATTTAAATCTAGTGAACATTTCTATTGCGTGTGGTATTTGAAAAAGCAGCATCTATTGGTAAATCCAGCAGAAGAAGAAAAATAGAACACCTTATATGGATGAATGATCGATACTACATGTGTCTGATATCATACCTAGCATGTTAAGAAAGGTCCCAAAATAAATTGGCAATACTGGAATATATAGAAGAACACTGACATAACGACTATCAATCTGGTCATATTAAAACATGACGCCATTCAAGTGATGCAAGACATCATCATTGTCTCGTCTCCTATTCATTAAGTCAATGATGTAAAGTTGATCTGTTGCTTTCATGTTTCATCTCAAACGGAGCATTGACATTCATGATACTTCACCTGCCCAACTGAAATGGAGAAGTGAGCCCTCAGAAGTGAACCAATCAAAGAAGTTCCTTGACCTCAATGTGGGAAGCATGTGGAATACACCACAGGAAATCCACCACGTGTACATAAAGATAAATGTGCAGGTAACAGGACTATGGAAGTTCATTTCTTCAACAAATGCGATTAGGGTATATGTTTTACAGTGTGAGTGGGTGGGGTGGCGTGGGGTGGCGTGGGGTGGGGTGGGGTGGCGTGGCGTGGCGTGGGTGGGGTGGGGTGGCGTGGTGTGGGGTTCGGTGGGGTTCGGTGATGTGTACAGTCACACATAAAGAAGTTGCTCCACCCCACAACCCATGCAAAATTAATATGTAAACAAGGCCAAAGAAACAAAGGTTTTGTTTTGCTCCTTTCTTGGGGACAATTGAAAACTTTTTATCTAAACATAGATTTGGTGAGACAAAATTAATAAATATTTTGCAGCAGTGAAAATTTTTTCTAGGGTCCTAGATCAAGGATTACTACAACAAATGCTAGCAGTGAAAATAAAAAATAAAAAAGCAATATTTAAAATCAACACAAACAGGTTTAAACCAGTTTAATAGCAGCACAATGTAAAGATGATAGCGATCACAGTCTGTCTTGCCTTAAATGGTCAGTAACTACAACATCAGGTGATATGTGTAGGAGGTCACAACAAGGTCATCAGACTCCAGTAGATACCCTGTGTTTGAATAACATTGGGCAGAAACAATTCCACAATACGTGGCATGGTTGTGAGTGGGTCAGTCATATGTAAACTGTAAAGCACACAGAAATAGATAAATATACATAAACAACAACAGTATACAATGATATACCGTGTAAGGTCTATGGTGCAGCAAAACTATTTTCAGTGCAATGACCTACTTAACGGCAACAGACCAAACCCTTTAATCCATTCATGTATGTACTGGGGGGGGGGGGGTGTATTCAATTCTATAAATACCAGTATAACTAATATATTAACAACCCGTGCTTCCCTCTTTGCAAATTATGTATGTAACTGTAAGAATTTTGTTAATTTTGAACAATACTATTGGCTTCATCACAATTTTAAATAAAAAACAAACAGAAAAACATTGTTATAGCAATTTTCGTTTGATGTAATCTTGAAACAAGCAGCCTGTCGGCTGAGATAGCTCCGCCGTTAGCAATGCACATGGCAATTAATATTTAAAGATATCATTAGAAAATGAACAATATGCTGTTTTCAACGAGAATTCGTAAAATATCACTTTTCACCAAAAATGACAAAAATATTCACCAAAATTAGAGAATTGAAGATATCATCATGAAATGAACAAATCTATAAGAGGTCTACCCAAGGTACATATACACCAAGTATCAAAGCATTCAGGCTTGTAGTTTTCAAGAAGAAGTCGAAAAAGTAAAACATTGACACGGACGACAACAGACATCCACTCATATGATAAGCTCCGCTCGACAAAGTCGACAGCGGAGCTAAAAAACATGAGTGCACTTGACTGTTTGGTGTGTATTTTTCCATTTTTTTCTTATTTTTCTATAATGAATGTGCTATTTCCGATCCAATACAATTGCATAGAAGTTTTAATAAAAAAAAATTGAAAAAATATTGAAATATTCATGCTGATTTATCTTGTGGAAGGGGTAAAATGTGAAAGGTCGAAGATTACAGTTAAATGTTATACAACATAGAATTATGTAACAAAGACCAAACTGAAAGCAACACTCAATAATCTAATGGACAGCATGGCACAATTCTTGTGTTGCTGCTATGTACATTCAGATGACAGACATTATCATATGTTCTTCATAATATTATGTTTTAATAGTAAATGATGGTAGTTGATATAAATAGATGCAGAATAGTCATATCTGTACAAAAACTTGTATGCATAACCCTGTACATTAATACTGAGAGAGATGGCCAGGGGGTGTATAAGTAAAAATAGACACACAGGTGGTGTGATGCATTATGGGAGTTTATGTTGTATGGGTTTTTAAATGATCAGACATAATTAGTTACACATCATGCCAAATTGAATACAACTATCACGATTACGCACTCAGATTTCAGTTTTAATTGTGGTGCCATCTCCTTGCATGTAACATTATCTTGTCAGTAGTTGCCAGTAATAAACCCCATCACCAGAGTGACAGGTATAAAGACATACATTCCATGAATTTTTAAAGGACCAAAAAAAGATAATAAATAAATAGAGAAACGACTACCTATACCATATTTTGCTTTAAAAGCACATTTCCAATAGAAGCACACATAAATTTAAAATTGCATTTAGTATTTACTATATGCTAGGCCTTTGAACTATTTTAGACAGGGTAACCTCTGTCATTCATGTTTAAATACAATATTGTAGCATTTGCATTTAACATACTCTTGTACTGTGGTTAAAATGTCATATTTTTAATGATCTTGTATACAATGATTGCATTTTGTGTGATTCTAGTATTTGCTATATACACATGTAAAGTTTTTGCAAAATAAAAATCACATTTTTCCCTGTATTCTGAATCATTCTGATCAGAGACACCTTTTTTGCGCACTTCTAATAGAGTAAATATGGTACTAATTAATTTTAGAACAAGACAATAACATCATAAAGGTTTTTTTTTTAATTGGATTTAATAAATAAATGCAACTCAATATGCTGAATATTTCATCTTTTCAAGTAATTTTTCACATTGCTAAAGTATAAATCTTGCTAAAGTATAAAACATGCTTCTCAAAAAATTGATTAGGTGGATAGGAGAATTTTATTTTTCTATATACTTTCTCTTTGTTACAGCTGTGGTTAATATTTTGTTTCTTGCATATAAAGACTGTTTTTGCATATATGAGTGTCATAACTTAAAGGGGAACCGCTCAATCCCATGGATTGCACCACGTGCTAATTAGTAATTCACTCCGCCTCACTCCACTAAGTAAATGAATGCTCATTATGCTCGCTTACTCAAACTGTGACTGACAGGCATTTTGCATACATTAGCCGGCATTTTAAACTTTTTACTTGTCGCTGGACGTTTCGACCAAAAACAACAACATTTATACATCAAAAGTCCAGCTAGATAAGTGTAATCGTTAGCGTACATATTCATGCCCCCATAGAAATGTTTTTGGAATCACAGCTTGATCTCTAAACATCGTTATGGCACATTTCCTGGAGCAGTTCCATGATGTTAGCGGCTTGGTTCGAATTAGCATACTAATTGAGTTGGCCATCTTGTCCCTATTTATAGTATCGGTTCCCCTTTAAGTTGTTTACACTAGCCAGTTTTGTAAAGTTTAGAATTTTAATTAAAATCACAATCAAAACCTGGCACAACTTTATGATGTTTTCTCAAATATAAGTAGGGACCACAACATTTTTGTTTGGCTTAAAGTAAAGCCCTGAAATGCATTTTATGCAAACTGAATATTTAAATTGTATGAATTGAGTTTAAATATTAAAATACTTTATTTTAGCTTGAATTAATTCTTACTAAAAAGACATTTGGACTGTTTTGTGTGCAAATTTATTTTTTATTTTTGTTGAGTTGATTGTAAAATACAGGAAAAAGGTATTTTTCATCGATTTTATTTTCACTGATTCATAACCTCAGTAAAAGGGTGAAAAAATAAATTCCAAGTGAAAATGAAGTACCTGTACCTTACAGTATATAACTCCTCTGTGAAATACGCAGCTCAAGTGCACCCCCCCCCAATTTATGTCAAATATAATGCATAGTGTGGTGAGAAGGAAATCACACTAGTCAATAATAAGTTTCCTAAAAAGATACCTTACGGGTGTAATGATTATTATTATACATCTGTCATCGTAACGCCACAAGTTACAGAGTGTCGTAATTTTGCAGTATTTTACAGGGTATTTTCATCCTACCATATTTGGAAATGTGAATTCCAAATATGAAATGATTATGCGCGTAAGCGATCTCTAATAATAGAAAACAAACATGGCTGCCATCAGGGTTTGACCGGACTCCATACAAAAAAGTTCGCTGATTCTGTTCTAAACTTTTTGGATTTCGGCATTCCCATGATGTATCATTGAAGGGAAAAGATGTATAATAATAAGGTTATTACGAGAATACCTCAAAGTATGCACTCAGACAGTATGGCGGGCATCGACCTCCACTGCGCGTCAGTCGATACTCCAGCTGTACTGTCCTCGTGCATACTTTGAGGTATCCTCGTAATAACCTCATATTACACAGAAGTGTATGAAGTATTTTCTTCAGCTGTCTGTAATCCGTATGTTCCATACAACAAATTAAAACTTCGTAAAAACACGCTCTGGTTTAAAAACGATCCCATTTTGTTTGCATCGATAGCTCATCAGAATGCCGGGAACCAGGGAAACCAGCGAACAAATTCCCAAGCTAGAAATCACCCCATACAAGTGCGCGGAAACCAATTGATAACTCGATACAACTTGAAATTCAATTATTGCATTAATTATAAACAGGATTTAAAATACGACTAGGTTTAGACACTAATGTTATTTACATGGGCTTAAGTTCTACTAATAGAGCAAATACGGTTGGACTTTTATAATTAATTACCATTCCAACATGAATATATGAAAATGACACAAAACTATTTAATTACGCACCCATAAATTGCATTTCCCATTCACGTACACTCTCCATCTGCATTGCACTGAGATCTGAAAGGTCATCGTACTCTTCTCGCAATGCTTCACCGTCCAATGAAAATGTGGCTAAGGCTCTTGATGCATCTCTACCAGCAAATGCTCCATATGGCCCTCCTATAGGACGATAATAAAAAATAACACATTGTCAGTAATAACACATCAGAATTCAAATATTAATACATTGACAATAATGATGAAATTGAAAATTACTTAGGATATTTTGTGTTCTAAATAAAAATAATTTTATCAACAAATTGCATGGTGATCACATTGTCCATTACTAAAAGTGAGAATACCCAAGTATGCTGACACAGAGAAAATCACCAGAAGTATGGTAGTATCTTTGATTTGTTTCCCAAATGCAGGCCAAAATATCTATTCCTCACCATTGGAGAAGTGTAGTAAAATATATTGCAGATCTTTGATCTTTTTCCAAAGAAACCGTATAGGTTAGGTGCAGGCCAAAATATCTATTCCTCACCATTGGAGAAGTGTAGTAAAATATATTGCAGATCTTTGATCTTTTTCCAAAGAAACTGTATAGGTTAGGTGCAGGCCAAAATATCTATTCATAAATTCATGTTTTTTTTTCCTTCTAAGTTTGCTTACCCGACTTTTATTTATAGATGGCTACCTTTTAGATAAAACACTCAAGTTTCCTCCTTTTTGTTCCAGTATTGCATAATTCAATGTCTATAAATAGCATTAGTGGGTCTGCCAGATGCAGAGATAGAGAAGTGAAATTTCAATGTGACCAACTGAGGCATGTACACATAGTACATGATGGTGAGTTGCAAAAGTGGAGAAATCTTGTCTCAAGTGATGATTGCTCAGTTTCTTGTGTATTTTTCAATAATTTCTTTGAAAATGTTTGCACTAAAACAACTGCAGGTCTTAATCATACTTTTCTTTTTTGTGAGAGGTGATAAACTTGACTTTGGTGTTAAAAGAGTTGCCATATGATATTAGGCATGGTTTTAAACCTTGGAGTTATAAAATGTGAAAATACTGAAATTGACACCATATATAGAATATGCAAAATAGGTATGAAATTTCCCCAGGCGAGAGTGGAGTGACAGTATCTCAATAAGCCCACTATTTCTTATCAATCCCCAGCAAGACAAACCAATAGTTACATGCAATTTAATATTTAAAATGGTAATATCATACTAATGAGATAACAGACTGAATAGAAAATATCCATAGGGCTTGTGCTGCGATATTATATGTTTACATTTTGGCAACCAGCAGGCAAATGTCTGATTACAATCTTTGCTCACTGATCACCACTTGCTTGCGATCTACTGTGGCATTGTTAGCAATAACTTGTTTTTATCACAGTTCTGGACATTGAGTGTCACTGTTGTCTCTCCTGACTTTTTTTTTTTGTAAGTGCAAGTGCTGCCATATAGTGCATTTTGCCACAGAAGTCATATTCATGTTTGGGACTATATGACAGGGCTGTGCGGCCATCTCTCTATTTAATGGCAATTTTAATGCGACATCCTGGCGTCAACCAGGCTCGGTCAAACACTAGCACAAGCCTGTTCAGCCTAAGGTAGGATTTGAACTTGGGTCTACCGATCATGAGTCTGATGCAACAACCATGTTACCAGTGACCGGTTATAACTTGTTTTTATTAATTGGGACTTGAGACATGTGTATTTAATAATAACAACAGTAAACAACTTGACCATTTTATCATCAGGTGCACATGCATGCTTCAAAAATGTAAACAAGTGCGATGATTTATACATCGATCTTGTAGGAATCAACCTACAATATCATGTAACAGGACTATGCCAAGTATGATTCACAGTCAATTCGTCCCAACACATTCGTCCCACAAGTCGATTCGTCACAATTCACATTCGTCCCACGAGTCGATTCGTCCCAATTCACATTCGTCCCATTTCACATTCGTCCCAATTCACATTCGTCCATTTTTTAAATTTTTAGTCAGCATTATGATCTTGAACAGGGTCAATTTCTATGCCAACTGTTAGTGACACGCTAACTAATAACTCCACGTTGCATGAACGGTGTATTTGTATTTATTAACTAATAACTCTACGTTGCATGTACGATGTATTTGTATTTATTAACTAATAACTTGTATGTTGAATGTCTGGTGTATTTGTATTTATTAACTAATAACTCCACGTTGCGTGAACGGTGTATTTGTATTTATTAACTAATAACTTGTACGTTGAATGTCCGGTGTATTTGTATTTATTAACTAATAACTCCACGTTGCGTGAACGGTATATTTGTATTTATTAACTAATAACTTGTATGTTGAATGTCCGGTGAATTTGTATTTATTAACTAATAACTCTACGTTGCACGTAAGGTGTATTTGTATTTATTAACTAATAACTTGTACGTTGAATGTCCGGTGTATTTGTATTTATTAACTAATAACTCTACGTTGCACGTAAGGTGTATTTGTATTTATTAACTAATAACTTGTACATTGAATGTCCGGTGTATTTGTATTTATTAACTAATAACTATGTTGCATGTACGGTGTATTTGTATTTATTAACTAATAACTCAACGTTGCACGTAAGATGTATTTGTATTTATTAACTAATAACTCTACGTTGCGTGTGCGGTGTATTTGTATTTATTAACTAATAACTTGTACGTTACATGTCCGGTGTATTTGTATTTATTAACTAATAACTCTACGTTGCACGTAAGGTGTATTTGTATTTATTAACTAATAACTCTACGTTGCACGTAAGGTGTATTTGTATTTATTGACTAATAACTTGTACCGTGTATTTGTATTTATTAACTAATAACTCAGCGTTGTACGTAAGGTGTATTTGTATATAACGTCTGCAAAAACAAAATGGCGCAACGAACAATTACGCATGCCAGTGCATGACGTGTACGTGAACAGTTCGTTGTTTGGACGTGTTTGTGCTTATTTGGCGAGTTAGTAGTGGGCTAACCTTAAATCTGACGAATTAATTAAGGGCTATCTGTACTCATGTTTTACATAGGATGTAATATTACAAGGCAGTAAGAAATTCATTGTTGAGGCATTATGTGAAGTTGCACACAAGTTGTAAGGACTGATTGTCCAAATATCACCATTGAAAAGTGGCTTCACAGCAATTTCTGAAATTGATGCAGTCATCCATTGATTTATTATTACAAAAACAGTTGTACCACAGAAATCCACACAAAGGAAAATTTGCCGTATTTACAATAGTCATATATTTACATGTATGTGTTTAGTTGGAATTGGGAAGATTAAGCATTCCAATGTATTTTGTGTAGATATTTCCATATCAAACATCCCATTCTACTGCAGTTAAAGAAAACATACATGTATACATTAATATACGATTTATAGTTAATAAAAGATTTTCAACTCAATGTTTTGCTGTAAAGACATTGTGAAAATGCAGGCAAGATAATAATCAACACAATAAAAGTTGGCTATTCTGTCTATTGTGTTTTTAAAAAGCAGACATGAATAAAGTTTGTTGGTTTTTTTATGGCATGTATTTTCTGTCTACAACCCTATATACAAGTATTGTTAGCTGAATTGAAGTGTCATATTCGTTAGTAGAGCGTATTCAAAACCCATATCAAACACGACACAGCACTTTTGGTAGGTGATCGAAGCACAATGTAACAGACAGAGGTCAAATAAGAGTCAGGTAATGACCAGATGATGATCTGATTCAACATGTCCTGAATTCTTCCTATGATATAAAAACAGAATGGTGATACCACAACAGTGTTTTGTCTCTACCACAGTCATTATCCTGACTGCCATAGTGTTTTGTTTTACCGCCACATTGGTCTGTCTCGACCACAGTGCCATTTTCACTGTGCCATTGCTGACTTTTTAAATCCTACTGATAAGTTGCTGAAACTTAAAACTTAGTATGTAGTTGTAATACTCTTGAAGTAATAACAGTTTTGTGAGCCAATAGTATTGTGCATTGTGCAATTGAGTAGGTTTATCATCACAATTTCTGTTTTCAAATATTTATGCAAATTTTATGCAAATTGGTGTGTGAATTTGTACAAAATAATGTCAGTATGGTTTAAAAAAATGATTTTAGGCAATAAAGCAGGATTTCCATAATTGTTACCTTGTCGTCTGTATTTACCGTCATGTACAAGCTTGTACTAGTTTCTTGTGAAAAAATATTCATAGATATATATTGGGGTATTCCCATGGTGTACATGTACCCCACTTTAATGTTTTGATCAAACCCTACAGGCAATGGTAAATTAGGTTTGTTTACAAGAAAATAATTAAAAAAAATAATAAAAATTTTTTTTACAAAATATTGCACAAACATACAATATGGCAGGAAATATTCCGATGCTCAAAGGGTTACAGTACTGAATGTATTTAATTTTGCAGGCAATCAAAAATCACAAACTTAAATCAGTTTTGTTTTGCCCATTTCACACACTCAAATATCCTACTTGGAATACAATAATAAATATAACACACAACAATGCATATTATACAGGGTTTGCGCTAGTGTCTCGGCAAGACGAGTCCCACTTACAAAATTTTAAGAAATTGAAATTTGACCCTGGATAACTTTATTAGAGATTGGACCCCAGCTTGCCTGAAAAACTGGGTCCCTCTTCTGAATAATTGGAGTCTTGGAAGCAAAATACGGGGTTAACGCAAGTACTGTCATTTCTTTAATATAAACTAGTGTCAGGTAATTTACATGACAAATCAAGGAAAATGTGAATAAATGTGTGTTCCAAAAAATTCAAAAAGATGAAATGTTAATCACATTATAAAATGATCATAATTGGTATCAATCAAAATTCATTCATTATAATTAATTATGAAATGATAAATAACAAGTCATTGAAAGTTATTGGTTCTTTTTTTCAAAGTGATCTCTTTTCAGCTAAACACCAGACATCCCGAACAAAAAGGTTGATTATGTGTGGACAGAAACAATTTTTTGTGCAATTGACGAAAAAAGCAATTACCTATTTCAATAAATGTGTCAATTGAAATGTTCATGGTAGAGTAGAGTGGTGTTACAGTTCTTGATGGTAGTATGACTGTAGATGAGACATTTATGTCTTTATGATTTATTATGATATAAATAAATGCATGTGCATAATATGCATAATATTATGTGTGATGTGTGTGTGGAGTTTGAATGTAGTAAAATACTTTATTTTCGCTTGGAATTTATTTTTGCTATTTTTCGCTGAAGGGATGATTCCGTGAAAATAAAATCCAGCGAATATACTTTTTTCCTATATTTCACATTAAACTAATCAAAAATCAGTGAAAATAAAATCCATACAAAACGCCCAAAAAGCCTTTTCAGCGAAAATTAATTCCAGCGAAAATTAATTCCAGCAAAAATAAAGTATTCCACAGTAATTGTAATCGGTCAAGTCATGGTTGTGATGGACGGACAACACAGATGCATGGATGTGATGTACTACAACTTCACATTTTTAATTAAACTACATCTGGGACAGGGACTAAAATATGAAATCAATATGGTAATAAAAACACACCACTATATATTTTTTAAAAATTCACATAATTGAAGCAATTGTGTGAAAAAATAACGCTCATTAGAGTTCACTCTTCAAACAGATTTTTGAACACTTTGCTCAGAGAAAGGTCTAGCAATTGAAGTCTATCGGTGCAGCAAGCAGGAGCACCGGCAGCTAACATGGTGAATAAGGCTGTGAATCACGAGGGGACTGACATGGCAAACAAGGCTGTGGATCACAAGCATCCAACATGGTGAATAAGACTATGAATCACCAGCGACCGAAATGGCAAAAAAGTCATTTGCTACCCGACAGTTTGAATAGAACAGAACTGCTGTAATACTGTAAAACACTTTATTTTAGCTGGAAAAGACTTTTTGGGTGTTTTGTATGAAATTTATTTTCACTTATTTTTGACGAGCTGTATGTAAAATATAGGAAAAATAGGTATATTCGCTGGATTTTATTTTCACTGAATCATCCATTCAGTGAAAATGAATTCCAAGCGAAAATAAAGTATTTTACAGTACTAGCACAGTTCTCTGCTCAGAAAAACAAAAGAACGCTTATATAACAGTTGAACATTCATTTTACTTTGACAACAGGGATTGTGCACAAGCACGGTCCTTTTATCACTGATAGAGGAACTGCGACATAGCCAAAAGTGAGATCATGCAGCATGGGAGTAGTACCACCATGTAGTATGGTTCCATTGATAATATTTATTTTCAAAGTGCATTCATTTGGCAATTAGAAATTGACAACAATAAATCAGATTGCAGAAATATTTTATAGAAATTACATTTAGAAATACTCAATTGACTTGAAATATTGCTTTTTGAGAATCTCAGTATATTTGAATGAAGTAATCGCTACAATTTTAATGTGGACACCATTCTTACACAGTTTTTTCTTTTTTATTGTTTTTGGTTCTCAAATTTGTTGCAGCTAGTGTGTCAGAAAACTGGTTAATATTAACAGACTGGTTAACAGAAAGCATTAATCCATTGAGTCATATTGCTTATTATTGGTGCTGGCAATGTTTGGGGTATAGTGACGTAGCTCCATCTTTGAGAATTTAACAGAAACAAATAGCTTCTGCGAATGGGGGTCCAAAAATAACTTTGCCATTATAACTCCCAGATACTTTGAGATTGTTTTTTTTTTGTCTTGTAATTCATACATTCTGCATAATATCAACGCCACTCGCAATGTACCATCATCTTTATCTACCCCTTTGTGTTGTTCTATACAGAAGACATGTCACTCATTCTGGTAATGTATATCATTTGAATATTAGTAGTTGATATCTCAATCCCAATGTTTATAAAGACCAACTGTCCTACCAGCCATTGATACTACAAGTATGGTGTATTGTATCTAAGCAGGGAGCTGTAACAGCTTCCTGGTCTAAGTCACTGTACATTGTTCATTGTGTGTGCAGTGAAGGGCAACATAGGGTCAGACAGAATTCAATATTTTAAAATGGATCCACCTGAAGATATGATAATGATCTAAACATGAACTCTGTATAATTTCAATAATGATGCAAACAGATCACCAATGTTGAAAAGTTACATAATAATAGTCATATTTTTCACCCAAAAAAAGCAACCATATATAATATCTAAATGTCCAGATGCATATGCAAATTTATGCATGGTATACGCGATCAGTAATAATATGTTTTCATACACAGGCAATTCTCGCCTTGCTTGATTTACAATCCATAATAGCAATGAGGTTTATATTATTATTATATTATTTCTATGATAGCACTGAGTACACGGATCGGTGATCCCCGGGCAGTGATCACCATTTATTCACAGGACACGATATCAAATGTAATACAATAACAAAACGTACCTGGGCCATAAAATTTCTTTCCTCTTGTGACATCAAAAACTTTACTGTTGACTGCCACTAAAATTCTCCCTTCCGTGTTTTCACCACCACTGTACTCCCGAAGCTCGTCCATGGTGAAATCTCTCTTCCTCAACCGGGGGAGTTCTGGTGGCCTTGGCGGAGCCTCCACTGGTTTGTTCCGGGCTAAAATTTGATAAAGAAGGTAAAAACATATTGCAAGAAGTGCAATATTTAAGGGACTGCTAAATAACTCTAACAAAAAACCCGGCGCTTCAATCTGTTCCGTACTCTCAGAGCTCTGTTGAGCAGCATCTCCAACTTCTTCTGCCGCCATTTTGAGAAACCGTAAACATAGGAAACGGTGTAATACGGTATTTCAAAGATAAACAAAAAACAGCAACCATATTTTAAAGAAGTCAAAATAACTCCGCGTACCATTCAACAAACAGGCAAAATTTATAACTATATTTATTCTAGAAAAAATAAACGGATGAATTTTAGGAAAAATAATTCTTAAATTTTAAACTAAAATGAAACTGCATTAACCTCAGTCAGCCTGGAACATTTTCTCGCGAGATGTCCGTGTGATCATGCTAGAAATAATTTAATTGGTTGTTGGGAATCGAATAATCGGGTAATAACCTCTGACCCCAAATGGATCAGCTGTCACAGACGTTTCGTTGTACGTAATGCTACACGTGGGTGTAGCTGTCTGGCTGACTTAATATCATGCGATCGGAGCATGTGACTATATTTACATTACAATCGGGATTTCAACAACCATTCGCCTCCAGTCAACCAAATTACGTTCCAAGGGTAGACGAAGGCTTACTAGTAAAATCCAAATAATAAGATTAGTAATAATGATCTGCTCACTTGAGGGTGTTGAACAAATCTTAGTGAAAAGTGACCAAGGGGTCGACCATTTAAAATCATGGGGGTGGCTGAAAGGTTTGTTTAAAAAAAGTTCGCAAGCAAGGCACTAATTAAGAGGAAAAAAAAGACTCATCAAGATGAAGCGAAAAACTGCTGGCTCATTCAAGAAAATAAAAAAAATGTACAAGACACAGCAAAAAAAAACACAAAAAAAACAAAAATGCACTGGTTGCACTCTTCCAGACACCACCCATGTTTTTAAATGGCTGACCCTTAACTGTGTAACTGTGCATCAAGTGTTTTACTTTACATGCATGCTTGTGTTTTGTTCTATTGTGATTTTTCTTTCTTTTTCTTTTTTCAAAAATGTCACCTAATTAAAATCCCAATGAGAATACAAATTCAATGAAGATTTTTAATATTACAAATTGTTACAAATTACCACACCCTTCTTGTGAATGGGGTAAGGGTATAAGAAAACAAAAAGTGAGATGCTGAATTGCATTACAAGAATGACCACGCCCACATTTGCAAAACCACACCCATTTTTGCAAAACCACACCCAAATTATAACTAACAGTAATAGCCAAACTTCCAACTACAGGCAAAATAGGTTTTTTGTTTGGTTTAATGTTGTATGTTGTCCATAAATCAAAGTTCAGTTAACTGTTAATTAAAGTTCAAGTGACTAAATTTGAACAAAAAATTCATGCTGCCCGTAACTTGAACTGTTAACTAAAGTTACTAAATGTGGACGTTCAACAAAAACAAAAATGTATATTGCCCATAACTTGAACTTCTGTTAACTGGTAATTTAACATTGATTTACAATTTGGGTGTGGTTTCGCAAAAGTGGGCGTGGTTTCACAAATATGTGCTTGGTCAGTTTTGTAACTCGATATTCGTATCTCAAACAATTGAGCATCTCACAAAAAGTACACAGTAGTATGTTTATTTACTAAAGGGGTTGACCATTATAAACAATGGGATAAGAGATCAAAGAACTACTGTGCAAATATTTTTTTTCCTTCACTTTAAACTTTTGGGTTAGATTTTTATTTCAACAGAAATGTTGCTGTAAACATTTTTTTTCTGTTTTTCTCAATCAAATGTGGGTAGGATTTTCTTTTTATAATTTTTTTTTTTTTTTTTTATTTTCTTGTTATCCCTGAGGAATAGTTTAATTTTGAGTATAGATTAAATTTTCAAAATGAACTCTGGCAGTATTTAACAAGACATACTCAAAAAATTATATTGAACATTTGCACTAAATATGTTTCATAATTTAATAATCAAATATAATTGGCAGCCTTTGACAAAATATTTCAAGCTATATATTTTAAAAAACAAAGCCTTATAGTGCCTGGAGGATGCTATTTATACCCCATAAGATGCACCATATGCACCTATAAAATCAACCTGATCTGCATCCTCTGTTGGGCGTTTGTTGAATTTTGTGTAAACACACAATGTATTTTACACATGTTGCATATGTCGTTATGGGGCCTTCCATCAAACACTATACCCACCAGTAGTACTGCAGTACTATTGTTAGAATAACAATGAATACAACAAGGTCATTAACCTCTGTGTACATATGGTTTCATGCAAATAGTGAATTTTATCATCTTGATTTGATAACTGAAAAGGATTAATTCATGAGCACAAAACACTGCGAAAGTAACTAACGAACCAATATGTAAAAGATTACAAATCAATTTCATACTTTTCCTTGATTTGTGAAATTAGAAAATATTTGTCTCTTGCGAAATAAAAACGTTTTAAAATAAATATAACCGCAAGTTGGCTGACGAATACCTTTCATTCAAATTTAAGTCTAAATAAGCCATGGTAATTGTTGTAAGAACAAAAATAATGATCTCGTTAAAGATGAAGGTATAATTACTCAACATGTAAATAACAATGCTAATAACTAGATTGGAATAAATGTCAGTTATTAGAAAATTGACCCGACAGAGCTCTGAATTACTGATTTGTCTGTGAGTACAACTTATACAGTATTTATTCTAAATGAAATGGTTCTTTATTAACAACCAGTATTTGTGGAAGATGCAGGGTTGTATTATCCAGGGTTCAGCAGTTTTGGCACAATAACTGAATCATAATGAACCAGACAGCAAATACATTAATTCAACAATCTTCATGGACAAAGATGTTTTTTTGTTTATCAAAGTAGGAAATTCACTGAAACAGCTTTCCCTTCTGAAGCTGATCCTCTCGCAGTGGTTTCCACACAATAAGAATTTAGGCCTTGAGCTCCCAATCTCATTATCAAATAAAGTTTATAGCAGCATGAGCACCACACCCTGGTGGAGTGTCCTTGAGAGGAAACAAAAAATAATGCAAGTGCTATAGGGAAGTTGTGTGAATAGAGATGCGTTAGTCAATACAGCTGAATAAGACAACAATTCCAAAATCAATTCCTTTCTTTATTTTACACTGTTGATTCCAATTAAATAACCAATTTCCAAACTTAAGAAATTCCATCCAATAAAAACAATATAAATTAGTTTTTTTTTCATCTCATAAATGTTTTTTATTTCATTGGAAAATGCAAAGAAACTACTATAATGTACAAGGTAGAAAACATAAAAAAAAATAATACTGTGAATGATGATTTTTATTATTCAAATTTCAGTTGAACTTCATAAAGAGTGCATAATATATAATTTGATTACAGACTTAAATATTACAGAATTGACTATAGAGGGCACTAGATATCTGAGCATACCTGTATACGGGCTTATTTATTGAAGTTTTTATTTTTACTGATAACTTAAATGCACCTAACTAAAACCTGATGAGTAAGTTAAGTGAAACAGTCTATTGTATCCTTCAAAAAACAGTGAAGTTAAAACTTGGGGGATACCCCTGAAACATCAAACCTGCAAAGAATTGAACCAAGCGAGAAGTTTCTTTTTGTATACCAGTGCAATTAATATTTGCACTGCTTGTCTGAGAATGCACATTAATTCAAGATGACATAAAATATATTTACAATCCAGTACAATTGCACAGTCACCAAGGAAATTACCTTCGTAAGAACATGTACTAATCCATACTGTATTTTTATCGTAATTCATTTAGCATCACGGTCATTTACATGAAATTTCAACACACACACCGCAACGACGAAGCATCATTAAAGGACAGCTTGTGTATGAATTTTCTGTAAACAATGTTTTTTTCTTGCTTTGTGCAAATCACTATGACTAGAGTTCAATACAGAAAAAGGACACAAAGAGACATGACCCATCCTTCAACACTGGCTAATTCTTTGCAGTATCAGAATTTGGTTGAGTGGGAATGCTAACAAAAATACAGAGGATATCGGTAGATGTATTCACAAATTCTTGGATGAGCACAAATATGTACAATTAGCAAACATTAGTTTTCAATAAATACCAAAATTTAAATGCGACACTGAGTGATCAGTTTGTGACAAAATTAAGAAAAAGGTACTTCAATCTAGGTGGTTTTCTCATCAATATGTTATCAATACTTTTATAAAAATATATTAATGTTGTGAGTTAAAATGTTAAACTGCAAACTTGCAAACAAAAAACACATGGAAAGAGACATCACCTTTCACAAAGACTCCCTTCTAAAGCCAACAAAAGATTGAATATAATTAAACATAATGACAAGTGAATTAGCCTGACATGCTCAGCGATATTTTTTGCATCCTCACCAACAAGTTCTCTTGAACAAAACTAGTTTGTGATTGAGTGAATTTGTCAGCGAGCATGCAATAACTGATGCCGATCGTGTAGGGCTACAAGTGTATATACATGCAAATTTCTGTGTACTAGTATACTAGATATGACTTTAGAAAAATCAAGTGAATATAAAAATTTACATACTAGAAAAATTACAATGAAAAACATAGTACATGTACACTGGCATGGAACGTAAAGGGCTTACACTGTCAAACAATTCAGTATAAAATATTCAAAACACTATTCATTTTTAAATTATATCAAATTTGTTTTACAATTTATATACATATGTGATTACAATATTGGCACTGTGTGGAAATCAGCCATAATTATCTATAAAATACTTGCATAAAATTCTCTGTACAGAATATTTTATTTCAGTTAGGAACATACAGTGTATCATAAAATAAGCACCAGTATCAGTGATTTGGAAACAGAAAAGGAAACATTTAGTGTCTTTTTTTTCGAAATTTTGGTTTCCTATCTATTTTCTAACCACTATTGTCAGATTTGATTTTCTTCTATTAGTCACTGGCTACGTTCTGTCAGTTTTCGATGTCTTTGTTTCTTCAAATTGAATTATATGACGTATCTGTAAGTAGAAATGATGAGTAAAGTAAAGTTAGTTTTCTACAAAAGGAAATCAGCAGAGCTATTATGTTATTGTTTAATTTTTTAAATATTCCCAACAAAATCTGGATGCAACATTTTGCACATATTTATGTTATTTATTGGTTAATTGGACTAAATGAACATAATTTCCCTTGTGACTATAAATCTTAATTCACATTCTAGAAAAAAAATTAAAAATTAAACAGTATTTCATTCAAATGATTAAACCAGTCACTGTCCACTGAACTGATAATTATATCTTTCCAGAGGAGTGTTTTTTCCTGATTACACAAAATTTATTTTTTAGGATGGATGAGCAACTTTTTTTACCTGGGTAAATGTTTTAATAAATTCCAAAAAAAGAGTGAATTTATTCATCTATGTTAAATTGCTGTAAACATAATTTCATTTTTGCTGGTGATTAAAATGGTGATATGTTATCTACACATACGAATGCTCTATATCCCACACTGTCACATTTGAAGCATGCCAGACAGTACACAGATGATTTAGTGGCTGCAGCAAATATGTTCTCATTCAGTGACTATACAGTCTACACCATTAATTCCCTTTCATGAAACAAGCAACAGAATTTTATTCTTGTTCAGGATTCCTACCAGAGTGTTATAGAGTAGAGTCCCTATTTCATATAAACAATAGAACAATAAATACAATTAACAGAATTGACGCATTATATTGTTGTTCTAAAACAAACACTTGGTGTGAAATAATTGTTAAATATTAAGGTTTCAACATTTTCGAGATATAGCCAATAATAAGATGTACTTGAAATGTCTGTGCATGACTATAAGTACCCGTATATATCACGATCCTTTCTGGAGCTGACATCTTGGGTGGATAAATTATTAAACCATTGTGACGTTTTGGGGACTACTTTATTGTATGCGTCAGAATACATACTTTTGTAATGATGTTATATGTCACCTGATCACCCAAGAGTATTGATATGTTAAAAGTAGTGCAGGTGTAATTGAAAATGGCGAAATAAACAAGAAGTTTCGTGTGTTCCTGAGTCAACACATCACACCATCCATCACTAATAACTAACTAATCACAAAATTATTCAGTGAAAGCATCAACAGTGAAAACTTACAAATCAAATTTTTTGAATGAGTTTTATGAGTTCACAGAAAGGCATCTAACATTGCTTGCAGGGGATAACTTGACTGCTATACACTTATGGTTGACATTAATTCTCATGCTATTAAAAATTACCAATGATTATTATGTAAGAAAACTAAATGTAATTTTGGATGCAGCTTTTGAATTAGATCATTTGTACAGTAAAACTGTACTCACAAATTCAGATTTGCCAATTATTAACAATTTTAATGAATTATTCAAAAGAAAATGGCAACAGTCTATTAACAAAAAAAAACATCAGTAAATTAAGCAAGTACAAGTTATTTAAAAGGATTATTTTGTATTTAGATAATAGAATGGGATTAAACTAATGAGTTTCTGCCCATCACATGCTTTTCATTGGAAAAAGCAGGTATAATGGCATCAGAAGACACAATTGATTTTGCAACCTATGTAACTGTAACAAGCTTGGAAATGAAACTCATTACATTTTTTTCTGTAATCACCAAATCCAGGTAAAATGCGTTTTTTACATGCAAAACCTTCAACGCTTAAGCAAGAGGGATTTGTTTTCTTTTGAAGTAATTAAATTCTTAATTATTTAAGCACATTTTTTTGTTTGGATTGTATTCCGTATCCCTGTTTGTTGTACTTTGTGCAGTCTATAATAGTTGCGTTCACGCACAGCTCCTTAGCACGGGCTAAGAGGTCAAATTCCTTAGCCTGTGCTAAGAAAACGTGCATGAACGCTTAGCACGGGCTAAGGAATGCTAAGTACGGGTTAAATCTGATCCGAATTTAAGACGCGGTCTAGACCCTTAGCACGGGCTAACGAAGTATGCGCGAACGCTTAGCCCAGGGCTAAGCGCCCTCTGGGGCGACCTTCGGGTGTGAAAATTGTCCCATGTTCGTATAACGGCTCTATTCCACCAGTCATTACTCCGCACTCGTTTCCACACTGATCGGGTCGCTGTAGTAGAGCGTACAGCAGCTCCAATTGTAGACAAAATAAATTTGGTTCGCTGTTTACGACATGCAAAACTCTGTATTCTGTTATGCCCGTTGTATACTGTTTCTGTGCATCCAAATAAGTTGGGTCCGTCTTCTCTCACGTTCCTGTGCACGTCGCTTCAAAATTAGAACGAAACATGCCAACAGAAGAAATAGAAGCTCGCGCGTGTCATCCATTTTTCGTTCGTAAATAGCGGCTTACCAAAGGTCACCAACTAATGGCACCCCTTAGCCCGTGCTAATGACTGGCCCTCCCTGTGCGTGAACGCAATTGGGTGTAGCCGAAATGCAAATATGCTAGATAAGCTTAATCAGCTTAATTCTTAAGCCTGTACTTTGTGTAACGTGAACACAACTAATGTGTAAGTTCCAAATGAAATATTTTATCCTAGTCTTAATCAGCAATGGGAAGGAGAGAACTGAAACTGACATAGTGGTGATGCGATACAGGGCTCAAAATTAATAGAAGCCAATGGAGACAATATTTGTCGATTATTTTTCACGATTCGCAGCACAACTAGATTTCTGGAAATTTGTGAAAAAAATTATGGTTGTTTTCAAAGCTAGGAGCAATATATGTTTATATTTTGTATTCACACTTTTATTAGCATGGAATACAAATACAAACTACAAAGAAACTACATTTTGTACCTACTACCACCTTGAAACTAGTATCAAAGCAGACTTCTAAACATTTTGTTTACTTTTCAATTTTGTACTTACTGTTTTTCTCCATATATCTGTCTTTATTTTCATCAATGGAAAGTTTGTCAACCTGGACAAGAAAGATGTCAAGTTAGTATTTCAGGTATACACATGTTGAATTCGTTCTTCAAAGTTGTTAACACAATGGTAGAACACTTTCAATCAATTATACAATTAATCCCCCCCTTTATAAGTAAAATTAGTAGCCTGGTGTATACAAAATGCATGAAAATAAAAAAAAATGTTTCTCAGATTGTCCAATTTCACACAGAATCTTTACTGAGGAAACGAAAACAGGAAACATGGTGGGGGCCAGCTTGAAGTGAAAGTACCAGTACATTCATTGTGACAACAACTTTAAAATCAAGAATAGTAGGGTTGTATCAGCATTCAGTATAAAACAAACACGTGCATCTGGCAACATGTAAACTGTTAAAACATTAAATAACTTATAAAAAATAGAACTTCGTTCACACATATCTTTGATTACGGTAAAGGTAGAATGCTCACCCATGTATCAGTACTGTAAGTGTTCACAACACACAGAAAGCATTAAATATAATAGCATTATTATTAGTATGTAGTAGTCTAAGTAATGATTTCAACAACTCAGTGAGTTTAATGATACAAATAAGTAAGCAGAGTGGTCAGATATTTATCTTTGATATACATAGCAGGAGCACTCGGTTAAAGCACCACAGTTGCTGCAACACAGTACGACTGAAAGGAGTCGGCCCATATAAAACATGTGTATAAATTTTAAAATATTGTTAGCATAAAATTTCAAAGTGTACTGTACGATGACTGTAGCTCTTTAACAATAACACGTGCATGCAAACACTCGAGATATACATAGCGTGAGCAAACAGTTAAACAGTGCAAGCCTTATTAGTAAAAAATTAAAATATTAAAGTTAGATTAAGAAATATAAAGTATACTCAATGTAACCCATGGAAGTGCAGAGTGACCTCTCTGATGTTATTTCTATCACCAACCAAACCAACTCTACATAATCTAAGAAGTGTGACTGGATGGAATGGGTTTTTACATGATTCCAATGTGATATTAGTGCTAGCAAATGTAGTGTGCATCAAGGTATAGTACATGTATTAGCAAATGAAATTAGATTTATGGTAGATGTGATTGCCTGTGTGTATGTGAGCGTAAATGCTTTCCTCAGAAGAAACATCATTTCAGAGTAAACATATGGAAAAGTGGTACCTGCTGATGTACTTTTATTTTAAAGCAAGTTAATGTCAGAAGTCAGGGGCAGTGAAAAAACGGTTATTATAAAATGTATTTGTAGAAAGCAATAAATGAGCATGTATGTAAATAATATGGGTAGGAAAAAATATAATAACGTTAATCTGGAAATGGAAGTCGGTAAGGAGTGATGAAGATGTATTAGGGAATATTATATAAGATAATCAAGATAGCGTGATAACAACTTCCGTTTGTATATATTATTATATGTTCACAATATGGCAAATAAAAAGGGGATATTATTGGACCAGTAAGACCAAGGCAAAGGGGACATCATTGACCAAATATGACTAAGCAGAGGGGACATCATTGGCCCAGTAAGACTAAAGCAAAGGGGACATCATTGACCAAGTATGACTAAGCAGAGGGGAAATTATTGGCCCAGTATAACTAAGAGAAAGGGGACATTATTGACCAAGTATGACTAGGGGAATGGGGACATTATTAACCCAGTATTACTAAGGAAAAGGGCTCATTTTTGGCTCACTATGACGGAACATCATCAGGCCAAAACGTCTGAGGGAAAGAAGATTTCATTAGCCCAGTACAACTTTAAAAAGGGGACATCATTGAACCAGCATGCTATGAGAAAGAGGTCATTATTGGTTCTGTATGACTAAGGGAAACTGGACATCATTGGTCAAGTATGACTATGGCTAAGAAGACAACATTGACCCAGTATTTATGAGGGAAACGAGACACTGTTGAGCCAGTATCGTTGAGAGGATGTCAATCCAGTATGGCAAAGGGAAAAATGATATCAATCTACTGTGGTTGAGAGAAGGAGATATCTCTATCTACTGTGGCTGAAAGAAGGCGATATCTCTATCTACTGACTCACCCCGCTATATGACAAATTATGGAGACCAGAAACAATATCATCCTGATCAAACTGATCATCCATGAGTACATTGCTTTGTTTCAAGTATGGTGATTCGGCCCTACTTCTATCAGCCGATGAGGATCTATATCGATCTGGGGATCTCAGAATGGATCTGTCTGGTGACCGGTAAGATCTGTCAGGACTTCCAGAACGTAAAGATGTACGGGATAGTCTGCCAGATGTATCTGCAAGTGGTGGGGGTGTAAGACCAACACGGCGCAGTTCCTGAGAAACTCTCTCCCTGTAAGTAATAAGCATAATATCTTATTATTTTTCCAACGACATCAACTGTTAGGATGCACAAACACTTATGAAATTATCCTTTGAAGGCTACAAAGTCAAATTTTTCACATTTCATAAATTGATAATTATTTCCATATTTTTAAAAAAAAATTGATCTAGACCTGCAGCTCATGAGAAACAGTGTTCATTTGCTCAATGATTATTCAAGAAATTATAGAAAAATACATTAAAATATGTCGAACGCTGCTCCAAAAATGTGCAGGGATTTGCACAGTCAAAGTCACTTTCTTGTCAAGCCATGCCCAACGAAATTTGTTCCTAATGTCTTTATCGATCTCTTGCACACCGAACTAGTTATCTTTTGTAACCAATTTCACCATTATCGCTGCATTAAAACTTGTAAACAACGATCCAACACAGCTAACAATTTGAAAAGTTGGTGAAAAGAAAAAATGAAGGCTCTTCACTGATTGGCCCATCAGAGCAAACCCAGTCAATCATGTTAATCGTTACATATTACTTCGAACACTTAGAAACCACTTCAGATTTTACGATTGCACAGATAAAAACAGTCACAAACATTCTGCATTGGAGACACCGCGAGT
This sequence comes from Saccoglossus kowalevskii, assembly GCF_978046115.1. Classification (NCBI taxonomy): domain Eukaryota; kingdom Metazoa; phylum Hemichordata; class Enteropneusta; family Harrimaniidae; genus Saccoglossus; species Saccoglossus kowalevskii. The sequence continues at coordinate 12,051,339 of NC_140644.1, read as the reverse complement.
TGTCTCCCTTCGACCATACACTGATACAGGCCTCTTGCAGCAACAATGACGTGTGTTTACTTCCTGAGAATGAACAAGATTTGTTTTTTACCCCCGCCCCCCTAAAATTTTCTCTTCGGATTTAGACGTTTCAGAAAATCTATCCCTATCTAGAAATCCGCGGAATTCCATGGATCAGCGGAAAATTCTCATCCCTGAATATGGAAAGAAAATGATGGTGGGTTGAAGGATTGAGAATCATGGGTATAATCACCTTTCAAATCTTTCACTTGTCAATTGTCTTCTGATTCTCTCTAACTCAGATTCCAACTGAGCAGTACGTGTTCTCAAACTATGAATTTCACGAGTCTGACTTTGTCTGTAAAAAGTTGAATTAAAATAAAGTTAATTTCTCAGTACACTTGTAGCAAATGTTACAAAACAGGTAACAGGAGACGGAAGCTGAATGTATATATACTTGGCTTTTGTCCCACAGATGTATGTACGAATACTGTGATGTATGTGTAATAATGAAAATTGTACTTTTTCTAAATATTTTATCAGCATTTTGTAAACCTTCAAATTCCTGCCGAACAAGGGAATTAAGTAAGATAAACCAATATTCAGTTTTGTAATCAGACATTTTATTTATAACAAGCAGCCTGTCGGCTGAGATAGCTCCGCTGTTAGCAATGCACATGGCAATTAAAGAACAGAAGATATCATTAGAAAATGAACAAATCTGAGAGAGGTCCACATGTAGTACCTATATATGTAATATCAAAGCAATTGGACATGCGGTTTTCAACAAGAAGTCGAAAATATCACTTTTTACCAAAAATTACAAAAATATTCACCGAAATTAGAGGATTAAAGATATCATTACAAAATGAACAAATCTGAGAGAGGTCCACATGTAGTACAATATCAAAACAATTGAACTTGCGGTTTTCAACAAGAAGTCGAAAATATCACTTTTTACCAAAAATTACAAAAATATTCACCAAAATTAGAGAATTAAAGATATCATTACAAAATGAACAAATCTGAGAGAGGTCCACATGTAGTACCTATATATGTAATATCAAAGCAATTGGACTTGCGGTTTTCAACAAGAAGTCGAAAATATCACTTTTTACCAAAAATTACAAAAATATTCACCAAAATTAGAGAATTGAAGATATCATTACAAAATGAACAAATCTGAGAGAGGTCCACATGTAGTACCTATATATGTAATATCAAAGCAATTGGACTTGCGGTTTTCAACAAGAAGTCGAAAATATCACTTTTTACCAAAAATTACAAAAATATTCACCAAAATTAGAGAATTGAAGATATCATTACAAAATGAACAAATCTGAGAGAGGTCCACATGTAGTACCTATATATGTAATATCAAAGCAATTGGACTTGCGGTTTTCAACAAGAAGTCGAAAATATCACTTTTTACCAAAAATTACAAAAATATTCACCAAAATTAGAGAATTGAAGATATCATTACAAAATGAACAAATCTGAGAGAGGTCCACATGTAGTACAATATCAAAACAATTGAACTTGCGGTTTTCAACAAGAAGTCGAAAATATCACTTTTTACCAAAAATTACAAAAATATTCACCAAAATTAGAGAATTAAAGATATCATTACAAAATGAACAAATCTGAGAGAGGTCCACATGTAGTACCTATATATGTAATATCAAAGCAATTGGACTTGCGGTTTTCAACAAGAAGTCGAAAATATCACTTTTTACCAAAAATTACAAAAATATTCACCAAAATTAGAGAATTGAAGATATCATTACAAAATGAACAAATCTGAGAGAGGTCAACATGTAGTACCTATATATGTAATATCAAAGCAATTGGACTTGCGGTTTTCAACAAGAAGTCGAAAATATCACTTTTTACCAAAAATTACAAAAATATTCACCAAAATTAGAGAATTGAAGATATCATTACCAAATGAACAAATCTGAGAGAGGTCCACATGTAGTACCTATATATGTAATATCAAAGCAATTGCACTTGCGGTTTTCAACAAGAAGTCGAAAATATCACTTTTTACTAAAAATGACAAAAATATTCACCAAAATTAGAGAATTGAAGATATCATCATGAAATGAACAAATCTGAGAGAGGTCTACCCAAGGTACATATACACCAAGTATCAAAGCATTCAGGCTTGTAGTTTTCAAGAAGAAGTCGAAAAAGTAAAACATTGACACGGACGACGGACGACGACGACGGACAATCACTCATATGATAAGCTCCGCTCGACAAAGTCGACAGCGGAGCTAACAAGCTATGCATGGCACAGTCCCCGTTAGTTATCAAATCTAAGTTGTATAGTTTTGTTTATAGTAATATATAGTACATTGAAGTACTTGTCCATATTGAGAGATATGGCACTAGAATCACAGTCATTAAAACAAAAAGGCTGCCAGTTGGCCATTTTGAATCTGATCTGAAAAACAAAATGACGTGCATCAAAGTCCCATAATCTCCAATGTATGTACCAAGTTTGAACAAAATCTATCTGTAAACAGCCGGGCTTGATTTTAATGATTCAGTACAAAAATGACAACCATTCAGCCATTTTGAATCAGATCGTGAAAACAAATTGACGAGCATATGTATAATACAGACACACGCACAGAGGTCCGAACGGAAACTAAACAAAGTGGCACATGGCTGTCAAAGCGCTAAATTTGATCAGCACGACGATTTGGCTTTGACATGGGTCTGATACTACCCATAGCATATGCATGTGCATCAAATTTATTGTGTATTTGTACTAAAATGGCATAGTAACCTCTCTTTGAGACTTGCATGGTACTTACACTTTACTGTCAGAAAGTGATAATTTGTCTCTCATTAGTTGGATATCAGATCTTTGCTCTTGGTTTTCTATCTGTGTCTGGAATTCTTTTTCTCTGTTGTTGGATAACAACCCTTCCAGGTTGCGAATTGAATCACGTTCACTGCTCAGCTGACTACGTAGACTCTCTACTTCACGTTGTAAGACATCAGTTTGGTTCACAATCTACACAGTCAAACAAATTTGTACATGCGTCAATCTATTGCTCCAGTTGAAGTGATAATATACTGTAATCTAGTAATATTCGCCATCAATTTAAGGGTATTTATGAGGACAAAATACAACAGTTATTGTATTCCCAAGATATCTGCATCCGGAGTTACTTGACAATAGACGAACATCTCGAAGGAGTCTTGTAGATTCTGTTTTGATTGAGTTATACTATTTTAGGGTCACGTCAAGCCAATATTCAATGTGAAGCATTTTCCATCAAGATTACGGAAGCTTAAGATGCACATTAGAATTTTCAGTTGTTTCAGAGGTGTCTTTTCGTATTTATTAGATGACTATTATACCACTGCATCTGAGCATCCAAAGTTAATTAGACAACAGCAATGCATGATTTTTTGATTAGTAAAGACAATAAATGGTGTAATGAATACGTCAGGTTTTGATCAGTATAACTTGCAACCACTGTAACTTTCAGTTTTTATTTTTGGTCAAGTTTGTCAAGTTAAAAACTTTTTCAGCAGTTTTACCAACAATACAACTGTACAATACAATTAAATTTTCAATTCTACAAAACATCATGTTTGTCTTACATTAAAAAAGTTTCTGATGACACAAAACTTGAATATAATCAATAATGTAAAGAGTGAAGAAATAATATCGGAAAAGATATGAAATCACTAACCTGGTCGGACTCAATGTTTTTAGCAGTGAGTTGCCTTGATAAAGATTCTTTGGTGTTTTCTAACTTTACACATAACTCCCTGACTGATGACAAGTCTAGCAATATTGCCTCCTTCTCTTCCTGCGACTGTCTGAGGTTTTCTTCCATGATTGACAAAGACTTGGTAAGGGAAGACACCTGCATTTCATAGGCTTGTTGAGCTGCCATATGCTATAAATCACAAAATATGTTGAACAATCAATCGGTGTAACAACAAATTAAAACTGAAATTACTGGTACTGGTAAAAATTAATCACAATTCCATAATTTGAGAGCATTTGCTATGACTGCATAGCATGAAAGTCTTATAGGCAGGTTGCGCCAAATTCAAATTTTGCTCAACTGAGCATGCTACTGCTCATACATGCAATTATGAAATTATGCATTATGAAAGAACTTCCTATTATATATAATGAAAACTCGCTATATAAAATGTCAATTTCTTAAATTGTTTTAACAATACAGTGTATTAGATTTCATGTCAATAATAATATACTAATTTTCCATATCATGTCACTGAACAAAATTTTGGGATATTACAAAATAATTACACCATTGTAAGCAGTGCAAAAACACAAAGTACCCTAAGATACAAATACATAATTATTGTATATCACACTACATATCAAAAGAGATTCTTGCATGACTTTTCAGTTACAGTGCTTGAACTGAATATAACTAGATCACTTCAACTTTCAACACTTACATGAAAATAGCAGAGAGCGAGACATTTTTGTCACCTTTTGTGCCAATAATATTGTAGATATTATCAACTTTATTATATATTCTACTGACAAAATTCTGCCTGATTACATATTTTATTAAATCTTACCTGCTGGATCTCTTGGTCTTGTTGATCAAGTCTGTCTCTGTATCTCCTGAGTTCAGAGTCTTTTGTCATGAGTTCCAGCCTGACACTTGATGCCTCTCCTTCCCGGTGTGTAGCCTCTGACTCCCATCTTTCTGCTTCAGATGTCGCCTGACGATAATTATCCAATAAGTCTCTGTTTTCTTGTTCCTAAGGAAACAGCACACACGTCACATTATTATAAAACTGTCATACTATATCACCATAAGTTACATGGTGTTTCTGCATTCTACCATATTAGGAAATGACAATTCTAAATATGGAATGATGCAAGTTTCAGAATTAAGTGCATCGTGAGAGATTGTCGCTAATTTCCACCTTGCTCAAGTTTGGGCTTCATACATCTCATGGTTGGATTGGGAAGATGCAAGATGACTATTATGGTGATATAGATATTTATGCACACAGACAACAATCTCATCAACCACAGCTATGTGTTGGTCAATACTTTCCGTGTACTGTCTTCAGACGAAAATTTTGCAGTATAATAATAAAGCAGGAATGGGAAGGCAAATCAAATTTTTTTTTATTAACGGGAGAATCATGGTGCATTTTTTAGCAGTATTGATATTTATGAGAAGTAATGTTTGTCGAGATGCTTCAAGTTTAGAAGCTGATCATTTTATCGTAAAAAAATAAAATAAAAGTGAATACCTTTGCTGCCAGCAGTTCTTCAATTCTTGATACTTCACTGATATAATCCTGGATTTGTACCTTTAGGGTTTCTCTATCTCTAATGGCTTCTTCTAATTCCTGATTCAGCGTCTAATAGATAGTAGCAATATAAAATACATATACATGACATCGACGAAGACACCAATAAATTCAATATTACTCATATCATGCTGTTTATTCTATGTGTTTTTGTAGACAGAATTCAGAGCAACTTATCAAACGAATTTTGTATTTGAAGTATGACCACAAACAATTTGAAAACTCACTTGATTTTCTCTAGTCATTGTAGACAGGTCATCTTGTTGTCTACGGTTTTCTCTCAGTGCAACTTCTCTACCCCTGCCTGTCTCTGTGAGTTCTTCATGTAAACCATCTAACTGTCTGCGTAGACTTCTCACCTCCCTCTCTTTGCTAGTCACCTCATCACTGTACTGCCTATAATGGTACACAGATGATAATAAACAGACTGATCCCAAGACGTCATATAGCTTTATTCTTAACATATGCAAAATATATTTAGATCAATTTGCGACATAGCTCAGATAATCCATGATTTGAAAATAATTTTCGATTCACTCTAGAAAAAAACATTTTGCATGACACAAAGCATCCCTAAATGGTGCAATACCTCTGATCATTTGTTTGTGATCTTTTATCACTTCGGGTAAATACAGTAGACAGTACTTACCCTAATTTGCCATCTAAATCAGACAAAGACATTCTCATTTCATTGACCATTGCCTCCCTATCTAGTAATTCAGTTTCCAATGCTACTATTTTCTCAGTTTTTTCATCTACAGTCACTTGAAGAATATCCTTTTCTCTGTCTAGTGATGCTATGGTACCTCGTAGCTGGGCAATCTCTCCTCTGTTTGCAGAGTTAGAATCGCTAACTTCACCTGCAGATAATCAAAACAAATTTAGTGTTGACAGCAAGTAATAAAGTCTCGCATTCGCGAGTTGGCCAGATACAATATTTGCACACAGGCATATTAGGACTAGAAAAAAAATTCTGGTTATTTTGTTTATTTAAATCAATGCACGGGCAACAGATTTTATCTTTAAAATTATCAAAAAAGATGATTTTAAATCATTTTATGTTAAAGAGTGTCATTACAATCCTCTGTATACTTATGTGCATGGCATTACAAATAGCATCAGGTGGATGGTACATATCTGGGAGACAGTGCCCTCTATAATGTTGGCCTAAAGAGCCTACCGTAAAATCTGTATTAGAAGCACCCATTCTTTTTGAACAATTGAGAACCAAAAATTCACCATTTCTCATATGTGTAGATGCTCTAATAGAAGCCGCGTCTCCATTGTTGCTTTGTACCATTTTAATAGTAGCCGCGGCTTCAAATACAGATTTTACAGTAGTACCGTACTCTGGCGAATACCCAACTTCCATGCTACCACAGACAGCAAACCACAATATTAAACGTGCAACAGCAGAGCTCATAAAACCTTGTTGCATGTTCATACAGCATATTGGGCTTATCTCTGTCCGCTGTTAACCTTTTAACCACCAGACTTCTTCACCCAAATTTTTCTGCAATTTTTTATGGAAATGAACATCAATTTTCAGTTTTTACTCAAAACATTTGGCTATTTTTGTCTTAATCTGCTGAAGGAAAGTGCAGACTATAAACAGGACTATTTTATGAATTTGTGATGAAAAGAGTGTACTGGTGGTGAAAAGGCTAACATTGTGCTGTGTACAGTGCACCTATACTACAATTTGCCCCCAGATATACTCAAATGTAAGAAGTAAACGTACACAAGTATAGAGTCTCCATGGCATTTCTACTTATCCGACATCACAAGATATATGGTATTGACAAGATTCACTTACCTAATTTCTTCTCTAACCTGTCTGACAATTCCTGAGAAGCTTGTAGTTCCCCTGATTTTTTGTTTAGTCTCCTTTGGTGATCTTCTAATGATCTCTCAGCTTGTTCTGCTAGTAATCTCATCTGAGTTGCTGTAGCTCTATGTTGTGCACAGTCCTCGTTGGCCTCTGATATCTTCAATTGCTGACTCTTAATTTGATCTTCCAATGTGGCAATCATTTCTCTCATACTGGTTACTCTAGACTGCAGCTCACTTCTCTCTTGTTCAGTCTACATGGGAAAATAAATTGAATGTTAAAGTTGCATTCAAACTTTGCAATTATGTTTAAACATTACCAGAACAATTTCTCAGATTTGAGACTTTATCAAATCATGGTTTCAAGCCCCCTGGTCCAATGAGCTTCTTCTGGAGAATGACCCAACACTGTCTATTGCCTTCCAGGAATTATACCCTATTGTTTTTGCTTGCATCCTTTGGGGAAAACACTGGTGCCGTAAGCGTGTGTTATTTCATTGTAACAATCTGGCAGTGGTGAACATTATTAACAAGGGGCGTTCAAAGTCACCAGCTATAATGAAACTCATTCTAGCAGCCACGATAGCTTCACTTTCCAGGCAGAACATATACCTGGGTCCATTAACATTATTGCTGATTCTCTATCACGTTTACAGGTTCGTCGTTTCCAGGAAGCAGCCCCACTCGCACAAGAACAGCCGTGCCCAATACCTTGCAAAATAAAGTTCGGCTAAATGATGCTATTTCGCACTTCCAGGATGCCGCCCTCAGCACGAGGACACACCAGTCCTATGCAACAGGAGTGCGTGCATGGCTTCGCTTCGCCACCCTCTTCGAGTTACCTGGTGCTGCAGCATCCTATCCAGATATTTCAGAGGACACTGTAATTTACTTTGCAGCTCACTGTGCATCCAGTCTGCATTTAAAACTTTCTACAATTAAAGTCTACTTCGCTTCAATTTGGAACCACTACATTCAGGGAGGCTATGGAAACCCCATGAGGGCTCACATCCGAGGGCTTGGAGTTCACTCGTCTATCCCATGTGTTGAGAGGGATTCACCGGATACAGGGTTCTCCATCTCGCTCGCGTTTGCCCATAACCGTGGACATCCTTAAGCAATTGTGTGTGCTTCTGCAAAGCGGTGTATATGGCAGCTACACTGATTTACTTTTGCGATCATCGTTCACCCTTGCCTTTTTTGGCTTCTAGCGCTGCAGCGAGTTTACTGCCCCAGTGAATATGTTCAACCCCAATATTCATCTCTGCATAAAGGATGTCATCATCAATAACAAAGACGCAACAAAGTCTGTAACAGTGTACATCAAAGACAGACCAGTTCCGTCAGGGTTTCCACCTGCAATTATTTCCAACAGGCAACGTGGTTTGTCCGGTCACCACAATGTGTCATCTCCTGTCTGTTTGCTACCAAATGAACGCACTACCTAATGACCCACTACTGGCTCTACCAGAAGGAATCCCACTCCACAGGGAATTTTTCATCAACGCACTACGTCTCTTGCTAACGCGGCTGGGTCATGACCCACTTATTTATGCCGGTCATTCATTCCATATTGGAGCTGCTACAACTGCTGCAACGCGTCATATTCCAGACCATCTTATCAAAACCTTAGGAAGATGGACCAGTGACTGCTACCGGACCTACATCCACGCACCTCAACAGCTTTATCAACCTTTATCGTCCTAGCATCTCCATAAACCGCGTTCGGACAATTACCACCTGCATCACTGGCCACACATGGCTGTCCTAACAGGCCCGAGGCACTTCCCTCCCCCTGTGTTGTGCAGTTCCATGTCACCCATGTCCCTCTCCCCCAGGCCGCACATAGCTGTCCCACAGGCCGTGAGGTTACTACCTCCCCCTGTGCCGCTCAGTTCATGTCCCCTGGGCCGTGAGAAGTTCAGTTTAGTTACCTTATTCTTGAGCAGACCACGCAGACCGTGAACGTCAGTTCCCTCTGCACCACTCCCTGGTCTGTTCTAGTTTGAGTCAACCTACTAACTTTTTTCTTTTTCTTTCAGGTCTCTTTTTGTATGGGGGTCACTTCGCTCCACTAGCAGCTCGTGTCTCTCGTTTGGGCATTGGATTTCATCCTAACCCTCATTTCAAGGTCGGGCGGCCTCATACAAGTTTTCCCCCTCCTTCTTTTGGATCTCGAAATCCATTGCTCAGGGGGGCATGTGCTGTCTTGGTGGGTAGAAGTGGGCCTCCCTGCCCAATTTTGTAGTTTTTATGAACTGTATATTTTTATATTGTAATTTTATTAGTTTTGTAGTTTGTGTATGCAAGTCATTTTTGCTCAATAAACTTGTCTTTGCCTTTTACTTGTTTACTGTGTGGAGTGTCTTTACAAATCAATGCACGATTTCCTGTTGTGTCAATGACCTGCCAGTGAATTAGCAAAACCTGCTGCATCACAGCAAATCGTTGTGCCACAGTGGCATGTCATGGCTCAGTGGCTTTGCAATGAATACAGTCTAATTGATAACTAAACGTTTGTACATTACATTATATGGTACACCAACTAGCATAGTCTAGTGTATACCGGTATGAATAATTATGAATGATATGTTCAACTCACATTGCGTACTGCATTTTCCAAGTCTTCCAGTCTTTGTTCAATTCTGGCTCGGTCACGCAGCTGTGTTTCAGTCGCAATCTAGAGATGAGAAACAATCAGTTACTACAATTTAATCACATTAAAACAAGAAGTGTTTATTATTCATTAAATAACAAATATGCAAATTGTAAACTGTGCAATGACATACAAAGTAATGATAAAATCTATGAATACAATTTAATGTTCAATCTGATTAAAATCTGATGTAGTGTGCGGGCTTTAATTATTTTGGCTATAAACTTATTTTAATTTTATTTTTTATTACTTTTGTTATTAATGCCTTTTAATTTTATTATTTTACTTTGATTTTGATTTTGTGATTTTTTTTTAATTCTGCCCTACCTACATCTGAGCCAATGCCTATGTAACGAGATTTCAACGAGACCCACTATCGACGATTTTAGTCAACGAATCACAGACCTCCTTCTATAGCGCACATGATGACGTCACCGGGCGGAGTCGGGTGGCAAACACTCAAATAAAATGGCGGATTATACCGACGTTAGCGACCGAGAATAACACGGCTTTACGGTAAGTTTATCATTGTCAAATGCAACGAAAGTCATTTTTATGTTAATATTGTGGCTCGAATGGTTCGACTTTAGATCGTTATTTTGCATAGTTATTCTGGGAGTGACGATTTTGTTTCCACCGTTTCGACCGAACACCAGTGTCTTTTTCCAGTCGCCTGCCCTGGAGACGGGTGATGTTTTGTTGACGATCGGGTCAAAACCGTCTACGGTATTGAAGCCGTAGCTGTAAATATTCATCAAATTGTATCAACATTTTGTACATTATACAATAACTCTTTATTAAAGTAATTGAGCTGATTTGGACTGGAATAAAATATTTTTTATTTGGAACACATCGCAATTGATCAGGAAATATTTGTTTGCTCCAATTTTCTGCATCGATGCCGTGGGCCGGTGACCGTTGTACAATTTAAAATCAGTTTGCATTATTTACTATAGCTGTTTACAGTGTTCTAATCATTACAATTTACTTATTTTTTTGCTTCCATTCTAGATAATTATGCTCAGTGATGTAAAATTGAAGCGATGACTGAATGAACGAACCTTGGCTGGCGAAGATGTATCTGGAAGTGTACACATTTGTTGGAAGTGAAAAAAATATTCAATGTAATGACAAAAAATGTAAAATGCTGAGGAATTTCTTTTGCAAATAAAAATATACTAGCAATTTTCTATTAATGGTTTATTCAAGCTGGCAAAATATAATGTACAGAAAGATTGCCCGTAGAGTATCGCTACACTGAAAAGTAAGCAACCGACAGCCTGTATAAAAGGGGGGCTGTGATTGGCTGTTACTTACGCGAGATTTGAACGGGACTTACATAGGCGTCGGATCAGATGTAGGTAGGACGGAATTAAAAAAAATCACAAAATCAAAATCAAAGTAAAATAATAAAATAAATAAAATAAAAGGGCATTAATAACAAAAGTAATAAAAAATAAAATTAAAATAAGTTTATAGCCAAAATAATTAAAGCCCGTACACTACATCAGATTTTAATCAGATTGTTTAATGTTAAGATATTTATTCTTGAAGGATAAATACAGCGAACTAGTAAATATGTTAACAATATTTTAATGACATGAAAAGTTCCAAATAAATAACAAATAAAAATTCTAATAAACAAGCAAATAAAAAGTGGGGTGTTTGAATAGAAACACTGACATTGTAATTTCCTTATAGCGTGAAGTCAAATTCCTGCAGCCATTTTGATTGAAAATTGGTCACAAATGCATGAAATTGACATTCATAAATCAAAACTAATTATTAATAAGTAACGCCAGGTTTTTATTAAGACTTTTGAAATGCGAAACACAGGGAAGAGTTGAGCAAATTTTCAGGAAATTCTCAAGTCAAAAAGTGTGTTAGCTGTACCCAACCTTGAAGCTGTATATACATCTGTAATGACTATACCTTAAGTCTTTCCCTTAGAGAATCTCTCTCTGTAGTCATACGTCTCAAATCTGCCAATGTTTCATCTCTTTCATGTTCTATTCTTCTAAGAATAGACTGTGCTGCTAAAGAAGCGCGTGGTGATTTGGGAGATTTCATTACTTCACGTCGAAACCTCTGTAATTCATCATTGGCCTGAAAACAAAATAATAATACTATGTAAATAAACCACTATTACAGTCATATCAAAATCAAAGCTTCTATCAACAGTAGCACTACCAGCTAAAATAAATAAATTCAAAATGTTTGATTGATAGCAAATGAAGTAAATCAAGGAAATAATGTATGGGAAAGTAAATGCTATGTAGAAAGGACTGCATACTGAAGTAGTGACCATGTCACCAAATCGCACGGCACTGCACAACACGGCACGGCACGGCTATTCAGCCACTGGACATCAGCCAAAAAAGGTGCTTAATAACAAAAGTTCTTTCACGCTGAGAAGAGTAACCTGATGCAGTTAATTGAGTACACATAGCACACCAGGTAGTGATTCAAACCTTCTAAATCTACACATATGAGACTTTCTATATAGCTTTTACTCTCCATCTTGTATATAACAAACAATATCTGTATGTATATTCACTTTATAAAAACAGGAACCAAATTAATATTACGACTGAATTGAACGAGTTTGATGGCATGTATTTGTGTTATAGCGCCCTCGATAGTATTAGAATGGAGAGTCTGGCAAATAGCCAGCTTCCATGATACAACAGACCACAAAAAAACGTTTGAAAATAAAGGAAGCATTAGCTGAGAAACAATAGAATCTCATTACCTGTTCATACAGCATATTAGTCTTATCTCTGTCTGCTGTCAACACTTTAACATTGCTTTGAATCTGAAAATATACAAAGTCAATTCTAGACAAATAATATATAGAGTTGGCCTGCATTCAATAAATTAACAAAAACAAAACAGAGCACTAACTGAATAATACTTCAATATTTAACATAGTAAATGTTTTTCTAAATTATTTTAACATTTAAAAAAAAACTTTCAAAAGTAAACAATGATACTCAGGCAATATAACTTTTGAGTATATTTTACCATGTTTAAAAAACTTAAACAATAGAGCACAATTTATCAAAATAAATCGTTTTGGCAGCAAACTAATAGAAGTATTCACTCAATAAATTTACGTTCATGCACACTCCCAAATTTTGCAATTCAAAATAATCATTTAATTAATTTGTCTGCTTTTCCTATCAAAATACAATATATAAAACAAAATTATACATTAAATGTGCTCAAAACAATCAATATTAACCATTATATGTTATGTCCATTAGTCAAACTAAACTGAGTTACTCGCTAAATATTACGCAAGTATTTTACATTAAAGGGCGACAGTCGTTGTGTCGTGTCCTGTTCGATATGGGACTCATAGCGACGTATACTACGCGTGTAAAATACATTGTTTATTTACATGAAATTCGAACGCGCGCTGCGCGACGACCACTGCGCTTTAAGTAAGAATCCAGGGTGGTCTAATTTGAGAATAGTCAAGCAACAAATGACATCGTTCATAATAGTGTCAAATCATGAAACTAACAGTAAGTGTGAAAGTGTACATGTAATAGGATCCACAGAAGGACATGTATTTACTTGTATACTAATTGATATGTTACCTCTGACATATGCCTTTCAAATTTATCCAACAACACCTGCAATTCATCCCTTTCACGTTTAAGCCTGTACAGCTCTGTGTCTTCATCAATGCTCTGTAAAGAAATCACATGAATCAGCTAACATGTCAATCTCAGTGGAAATCACATGAATCAGCTAGCATGTCAATCTCAGTGGAAATCACATGAATCAGCTAGCATGTCAATCTCAGTGGAAATCACATGAATCAGCTAACATGTCAATCTCAGTGGAAATCACATGAATCAGCTAACATGTCAATCTCAGTGGAAATCACATGAATCAGCTAGCATGTCAATCTCAGTGGAAATCACATGAATCAGCTAGCATGTCAATCTCAGTGGAAATCACATGAATCAGCTAACATGTCAATCTCAGTGGAAATCACATGAATCAGCTAGCATGTCAATCTCAGTGGAAATCACATGAATCAGCTAACATGTCAATCTCAGTGGAAATCACATGAATCAGCTAACATGTCAATCTCAGTGGAAATCACATGAATCAGCTAACATGTCAATCTCAGTGGAAATCACATGAATCAGCTAGCATGTCAATCTCAGTGGAAATCACATGAATCAGCTAGCATGTCAATCTCAGTGGAAATCACATGAATCAGCTAACATGTCAATCTCAGTGGAAATCACATGAATCAGCTAGCATGTCAATCTCAGTGGAAATCACATGAATCAGCTAACATGTCAATCTCAGTGGAAATCACATGAATCAGCTAACATGTCAATCTCAGTGGAAATCACATGAATCAGCTAACATGTCAATCTCAGTGGAAATCACATGAATCAGCTAACATGTCAATCTCAGTGGAAATCACATGAATCAGCTAGCATGTCAATCTCAGTGGAAATCACATGAATCAGCTAACATGTCAATCTCAGTGGAAATCACATGAATCAGCTAGCATGTCAATCTCAGTGGAAATCACATGAATCAGCTAACATGTCAATCTCAGTGGAAATCACATGAATCTGCTAGCATGTCAATCTCAGTGGAAATCACGTAAATCAGCTAACATGTCAATCTCAGTGGAAATCACATGAATCAGCTAACATGTCAATCTCAGTGGAAATCACATGAATCAGCTAGCATGTCAATCTCAGTGGAAATCACATGAATCAGCTAACATGTCAATCTCAGTGGAAATCACATGAATCTGCTAGCATGTCAATCTCAGTGGAAATCACGTAAATCAGCTAACATGTCAATCTCAGTGGAAATCACATGAATCAGCTAACATGTCAATCTCAGTGGAAATCACATGAATCAGCTAGCATGTCAATCTCAGTGGAAATCACATGAAGCAGCTAACATGTCAATCTCAGTGGAAATCACATGAATCTGCTAGCATGTCAATCTCAGTGGAAATCACATGAATCAGCTAACATGTCAATCTCAGTGGAAATCACATGAATCAGCTAACATGTCAATCTCAGTGGAAATCACATGAATCTGCTAGCATGTCAATCTCAGTGGAAATCACGTAAATCAGCTAACATGTCAATCTCAGTGGAAATCACATGAATCAGCTAACATGTCAATCTCAGTGGAAATCACATGAATCAGCTAGCATGTCAATCTCAGTGGAAATCACATGAAGCAGCTAACATGTCAATCTCAGTGGAAATCACATGAATCAGCTAACATGTCAATCTCAGTGGAAATCACATGAAGCAGCTAACATGTCAATCTCAGTGGAAATCACATGAATCAGCTAACATGTCAATCTCAGTGGAAATCACATGAATCTGCTAGCATGTCAATCTCAGTGGAAATCACATGAATCAGCTAACATGTCAATCTCAGTGGAAATCACATGAATAAGCTAACATGTCAATCTCAGTGGAAATCACATGAATCAGCTAACATGTCAATCTCAGTGGAAATCACATGAATCAGCTAACATGTCAATCTCAGTGGAAATCACATGAATCAGCTAACATGTCAATCTCAGTGGAAATCACATGAAGCAGCTAACATGTCAATCTCAGTGGAAATCACATGAATCAGCTAACATGTCAATCTCAGTGGAAATCACATGAATCAGCTAACATGTCAATCTCAGTGGAAATCACATGAATCAGCTAACATGTCAATCTCAGTGGAAATCACATGAATCAGCTAGCATGTCAATCTCAGTGGAAATCACATGAATCAGCTAACATGTCAATCTCAGTGGAAATCACATGAATCAGCTAACATGTCAATCTCAGTGGAAATCACATGAATCAGCTAACATGTCAATCTCAGTGGAAATCACATGAATCAGCTAACATGTCAATCTCAGTGGAAATCACATGAATCTGCTAGCATGTCAATCTCAGTGGAAATCACATGAATCAGCTAACATGTCAATCTCAGTGGAAATCACATGAATAAGCTAACATGTCAATCTCAGTGGAAATCACATGAATCAGCTAACATGTCAATCTCAGTGGAAATCACATGAATCAGCTAACATGTCAATCTCAGTGGAAATCACATGAATCAGCTAACATGTCAATCTCAGTGGAAATCACATGAAGCAGCTAACATGTCAATCTCAGTGGAAATCACATGAATCAGCTAACATGTCAATCTCAGTGGAAATCACATGAATCAGCTAACATGTCAATCTCAGTGGAAATCACATGAATCAGCTAACATGTCAATCTCAGTGGAAATCACATGAATCAGCTAGCATGTCAATCTCAGTGGAAATCACATGAATCAGCTAACATGTCAATCTCAGTGGAAATCACATGAATCAGCTAACATGTCAATCTCAGTGGAAATCACATGAATCAGCTAACATGTCAATCTCAGTGGAAATCACATGAATCTGCTAGCATGTCAATCTCAGTGGAAATCACGTAAATCAGCTAACATGTCAATCTCAGTGGAAATCACATGAATCAGCTAACATGTCAATCTCAGTGGAAATCACATGAATCAGCTAGCATGTCAATCTCAGTGGAAATCACATGAATCAGCTAGCATGTCAATCTTAGTGGAAATCACATGAATCAGCTAGCATGTCAATCTCAGTGGAAATCACATGAATCAGCTAACATGTCAATCTCAGTGGAAATCACATGAATCAGCTAACATGTCAATCTCAGTGGAAATCACATGAAGCAGCTAACATGTCAATCTCAGTGGAAATCACATGAATCAGCTAACATGTCAATCTCAGTGGAAATAACATGAAGCAGCTAACATGTCAATCTCAGTGGAAATCACATGAAGCAGCTAACATGTCAATCTCAGTGGAAATCACATGAATCAGCTAACATGTCAATCTCAGTGGAAATCACATGAATCAGCTAACATGTCAATCTCAGTGGAAATCACATGAAGCAGCTAGCATGTCAATCTCAGTGGAAATCACGTAAATCAGCTAACATGTCAATCTCAGTGAAAATCACATGAATCAGCTAACATGTCAATCTTAGTGGAAATCACATGAATCAGCTAACATGTCAATCTCAGTGGAAATCACATGAAGCAGCTAACATGTCAATCTCAGTGGAAATCACATGAAGCAGCTAACATGTCAATCTCAGTGGAAATCACATGAATCAGCTAACATGTCAATCTCAGTGGAAATCACATGAATCTGCTAGCATGTCAATCTCAGTGGAAATCACGTAAATCAGCTAACATGTCAATCTCAGTGGAAATCACATGAATCAGCTAGCATGTCAATCTCAGTGGAAATCACATGAATCAGCTAACATGTCAATCTCAGTGGAAATCACATGAATCAGCTAACATGTCAATCTCAGTGGAAATCACATGAATCAGCTAACATGTCAATCTCAGTGGAAATCACATGAATCAGCTAACATGTCAATCTCAGTGGAAATCACATGAATCAGCTAACATGTCAATCTCAGTGGAAATCACATGAATCAGCTAACATGTCAATCTCAGTGGAAATCACATGAATCAGCTAACATGTCAATCTCAGTGGAAATCACATGAATCAGCTAACATGTCAATCTCAGTGGAAATCACATGAATCAGCTAACATGTCAATCTCAGTGGAAATCACATGAATCAGCTAACATGTCAATCACAGTGGAAATCACATGAATCAGCTAACATGTCAATCTTAGTGGAAATCACATGAATCAGCTAACATGTCAATCTTAGTGGAAATCACATGAATCAACTAACATGTCAATCTCAGTGGAAATCACATGAATCAGCTAACATGTCAATCTCAGTGGAAATCACATGAATCAGCTAACATGTCAATCTCAGTGGAAATCACATGAATCAGCTAACATGTCAATCTCAGTGGAAATCACATGAATCAGCTAACATGCCAATCACAGTGGAAATCACATGAATCAGCTAACATGTCAATCTTAGTGGAAGTCACATGAATCAGCTAACATGTCAATCTTAGTGGAAGTCACATGAATCAGCTAACATGTAAATCTCAGTGGAAATCACATGAATCAGCTAACATGTCAATTTCAGTAGAAATCACATGAATCAGCTAACATGTCAATCTCAGTGGAAATCACATGAATCTGCTAGCATGTCAATCTCAGTGGAAATCACATGAATCAGCTAACATGTCAATCTCAGTGGAAATCACATGAATCAGCTAGCATGTCAATCTCAGTGGAAATCACATGAATCAGCTAACATGTCAATCTCAGTGGAAATCACATGAATCAGCTAGCATGTCAATTTCAGTGGAAATCACATGAATCAGCTAACATGTCAATCTCAGTGGAAATCACATGAATCAGCTAACATGTAAATCTCAGTGGAAATCACATGAATCAGCTAGCATGTCAATCTCAGTGGAAATCACATGAATCAGCTAACATGTCAATCTCAGTGTACAATTATCACATATACTTATGGTGAATACAGGGCAAGTATTCCAAGGTGCACACAGGACTACCATTTTCAAAAATAAGTTGCCCAACAGGACAAGTAAAAATTTACAAAAATTTCATAAACCAGTTTGTCATCAAAACTATGGATATTATACAATAATTAAGCAATAAGACATTTATTTATTATTTGTATTCCCACTTTGATATATGGCCCTAAATTACCAATTATTGTCCAAGGACTACCATTTTCAAAAATCAGTTACCAAACAGGAGAAGTAGAAATTTACAAAAACTACATAAACCAGTTTGTCATCAAAACTATAAGTATTAAGCAATAAGACATTTATTTATTATTTGTATTCCCACTTTGATATATGGCCCTAAATTATCCATGGGACAATTGGTTTTAAAACTTGTTGTTGTTAACCCTTTAAGCACCAAAGCCAACTTCTGCCACCTTTTACAAAATAAAACCCAAATTTTGATCAGGAGGACCCATAGCTCAAAATTATCCCCAAAATAGTAGAAAATACATAAAAATACCAGTAGACAAAATGATGGCACTCAATTTTAGAGACCTGGAATAGTGTATACTTACTCTGTCTCTGGTAGGTGTTAGAGATCCAAATCTGGAAGGGCTGGATGATCTAATACGCAATGCTCTCAGTAACTCATATTCTCTCTTATAAAAATCTCTTTCATCTTCCAATACCCTTATGATAGTTTCGTAATGAGCAGAACCCTGTGAAATTAAAGTCAGATTACTTTGTGACGGAATAACTACTGGCACCATCAACTTCTCTAAAAAAAATGAATGCATGTTTAATTTGGCTCTTATCATCCCACATAGTAATCAGTCGATTCCAATGTTGTTGTAAAAAAATAAAATTTAGCAGTCAATCAACTGAGAAAGCAAACTATTTTATACTGTATCTGCAAAAATATAATAAATAATTCCTTACCCTGCACCTAGAAGGCGACTTAGCCCTACTAGGACTACTTGAGGTAGAACGTTTACTTGGCGACCCTTTCGTGGGGCTACGACTACGACTTCTACTTCTAGTCGAGGAAGACAGACTTCTATCTTTCAAAATTTTTTGCAGAACTTCGACTTCTCCTTTAAAGTAGTCCCGTTCTTCTTCCAGTTTACGCATAATACCTTCTACTCTGGAAGGTGATTTACTGCGCTTCGTCGGAGACAGACGAAGTCTCTCTAGTTCTAGCACCAATTCACGTTCTATGTTCAAATATATAATAACAATGAAAAGTATGTTCTCCTCAGGAGTTGTGAAAAATACATAGTGTTGTCTCAATTTACAATGGTTCTGGCAATTATTCAGACAGTCAGTTAAATAGCAAGATCGCTTGCAACTTTGCAAAACACTTTGTGTTTGCTTTGTTCTAGACTTGATGGCGCCACTTCACAGAAGGCATTATGTTTGATTCACTATTTCATAAAGTCAACAGGTGAAATAGCCTGCCACATAGCAATTTCAGTTTACACAACTCACATGCCATATGGAGAAAAAGCAACAGGTGGTTGTAAAATAACCTGTCCTTATAGACAGGTGAATAGAGATTTTAGTTTTCAAAACTCACATGCCATATGAAGACAAAGCAACAGGTGGTTGTAAAATAACCTGTCCTTATAGACAGGTGAATAGAGATTTCAGTTTTCACAACTCACTTGTCATATGAAGAGAAAGCAACAGGTGGTTGTAAAATAACCTGTCCTTATAGACAGGTGAATAGAGATTTTAGTTTTCAAAACTCACATGCCATATGAAGACAAAGCAACAGGTGATTGTAAAATAACCTGTCCTTATAGACAGGTGAATGGAGATTTCAGTTTTCACAACTCACTTGTCATATGAAGAGAAAGCAACAGATGGTTGTAAAATAACCTGTCCTTATAGACAGGTGAATAGAGATTTCAGTTTTCATAACTCACTTGCCATATGAAGACAAAGCAACAGGTGATTGTAAAATAACCTGTCCTTATAGACAGGTGAATAGAGATTTTAGTTTTCACAACTCACTTATCATATGAAGAGAAAGCAACAGATGGTTGTAAAATAACCTGTCCTTATAGACAGGTGAATAGAGATTTTAGTTTTCACAACTCACTTGTCATATGAAGAGAAAGCAACAGATGGTTGTAAAATAACCTGTCCTTATAGACAGGTGAATAGAGATTTCAGTTTTCACAACTCACTTGCCATATGAAGACAAAGCAACAGATGGTTGTAAAATAACCTGTCCTTATAGACAGGTGAATAGAGATTTCAGTTTCTATGAAAAACAATTTTGTAACAGCAAGTCACAGCGACTTTCGCAGAATGTTGTTCTCATTAAATTATCAAATTAATAGCTATGAAAATAAAATGATTTACAGTATTAAATTGTCCCATAATTATCTGTACTGATAATATAGTAGGAACCCACATTCTCGGCTGCCAACTAATGTAGTGCACTTTTATTTTTAATATGAAAACCAGTAATTGCTTATTATATATACAATGGAAGACTGAACAACATCTTTTGAGACACTATTTACAGTAGCTGGTAGACATTAGGAACAAGCAGGATACTCCAAGTAAACACATCAATCTTATCATGACACTTGTTTAACATTTTCACAACCAGTTCCCCCTTTTCATCATGAATTCACAAAATAGTCCCATTTATAGTCTGCACTTTCCTTCAGAAGATTGGAACAAAAATAACAAAATTTGTTGAATAAAAATTTTGTCTGTTGGCACCAAAATTCAGGTTTATTTCACGAAATATTGAAAAATATAAGAATAAAGTGCAGAATAATATGGGTGAGAAAGTCTGGCTGTGAAAAGGTTAAGATGGTGTTCCTATCAACAGTTACTAATGATGTGAAACTGTCGTATCTTGAGTACAACGTGTATTTACACAGACTTGTAGGTGTAGAAAATGACTCGTACCATTTGAGGTAAGTTTGTTGACTTTGTCACTGAGTCTCCTCTTGTCCTCCTGTACACGGTCTAAAAGGTCTTTCAGTTGGTGAATTTCTTGTTTTCTAATGGATGCTTCTGACGCTAGCTGCTCCTTATCCATAATTATATTCTTGTGTTCCTGTGAGTTTGCAAACATATTAGTGAGCAGCACAACTAACAGTGAAATTCTTTTCCTTCGTGAAGGAATTTTAGTGAGTAGAGAGTCAGATAGGACTGCTTGATTAAACCATATTTTCTCTGATCATAGTGCATGCACAGAGATGTGTCTATGGCCAAATTATTTCAATGATTTAGTATACATGAAATGTAATATTCTGATTCATGTGCACTTTATGTGTGACTTTCTGTGAGACACACTTCTAATACTGTAAAATACTCTGGAATTAATTTTAGGTGAAAGAACTTTTTGGCTGTTTTATATGGAATTTATTTTCACTGACAAGTTTAATGTAAAATATAGGAAAAAAGGTATATTTGCTGGATTTTATTTTCACTGAATCATTCCTTCAGCGAAAATAGTGAAAATTAATTCCAAGCGAAAATAAAGTATTCTACAGTAGAGAAAATATGGTAATTTTATGCAAATATGTATTTTATTTTTTATTTTAGGCATAATTTCCCATTGGCTACAGATAGATCTTGCTGAAAATGTGAAACAAATTAAGCAGAATTCTTTGTTGAAAGGTGACCTTAGCGTTCCAATGGTCAGTGACATTAACTTTGATGCTTTAGTAGGTGGTTCCTAGTTAGAGTAGATAAACTTGGGTCAGGTCGGGGACTCTAAACTTAAAGGTTAAAAATGTATCCTCTTCATATTTACAGTTGGATTCAGTAAGATTTGCATACTATAATTTCCATGCATACTTTACGATTTTAATTAGATTCAAGAATTGAGCCTTAAATTATCAATTGTTACGTCACTAGGCTTACAACAATGCACCATATATCATCATTTATAATCAAATAATAAAACTGACATGAGCACAGATTGTGTCGCCATTCCAACGGGGGGGGGGGGGGGGGGGGGGGGGCTTTAGAGGAATTTCAAATGCATTCTGTGTCACCTTATTATTGCAAATCCAACATGATTATTATAATTATTGTCTTCAAAGCAACATGCCATAAGGAAACAGAATGAGAATAAACTGATAATAAAAATATAAATCCTGACTCGTTCTGAAATAAACTGGAAACAATCGGTATAAATATTTGAGATGAACTCAGTGATTGTTACCAGGCACAGTGTACACGATGAGTAGTCATGGAAACGATACATATTTCATGATTTTAATCTGTTATTTGAATGACATGATTTGAAGATAGACTTTTAGTGTGCATATTATGAGTTTGGATGTACATTGGGTCAGCTTTACAGACGACAGAAAATCAGATATTCTCTACCACATACAAACTAGTCACTAACTATTGTCACCAATATACTTGGCAATGTGCCAAATACAAACCTGAAATGATGTTTCTATTCTCAAAGCTACAACTCCTACTATACAAAGGTGTTTTTATTTTATATACCGCTATAAACCATTCAATATATGCCTATTCACCCACTTCTGGGGGTGTGTCTCTTATATTTTATGGCTTACATGATAGGCTATTATGCTTGACCTAATTAGACAACTTTTTTTTAATTTTCACCATGATTTTTATCCATGTCCAAATAGTTGAAAATTTTTTTTCACATCATGATAGTTGAAATATCTTTTGGAGAAGTAAAATTAAATACAGACTCCGCTCGATCAGCAGAATCAATTAAATATCTCAATAAAGTAGGATTTACCACTCTTAGCTGTTGAAGTTCTAACTCCAATGAGTCGGCTTCCCTTGTGGACTGCTGCAGTTCCTTCTGAACTTCGGTGACATCCCTGTCGGCTGCGGTGATAGCAACATCTTTATCGGTCTGTAATTGCTTAGCGAGCCGATCAATATCTTTCATTTCAGAGATGAGTTCTTCGTTTTTAGATGACAATGATCTCACTTTAATATTTGCATCATGTTTATCTTGGATTGTATCTTTCAGTCTTTTCTCCAAGTCACGGTTTGCTTGTTGTAGGTAATCAATCTACAAAAAAAAAAAAATACTAAGTTAAATTCACCTTCCTACAATCAAATTTCTCATTTAGGACACATTGCTAGTTTGATAATGTGAAAGTTGAACACTGTTTTCTGTATTAATGCAGCATATTTTGACATGCCAAATGACACCATATTTGACATGCCAAATGACACCATATTTGACATGCCAGATGACACCATATTTGAAATGCCAAATAACAGTATATTTGACATGGCAGATGACACCATATTTGACATGCCAAATGATACCATATTTGACATGCCAGATTACACCAAATTTGACATGCCAGATGACACCATATTTGAAATGCCAAATGATAGTATATTTGACATGCCAAATGATAGCATATTTGACATGCCAAATGATAGCATATTTGACTTGCCGAATGATACTATATTCGACATGCCGAATGACACCATATTTGACATGCCAGATGATACCTTATTTGACATGCCAAATGATAGCATACTTGACATGCCAAATGATACTACATTGTATATTTGACATGCCAGATGACACCATATTTGACATGACAGATGACACCATATTTGACATGCCAAATGATACCATATTTGACATGCCAAATGATACTATATTTGACATGCCAGTTTACACCATATTTGACATGCCAGATTACACCATATTTGACATGCCAGATTACACCATATTTGACATGCCAGATTACACCATATTTGACATGCCAAATGATAGCATACTTGACATGCCAGATGACACCATATTTGACATGCCAAATGATACCATATTTGACATGCCAAATGATAGCATACTTGACATGCCAAATGATACTTTATTTGACATGCCAGTTTACACCAAATTTGACATGCCAGATTACACCATATTTGACATGCCAGATTACACCATATTTGACATGCCAACTGATACCATATTTGACATGCCAAATGATAGTATACTTGACATGCCAGATGACACCATATTTGACATGCCAAATGATAGCATACTTGACATGCCAAATGATACTATATTTTACATGCCAAATGACACCATATTTGACATGGCAGCTGACACCATATTTGACATGCCAAATGATACCATATTTGACATGCCAAATGACACCATATTTGACATGCCAGATTACACCAAATTTGGCATGCCAGATGACACCATATTTGACATGCCAAATGATAGTATATTTGACATGCCAAAAGATACAATATTTGACATGCCAAATGATAGCATATTTGACATGCCGAATGATACTATATTTGACATGCCAAATGAAACCATATTTGACATGCCAGATTACACCATATTTGACATGCCAAATGACACCATATTTGACATGCCAAATGACACCATATTTGACATGCCAAATGACACCATATTTGACATGCCAAATGACACCATATTTGACATGTTAAATGATACCATATTTGACATGCCGAATGATACCATATATGCTCTATTGGTAAGTAGCGCATACACTTTACATATTAAAATGTCTAAATATGTCTATGATCAAAATAAATCATATTTCCTAATCAAGTACACAATAAATGTAACTGTTGGTTTATATGTGCTGCTATTGGATACACACTTCTAATAGAAAAAATATGGTATACATGTATGTCAGCTGACTGGTTGTGATGTAAGTGCATGCAATAAGGACAAAAACAAAATGTCGCTGATTGGAGTTTCAAAGTGAGAAACTGACACACTTAGGCAGTTTTCCCAAGAAAATTTGGCACTGAGAAATCTTGTGATATCATCTCAAAAACAACTAGAATCAGAGGAATTTTAACACAAAGTGCCTGAAATTTTAGGAGGAAAGTTTTTCTTCAGATTACCAAATTACACTCAGACTCGGGCTCCTCACTGAGAAAATAATATAAAGCTCACAAATACAGACAGTGGAAACATGAATTTAAATTAGATGTAAATAACATGTGACTACACAAACTTTTATTTGTTTATTTAGAAATAATTATTTAATCCAACTTGAAAAATTATGTTGAAATGGGAGAGAACAGTAAAGGATGACACAAGGATGGACATATGTCAAAAATATGTGGAGGACTGAACAGATGGATTGGGGGTTGACATAATGTTTGCTTTACTTCAGCTGGAGATTTTTAGAGGCATATCGGTACTTGTACAGGTCACGGAGACCAGCCCTAAAACAAATTTATAATTCTTGAAAAGAAACTTTTATGATATTGCATAAACACATTACTTTAGAAATAATTATTTTGTTGGATCACATCCAAAAATTTTTATTTTTATTATGCCACTTAAAGTATTAAAGCAAGACACTGCAGCATATAGTGGTGGGTGTGGCAGAGATTTGATGAGGTGAACCACTAAAACTTACCTGAGTATTGAGATGGGATATGAGTCTCTCATTGCCCCTGTTTTTAGACTCAGTAGAAACTACATCGTACGGTCTTCCACCTTCTAACTGTCTGTTCAGACGATCAATCTCTTGATCTCGAGCATCCACCTAGAGAAGAGAATTATAAATTTACTGCAATGAGCTGAGCTACCCAGATTTGGGAAAAAGATACAATACTACTGTATTATGGTGTATTAATTTTGTAGAAGTATATGATTGATAAACAGAGTACATATATCAAATTCCAAAAAATACAACTATGTGTATATGATGTCTGCTAATAAACCTTTTCTCTAAATAGCCGCTGAAATCTTGCAGAGAGCCAACAATATTTTTTCCTTGGCAATGGAAACTACTGAATTTAGCGGTTAGTAATGCACGTTATTGTAGTAGGGAATATAACACTATTTAGACGGAAATATAAGTTGCATTGCTCTGGCAAATAAGCAAATCAATGAAAATGTTAATTATCTTAGTTTTGGCTATTGTTATGTAGATGATCATTATTGTTTCTTGAATTAATTAAACAGTTGAAATTTAAACTGTTAAAATGGTCTGGGCAGGACAGTGAACCAACTACACGTATCTTAGAATGAAAGAAAAGACAGATTAAATTTAAACTGTTAAAATGGTCTGGGCAGGACAGTGAACCAACTACATGTATCTTAGAATGAAAGAAAAGACAGATTAAATTTAAACTGTTAAAATGGTCTGGGCAGGACAGTGAACCAACTACATGTATCTTAGAATGAAAGAAAAGACAGATTAAATTTAAACTGTTAAAATGGTCTGGGCAGGACAGTGAACCAACTACACGTATCTTAGAATGAAAGAAAAGACAGATTAAATTTAAACTGTTAAAATGGTCTGGGCAGGACAGTGAACCAACTACACGTATCTTAGAATGAAAGAAAAGACAGATTAAATTTAAACTGTTAAAATGGTCTGGGCAGGACAGTGAACCAACTACACGTATCTTAGAATGAAAGAAAAGACAGATTAAATTTAAACTGTTAAAATGGTCTGGGCAGGACAGTGAACCAACTACATGTATCTTAGAATGAAAGAAAAGACAGATTAAATTTAAACTGTTAAAATGGTCTGGGCAGGACAGTGAACCAACTACATGTATCTTAGAATGAAAGAAAAGACAGATTAAATTTAAACTGTTAAAATGGTCTGGGCAGGACAGTGAACCAACTACATGTATCTTAGAATGAAAGAAAAGACAGATTAAATTTAAACTGTTAAAATGGTCTGGGCAGGACAGTGAACCAACTACATGTATCTTAGAATGAAAGAAAAGACAGATTAAATTTAAACTGTTAAAATGGTCTGGGCAGGACAGTGAACCAACTACATGTATCTTAGAATGAAAGAAAAGACAGATTAAATTTAAACTGTTAAAATGGTCTGGGCAGGACAGTGAACCAACTACACGTATCTTAGAATGAAAGAAAAGACAGATTAAATTTAAACTGTTAAAATGGTCTGGGCAGGACAGTGAACCAACTACATGTATCTTAGAATGAAAGAAAAGACAGATTAAATTTAAACTGTTAAAATGGTCTGGGCAGGACAGTGAACCAACTACATGTATCTTAGAATGAAAGAAAAGACAGATTAAATTTAAACTGTTAAAATGGTCTGGGCAGGACAGTGAACCAACTACATGTATCTTAGAATGAAAGAAAAGACAGATTAAATTTAAACTGTTAAAATGGTCTGGGCAGGACAGTGAACCAACTACACGTATCTTAGAATGAAAGAAAAGACAGATTAAATTTAAACTGTTAAAATGGTCTGGGCAGGACAGTGAACCAACTACACGTATCTTAGAATGAAAGAAAAGACAGATTAAATTTAAACTGTTAAAATGGTCTGGGCAGGACAGTGAACCAACTACACGTATCTTAGAATGAAAGAAAAGACAGATTAAATTTAAACTGTTAAAATGGTCTGGGCAGGACAGTGAACCAACTACACGTATCTTAGAATGAAAGAAAAGACAGATTAAATTTAAACTGTTAAAATGGTCTGGGCAGGACAGTGAACCAACTACACGTATCTTAGAATGAAAGAAAAGACAGATTAAATTTAAACTGTTAAAATGGTCTGGGCAGGACAGTGAACCAACTACACGTATCTTAGAATGAAAGAAAAGACAGATTAAATTTAAACTGTTAAAATGGTCTGGGCAGGACAGTGAACCAACTACACGTATCTTAGAATGAAAGAAAAGACAGATTAAATTTAAACTGTTAAAATGGTCTGGGCAGGACAGTGAACCAACTACATGTATCTTAGAATGAAAGAAAAGACAGATTGCATTCATCACACTCATTCTCAGCACATGGTAATGGATTCTCTTGACTTTTTTTGGTGAATGAGTGTGTGTTCAGCAAACCTTACACTTATCAAGTAGAGTGAAGTGAGAAGTGCTAGTGTTTGAGTAGACATCGTTGCACTCATACAACCATGTGAGAAGTGCTAGTGTTTGAGTAGACATCGTTGCACTCATACAACCATGTGCAAAAAAAAACAGAAGCTGACAAGCTGACAAGATTATAAATGCATCTTGTAATTTCAGAGCTTCCCAGCTGAAGTGTTCAAAGAGATGTGCTGGGATATGAGAAACAATTGAATAATCTCCCAAATGTGCCACTCTACTTTATGAATCTTATGAACAGAATTTGTCAATGATAAAAGATCTACAACACTGGTCAAGAGCTGGATACTGAATCGTGCACCTGTGACTTTTTGACTGACCATTTGAATACAATTTAATTAGTAAATCAATACTTGATGTGAAGCATTTTTCATAGTATTGTTTGCAATAGAAACCCATTTGTTTTCTCTATACCAGTGCATTTTCTTTAGACCTCTTCCTTCTAAATTGACATTTCCGAGCAAAATAATAGGAACAGCACGGAAGACTGACAGCTTTACGTCCCCTCTGACTGAACACCATATTTCCAAACACAATGCCACAAACCTGGCAGGTGGGCAGTATTTACTCATTTTTTTTCACTGCTGAGTGTGCAGCTGACCACAATCTCCCTGGATGCCGGGTGGACCAGCCCCGTGTATTTTTACATTGACTCGATCAGATAGAGATTAAGCCACACATCAGGACTGAGTTTAGTTCAATTTACTACATATGTTAAAGACTTTAATTTCATGAAAGACCAATTTGATTAATGATTTTTCAGATATTGTAAAATTTCGACAGCAGCACTGGGATTCTCAAGACATGGTAATGGTGCCTTGTCCTCTCATCACTCTGAAATTCTGATCAAAGTTGTTATCTAAGATACACGAGCAATGTCACAGAATTAGTACATATAATAGAAATAAAACTTGGTCGATGCCACCACACCATACTACAATAATTTATAATTGATTGTCGTTGGTTATTCAGCCTATGGAGCGTCTTTACATTAGAACCCCACTGCGATAACACCCTGAGGCACAATAAATGATCAGTAAACCCAAGCAACACCATACCAACCTTGCATACAAACTCCCCCATTCAGAGCTATAGAAGAATTCAAATTCCATCAAAAGGGATAAGAAAAGTGTCATCCCTGGGCAACATGTATAGACAGTGGGAGTGATAGTAACAGAACGCCGATCACACCTTCTTGACGATCACCACACTATTTAGAGTACTTAATGAGGGGGAACCTTAATTTCCTAACAGGATAATTTTTAAAAGCGATAAGCTGAGATGAACAATTCATACAGATATTTTCTGGTAGTCCTGATAAAATAAGATTACACCAGAATGCTTATATGGTATTGGCCACTATGAAGACTTCAAATGTGTTGCACAGAATGTTTGCGCAAAACAGAGGGTGCGCATCAATCCTTAAGAAAGGCACATGTCAACACAATTACAGAGAAAATGTAAGGCAAACGCCAAAGGAACCATGAAAAGTAGCAAACAGATTTTACTTACTATGTGAGAGAATTTACATCAGAGGTGAACAACAAAAAGTGGACATGAACCAAAAGAACAATGAATTTCACTGGGGTCCTTAAAGACAGATGGCCAAAGTAACAAACCTCAAATCTTCCTCTAGTTTCAGCTTATTGATGACTATTTGGGTTTTTTATTACAAAATGCACATGTGTGCATACATGTAATTACAAAATGACCAATACATGTATGTCATTTTTTTTTATTAGGAACATACAACTGGCAGTAGTTGTTGTTATTTGGGGTAGGGTGAGATGTCTCATTGGTTTTAGAAAAAAACAATACAAACCATTGTTATTAAAACAGGACAACAAAATGTAATACTGGAACACACTACATGTGAATCAGAAATTCAATTTGTAGATTCTGTTTGACAATAGAATGGTATGTTAAGGAGTTTTGTGGAAATGCATCACCCATTGAGAGTTTGAAGCCAGTCTTGCATGAATTCTCATGAATGGTTAAGCATAGACTGTTGTATGTATCATTTGCCATCGTAGGTGATTGTCATAGCGCCATACAAGCTTAGTAACAACAAACTCCCAGACTGACGCAAGATATACTCTTCCAACTAGATGGCTAAAGCGTTCACTTGATCGCTTTGGGCCAAACAATGCCAATTGAGAGTACATTTTCCCAGTGGTTGAATAACTTCAAAAGAAT
This sequence comes from Saccoglossus kowalevskii, assembly GCF_978046115.1. NCBI lineage: Eukaryota > Metazoa > Hemichordata > Enteropneusta > Harrimaniidae > Saccoglossus > Saccoglossus kowalevskii. Next base: position 12,020,944 of record NC_140644.1, on the reverse strand, counting down.
TGAGATTTAGAATAAAATATCGGTAATTAATTTACGTTACAAAACCACAGGTGAGAATAATTGCATTTTTTAACCTGTATGTTTGTTTCAAATACCATATTTGCTCTAATTAAAGTGCATCTCTAAATAGCACATTTAAACCAAAAATTGCATATGATATTAAATTGAAACATTAAAATATTGGTTATTTTGGCCACAGAAACCTCTGCAATTTACTTCAGTGCATGTGTTAGTAACAGAGCCAGAGGTTGAAAGAGATACGATACATACATATATTGCATAGTTATTTTGTAGAATACTAGTAGTTGATGGTAAATTGTTCATACAAAATGCATGCATTAGGAGGGAAAAAAGGGGTATGTTTCTGGTCAGCATGCATGTCAATTCAAAAGCGGCGACTCACAACCTTTTTTTCTGTTTTTTCTGCACCTTTTTTCAGAACACCATCATCTATGTCCAATAATCAGAATCAGAGTACGGCTGCACACTTTTGGTGTCATTTGTTTGCATATATTTTATATTCACGTAATAATGATCCAAAATAAATTTTGCAATACCGCATGGTCTGTATTTATGCTAATAATCAACAAACATGCATTGTACATGTTGCAGGGGACCCATATGGAATACACAACGAATGCAACAATTTCTGTAATGTGTAAGTGTATCAAGGTTCCATATACTTAACGTCTAATCTACGTACCAAATTTTAACAAAATCTGTCAATACACAACTGAGATCTGGTTCCGAATGACAGAAATGTTTGATTTTAATGAATTGTTAACACTAAAATGGCCGCCATCCGACCATTTTGAATCAGATCACAAAATGTACAATATATAGTTTGAATGTGATCATTCCAGGCATGTTGGGGTTACATGTGCGGATGGACAGACAGATGCATGCACATACACACAGGTTTGAAATTATAAGTCCTTGTTTTTGGCCTTTGTCCAAACAGGGATTAATAACTGCATGTATCCAGGGTTACCTTATAGAGGTCAGTTACAATGTAGATCTGGTTAAACACTTGTATTGATCTACTTTAACTAATTTCCCTCAGTGTTAAGGAAATAATCAATTTCCTGAATCATAAATATTACATTAAATAGCAGTTAATGTGTGGATGTCTCAATAAAACATCTAAAATTAAATGCATGGCATTCACACAATAATGACATATTCAGTTATTTGACAAAATGAGATGCATGACAGTAATGAGTTATCAAGGTCATAGGTCAGGCTAGTGAATATTCTTCAAACACATCAGGTCATATGGAGAATTAGTTAACAAGATTTGACAATATAATGTTGCCTCTCCTATCATACAAATTGCCTTATTAAATGGCAACAATGTATCTTCACATAAATCAATAAAATGGCTTTATTTTAGGAATGTTATCTGACAGCAAATATGAATGAAAAAATTAAAATTATGGATAGCAGTATTTATGAATAATTGGATGACCTCCACATTTACAAATAGTAAGATTTAAATATTTTGGTAATATTACAGCATATTACCGGGGTAATAATTATTTACAAATTACATCAGATATTCTTATTCTATAAAATATATATAGAATAAAAAAAAATTATGAGTTTAATTTTGCCAGGTAATACCAATACAATCACATTTATTAGATTTATGTTAGTAAAATTATTAACATCCATTGAAGTTACTAGTACTGTCGAATACTTTATTTTCGCTATTTTCGCTGAAGGGATGATTTCGTGAAAATAAAATCCAGCGAATATACTTTTTTTCCTATATTTCACATTAAACTCATCAAAAATCAGTGAAAATAAATTCCATACAAAATGCCCAAAAAGCCTTTTCAGCGAAAATTAATTCCAGCGAAAATAAAGTATTCCACAGTATAACAGAACTTGCTACTTGACTCTGCAAATGCAAACAGTTTAATATATTTATGGATATTAAATTAAAAACAAGACTCTGAATGTGGAATAATACCATCAATATTCTAAGCTGAAGAAGTGTAATTGAATAATTGAGTCAGCTGGGAAAACAAGGTTGATGCAGAAAAATTTTAAATTAAAATGAGCAAAATAAAATAAAACAGTTGTCTGAAGAATTAGATGATGTACTGAGTAAAATAAATTAGTTGTAACTTGAATCTAAAAAATCAGAGGCAGTTAAGAGCCAAAATAATAATGAATAAACCATTGATAATAATACTTGGTCCACTTCCAATAAACAAAGACTGATTCTTATAAGCTTTACACTTCACCGAAATCCCCTTCAAACAAACTATACTGGCTTTGAAATTTTCAATATGTAAACACAACTGGAATTTGACCAAGATTTATCATTTGTGACTTTAAAGTGGTATAACCTGGAGCAGGTGGTATGCATTTCACTCAGACATATCGCTACTCCACTAATATGCTTAGTAAACACGATATAATTTGGAGCTGGCAGTTAGCAAAGACTCCTTCTTAAAAAGGAAACAGATTATTTTATTCATCACGCTCTGGTGTACTCTTTTTATTAGCCGATCAACACTTGACAATGTCAAATAAACAACAGTTAAAAGGGTATTTGCAAGTGGTAGCTTAAATATATTTGTATTAGCATGGAGGTAAATTCTTATTACCTCCATGGTATTAGTCTGCTTCCCACCATGGCAAACCTTGTATAACCTCTGCTGTACAGAGGCGAATATTTATAGAAAATAAAAAAAATCATTGAGTTCAACTTCAAGTCATTTGACATTTGCATGACTCAACAGTAGGGCAAACATTGAACGTGATGATATCCCTTGCACTCGGGTACATTTACAGTGACATCCATACACCAGTACTATTAAAGGGAAACACTACAGTGGGAGGGACTGAACACTACTATGTAACATAAATCAACTATTTTACTTAGTTACAGCTATTTTAGAAAACTAAAAAAACACTCACCCTTGGCCGCGAACGAGAACGGCGACTGTACCGTGAAGACATTGCGTCTTACACTCCGTTAGATATGCAATTGATTGTAGCGTCTCTGATACACCTACTATATCGTAGTGCATGCATTCATGAACTGAACAAGGAACCCCGGGTTATGAATTCAAACTCCAACTGACGCAGAGAATGTAATTTGAATATGTAAAGTGAGAAGCTGTTACACCCTGCCGCGGAATAAAATCTACCTGTGTTTAATTTATAACAATGCTGCCAACCCATGAATGAAGGCGCAATCACTTAACAATACCCACCCACAATTGCCTATTGTCCAATCCATGTTATGGGGCCATGCATTAGCATAATAAATGACAATGCACATTTACATGACAAAGCATCTTGTTGTTGGGTCACTTATTGACCTCAGTAACAATACCTGTTGTTTACGCAGATTATTCCATTGAATGTTTGTGTGAGACTGCCTAATTTACAGTTGTGAACTGGCATGTGATAAATACTGGTAAAAATGGCGTGTTCAGACAAGCACCCCAGCATTTCTTTTTTGACCTCTGTTTGATAAACTAGATTGCGGAAGATTACTATTTAATCAAATAACAAAAAGTAATTTCTTTTTTGCATCCAAATGAACAAGGTTATTTCTGTCTACTACTGACTGTTTTTTGTTTTTTTACGGTGGGTTAGATAATTGTATCACTTTCATGGTTGAGTAAAATACTTCAATATAACTGTTTTGAGTTCACGCTGGTCGTTTACACCCGATCCATTGTTCAACTGTCTGGGTTGCCAAACCGTCATTTAACTATAATCCCTACTTCAATATAAAAATCACATGCTGTGTTTACTTTTCAGACAGAACAAGAATTTGTAACAACTTTTAATATGTAACTCATATATACGTGTACCAGCGAACAAAAAATAAACAACTGTAAAATACTGATTATAATTTGTAAATGATTTTCCATATTAGGTACGCTACTTAGTGTTATGTCATTGTATTTTTGCACATGCTTTATTTTAATTTGTAATTGATTTGTATTTTTAGGTATGCTACTCAATGTTAGGTAATTTTATTATTGAAATATATGTGACATTTAATGAAAAATATAGAGAAATTAAATAAACATTTGGAGCTATCTTACAAATTTCATGGAAAAATTGATCAAGAGAAAAAGATTATATTTAGGTAGGTTTTTATGGCGAAGACAATTTTATTTATTTAGTTTATTATATATGTTAATCAAATTATATGTAGCAAACATTAACTTTATTTTTAGTGTTACTTTTGAATGATACAGCATACAATAAGTGTAACGTGTTAAGTATACAGGGAAATATAACAGGCAGGCAATTTTTTTTTTAGCTCCTCTTGGTGAGATTTTGTACTAGGATTTGCTTGTGAGTGATCACTCACTTTAAAAGGAAAGGTCTGAAAAATTTGTGGAATTACAGTGACGAATGTATAACAAAAAAATGGTAATAATTCAGTGTAAATAAATTTTGGCTAAAATGAAGTAGTCCAGTGTATGGATAGTTTAATCCTTATCCTGCCAGCCAAATGTAATTTTATATTGACTTCAGTTAAAGGGTTAAAGTTAATAAATGTGTTTTATATCATGATACAATGTTATAGACACGGTATTTCAAAATGCATTCTCAGCATTATAAAATTATTATACATGTATCAAACAAAAGTTCAAGATAAAATTATCGAATTTGCTTTATTCACGTAAATGACAGAACTGTATTTGTTGTCAAAACGAAATCATATTTTAATGAATGCAATGTTTAGTTTACTGTAAAATACTTTCGAAGACTTTTTGGGTGTTTTGTATAGAATTTATTTTCACCGATTTATGATGAGTTGAATGTAAACATCTTTTCATCAAAAATAGCGGAAATAAAGTATTTTACGGTATGTCAAATTCTATGAGAGATGTTTTTCTTACGCAGTATTTTTATTTCAGAATTAACATCTAACAATTCAAAGTATCTTCAGTTCTCTCTATAGAAGACCTTAGCATCGATCAAAAACAACAAACATTGCCATATTTCCCTTTTATGGTCGATTACTATCTTCCCTCATTTTCATAATACATTCCAAGCAAAACAAGGAACGTATTACACCAAACACCAAATGTGTTGACCCAACAAGTTTAAAAGTTGTATGTGATTGGCGTAAAACTGAACAGACGTGCTGTATCCGTGATAATGTGAATACATACAGCACACATGGCGTTTTTATCAACTACGTGACACATTTCCACCAAATCCATAAAATATTATTCTCTCCCACAAAAGCAATCAACTAGGCATAAGAAGAGTATTAATTGCTTACACCTGTTGTCATACTCTCCTGAGATAAGGCACTGAACCATACCTTTCTTGTGAGAATTTTCGCGGGAATTAACCCAGTGATGTACTACAAAAGTTAGTTAAGTTAAAGTGTGTAATGTAAAACCCAGTAACATACAGAGATGCTGGTACAGGGTCACAGTGTCTGGTATCAGTGTACCTGTATTCGCTCTACTAGTAGTGTACGTGTTTAGTGGGAATTTGGTAATACTGTGTAGGATATTACTGTAAAATCTGTATTAGAGGCTGCGAATTCTATTAAAATGGTACAATGCAACAGAGGGGATGCGGCTTCTATTAGAGCATCTACACATATGAGAAACAATGAATTTTTGGTTTAATTGTTTAAAAAAAATAGGTGCGACTTCTGTTAGGGATGCGGCTTCTAATACAGATTTTTCGGTAATTTGTTAAATGTTAGGAAAGCAAAAGCTCCCATATTTCTATTACAATGTCTCTTGGCTGATGATTAAATGTTAATATAGCATAAGGGTGCATGATAGTCATATAAATATTTTACATAAAACACAAGACAAGGTTGGGGTGGGGGTTAAAAACTGCAAGGGTTAAGTTTTGGCATAGTTTAGGGCTGGAAACATCATTAAAATATAATTATTAACCAGCATAATATTCAAAATTGCAACGCATACAAAATTCCACACCTTTTATGTATACTACCACCCCTTTACTCTCCAAAAACAAACACACTCAACTGGTATAGAGTTCAATTAACATTTAGTGACAGGTGTTATCTTTAACAACCGTTTGCTACATAGCAACGGTGCATACAAGTACACATACATATACATATTCTAAACCTGACAGTAAATTTTTGTGAAATCATGCTTGAATTTATAGTTTTATAAATTTCATAAATTTGTTTTGGCTGCAAGTTAAACCAGTGAAAATAAATTATTGTACAACATTTTTTTCTTCCACAATCTGCAGTTTACATTAACCTGAAAGCGCAAATCAGTTGCACATGTCATCCCTCAACAGTGAACCATGATTAGAGCTAAAATAAAGTACTGTATTTGCTCTATTAGAAGCACATCTCTAATAGACATGTACATAGACCAAAAATAGCAGTTATTATATACTACCAGAAAGTTTCATTAAAATATGATTACACCTCAGTCATTACAGCTAAAATAAAGTACTGTATTTGCTCTATTAGAAGCACATCTCTAATAGACATGTATATAGACCAAAAATAGCAGTTATTATATACTACCAGAAGTTTCATTAAAATATGATTACACCTCAGTCATTACAGCTAAAATAAAGTACTGTATTTGCTCTATTAGAAGCACACCTCTAATAGACAGGTATATAGACCAAAAATAACAGTTATTATATACTGGCTTCATTAAAATATGATTACACCTCTGTCATTAGAGCTGAAATAAAGTACTGTATTTGCTCTATTAGAAGCACATCTTTAATAGACAGATATAAAGACCAAAAATAACAGTTATTATATACTGGCTTAATTAAAATATGATTACACCCCTGTCTTTTATGTAAGCATAAATGCTTATAATAGAGAAAATTCGGTAATTCACAGTACCGGTAACTGCCATTTTGGGGTTTGGTTCAGCACACAGTGATTTATTTAAATACTATATTCGTTTTAATAGTACATATGCAGTTTGAAATGTAAATGGCAAATGTGTATCCATGTTCAAATTTATTTTATTTGTTTATTTTCATTTATTGTATTATAAATGCAATTTTTTATTTACGTACATTTGCTTTTAATATGTTAACTGCTATGACTAATGCTCTGATAATTTGATTAATAAAAATAAATTTTTGGTTAGTTACAATAAATCTTTTTATCTGAAGTCATAAATAACATTCATAGAATAGCATATCCTAGCCAACTAATTACAACTGGATTGTAATAAAACACCATATCACAATGACGGGATGCATACAAGGTTTACAGAAAACATGAAAGCTTACTTTGATAGCAAATACATGTAGGTAGTTTTTAGAGAACGGATAAAAGCCAGGTTTACATTTGATTTACAGAAATGTTGGTAAATACATAATATTAAACTGTGTCAGCTTGATCATAGTTTAAGCTTTTTTGTGATGGTTACAAATGTATTTATAGTTATGACAGTGTGCTATGTTTATCATTTGCTGTCATTATTGTGTTTGAAAGAACTATGATATATCAACTACACAAACAGATAAGAAAACAAAGCAAATTTAACAGTGAAATAAATATTATCTCTCTAAATTTGTTTCCATTATTAGACTAATATACCAAGAGGAAGTACATGTAACTGGGAACTGTCTCCTAGTTTTGAACACACAGATGTACATTATTTTTGCTTTTTTTTGTTCTTGCCTTCAAGTGCATTTCAGAAAAAATATCTACAGAACATATGCAAATATTCTATACAAGTAAAATAAAAGTATAAACAGAAGAGGACACACATTCTGACAAAATTTCTCGACACAACCTTCGAAACAACAGAAGTTCATGAAGTATGTACATGTATACACATATGCCAGACAACTGACAGATGTTGGTGGTGTAGATAAAAAAGATGGTTAGCAACACAAGATTGGAGAAGTTGATATTAAATTAAGACAAAGACTTGTCTTCACATGAAGATTTTATAATCAAAAACAAACACCGTATTTGCTCTGTTAGTAGCACATGTACTTATGTAAATAAGAAGCATAACAATTCTATTGGAGATGCGCTTCTAATAGAGCAAACATAGTACATGTACCATATTGGTTCCATTGGAAGTGCATCTCTAATACATTAACATTAACCAAAAAATGCATTTATTGTAAGCTCGAATCATTAAAATTGATTCATTTCTGTTTGTAAATAGAAAGACCTGTGTCATTTACAGAAAGCATATATGCTACTAACAGAGCAAATATTTGTAAAGTCTCAACATGACTACTTCTATGAGTAAGGCCAGACTTTTTTTATTCCTGGTTTCTTGAGTTTTTATAAGTCAATTTTGTTGAGGAGGGCGAAAAAAACAAACTAATTCTTCTTTTTCATTAGATTTGTGGGATTCTCAAAGAATTGTACGTGAGATCATTAATCGGAGAGTAGAACTGAAATAAAATTTTATTGTTGCCAATTGTGGCACAATTTTCAGCATTAATGGGGGATTTCTCGGTTTTTGACGATAGAGTTTCACGGCTTGTCACCACAAACCACGCCGCTGCCATGTTCGCCTAGTAGTCTCAAGCAGTACGCAGAGAGGTTAATACCGAGATTCACTGTCAACTAACGCGCATAAAGTATAGATCTGTGCGAAACTTCGGTACTTTGATCATGATAATCCCATGAAAATGCAACTTGGATTTGTTAGGCGGCAAGCGGAAAAAAAATGAAGATAAAAATAATTTTTTTTAGCAATTTTTTGCACTCACAAGTCGGCGGGCGCGAGAAAATACACTGAAATAAAATTTTATTTTTATTTCATTTTTGGCTTCTGTTCATTCGGCGGGTTCGCGAAACAAGGGAAAATAAAAATCTGGCCTAAACAAGTAAATATAAGTATCATCCCTCTCACAAATACACAAGGAGATATATGAGATAAAGTGAAATACGCTTAGTTAGTTGAAACCCTGAGGCACAACAAATAAATAGCGTGAATGATTTACTATGCCTTGCCTTCTATAGCATTATATCCATGGGCAACCTGTTGTCATACCTAAACACTCTACTCTCAGCAGGGAACGATTACACAACGTTTCGACAATGAGTAAAAAGGAGTCCATGGTCAGTGTCACCTTTGGCAGAGGACATAGATACTGACCAGTAGAGACAATGAATCAGACCACCAACTGCATAAAGAAAACTAAAGAAAGTGGGACAGACGCAGACTAGTTTGCAACTATATGGAAATGAGAAATTTCAAAATTGTGAGAAAGCCTTAAAAATTGCCATATATTTTAACATCAGAGTTAATCAGAACCTGAAAACTCACTGCACATTTGTCAGAAAGTAAACCAAAACATAAATGTTTGTGAACAAGCGATATCCACTCGGACGACAACAATAAATGGTTAACTAACCTGTTTCTTAAGACTTCTGACGGTCCGTTTCGACTTCTCATCTTCTATTTTTAGCTTATCAACATCTTTCTGCAAAGCGTCAATTCTAGTGTCAGCTACCCGGATAAGATCTGCCACGTACGGATCTTCACCTTGCGATTGAGTTGATGACAGTAGCGTGCTATCAGTCGCTGGAACTGTGCCGTCTATTTCCATACGCTGGCGACGGAATGGAATGTTACGCTTACGCCCCCCTGCAAGAAAACAATATATATGTATACGACTCCTCACGTATTTAAATTACAAAGATTAAAAAGTAGACCAAAAAGTTAATATCTCTGTTAAATAATTTAAAAGTCTTAATTAATTCAGATTATTTTACACACAATTTTAAAATTTTGTTTTTCTCATATATAATATTATATTCTTAAATATAATATTTTCACAAAAGTATTTTCACACACCACTGCAAGGTCATGAAAAATACAGAGATGTAAATATGAGTGTTGTGTTTGACATTCAGGTTCACACAATGGATATATCAATGAATTACAACCCTACAAGTGTGGGTGTCACTTCCATTACGGTATCACTGTGTCTGCAAATCTTTGAACTCATTCTTTTTGCAGCCTATAATTCCGTTATTGTTTATAGTTTCTGTTACTTGAAATCATTAATATTAGTTTAACTTTAATAACACTCCAAGTAAGTTTCCAAATTAACATACATGGTTGTCACAATTAAACGCCTAAAAATCTTCTTTACAATGGTGACATTAATAAATACATGCCAACCATTTTACTTGGGTTACTTAGGATACCACAATGGTAAGATACCAGTAAACATACGATAAAACGATTTGTGGACGTCATGATGACACTTTGTCTGAATTTCATTATCAATTGTATGCACGCACAAACACATAGAGAGAATTCAATTACCAGTAAACCTTTCGAGTGTTGTATGTTTCTATTTTAGAACTGTATTAAGTGCTTGACATTGTTATGGGGTTTAATTATTTCAGTACCGTACACATTGTTAGCCACAATAGTGAATAGGGTCAACAAATCCAAAGAATTCAAAGCAAACAAAGTATGAATTTTGTTTCTCCTAATATATCCTCATCATGTTGTGTTTGATATGAGTCCTATGCGATGTATACAACACATGTAAAATACATTGTCGGTTTCCATGAAGATTCAAAACGTGCGCTTGCAAACCAAATGTGACATTGGAAGCTTGATCAGTAGATTTTCCAAAAGACAATTACGATTTTTAAAGAGGGATAAAATAATAAATTGTTGTCAGGAACACATGTCAAGTGTTTTAATAGTTAGAATGACGGAGATTAAACAAATGCTATTGTGAAGTACCTACTAAAAACTATGTTTGTATCTAAGCTAATTTCAGTGCACCACTCCGTGCATACTAGAATAGTTTGAAATCAACTATAGAATAAATATCAACTAGGCCTACATGTATGAAATCAAGGCATGGCAATGAAATTAGAAGAAATTGACTATTATTAATTTTTAGATACATTAAAAAAAGGTGCTTTGCAAAGCGCCCTCAAACGTACACAAGGTAAATTATTCTACAATTTGATCATGTGAGGGCATCATTTATTTCAAAAGATACAATCAGGGACTGTGGTAGCAAAGAGAGTCCTGGTATATAAATTTAATCTCTATCACAGTTGAGGCCCAGACTAGTCTCAAAATAAGATGAATTAGAGTACCACCACAAAAGTCCAGGAAGTAATAAAGGCAATATATGTTATGTATAAAAGAAAATATTAAAGTATTCAAATATTAAAAATATGAAAGTATTTTTTGCAAGATATTGTTTGCGTTTATCCTCTATGGCATGACAATTAGTATATGCAAACTAAGTACTTACCAGGAGTTTGTACAACAGCGTGGAAGTTCTTTTCCTGTAATTCATTTATCCTATCAGTTTTTAATTTTGATTCCTTTTCAACCGCTCTGACTTTATGAATATATTGAGTGTTCAAAAAACGTAAATCAGCATTTTCATGTTCTATGCGTCTGATAGTTGTTTTCAAATCTTTGATGGAAGACTCCGCTTCTTCTTTGGTTTTTATAAGTTGCAGATGCAACTCATTGTTTTCTTTCACTAGTTTGGCATTATCACTGCGATAGGGTTCCACAGCAACCTCCCAGTCACCAGTCTGTTCAACTGACTTACTCGCCTGTTCCAAGAGGACAAAGAAAACAACAATAGGTAACAAAGAAAAAATCAACTGTCAGCGTATGAGATATTGGTAATTGTTCAGTTTACAATAATCCTGTACAATATAATTCACAGTGCCTCAGGCATAGGTGGAGTAGGGAGATAAATAGAATCAAACAACCAATAGTATATACTTTGTTTTGTGTGTGTGTGAACCAGTCATGCCCTAAATTGTGCTAACATGACATAACTTAGCCCCCTTCATGACTATTAGGATCAAACCTGCAATTATTAGCTTGTAATGTGTATATTTGGTTGACTGCCAAAAAACAACACGCTCTGTAAAGACTTCTATAGACACACCTAGTAAGTATTCATTCTCAACGAATATAGTCTTCAGTTCATTAAAAGTTATAGAAATAAAGCTATAGAAATAAATATACAGCCAAATAATCTCACATGTGAAAATTATCTTTAATTACAAGGTAAATAGCAAAATTTTGTAGCCATTTGAGGAATGATCACTCTGGTCGCCTGTCACTTGCTCACAGGAAATTTCCAGCCAGTGTAGTGGTAACAATTTGCAGAAAATTGCAAGATAAAAGAACTCCTCCAGAACTAATATAAATAATCAACCTTATGTGGGAAGTAATAGATTTTTTTTTATCAGTATTCTCTTCTCAGTATTCTTTACTTGTTTTGATGGCACATCATACACACCAAAAACATTAGATTTTAGGTAAACATGTATTAGAATGCACCAGCTTCATATTGCAATGCCATCTAATTAGCTAATCAATCACATGCTTACGGTTAGACTGTTTGCCATTGCTTACTTTACGATTTGCCTACCAAAAAATAATATCTTTTTTGCCAACAATGAACAAGATGAAATTTAAATCATGTTTTGTCTTTCTGAGAAAATGTTTCATCATTTAAATACCTGTCTTGACAAACACTGTATACATGTGTACCTGATACTACTGTAAATTCCACTTTATTTTCTAATTAAATTTCTAAATTTGTTTTCGCTGAAAGAATCAATCAGTGCAAATAATATCAGAAGTGTCTTTTTCAGTGAAAATTAATTCCAGAAAATAAAGTATTTTAGAGTATATACACATTTCTATCCACTGTTCCAATCAATAGCTATTTTTCAATATATAATGTTATACTTTCTCCTTGTTTGCCAAGTGGCTAAACAGAGAGTTAAATTATTAAAACTATTTTGTGGTTTTGTCATTAGTTGAACCCCAGCATGGTATTTCCAATCAACCATCAGATACCTTACTATGTACTTACCTGTAACTTGGCATTCTTGAGGCTTTCTGTGGTATGTACCAAGTCACTGAAAAGTCGCTCCACTAACGGTAATGATTCAATTCCCAGTGGATGACGATAACCAAGCTGGTCAAGACGTTTGCGGAGTGTTGTAAACTTGCGTTCTACAGTAGTACTCATGGCTACAATTTCATTTCAAAAAGGTATAAATTTGAATCTATAACATACAAGAAAAAAAAATTACGGCTACATATCAGTCATAAAAATAGAATAAAAGTATTGTATTTTTATTAACAAAAGCTGTCAAGGACTGTGTAGAGACATATTGCTAACCATCACTACCTTGGAATACTTTGCTGACACGATTAGTAAAAAAACTGCACTCTCTATGAAGCTACGAGTGAGGGCGCACTTATAAGTTTTCCTTTCTATCATCTGTTTCTTAATGAATTTGACAAATGGTAACTCCTACCTACTAGAACTATTAAATCAGTACTTTTATTGAAAACCCTTGAAGCGTTACAGTAGTCACGTCACGTGTTTGATATGGTATTGACATATACAACACTTATACCAATTTCAAACACACACTACATTTTAACAGTACATGCAAAATGCAACAGTATTCAGAGGCTCCTTCGTTAATAGGCAGAATTACTGAGCAATTTAATCCATAGATTATTTTGTGAGTTTTCAAGATCTTTAGCACCAAGACTTGTTTTTTTTCCCTCATATATCTTGCGAACTGAATTTTTCTCATTATTGCATCCAAATCTATCTCCCTATCTTACATTAAAACACCACAAACTAAACAAAACTCTGGAATTCACTCCCAGAAACAATGAAACTAATAACTAACAGATGCAGGTTTAAAATGCTATCAACTAACTATCTTTTTAACATATAATCCAGTGTGTGTTTGAATTATTTATTTGTTTACTTATCATTATTATTATTAAGTATTATTAATTTATTATATTTATTAATTGAAAGATCGTTGACTAGACTTGTTCAAAAAACTATTTCTGTGATCATTGCCATAATCAGTGTATTTAAAATTTGTCTCTACATGATTTAGGTATTTATTTATTCAGTTCTTGTAAAATTCTGTTTATGGTGAAATAAATTCATTCATTGTTCCCCTGCTCTATGTAGCCATAATATTCACAACAGTAGACATGATGCTGGGAGAGAATTGAACACTGTTGGGCAAAAACAAGTCTATTCCCTCAAAATATTCCTGACAGGATTTTAGCTTGTCCAGATAAAAAAATAACTTTAATTGTCTCAGAGAGGCAAAATCAATCAGGAACTGACACGTTTAACTGTGAACTGAATTTAGTTCAATTAACTTCACATATCAGAGGCTTTTAACAACTATAGAAGATGATACAAATTTGAAAGTTGAATCATAAACTGAACAGTAATAAATATTCACTCTCATATAAATCAAAACAGAGCATGTCAAAGTAAATTTCTGAATTGTTGGTTACCAGAACATACATAGCACATGTGTCGGTGATTTGCACATAGCGTAATGTAGTACAGTTTATAAAGTATGAATGCATCAGTCCATGGAGAGTACTTGTATACTATTTACTAAAATATACGAGGAATTGAAAGTGTTGAAATAACTATTATCCATGTTCTTCAGCGAATAAATTATGAATGTGTACTACAGATCGAAGAGTTCGGCGATTCTCCGTTCACTTCGTTTCAAAACAATCGTCACCTTCCGTGTTGTCAGAATTCGGATACGATTTCAGAGTTCAGCCGAGACGCTCATATTCTGCTATTTTCTAAGATTTAAAACAGTATTTCAGTAAATAAGACTGATATTTATTCCCCAACAAACATCAAAGAGACATGCAATTACATGTTTCCATTCACTAGTTTTCAAACATGTCTCAAACGAAAAGTTACAGCGGGGTCGGCCTTTGAAAAGTAAATTTTGCAGTTGATCTTCCCTAAAATTAGATATACACAGTCAGCTTACAGTACTTACCTTTCTTCAAGTATACGATCCAACTCTGGATGCTCTAAAATAAAAATAAAACGTTATTATCTAAAGTCTTTCCGCCTCCTTCGACACCAACTTTTATGAAGCGTAGCTGTTTAGTTTGAATTCGTGCGCAACTGCAATGACCTTACGGAAATGACCTCTGAGACCAGTCAACTTTTTTAATGGGGCTATCATTAAAATAAATTGATAATTAGCAAATGCCAACCTTAAAAATAACGGTTTTATATACACTAATATATAAAACTATTGATAATATAGAAACACAATCATAATCTTGATTATAAAGGTAAAAATTCTAGAGCAATATTTTAAACGCGTACATTGACACCCCCACTTAATAATAAAACGACTCCAAACATTTCCGGTATTCGTTGTCAGAACAATGGAGAACAACATAATGGAAACACATAGCAGACGACTTTTATACTGCGTCAAATGCTGTACCACATGGGCAATATCTGCGATAAAGCAGATACAGTTGGACAAATCAGAAATAACAAAGTGGATATAATATTAGCTTCATATGAGAAAGTAAAGTTGATGGGTTTGAGGGACATTTGCTGCTGCTTTGCTGCTTTGTTTTATTGCATCATTATTTCCGCAAAATAAAATGAGAAATGCTCAATTTTAACAAAAAAGCCGAGTAGTTACAAAATAGAAAAAACGGATAAAAATATTTTTAACAAATATATGAAAACATCACGATTACAATTTTGAAATACAAAAATCTGACAAAAAGTTTGTTTGTACTCATATAGTTTAAGTATATGGGTACGCGCCGCTTTTTTGACCCCCATTTTCACGGTCGAGTCGATCTTTTTCACACTAACTTAAAGATTTTCGACCAATGTAGCAAAATTTGGGGAATCTTTTTGCAAAAACACAATTATTGTTTTGCCCAAAGTGTATTCAACATCGACCATTTTGGGTCCAGTTGTCATTATTTTAACTGTTTCAAACCTCACTTGCCAGTTTTCGAACACCAAGTACACGTAATTATCCGATTTTTTAAAATTCAGGTCCCGTTTTTATGACTCATCTTTATATGATCTTAGATTTGATGTTCACCTAGAGGGTCGGCAAGGGGTATTTTCATAAACTGTAATCAATTGTTTTTATTTTCGTAAAAATGTAATTTAAATAAATAAAAAAAAAGTAAATTCATGGGCAAGATGTAAAATGTAATCAGCTATTTTATTCGTCCGTAATTTGTAAAAAGATTTTATTTTTTGTAAGCGTATAAAGCATTTTCCAAATTAAATGTCGTAACTCATACGAAATTTCGAATTTTGATTCTTAAACACAAATTATCAAAAATATTATAAAAATGTTAATAAATGTAATTAAGAATTTGCTCTATCTGTAAATTGTAAAAACCAATTTTTTACTGTAAATGGAACTTTCATTATATTTCCTGTAAAAACGTAAAAAGCCGTTTTTATTTCCTGTAACCTGTACCAGTTATCCCCCTCAAGTTGCCCTCTCTAATAACTCATTCTCATAAAAAGTAATGGAACATGTGAACCGTTGGGGGCGCAATTCTTAGGTAGACATCTAATTTCAAACAATAAGTTTACGGATTTTTCACCTGATTCACTTACATTTTTGTTTTTAGTCAGGCCCGTAGCCAGCACTTTTGAATAGGGGGTTCGAAAACAACAATAAATGATATATTTATTTATAATATTCAAAAAGTGTTTTTGAGCTCTGTTTACATACATTTTTATATTCTCGGTTTTAAATTCAATTGGTTTACTTTGTGTTACGTTGGTAAGTTATTGCACATAACATTTTTGAACTATTTTACCATTTTAGAGAAGGGGTCCTAGGCCATTCCCCACCCACAAACACACCCACACCCTTGATCCATTACGGCAAAATGTTGTACACAAAAAAGACAAGACTGTACTTATCTTAGCATTATTGTCTAAGTATTTTAAGGTAGAATGCTACTCACGAGCTTTTTCGCTCTTCACAGATGTTAGCACACATAAAAGTGACACAATTTCATGTCGAAATCTGTCTACAATTATTCATTTTAGTATTAGTCAATTATGTAATTTTATTTCTGTTCAGAGCCTCACCACACCGTACAAAATGTAATGGGTAGAAAAGTGCATATCACGTTTTAAAAACAATACAACATCCATGTAAACATATGGTACTAAGTTAAGCTGAATTCATATTCATCTCGTCGCTTGAAAACTTTTAAAAGATACAGAGCTAGTTGATATATGGTGTGACAGTTTGTGTAGCGACGAAGTAAGCCCAGGCTGTCAGTATTTGCATAAATCAGCCCTTAGATCATTATAAAATAAACATAATAAAATGAACATATAAAAACAAAGTGAATTTCAATTGTCTACCATGCTAAATTCAAACGTATCACTGCAAAAACTAAAAATTTATTGATCTAACTGTATTTTTGTGTGTCTGCCTAATTCTACATTATGTTTATGGCCAAAACAGCGAAAACTCGTCAGTATATATTTTAGTCTATAATTGCTTGCCAATAAATCTCGCAGGTTATAATACTACATTGATTTTTCCGAAAGTACACAGCCTGGATGATTGTGAAATTGAGGCATGCCATTCTTGCTGACAACATTTTTTTTATTCTTTGAGTAAATATCTCTAAGAAATTTGCAGTATAAGAGACAACGCTTGAAATAACCACAGCATAATGGCAGCCTTCCACATTCGTCTAACATCGCTATATTGTTTGTACAACTATTAATGCCAAGTAGATATCTGCAAAATGTTGTCTGTACCCTCTCGATTTCCGAATTTACGTACCCCCATATCGCTACCATAAGAATAGCTGGCACAATGATTGCATCAAACAAATTAAATGCACTAACCAATAGCATACTACCAAGTTTCTTGCAGTACGTATATTTGTTGGTTCACTGTAAATCTGTTTTTAGATGGCGGTAAAATAATATGCATATAGTAGCAGTTTAGCAGTAAACAAATAAATAATCTTCAATGACTACATCTCCTTTATATGAACCCACTAAAAACAAAGAAAATTTTCTAAGGCATCAAAAAAAAACGTGTAAAAAAATATGTTTGAAAAATATGATTTATCGCATAGTTTCAGTGCTGAAGCAACACTGTGGGATAATTTTTTGGCTGCAAGAAGCTCTTCGATCTATACAACTTGTGATGATAAATCGTCATTTTTTTAATGATGTTTTCAACCCGTAGCTGTACACTATTGCCAATAACACAGGCTACACGTACTAATACAATAAGTTAACTACATTTGGCTGATAAACTTAGAACAAAACAGTATATATGCCATCATTAACTTGAAGAATACAAAACTAATGAACCAATATGAAAGTACAGTGTCGTGTTGTCGTCTCAATCCCGTTCGAATCCCACACTTTACTAACTGAGCGAACACTAGCACAAGACAAACGGACCTATTCAGGACCACCACATCCTTCAGAGAGTGACTACCATTACATTATTGTTTCAATGTTGCTTTAATATTTAACATCAGCTGCTTGAACGCGATCTTCATTACACCATCGCGGAATCACCGAATAAAAGCTTGCCCATTTATAACAACCTGTTTTGATTGGCTGCTGTTGAACTGAGACGGCGTAACTTCACGATTGACATTTAAAGATCGTTGTCACCTAAATGCTCATTACTATGCAATTTCGACCGAGTCTGATAGTTACCTCACTGAGTCAAGTGATTTAAACGATGATAATTATTTTAATTAATACTGTTTGTTTTATTATGTTCTAATCTACGATCATAAATCTATTCACTTCCAAAATCTAGGGGGTTCGACCGAACCCCCCGAACCCCCCCAAAAACTACGGGCCTGTTAGTAACAGTGATTTCAAGCAGCATAGATTCATTTTGTCCACGAATAATCCATTTCATCCTCAGAAGGTGCAAAAATACTCAAAATAGTATGTTCTTGAGATAATTTTGAGGCAGTAGGAACGAATATTTGTGTCGAATAAAAAAGGGTTTATAAACTTTTATCGCAAACTCTCGTTATAGCGGTCGTTGGCGTTAAATTATTGAATCCATTTGCATTGACAATCCAGCATTTAAGTAATAAACACAAGTTTTTATATTATTCGATGTAGATTTATTTGATGGTAAATATATTAGACTTTCATAAGAAAGAACATAAACAAGTTTGAAGCTTCGTCATTATTTGTCCAAACAGCCAATTATCCAATTAATCAATTGCCAAAGAGTCAATAATCTAAACTACTGTTTATCGAATGGCATTACTCATAATAATCCACTGGAGACGCTGTGTTATTTTCACAGCTTCCTCGTGTTGAAAAAGGTGAAAGTTTAGCATAGAAATATCTTTCAATAACGATGTATTACAAATGTTAAAAATTTTGAACGTTTTAGGTCATCTTTTAGGTGTATACAATGCATTGCAGTAATAAACCCTTGAAGGAGCATTATTTAAATATTCAGAAGCAACTTCAATCGTTTCCGTTCAATAATAAAGGATAAAGAAAAAAAATGGGTTTTGGAGTTTTTTTCTCTGTAGTGGTACAGTTCTCTATTAATTTACATTCGGGTTGGTGGGTAACAATTGTGAAAATACGGAGCCTTTCTAATCTGTGACCAATCACGGCCATCACATAAGCATCGACAATAATCAATATTACATATCTAATAAATGCAAATTTATCCCCTTTGACATATAACACATTTCGTTACATTCTATCCGTATGCGATGGCCGCGATTGGTCAAAATGTTACGTGCGTTGTTGTTCAGAAACTTTAAGTATCTTGATTTATGTTATGTATTTATCTGGTAAAATAAAAAGAGGAAACTGAGTTCTTCCTCAACTATTGAAAAGACAGGTTAAAATAAAATGGAAATGGAACCCAAGACATATTACAGTGGGTACAGCTTCTAAAATTATACCCACCGGTACTGGGAGTATGTTGGTTCATCGAGAGAAAACATGTACTACAAGGAAGACTTTCTTTATTAAATATTAAAATAAATTATGATGATTTATCTAGCACTATGTCTGAGGTTTGAAAAAAAAAGCATCGCATGATATGAATTGCAAGGAATGTGCTTACTGATGGTGATGGATTACGATAGGAACTGAGCTATCGTAGTTGTGGATATTTCTGTGATATCCCAATAAGAGTAAAACTAACACACCGTTTGACTATTTTTTTTATATATCGGAGTACATCGTTCACTACACTGTATTTATGCTATACCATTAGGTATGGCTGAAATGACACAGGACAGGTTTCGCAAGATAACACATTGCAAGACTTTCCGGTTTAGCGATGAATCAATTCTGTGGCGTCAATGCGATGGGATCCCGAGATTGAGTATTTCAAATAGACAAATATGATTGGTTGTTTAGTCGTGTTGCATTTTTCTCAAAACAGCACAGTATTTTTTTTAACGGGCGACAAGAGAAAATACAAAAAACAAACAAAAATTGCAAAGATTTGCCACAAAATTTCGCTAGGATAAAATCATGGTATTCAAAAGTCAATACATTATATTTGAAACTGAGCTTACCTCAATTTTGAGATAGCTTAATGTTACAATATTATTTTTAACATTTGCTGAATCTGTCCACCCTGTCTTATTCTCAGAACACTGGCAGAAATCTAAACAATTTGTAAACTGTTTAAATGCAAATGAATCATGATTTTTTTAAAAATGTACTGTTCCACCACCCTAAATTGAACAGCATCAACGATGTCATAGTTTTTCTTAAGCCCTGCAGTGTACTGTTCACACAAAATATTTTACATTGGCACAATAGTAAAATATCTTTTATTCAAGTGTCCATCAACAATTAACCAGAATTCATGATCAGTGGTAACAGAAGAAACTTTCGATTTGCAATTAACATTAGTTCCTGTCCAATGATTCAATACTGTGCATCTGTGAGAATTCTAGTCTCATTTCAATTTAAACTTTGTGATTTGTCTAATAAGGCAGACTGGTGGACATTGTCTAAATTCTAAGTGATATCCCTGCAACTGTTCTAGGACCTTAATATTAAACATACTGTAAAAGGATTAATTATTCACTGGGTTTTAATTTTGCTTATTTTGCTGACTGGAAAATACGCTAAATAAAAACCCAGTGAATATGTAAAATTTAGCACAGAACACATTATCTAAATGATAAAACCGTGAGTTTAAAACCCACTGAATATGCCTGGAATAGTAAATTAGCGAAATTTAAACCCAGTGAAAATTAGTCATTTTACAGTATATGGAACCTTGATACACTTATACAGTAAGTTGAAGTGGTGGTCAAGCAGCATGCGTTCAAAGTTTGTGTAAACAACCCTTTCTTTAATTTTAACATGCATATAGGTCACATAAAAGCCATATAAAACAAGATGAAGTAAACAAACTGTGAAGATAATAAAATATATTGGGTTGCAAGTGCATGTTGTTGGTCTATAACATGGAAAATGTGACGATAAATCAGACAGTGTTTAAAAAACTGATTTGCATTTATTCAAAATCTTTTCAAACATATTAAAAATCATTTATATTTATTAACATCATTTTTTAATTGCATATTTGACAATACAAACAAATGTGGGCAGTGACTGTCAGGTTCTCTGAGTTGTCAAGTGACTTCATAATTCCTGTTGCAATTTCAAAAACTGTCAAAAGTTCTATCACCAAGGCTCTGAAAATAAAAGAAGTTTCTGGGCAATTGCAGAAATGTTGTTGAAATGTTTAATTTTAATATGTTCATAAAAATTGCGATTTTATTTAGATTTTTTCCTTTTCAAAAATTCATTAAAAAAAAATTTCAATATTTGTTTTGAACCTGATGCACCTTTCCAAAAAGACTAGAATTTATCTAGCATTTATTTTTTATATACAGTACCTTATCGAAAATACATTTGCCACATTTTGAATGGTGAACGACTATACAACCAAGTTAGATTGTTGATATGAAACATTATTGGGCTCTAGAGGGCGCCATATATTTTGGAAAGGTGTAAAAGACCATAGAGTTAATTATGCCAAATAAAAAAATGTTTTGCTTTTCGTGATTGTGTGATAGTTTGAGACCTGCACCACTGTATTACTTCAATTTTCAAGGACAAGAAGTAATAGTTTTTTTTTTCGTGTGTGATGTAGAATCATTATGTGGAGGCAGAAGACTTGGTATGTTTGCTGTGAAAAATATCTACAGTTGTCTCATGGCATTCTCTGAGATCAAAATCACAGAATCCAATAGCAAATCTTCCTGTAGCTTTGAAATAATCCAGTCCTCTTCCAATTTTTATGATCCAGCCATTATTGAACCTGAAAGAAAAAATTAAGTACTCATGAGGTGTTTGTTATATCACGATTAGATTTTGATTTGACAAAGTGTAGTATTTTGATTAACCACATATATCTATGTAAATGTCAGCTTTGTATTCACAAAAAGCGTAATACAGGTGAAAAAGTTTGCTTACATTGAAGATACTTTATTTGAAAAACATATTTAATTGTCGAACAAACTAAGGTGGTTTAAAGTTGAGGGGTTGTCAGACACGCACACACTGGAATTCTAAGAGCTGATAACAACGCATGCTAAAAATGCAAAAGCTTATGGGTAGATCCTTGTCTGTAAACAATGAAACGCTATGGTCGTCTGACGCATGCACAGGTTGATGACTTCCACACTTTAATAAAAAATAAGTTCATCGACCAAAAAAAAAAAAAAAATGAACAAAAACAACACATTTTATTTATCACATAAGTATGACTTATTGTTTAGTTTTTTCATTGAAATTAATGTTTCTAATGTACATGGATTTACCTGTACATATACTGGTTACAGTATTTTGCATCAAACTAATACTACAAAAACAACAGATTTTTATCTAAATGCATTTTCAAACAAAATGCACACAGTTTTACAACATCTCTTATGGTTATGTAATCATTTATCATATCATGGACCTTAGAAAACAAGGTCTATGATCATATTACCTGCTGAAAACCTCCATGAAAAGCCAACAGATATAGAATGGAATCAGCAGACAATGTTTTTATATTAAAGAGCGGTAGTCGTCTTGCCACACATGCGCGAGATATAGAGACCTACCTGATTTCTCTATCATGTAGTGATGTTGTGTAGTTAATCTCCAGCGTAATTTCATATTTCATTAAACTTTCCACCAATTCATTGAGTCTACTTTTCTGTTGTTGAAAATTCACCTGTGAAACAGGAATAGAGTGATTCATGTCAAAGAGAATCATTCTGAAGAATATGGTCATCTAACGCTTTGAGAGCCAGATATTTTTCCCGCCCAAACCTTAGTGCAAATATTTTCACATATGCTAAAATTTTCAGTAAATTTATTTTGGAACACACAGACAGTTTTAGATATTATTTTTTAGTTTTTAATCCATTTGAAACTTTTTTTGTCAATTTTTATGAACATTTCACGTGGGGTTCAGACTATACAAAATCATTTCGTAGATGATTGATAATGGTGCTCAAAGCGTTAGAAATGCCTCTTACCTCATCAGGACCAGTAACCAGACTGATTTTACGAACTCTAGCGGGTGGTATCACCAACAATTCACAGAACCTAAGAAAATTGTAAATCTGATGAGTGTTTCGGATGTAAGGATCTTCGACTTGTACTTCTGTTAAAAACTCGTCAATAAATTTACTGAAAACTGTTTTATAGCTGTGACCAGTGGAACCTTTAGCGATGTGGTATTGTTCATGGTACTGTCCAGCTGTAATACAAATAACTTTATTAATATTGTAGCAAGATAATCCTTCTCTGAATTAAACAAACACACTGACTTCATATATTTTGTCAATTTAGCAATCAGCATCGAAATTATGTTCAATGCCTAAATCAAGAAATAGGACTGCAATTCCCGGGTCCCGAGTTAGCGTCAGATGTGATTAAATTCTATTTGTGCATGCGTAACCTACCTAGTAACAGGCGAGGGTAGGGCAAAAATATAAAAAGTCAAAAAAGCACCGGTAGACATGCAACTGCATCAGTGACCAAGACCAAAAATGCGTCTAAGCACTGTTATGGTAATTAGCAATTCATGCAAAAAACAAAACAAAATGGGCACTTGTCAGCCATTGCATCTAAAATTCTTGTTTATCAGCAAATTTGACTAAAAGTGACTCAGTCATGTCTGATAAACAGTTGCAGGTTATAGTACCATTGCTAAATTATTGAATGGTCACAGTACATTATCAATAAAATTACATGTATACCAAGTCTTTTACCTGTCTTCACATCTTCTATATGTTGTTTCAATTTTTCAGCCCGTGTCATATAGTCATTTATCCTTTCTCTCATAGATTTACATTTGACCTCATTTTGAGTTACTGAAATGAAAAAAAATGGATAGTATGTTACAGTTGTTGAGTGTTTGAATATATTTTACACACATTGTATACATCTCAGGGGAATCCATCAAACAAGTTTAATTATGCATGGGTTGTTGTAGATAAAATTATTTCACAAACATTTTGGTAATTACTCAATCTGAGTATCTGCCATACATCAATAATACTGTAAATGCAATAATTTTCACTGAAACTTATTCTATAACAATTTTGAGAATATTCGCAAGGTTTTTAATTTTTGATTTTCCAATGAAATAATAATTTAAATTTTAATTGAAAATGAACACATGGATTTAATTTCACTTATCAGTGAAAATAGCAAAATTAAAACCCTGTGAATAATTAATACGTCTACAGTATTCATAAGAACAATGCTGTTACAGCAAGTCTCAGAAGTATTGGGGCAGCCAATTTGCAAACTCGCTAGCGATTGGCTAACTGTTTTGGTTTTGACTGAACGGTTGGCTTTCGAATCTCATTGGCGACATCCTGTGGTCACACCTACTTTGAGTGAATCCATATAACAGTAGGGAACGGTTGTCATAAAGTTGGATGGTGATTTCGCTTTCAAATATACCAGGGAAAGTGTTCTATTTTCTCCGGGTAATGAGGTGTTTGTATACAAGGGATTGTCTACGCAAAACGATCAAATTTTATAAGCGGTTGGTTTAATGTTACCCCAACGAATTGTTTGGATGTGAACATTTATTTTCTCTCTCATTTGTAGGAAACTGTTTCTCAACTTGTCTCTTTATATAGTTTCAATCAGTGTTCAAGATGGCTACCTACATATAGTAAATATCGATGGATTAATCGCATTTATCATATTATCACTTGTACGTCAGCTGACCGTGGCCATTCTCAGGCAGACCAGTGAAACTACTTTCACATTATCATGCCTCGCAAAGCAAATCATTCAAGGGAATCCAAACACGTACTAGGCTACGTAAAAGCATTCTATGCTCCCTAATGCAATATAGACTCACCCAAAGTGGACCCGACCACGAGTCAGCGCAAGCGAGATTGGCTGCCCCTACTTCTGAGAATTGCTGTTAACTAGGTGACTTGTTGGATATTATCAGTTTTAAAGAATTAATTTATTGTCTTGTTACAGTTGTATAATCTGATTTATTTTGTTTGTAGCCTTTGTCATATGAAGTACTTTATGACATATACCAACTGCTACAATTAATTCGCAAAACATCTGAGTCAGTTTTGCAAA
Organism: Saccoglossus kowalevskii; assembly: GCF_978046115.1. Taxonomy (NCBI): domain Eukaryota; kingdom Metazoa; phylum Hemichordata; class Enteropneusta; family Harrimaniidae; genus Saccoglossus; species Saccoglossus kowalevskii. Next base: position 11,995,504 of record NC_140644.1, on the reverse strand, counting down.
TTTCTTACAAATGACTAAGAATTTCTGACATTTTTGATTTATTTGTGATTGAGTGTTCACTTCATAGGACATCATAAAGTCAAAGCAAATCTCACGCAAGATTTCACAATCAATAATTTAAATGCAGCTTTCATAATTAAATAAATTTGATGTGAAGTATTCCCATAAGATCAGTCTTATCATGTTTTCCCTAATCTGAATTTATAATGGTAACCCTTGAAATGCAGCTACAAATGTTCCAAAAAAAAGATTTTAGTATGCAAATTGTACTTAAGCGAGGTGAATCGATTCATGGTGCTCCACAAAATCACTCTTTTTGAAAATCAAAATGTGTGTGTGTTTACAAGTTGGGTGAGATTTAACCATAATTTACACCTAAAAATAACAAGAAAGCATGTTTTAAACAGTCAATAGGTAACCCTTTTCATCTCCTAAGGGGGGTGTTAAAGGACGGTAGTTGTCACGCCACGCATGCGCGAGATATATGGGTCTCATATAAACAAAGATGGCGACTTTGACTGTTGTGCAGTTCAACAAGTACAAATTGAGACATTACGAAGCTTTAATTAGGTATTCTTTATTTGGTTCAGTTGGAAGGTATCGAAGGAGTCATCGGCGGTAATTAGTGAAGTCCCAGGTAAAATCTCATACTTGTGATTTCCATTAGAAGAGCGCATTGGATTGTGGGAAAATCAATGTTTATCAACACAGATGTCGCACATGCGTAGCGCGACGACTACTGCCCTTTAAGTGTTTATAAATAAACATACAAGTGCTCAAAATAACTTTCAATCACGCATGTGCATTCAAGTGAACTTCAAACAAACATATTTCATACATCTTAGAATATTTGTGTTTAGCATGTTCCAAAGTGGGATTCTAAACCACATGAAATGATTCTAATACTGTAGCAGACCATAAATGGTAAAATTTAGTAAATATTGTTGTAGATTCAGGCTTGAATTCACTTCTAGGGAGCTTCTTTGTATACTGTGTGAAGCCTAGGTCGAGGCTCAGGTGTGTTGGAAAGGAAGGAGGAAGAGAAGAGGGTGGAGGAGGAGAAGAGGGAAGAGGAAGAGAGGGGGAAGATGAGGTGTTCAAAAAGGGAGATGATGGAATTTATTCACCTTTCATTACTTGCATTAGTAATTGTATCCCCTCTCTATAGCACGCCAAGGCTTCAGTAAATCTACCACCAGTATCAAACTCTACTGCATTCTTTAAAACACTTATGGTAGCAATGGCAGACCTTTCATATGCAAATGAGATATGCAAATTTTTTTTCTTGTAAATGCAGTAGTTGAAGGTGAGTAATGATATAACTAACACAATGACATCATTATTTAAAAGGAAAAGATGTGACAGCATTGGTTCGTGAACAACCCTTGGACTACCAAAACATCAAAAACAGAGAAAAAGTGACATCAATAGGGAATTCATCAGTGCATATAAAAACAATAATTTTCAGCTGATCAACACACTCACTGGTGACTACCATTGTAAAACGTAACAAGGCATCAATACATTACGTTCTTCCGGGTCTGGGGTCAAGGGTTAACAGCAGCCAATAGCACTGCAGAATTAGAGAACTTACCTTTCTGCAATACAGGACAGCAAAAGATGCCTTAATTTCACCAAATCTTTATATTTTAAATACAATTCACATTATTTACATGTTCTAAGAGCTGAAATAAATTGGAAAGTATATAATTAATGTTCATATCATTCCAAATATCTTTGTCTGAACTAATAAAGTCAATAATATTTGCAGAGTCATAAAAATCAATAAATTTTTAAATTTATGGAGGGTTTTGTCATTTTATGATATATACCAAACAAAGGTCACAAACAAATACTGAAAAATACCTTATTTTCACTGGAATTTATTTTCGCTGAAAACAGTTTTCAGGCATTATGTGTGGATCTCATATTCACTGTGTTGTAGCAAGACCCAATGTAAAGTATAGGAAAAATAGCAATTTCACTGCAATTTATTTTAGCGAGAAAATGCTTTCATTGTAAATAGTGAAAATAAAATCCATTTGAAAATAAGTATTCCACAGTATTTTATTGTACTTTTTATATTTCTTAACATTTTCAAGAAGTGCAATGTGCAAAGTTAAATAAATATATATATATAACATAGTGTCATTTTTGTTATTAACTTTAGTATATACATACACACAAATCAAAAACACAGTGAAACTTGTGTAAAGTAGAACAGTAGATAATGTTTACAATTTCGTAAACATATTTCTCAATCCCACAAGTATTCAGCAGAGACAGGTTATTGATTTCATTGTATTAAGTATTCATTAGTTAATATTTATTTTTTATACTTTAGGTGTGACATTAGATGTGTACACATATTATGCCGATTGAGAGTTACCTATCTTAATAATCTGCTTGAATGACAATTTTAAGAGACCCATCCTTATAATCGTCTTGTAGTTGATAGGTATAAATTGCATCATACTTCTCGTATTTTATGTTATACCAAGTACCAAAACCTGGCACAACATTAATTACTTGTCCCCTATATATTTCACCATCAGAGAATGTGTGATCTATGGTCTTCCCAACTAGCAGTGGTGTTCTATAATCCTTTGACTCAGCGGTGTGTTCATCAGAACAGGCTTCTGTAATTAACTGCTGAACACATTCTGTAAGTTCTTTGATGTTTTTTGGGGCATATTTCCCACTTGGCTGTTTTTGGGAAAGATTGTAAAGTTGAGTATTGGAGGGAGTTTGCTGGAGTACTGTCTTTCTAAATTTCAGCTGTGCTGTTAATGCCGATCTTTTTTCTTTTATTGTTGGAATTTCCTCCAGTTTATGAATGACCTCATCTGTGGTCTGCCACAGACCAAAATATATCATTTGATCACTGATTTTTGTCTTCTCTTTTAACTGCTTTTTCTTTTTACCTTCAATTTCACATTGTTTCTTTTTAAGTGCCTGTAGGCGATGAGACCTTATTTCGGCACATCTCTGTTTAAACTTCTCTCTTATCCTTCTGCCATTCTTTTTTGATGAGGAAAGGAGATTGTCTCTCTCCTGTTGAGGTAAAGATTTTAGCCAATCCCCTGTCTGATTTACGGAATACATTACAAATGCCTCATTGGCCAGGGTGCTGGCATTAGGTCTGTACCTTAACAGGAAATCAACAATGCCAAAGATGAATTCTGGCAGCTTGTTGGTTGACTGCACTGACTTGGTCGTACTTGTGAGGCTATCTGTTGGCTGGTAAAAATTTCCACCAGGTAGTTGATCACGAACTGCTCGTTGTAATAACACAGACAACCCCACAAAGATGGACTGCGCAAGAGGTATGGCAATTTCATCCACGGTGGTATTTTCCTCCACAAGGCTGTCATATATTGCATCTTTGTATACCAGATCTTCAGCAAATGGATGGTCTTTTGCCTGGAGGAAATCGGTGGCATCTTCTGACGCACGCGTAAAAAACTCCAGTAGTTGGCTGTAGCTGTTATTTAACTCCATAATATGCCTGCTGCCTTCAATAATTCGCCAGAAAGGGCCAGTTACCAATTTGTCGATGATACCCAGTACTTTAACACCAGCCATGTGTAGTGGATCTTTAATACTGAGTAGAAGGGCTTTCTGGAGACCATTGGAGGCACCATGTACATCTTCGAAGAAGGTGATAATATGTTGACGATGGTAATACACGCGTGCAGCCAGAAGAAAGATGACGTTGAAACGATTTCCTCTAAATGTGTGCAAATAATTTCTGTGCTCTGTGGAAGACAGGAAGCTGGTAAAATCAGCATATGCCCCAGATCTTTCATCCCCACCTCTTGCAAGGCATTTGCAGGCCATCCTTACCAAGTTCAGTGCACCAGTATCTTGGAATCCATGGATGGATCTGTCACTGCTCTGATCTTCATTGATGGAATGTGTTGTTTCAAATTTCTGGATGATCTCTGATGAACAATCTGCAAAGTTGACAAGTAGGTGTAAACCGCAAAAGAAGTTATTCATCTTCGAGTACGCCTCCTGCTCATCATGACTCATGTTGTCCCAGTTAGATATTACCTCTGGTAGAACTTCTTTTCGGTATAACTCCAACAAGTCGTTGAATGCCACGTTGGTCTTGGCACGATCACTCATGGTGTTCGTAATATGACTTAGGATTATCTTGCCTACTTCACTTGTTGATGCTTCACTGATGTCCATCAGGATCATCTGGAAGGTTCGGAGCAGGGAGTGTGATGATTTATTCTCCATCTCACGTAATCCAAGTACGTAAGTCTTTTGCTCATCAGTAACTACATAGGTGTTATAGCTGTGGCCAAATTTGCGTGTCTCATCTTGATAGAGACACGTATCCATGGCAGGTGGTAGAGTAGCAGCAATATGTTTGTGGCAAACAGACAATCTCGAGTCCATGATGTTGTCTATTGTTCTTCTCGCTGGTAATTTATTTGCCTGTTTGCCACACAATAATAAAACTTCAGTTATGACATCACTTATCTTGCCACATTTAATTTGCCTAAATTCATCACGCACTGCATGAGTGCAGGGGTGTATGTTTTTGATAGCTCGTCGTAAATAGGCACGGTCTCCTCTTCCAAAATTGATTGATAATAATCTCTTTCTTGTATGACTTCTGTGATTTTTTGCCGTAATTCTCGTACTACTGCATTGTTTTTTTCACTTTCCTTTTTGCTATTCTCGAAATGCATCTCCACTATAGAAATTGCTTTCTTCAATCGGTGATTTTCTGAAATTAAATGCTGATTTTTGTTTTTCAAAAATATATTGTTTGTAACTCTTATGGCATACATTTTTGCCTTTCTTTGGATACTTTGGCTGACTGTTGCTTTTTTTTTCAATGATGAAACTTTTTTTTGGGCTCTTGTCAATTTTCTTTGTAACTGACGTTTCTCTTGAGTTTTGTTTTTCATGAGACTTCTTTTGCTGTCGAGCTGCACTTGCAGCTTCTTTTGCTGCTGCTGCATTTTTTTCAGTTTACATTCAGTACTATGTTCAATTTCATGAATATCTTTGGCTAAGTCATCCACAACACATCTCGGGACGAGATCAGATGACCTACTTGCTTTGACTTTGGGGTCTGAATGGTAAACAGGAATGGAAAAGTTACCTCTCAAAAATGCAGTTCTTTTTTCCCCTTTTAGTTTAGTTACATCCTTTTTAAGTTTGTAGAGCTTCGATTTTAATGCTGGGCCATTGATGGAGTTTGGTGTGATGCCATGATCAGAAAATTTGGCCACCAATGTTTCAGTAACTGTTTTGTTGGCTTCTTTGGATGCCAAACCACCTTTGAAAAGTTCCATAGCAACTTCTTTTGTAAGGTTAGCCATTTTAATACAAAAAATAAAATAAAACCACCAACTCACCAATCCAGATATATGTTTTGAAGTGTTATGGTGTGTTAGCTGCAAGCAAAGCCAAAAAATAACATTAGTCATTTTATTTCCGGTTCATGGCCAAAACAAAATCAAATTCATGTGTACTTTTTTAATTTACTTTTATTTTATTTCTGATCATTGGTTCTTGAAATAATAGTTGAATACTTTGGGTAAAAAGTACATTAGTCCAGACAATTTGTATCAAATAATATTGGGAAAATACTTTATTTAGGCAGTGGAAAACAACACAAGAACATTCAGCTACTTGTCTTTTTTGTAAATTAAAAATCTGATTCGGTTTGGGTTTCAATTCCCGAAAAATCAGAGGAATCACTGGCAAATGTTATTAAACCAACATTAGAGGTTAAATAAAACTTTTTAAAATGAAAGTAAAAAGTTGGAATTTTATCCAGAATAACAAAATAATTGTACTTTACAAATGACTCAATGCCATGTGCAATGTGCACAATAGACACTGGATCATCATTATCATAATTCTCCAAATCCTCCATTATCAACAGGTCAATGTTTTTGTCAAAGTTACGACAAATTATATCTTCAGTTCTGTTCAGAACAATGTCCCACATCGAGCTTTGCAGAAGTTTCTTGATGTAATACACCAATTTTACCTCTTCAGGATTCTTTATCAGGACATATTTGTCCAAGTGATATTCAATTTGATGTAGGCGCAAAGTTGGAGGAAAGAACCCGTGTTGCATGGATAACTTCAGAGTTACGATGTTTGCCATATTAAAGATTCCTGGAAACAATTGTAAGTTGTGCTCCAGATAACCAATTCATTTTAGTACATTCATTTCAATATCCCCTCCAGATGGCCAGGAAATTGCTTTTACATGTCATGATCCAAAGTGTTCAATATTTTAAAGTGATTTACACTAGTCAGACTTACCTTGTTCAGAGATGCTTTGTCACAAAAGGTAGAAACAAATAAACTCAATACTACTGTATATTACTTCATCAAAGACCTGTAAAAATTTTTAAAATACAGTTGATAAAGTATAAAAAAAATTACACCGTAGATCCCATGTTAGCTCATACTAAGAACACTTATTATGTCATTTTAAAACATGTATGGGACAATCAAACTAGCTTTTTACGTTTTCTCCACATTTCTTGAAAAACACGAAAAAAAGACCCATTTGTACAAACGATCGCAATGACCCCTAGGAATATACATAATGATTACAGGCTATATACCTGTTCAAACCGGATGTACTAACTCATCATCAAGTACAGTGACTATTTCATCATTTCAAATGGCAAGTTCACTACAAAAACCATGATTGAAAATTCCTAAACACATTGGTATTACAACCTTATATACTAAATATATCTACAAAGAAAGCTGTTGAAAAATACCCACTCGGAATAACGCACGATACTGCAGGAAGTGAAACTTGATCCACATACAAGAATGTGACCTGATAAGCAGAGGTCAGGCAAACAGCGCCCTCGTTAGTTTGTTGCCATTGCTACTTATGGCGGAAGCCTCAATGCCACTAGCACCAGCCATAGCAGATATGAAGCCTGCAACCTACTATTTACTTCTTAGATGTTTGATGGTGATATACTGCATCCTACACTGGTCATTATTTGTATACACTATACAGTGCAGAGAGTATGCTGCAATAAATCAGTCTTCGTACCTACTGAAATGAAGTGCGCCCTCAATAAAACACGGAAGTGGTTTTCTACTGGCTGGAGGAAAGCATTACTCGAGCACGAACGATTACACGGTTGCTAACAAACATAGCAACGGATCTAGAGTCCAGCAGGATCAAAAGATCGACTCGTCGGATCAGTCAGTGGGTATTTCGAAAATATGTCTTTGTTACCGAGAGAGGTTTTAAAGTGGCTTCAGAGTTTAGACTTGAGCTTTCCGGTGAGGAATGTTAGAAGGTGGGTATTTTTGGATCGTAATCGCTAACCGCAATGTTGTGGTTTTTCAAATTTTGAGCTGACGATGTTGCTTGGCCATTAGCTACACTTACCTTTGATAGACGGTTCTGTTCGTTCAGTTGTCTGTGTTATGTACATAAATTAAGGCCACATACTAGTACATGTAGTTACAGCTAGCTGGCTTTGTCGACATGTTCTAAAAACACACACCTCCATATACATGCACTCGATCTAAGAGTTTCCCATCTAAAAAAATGAGATGTTGTCAATTTAAGCGCCAACAACTTGTGAGGGTATTAAAAGAGACAACAAAAATCCACAACGACTATATAATGTTAGAAAATTGGAAAAAGCGTGAATAAAAAAAAATGGCACCGGGCTAAAAATAATTGAAAAATATGAACTCCTCCAGCCTCTCCTCATACTTAAAATAATAATAATAATAATTTCATTTATTACATCATAATGAAAGTTAACAAATCATTTTTGGCTGTTATGTAATAAATTTAAAAAAAAAAAACGTTAAAAATAAAAATTAAAGAAAATTAAGATAAATGCAGTTTAAAATGGCAAATTAGCCTGAGATAGTTTATGTGTCATGTTTCTTGAAACAAAGTTTGAAGTATTTAGTCACATGCTTAATTAATTTATGTTCTTTTGTATTAATAATAGTTTTGAATTTGTTTATATTGTTTTCTGATTGAAAAGTATGAAGTACATTCGTGAATTCTGTATAAAGTATTTTTCTTTCAGCATTATAAAAATGGGTAGGTAACCCTTAATTATAACAACAAAGCTATGCTAATAACAAATACACAAATCACAGAGGGACTGTGCACAAATGTATGATACTACAAGGTTATAGCGTTACAGTATTATCATTGAAAAAAACCTTAGTATCATACAACTTTCTGGCTGATAGTAATAATAAAAATACGTCAAGTCAATCACTCCCACCATATTCTTCCTGTGTCCAATCCGATGTTCGATGCATGGTCATGTAATATTGATGTTTATCCCTCTACTGCAATGTTCAGCAGCACATTGTCACACATTGTTCATTTTCACTTGCTAAACAACATTCAATAATGTAAATGTTAATTTCCAATACTGTAAAATACTTTATTTTCGCTTGGAATTAACTTTCGCTGAAGGAATGATTCAGTGAAAATAAAATCCAGCAAATATACCTTTTTTCCTATATTTTGCATTCATCTCGTCAAAAATCAGTGAAAATAAATTCCATACAAAACACCTAAAACATCTTTTCAGCGAAAATTAATTCCAGCTAAAATAAAGTATTTTACAGTATTAGAAAATTGGTACATAATAAGAGCCACTATCAAAGATTACAGTACCCATGTTTCACTTTCACATCTGTTAATATATTTCAGAGATTTCTCCAATGGCTTTCTCATAGCCGAAATATTTTCCTGGTATTTCCAACAGGACATTCAGATGCATTCATATGACAATGGAAAGTCACTGCCAACAAAACTTGGAAACTGGTCACAGTTAGAAAGGGTAAGTCTCTGATCATGTGAATGACAACAATATTTTTTTACCTTTGAAAGCAAACAACTGGTTCTTGCCAACCATGACTGCACATGTGGGAAAAATGTGAACAATTGTGTCCACTGAGCGATACCAGGGTATGTCAATGTATTCTATAATGGCTGTGGTGAAAGCTGATAACTTTAACAATTTATTATGAAGTAAGAAAAACATAACATACTTGATTGAATACAGCGCAAACTAAGTGATTGAGTTATCATTAAGGTGTACTGGTATATTGTATATGACTATTTTTTTTTTTTATTTGTAGTTTTTCAAACGAGAAGGTCTAGACATCCCACATGAATTAGTTGATGGTACAATTCACTGTAAACCAGATGCTGCAGAACTATTAGTCCAGCTTATCTACACAAAACTAACAAATAGAACGTAAGTACTCACATAAAACAAATGATTTAGGAATTTACAATAGATTTTTCCAGGAAGTCACTCCATCAAACGGCAAAACGTTTTTGTGATGTGAATGGGTATAAGTAATGCAGTTGGCAGTGATATATCTATGGCCAATAATGTGTTTTTTTTAGGAAGTTTTGCTAACACAGTCCCTCTTCTAAACAACTGCAAAATGTCATCTACTGTAGACTACTTTCTTTTATTTCATCAGTGAAACTGAAATCCAGTGAAAATACTATATTTCACATTCAACTCATCAAAAATCAGTGAAAATAAACTTCATACAAAACAGCCCAAATGTCTTTTCAGCTAAAATGAAGTATTTCACAGTACATCATTTTAATGTCACAGAAGTGTTTTGTTGCCAGCATGAGTGACTTATAACAATGGTGTATACAATTGCATTATTGTTTTGTATTGCTTGTGAAATTAATATCGTTTTTTAACAATGATATTTCAGGATAAAAAGAGTTCAGTTAGACCACGAAATTGACTTCACGGACAGAGCTTATCAGGTGAAGCTACCCCTGCATGCAAGAAGCACAGCTTCACAGTCGGTGAAAAACAACTTGAAAATTACAGAATTCAGCACAGAACCTAACCTGATTACTTGTCAACAGAAGGTAAAAAAAAAAAGTAGAAACGTTTTATATTCCTTTTACCTATACAGTGTATTGCATAGACGATGGGAAGTCGTAAGAGTTGTTTCTTATTCATAGTCCAGCATCAAAGAGTTGGGCATTTAGTTGGCTTTTTAATTTTTTGCAAAATTTTTTACATACAAAAATTGTGGTGACAAAATGACAGTATTGAATAGGAATAAACATTGCTTTATGTATAGCGTGTTCAGGTATAAATAATAATTTTCAAATATGTTTCTGTTCTTTTTTTCACTAGGCTCAAAATATAATAGACAGACATATTCAACATCGACGAGAAGAACGTTATGAGGAACCTGAACGGTTTGATATGAAACCAACTCTAGGACAAATGAGTCCACGCAAAGTACCACCACCAACTAACTACAGTGAAGAGGATGCTGAATGCAAAGATGCGGTCAAACCTGCACAACTAATCAAAAAACCAACTCCTACACCACCAACAAGTAAGCCATTTGGTGATTATGAATTTGAAAAAAATTACTGTTTGTTATATTAGTACAAAGGCGACTATATAATAACAGAAGACGAATGTTCATGCATCTTGCTTGTGAATCGAGGATTACCGCAAAATTTCATAGAAGTAAAAACATTTTGTGATCTTTAAAACGACAAGTCACCAAGACTTCTGTAAAATTTTATCTTCACAAATGTTTTATCAAATCGCAAAAAACGATTGCGCCAAAAACAATATGATTTACAATAATGTATGGTCTTGTCAATTTCTGTACGTGTACTAGTATGTAGTTTGAGAATGTCTGCGGACATCAATAGAGGGTGTTATTTGTTAAATCCGTAGCATTAACCCAAGGGTTGACAAGGCAATGAGAAATGCAGAACAAAGTACACTCACCCACTAATGTTATGGGTAATAACTTGTATATCACTCAACTGCAGCAATACTTTAATACATAGATCTTCTCTTCTTTTACAGAAGCCAGAGTTAGCGAACCACCAAGCAGGGAACATAGTATGGTACAGTTCAAAGAAATCAATGTCAAACAACTCGATCAGAATTCACAACATTCAATGAGATTATCGGCTTCAAGTTCACGTGAATCAAGACCAGCTCTTGAAGGATATTAACAAAATATTTACATAAAAACAAAAGAATAAAAAAAACAAACATCTGAGGCAGTGCTGCAATTCTCTTCTCCAAGCAACCCAGCATGAAAGCTTGTACATTTCAGTTTAATCACAATAAATATGGAATTGCCAAATATTGTGGTTGTCAGAATGTTTGATTTAAACAGATAAAGTATTTATTGTATATAGCGCATTATCAGCTGTTGAGTAATCTCATGAAATATTCAATGTACATTTGTACTGTCATATTTGTTTATGTTTGTAAAATCTATTTTTTGATGGAACTAGAAGTTGTGAAAGTCATTCAACTTTATTTGACTTGATGTCTCTTGTGTGTATATTTTACATTTGAATGAATAAATAAAATTTATAAATACATATTTAATTTGAAGGAGAATTTGTGTAAAATGTGAAATACAGATTTATGATTCAAAGTGCATCTTGTACAAGCAAGCAAGCTTTGATGAGTTATTGAGCACACTGGATTTGCTAAAAAAACACACCAAGGACAAGATTGTATAAATATAATCAATATTCATAATTTAATTCTTTTAATTTTCTTTAAAATACATTGACATATATTTATATCTACAAGGTTTGGACTTCTGCAGAAACGCATCATTATAAGTGTTTGGACTAAGTTAAAACAACTATCGGTATCGCGGTATTCTGTTATAAGTGTTTCATGACAAACACAAATCAGGTCAGAGACTCATAGTTGCGATAAAACCAAGTGTACATACTATTTTAAAGTACTAAACATGTACTATGTTGCATGACTCAAAAAAAGGAGGGGGAGAACCAATCGATTTGTAAAGATATGGCAAATTCCATAGTTTGTCTTATACTAATGCCTGAGCAATAGAAAGTGATCTCAAGTTCTCACAGAATGCAGATAAATTTAATGTTCTTTTTTTGCATTCAAAGAACATTTTTTATACATGTGCATATTGGTTGACAAAGAGATTTGAACTTGTGGGCCTTATAAATATTGCATGAAATGAATAAATGACAATATTGACATAATTATAGTCACTTTTTTATCAAATCTGCTCTCATCAAATCATTTAAACACTGCCCTCAATGTGTTGAATAAACATGTACTGAAATAATTTGACGAAACAAATGGATCCACTAAAAGCACGCTCATTCTGATGGCTACAACATGTATCATATTTGGTGGCATGAAGTTGACTGATCATAATTTCTTTAGAATTTAACAAAAATGTGAAAATAGCAAAGAGCAAATAAAAAGTGGGAGGACTTGACTTCATTCCTATGGTAACAATGATTGTGATTTCTTATTCAAGTGGCCATTTTGAATTAAAAATTGGTCAAAATGCATGATTAAACTTCATCTATCAAAACAAGATCTGATACCCAAAGTTTTTTCTTCAAACTTTAAAACAGCCAGTCACCGGGCACAAAACTGCACATGTATCTAAAAAGCTGTTTTTTTTACATAGCAATATAAGAAAAATGTCTAAAAAATGAAAATAATCATAAAAATAAAATATAGATCATAAAAAAAAAATAATAGTTGGACGGTGTGATAGAATTACATTACAAAACATTGTAAAAGATAACATGTTACAAATAGAAAGAATTTACGATGCCAATAAATTGATGGCATAGAGTATATATATAAAAATTAAGAGTATATGGTGCACAAAATTGTAAAGCCTCATTTTTGAATAGTATGTAAATTATACAGTGAAGAAAGTAAATAATTTTTGGGAAACATACCCTATTTGCTACATAGAAACTACATAAAAGCAAACAGCAACTTTTCTCCATATATTTATTTCGAATGCTATTTGTCATTGAGTTATTAAGCATTAAATTGTGTTGCCATGCCAATAAAAATCATCAAATCATATTTATTTTGTATGAAACTTAACTGTGAATCTCTTACGCCATGCGTTAACATATGAATCACAGCCGGATGGACACACAGGATCTCTGAGATTTTGGGGCTTTGTTTCACTTGCCAGATGTCAACACCCCCCCCCCCCCAGTAGATTCTAGTGAAGGAATCCAGCTATTTTGTTGGCACCATGGTTGAATTTAAAGTTCAGACAATTTCTTAATTGCTGATGATCTGGGTTTGGTACAGAAATTAAGATTGGACTATTTCCTGATGGGTTTGATTTAACCTAAAATGGATTGATTAGAGCTCCTGAACCCAATGGAGAGAATGGGTTCACCTTCGCCCACATGAGCGCATCGTTTAATGATATAGCTTGTCTACCATCTTCCAAGAAGAACGCCGGGCCCTGGAAAAAAACAAAACAAAACAAGACTTTAGTCACCAGGTTTTATCTTTATGTAGGACATCAAGTATGCTAAACTAAAAGCCACTGAGTATAGAACAAGTATATACTGTAAGAAATGGTCATTATTCCCTGCACTCTTTGATCCCCTAGCTAGGTAATAAATCTCTCTATTAAATTATGGGGCATCCCTAGTTTGATACATGTAATCAATCTCTCAATCATAACATTTACTGTGACCTATAATAAATACATATAAATATAGACCCTATAGCTAGATGCAATATGCCATATACTGTAGTAAATTATTAACTTGAACTCTTTTGCCAATTAGATAGGAATATTAAATTCTATATCTGAAATTTATTGCTAGTTATAGACCCCCTAGCTAGGTACAATAAATTCTATACCTGAATTCGATTGCCAGTTATAGACCCCCTAGCTAGGTACAATAAATTCTATACCTGAATTTGATTGCCAGTTATATACCCCCTAGCTAGGTATAATAAATTCTATACCTGAATTTGATTGCTAGTTATAGACCCCCTAGCTAGGTACAATAAATTCTATACCTGAATTTTATTGCCAGTTATATACACCCTAGCTAGGTATAATAAATTCTATACCTGAATTTGATTGCTAGTTATAGACCCCCTAGCTAAGTACAATAAATTCTATACCTGAATTTGATTGCCAGTTAGAGACCCCCTAGCTAGGTACAATAAATTCTATACCTGAATTTGATTGCCAGTTATACACCCCCTAGTCAAGTACAATCAATTCTATACCTGAATTTGATTGCCAGTTATACACCCCTAGCTAGGTACAATAAATTCTATACCTGAATTCGATTGCCAGTTATAGACCCCCTAGCTAGGTACAATAAATTCTATACCTGAATTTGATTGCCAGTTATAGACCCCCTAGCTAGGTACAATAAATTCTATACCTGAATTTTATTGCCAGTTATATACCCCCTAGCTAGGTATAATAAATTCTATACCTGAATTTGATTGCTAGTTATAGACCCCCTAGCTAGGTACAATAAATTCTATACCTGAATTCGATTGCCAGTTATAGACCCCCTAGCTAGGTACAATAAATTCTATACCTGAATTCGATTGCCTGTTAGATACGATGAATGCACATCAGAATGGCTTGGGAGGTGAGATCCTGTCACTAAATCACAGCCAATACCAACACTGCATGTCAATGATTCAGTTCTCTCTAGGATGGTTGCATATAACCGTTTCTGTTCTTCGCTTGGGTTTTGTTTGTTATGACAAACAGAGCTGCAGATATAAAATATTGGAAATTTCAATTGTTTGGTTAAAGCCAAAGTGGCATTACACTACATTGAGTTCAATACGGGTCCCACACAGCGTAATACTACATACATTAAGTATGAATTTGAGTGTGTGCTGACCAGTAAATACTATGTCATGTATTATATCAAGGTATTACTTTATTTATAAGCAAAATAGATTCATACTTTCATATTTTCAACATTTTAGTAATACAGATTTATAAACATATCAGCTTATGAACTGTCAGATCATAACATATAATAACGTGTTCACAAAAACAAAAGAAGTGACAACATTTCGGAAACTACCCGTAAAAATAGAAGCAGTTTACACGATCATCATCCAATGAATATACAGTACTTTACAGTCTATTATTCTCACCTATTTACAATTGGTAGTTTATGTGCTCTCCATGCATCAAGTTCTGCACTGATTTGTTTTTCTGAAAACAGCAAATCAACAGAATCTCTCGTACAAAATAATCTGAAATATATGCAAAACAAATTATTATTATTATTATTATTATTACTATTATTATTATTATTATACATCTGTCATCGTAACGCCTTAATTTACAGCGTGCCGTAATTTTACTCAGACAGTACGTAGTCGCATCAACCCTCCACTGCTTGGAGGTCAATACTCCCACTGTAATGTCTTTGTGCATACTTTGCAGTATCCTCGTATACGTAATATCATATTCACTTACAAAAATTATTACATAATACATGTAATTGTTTCTTCTGTGAATTGTATTGCGGATTTATCTTAGGAAAAATGATGAGGTTGCCATTTCATCAATATTGCTGAGCTTATCCTGCCAATCGTCATGGTTACTTTCTGATGTTATTGCAAAATTCATATTTTTCAACAATTGTATCATGGATTATTCATTCCTATTTCCTACTCAGGAAAATAAAATACAGCAACAGAAAACACAAAATATATCGTATGAAGACATTTCATCTATCGATTCACACTGTCTCAGGATGGATTAATCATTTGTCATTCACTGTAAGATTGAGTTATGCACAAAATCAAACAGGAGAAACAAATCTCAAAGCGTTGTGTGGCATTCAATAAAAGCAGACATATTTAGGATGTACTTTCACATTTAACCTTTTCACCACCAGTTCCATCCTTCATTACAAATTCACAAAATAGTCCCGTTTATAGTCTGCACTCCCTTTCAGAAGATTGGGACAAAAATAGCCACATTTTTTTACTAAAAACTAAAAACTGACTCAAATTTTGTCTGCTGGCTCCAAAATTAAGATTCACTTCCAAAAATATTGAAGAATATTGAAAAAAAGTGCAGAAAACTTTGGGCGAGAAAGAGAAAGTCTGACACACTTACTTGCTATGTTCAAACAATGCCGGTACAATACTATTGTACTCGTGCTTGACAGCAATGAGGGCACCAATGTAGGCACTAATTGCTAATAGTTCATTTCGCTGCCTAGAATATATAAAACACATCATTGTAGAAATTAACTTTAAAAAATTTCATTCAATAAAATGTTATAATTAGATCCCTCATGAATGTAATTATTTAAATGTTTTATTATTTGTTTTGAATTTCTGAAAATTTTTTGTTCAATATGAAATATATTCAATACATGTTCACCAATGAGCAGAAATCAACACGAGTGCATGCACTATAATCATGTTACTGTTACCATGGAGATAAATCAAAGAAAGCTTAGAAAGAACTCCCGTGTGCTGAGAGTATTGAAGACACATTAAAAATTAATTCAAAATTACTTGTACATGAGATATTGATGGAAAAGCTGAAAACTAATTATGTAAATCAGGTAACTAATATGAACAGAACAGAACAAAAAAATTATTAATTATTATGCTAATTAGAGAATTAATATGAACAAATTTTAACCCAAAATTAATCAGACCTGTCTATTGTTCTAGAGCATTTATGTACCAAATTTTATTCAAATGTGATGATCAGTAATTGAGATATCAGTGTTAATAAATTATGTTAATTAGGAGATTAATAAGCATAAATATTTACCAAAAACTAATTGGGTTTCTGCATTGTTCTCTTTAAAAGTTTCATTAAAATCCAATTTGTGGTGGTTTATATATCAGTGGAACATTATTCAAATTAGGTAATTAATATCCAATTAAAACTAATCAGGTCTCTGCATAATCCTAGAAGATCTATGTAGCAAGTCTCATTGAAATATGATGATTACTACTTGATATATCAAAAGTTGAAAATTAATTAATTATGCAAATTAGGTAATTAATATGTACTCATATTACCCTAAAAACTATCAGGTCTGTGCAGTGTCCTATGACATCTATGTACCAAGTGTCATTGAAATGTGATGATTACTACTTGAAATATCAAAGGCTGAAAATTAATTAATTATGCAAATTAGCTAATTAATATATACGGTACTGATATTACCCTAAAAACTATCAGGTCTGTGCAGTGTCCTATGACATCTATGTACCAAATTTCATTGAAATGTAATGATTACTACTTGAAATATCAAAAGCTGAAAATTAATTAATTATGCAAATTAGGTAATTAATATGTACTCATAATACCCTAAAAACTATCAGGTCTGTGCAGTGTTCTATGACATCTATGTACCAAGTGTCATTGAAATGTGATGATTACTACTTGAAATACCAAAAGTTGAAAATTAATTAATTATGCAAATTAGCTAATTAATATATACTGATATTACCCTAAAAACTATCAGGTCTGTGCAGTGTCCTATGACATCTATGTACCAAATTTCATTGAAATGTAATGATTACTACTTGAAATATCAAAAGCTGAAAATTAATTAATTATGCAAATTAGCTAATTAATATATACTGATATTACCCTAAAAACTATCAGGTCTGTGCAGTGTCCTATGACATCTATGTACCAAATTTCATTGAAATGTAATGATTACTACTTGAAATATCAAAAGCTGAAAATTAATTAATTATGCAAATTAGGTAATTAATATGTACTCATATTACCCTAAAAACTATCAGGTCTGTGCAGTGTCCTATGACATCTATGTACCAAGTGTCATTGAAATGTGATGATTACTACTTGAAATATCAAAAGCTGAAAATTAATTAATTATGCTAATTAGGTAATTAATATGTACTCGTATTACCCTAAAACTATCAGGTCTGTGCAGTGTCCTATGACATCTATGTACCAAGTGTCATTGAAATGTGATGATTACTACTTGAAATATCAAAAGCTGAAAATTAATTAATTATGCAAATTAGCTAATTAATATATACTGACATTACCCTAAAACTATCAGGTCTGTGTAGTGTCCTATGACATCTATGTACCAAGTTTCACTGAAATGTGACAATTACTACAGAAATATCAAAAGCTGAAAATTAATTAATTATGCTAATTAGGTAATTAATATCTACTGATATTACCCTAAAAACTATCAGGTTTGTGCAGTGTCCTATGACATCTATGTACCAAGTTTCATTGAAATGTGATGATTAGTACTTGAGATATCAGTGGAAAAGCCGAAAATTGATTAATCATTATGCAAATTAGGTAATTAATATTGCACAGATTTTTACCCAAAACTAATCAAATCTGCACATTAGTTTGGAGCATCTGTGTGCCAAGTTTCATCAAAATCCAATGAGTGGTTCTCTAGATATCAGTGGAACAGTCATGGAACAGCTAAAAATCAGCTGATTATCATGCAAATTAGGTAATTAATATGCATGGATTTTTACCAAAACCTAATCAAATCTGCGCATTGGCCCAGAGCATCTATGCACCAAGTTTCATCAAAAATTGATGTATGGTTCTTGAGATATCAGTGGAACAGACGGACACACATACACACACACATACAGACACACTAACTGCAAAGACTCCCTTTTTGTGCTTCGCACACGGGAGTCAAAAAGAGCTCCATATCATTAGTCAGTTTGCCCATACATGCAACACGTCAGGTCATAGGTCCCTGTTGTTCAGTAGTAAACAAAACAAAAATAAGTCGGCCATTTCGATTCAGAACTTCAAACAAATACTGTGGAATACTTTATTTTCACTTGAAATCAGTATTTTCGCTGAAGGAATGATTCAGTTAAAATAAAATCCAGCGAATATACCTTTTTTTCTATATTTTACATTCAACTATTCAGTAAAAAGTATTTTACAGTACATAATTATGTTAATATGTATTACTTGATTCATAATGTATAGTTGTAAATTTTGATTGCAATCAGTCAAGGCATATGGCTGTGGAACGTCATTCGTTGATATGTCTGTCAGCGTGAAAAACGAAACTCCATGCATCAAAGTGTGTGCGCGATGTAGGTGAAGACCAAACAAAGAATCAAAGGACATTAACAGAATGAAGTTTTTGTCATGACTTTACCTTGCACACTTCTGTTGTTTTAGTTTATCTGTTCGTATACTTGACAGCAAATCTAATAACAACTTCACGTCATGTACTTTCCATGTCGTTTTACTCATTTTAGCTGTAAATGAAAAACAACAAATAAAGTCAAATCGAGATTGCCATAAGAATCATACAAATACAAACGTGAGGCAGCATGCATCATGAAAAATTACCAAAATTTTAAAATATTTTTTGGGGAAGAGAGACTTATTGCATATACATTCTGATTCAAAATAAAACTGGAAAAAAAAATTATTGACTACATTTATATATTTGTTTTGAAACCCTAATGAAGAACACGGGTGGTTCACCTTTGACCTTGGTGTCAGTTGGAGTTGAGAGTTTCAAACAAACATAGCTTTTGTTCTAACCTTTGATTTCAGGCAGCCCAACATCCAAGGCCAACTCAGGACTTGGAGACAGAATAAAATATTTGATGGCTTCTAAGATATTATCATGACAAGACTCAGCTTTAAATAAGCACTCCTCCATATTGGGAAGTCCTGCCTATATGTTGGCAAAAACATAGTTATGAATTATTCACATATCGAGAGATAAAAATGGTTTGCTCTCAGGTATCCTGTTTATTATTACACTACATACAACCATGAATTTCATATTTTCAAATGAAATATTAACTGTATTTTTATTTATTATTATTGGACAGTATTCCCCCGAGATTACACAGAATACAAAATTATACTTATTAGACAATATATTAATATGCAACTCGCCAAATATAGAGATTTGTGCGAAAGCAAGGGTGTTCATTTGCCTATATGAGTATGAGGAAATATAGATTTTACATTTTGAATATGTTCTGAGGTTTTTTTCCAATTTTTGACATACATGTAGATGACAAACAAGCCATGCATGGCACAGTCCCCGTTAGTTATCAAATTTAAGATATATAGTTTTGTTTATAGTAATATAGCTGGAATATAACCTTGTCAGGAATATGATTACTTGTACATATTGAGAGATATTGCTCCGGAACAGCATTCAAAATCAGACATTTTGAATACATGTATATATATAACATGATGTATAACGAATATATAAAATTTGAATATAATCAGTCAAAGCATTTAAGATATATGGCTCTAGAAGCCCATTCATTAAAACAAAATGACCGCCAGACAGCCATTTTGAATCCGATCTGAAAAATAAATGATGTGCATCAGGAACCTGTAATGTCTAATATATGTACCAAGTTTGAATGAAATCCATCCAGAAATGCTTGATATTTGATTTTTTTTTAGCACAAAAATGGCCACCATTTGGCCATTTTGAATAGGATCGTCAAACCAATATATCTGTCTATCTATGACATGATGTATAATGATTATTTAAAATTTAAACATAATCAGTGAAAACAAGTCAGAGATATGGCACGAGAACCACATTCATTAAAACAAAATGGCCGCCAGTCGGCCATTTTGAATCTTATCTAAAAACAAAATTATTTGCACCAAGGTCCCATAATGTTCAATGTATATACCAAGTTTGAACAAAATCCATCTGTAAACAGCCGAGAAATGCTTGATTTTTAGGATTTTTTAGCACAAAAATGGCCACCATTCGGCCATCTTAAATCAGAACGTAAAACAAAATGATGTGCATCAAGGTCCTATAATGTCTAATGTATATACTAAGTTTGAACAAAATCCATCTGTAAACAGCCGAGAAATGCTTGATTTTGATGATTTTTAGCACAAAAATGGCCACCATTCGGCCATCTTGAATCAGATCGTGAAACAAATTGACGTGCATATGTATAATATCATGTATGATGTATGTGTGAAGTTTGATTTACCACAGTGTAATGCATATATTACTCTCCTCTCAGGTGAGTTGTCCAGTCATGTATTACCCATACATTACCTTTGCATGTAAATCATTAATTTCTGACGTACTTCCAGTACATCTTGCACATATTTTCACCAGAGGTAGTTCACTGACAGGGATCGTCTTCAACAAATCAACTGCCAGCTCCCTGTAAATCAGTAAAAAAATGAATTTCCACTCTGATGTCATTCTTATTTACATTATTACCAATTTGAACAAATCTAGTTTTGTCACTTTTCACAAAATAAAATTGCACAATTTTTTCAGTATTCTTACAAAGTTTGATTAGATTAGATAGATCCCACAAAAAATTATATCCATTTAGTTTAAAATTAACAAGGAAATTATAAGAAAATAAATTTAAAAAAATGTGCAAAATGTAAATAATCATAACAAATTTACAAACATTTTATCATGTCTAAAAGTTAGTGAAAGTTTACACTTTTAATTTGATCACCATACTTTTTAGTGTTTTGTCACACATACTTTTAAGTTTCACCTCTGTTCTGAATTAATGTATGATGCAGTGTTTCTGAACAGGGACAAATGCAACGTACAATTCATGAATCATGGATATGATTATGGTCAATCATAATTTGATTTTCTGATTACTTCTAAATATGGAATTGCACAATAGTACACACACACACACTGTACATTCTGCTATGTAATTCATTGTCATGACAAATTTAATTATAAAATGCTTTCAGCAGAGTATAGTAAAATCAGAGCAGAGAGTGAGCATAACACAGTCAGAGCAGAGAGTGAGCGTACCACAGTCAGAGCAGAGAGTGAACACACCAGTCAGAGCAGAGAGTGAACATACTACAGTCAGAGCAGAGAGTGAACACACCACAGTCAGAGCAGAGAGTGGACAAACTACAGTCAGAGCAGAGAGTGGACACTACAGTCAGAGCAGAGAGTGAACACACCACAGTCAGAGCAGAGAGTGAACACACCACAGTCAGAGCAGAGAGTGAGCACACCACAGTCTGAGCAGAGAGTGAACACACCACAGTCAGAGCAGAGAGTGAACACACCACAGTCAGAGCAGAGAGTGAGCACACCACAGTCAGAGCAGAGAGTGGACACACCACAGTCAGAGCAGAGAGTGAGCACACCAGTCAGAGCAGAGAGTGAATACATTACAGTCAGAGCAGAGAGTGGACACACTACAGTCAGAGCAGAGAGTGGACATACCACAGTCAGAGCAGAGAGTGGACACTACACAGTCAGAGCAAAGAGTGAACACACCACAGTCAGAGCAGAGAGTGAACACACCACAGTCAGAGCAGAGAGTGAACACACCACAGTCAGAGCAGAGAGTGAACACACCACAGTCAGAGCAGAGAGTGAACACACCACAGTCAGAGCAGAGAGTGGACACACTACAGTCAGAGCAGAGAGTGGACACATCACAGTCAGAGCAGAGAGTGGACACTACACAGTCAGAGCAGAGAGTGAGCACACCACAGTCAGAGCAGAGAGTGGACACTACACAGTCAGAGCAGAGAGTGAACACACCACAGTCAGAGCAGAGAGTGAACACACCACAGTCAGAGCAGAAAGTGAGCACACCAGTCAGAGCAGAGAGTGAACACTACACAGTCAGAACAGAGAGTGGACACTACACAGTCAGAGCAGAGAGTGGACACTACACAGTCAGAGCAGAGAGTGGACACTACACAGTCAGAGCAGAGAGTGGACACTACACAGTCAGAGCAGAGAGTGAACACACCACAGTCAGAGCAGAGAGTGAACACACCACAGTCAAAGCAGAAAGTGAGCACACCACAGTCAGAGCAGAGAGTGGACACTACACAGTCAGAGCAGAGAGTGAACACACCACAGTCAGAGCAGAGAGTGGACACTACACAGTCAGAGCAGAGAGTGAACACACCACAGTCAGAGCAGAGAGTGAGCACACCACAGTCAGAGCAGAAAGTGAGCACACCTGTCAGAGCAGGGAGTGAACACTACACAGTCAGAGCAGAGAGTGAACACACCACAGTCAAAGCAGAAAGTGAGCACACCACAGTCAGAGCAGAGAGTGGACACTACACAGTCAGAGCAGAGAGTGGACACTACACAGTCAGAGCAGAGAGTGAACACACCACAGTCAGAGCAGAGAGTGAGCACACCAGTCAGAGCAGAGAGTGAGCACACCACAGTCAGAGCAGATAGTGAACACACCACAGTCAGAGCAGAGAGTGAACACACCACAGTCAGAGCAGAGAGTGGACACTACACAGTCAGAGCAGAGAGTGGACACTGCACAGTCAGAGCAGAGAGTGAGCACACCACAGTCAGAGCAGAGAGTGGACACTACACAGTCAGAGCAGAAAGTGAGCACACCACAGTCAGAGCAGAGAGTGAACACACCACAGTCAGAGCAGAGAGTGAACACACCAGTCAGAGCAGAGAGTGAGCACACCACAGTCAAAGCAGAAAGTGAGCACACCACAGTCAGAGCAGAGAGTGGACACTACACAGTCAGAGCAGAGAGTGAGCACACCACAGTCAAAGCAGAAAGTGAGCACACCACAGTCAGAGCAGAGAGTGGACACTACACAGTCAGAGCAGAGAGTGGACACTGCACAGTCAGAGCAGAGAGTGAGCACACCACAGTCAGAGCAGAGAGTGGACACTACACAGTCAGAGCAGAAAGTGAGCACACCACAGTCAGAGCAGAGAGTGAACACACCACAGTCAGAGCAGAGAGTGAACACACCAGTCAGAGCAGAGAGTGAGCACACCACAGTCAAAGCAGAAAGTGAGCACACCACAGTCAGAGCAGAGAGTGGACACTACACAGTCAGAGCAGAGAGTGGACACACTACAGTCAGAGCAGAGAGTGAACACACCTGTCAGAGCAGAAAGTGAACACACTACAGTCAGAGCAGAGAGTGGACACACCACAGTCAGAGCAGAGAGTGAACACACCAGTCAGAGCAGAGAGTGAGCACACCTGTCAGAGCAGAAAGTGAACACACCACAGTCAGAGCAGAGAGTGAACACACCAGTCAGAGCAGAGAGTGGACACTACACAGTCAGAGCAGAGAGTGGACACTGCACAGTCAGAGCAGAGAGTGAGCACACCACAGTCAGAGCAGAGAGTGGACACTACACAGTCAGAGCAGAAAGTGAGCACACCACAGTCAGAGCAGAGAGTGAACACACCACAGTCAGAGCAGAGAGTGAACACACCAGTCAGAGCAGAGAGTGAGCACACCACAGTCAAAGCAGAAAGTGAGCACACACAGTCAGAGCAGAGAGTGGACACTACACAGTCAGAGCAGAGAGTGAGCACACCACAGTCAGAGCAAAAAGTGAGCACACCAGTCAGAGCAGAGAGTGGACACTACACAGTCAGAGCAGAGAGTGAGTACACCAGTCAAAGCAGAGAATGCACACACCAGTCAGAGCAGAGAGTGGACACACCACAGTCAGAGCAGAGAGTGAACACACCAGTCAGAGCAGAGAGTGAGCACACCTGTCAGAGCAGAAAGTGAACACACCACAGTCAGAGCAGAGAGTGAACACACCAGTCAGAGCAGAGAGTGGACACTACACAGTCAGAGCAGAGAGTGGACACTACACAGTCAGAGCAGAGAGTGGACACACCACAGTCAGAGCAGAGAGTGGACACACCACAGTCAGAGCAGAGAGTGGACACTACACAGTCAGAGCAGAGAGTGTACACTACACAGTCAGAGCAGAGAGTGGACACTACACAGTCAGAGCAGAGAGTGGACACTACCCAGTCAGAGCAGAGAGTGAACACACCACAGTCAGAGCAGAGAGTGAGCACACCACAGTCAGAGCAGAAAGTGAGCACACCTGTCAGAGCAGGGAGTGGACACTACACAGTCAGAGCAGAGAGTGAACACACCACAGTCAAAGCAGAAAGTGAGCACACCAGTCAGAGCTGAGAGTGAACACACCACAGTCAGAGCAGATAGTGAACACACCACAGTCAGAGCAGAGAGTGAACACACCACAGTCAGAGCAGAGAGTGGACACTACACAGTCAGAGCAGAGAGTGGACACTACACAGTCAGAGCAGAGAGTGAGCACACCACAGTCAGAGCAGAGAGTGGACACTACACAGTCAGAGCAGAGTAAGCACACCACAGTCAGAGCAGAGAGTGAACACTACACAGTCAGAGCAGAGTAAGCACACCACAGTCAGAGCAGAGAGTGGACACTACACAGTCAGAGCAGAGAGTGGACACTACACAGTCAGAGCAGAGAGTGGACACTACACAGTCAGAGCAGAGTAAGCACACCACAGTCAGAGTAGAGAGTGAACACACCACAGTCAGAGTAGAGAGTGAACACTACACAGTCAGAGCAGAGAGTGAACACACCACAGTCAGAGCAGAGTAAGCACTACACAGTCAGAGCAGAGAGTGGACACTACACAGTCAGAGCAGAGTAAGCACACCACAGTCAGAGTAGAGAGTGAACACACCACAGTCAGAGTAGAGAGTGAACACTACACAGTCAGAGCAGAGAGTGAACACACCACAGTCAGAGCAGAGTAAGCACTACACAGTCAGAGCAGAGTAAGCACACCACAGTCAGAGTAGAGAGTGAACACACCACAGTCAGAGTAGAGTAAGCACTACACAGTCAGAGCAGAGAGTGGACACTACACAGTCAGAGCAGAGAGTGAACACACCACAGTCAGAGTAGAGAGTGAGCACTACACAGTCAGAGTAGAGAGTGGACACTACACAGTCAGAGCAGAGAGTGAACACACCACAGTCAGAGTAGAGTAAGCACTACACAGTCAGAGCAGAGAGTGGACACTACACAGTCAGAGCAGAGAGTGAACACACCACAGTCAGAGTAGAGTAAGCACTACACAGTCAGAGCAGAGAGTGAACACTACACAGTCAGAGCAGAGAGTGAACACACTACAGTCAGAGCAGAGAGTGAACACACCACAGTCAGAGCAGAGAGTGAACACTACACAGTCATAGCAGAGAGTGAACACTACACAGTGAGAGCAGAGAGTGAACACTACACAGTCAGAGCAGAGAGTGAACACTACACAGTCAGAGCAGAGAGTGAACACTACACAGTCAGAGCAGAGAGTGAACACTACACAGTCAGAGCAGAGAGTGAACACTACACAGTCAGAGCAGAGAGTGAACACTACACAGTCAGAGCAGAGAGTGAACACACCACAGTCAGAGCAGAGAGTGAACACTACACAGTCAGAGCAGAGAGTGAACACACCACAGTCAGAGCAGAGAGTGGACACACTACAGTCAGAGCAGAGAGTGGACACTACACAGTCAGAGCAGAGAGTGAACACTACACAGTCAGAGCAGAGAGTGAACACACCACAGTCAGAGCAGAGAGTGAACACTACACAGTCATAGCAGAGAGTGAGCACACTACAGTCAGAGCAGAGTAAGCACTACACAGTCAGAGTAGAGAGTGAACACTACACAGTCAGAGCAGAGTAAGCACTACACAGTCAGAGCAGAGTAAGCACTACACAGTCAGAGTAGAGAGTGAACACTACACAGTCAGAGCAGAGTAAGCACTACACAGTCAGAGCAGAGAGTGAACACTACACAGTCAGAGCAGAGAGTGAACACTACACAGTCAGAGCAGAGAGTGAACACTACACAGTCAGAGCAGAGAGTGAACACACCACAGTCAGAGCAGAGAGTGAACACACCACAGTCAGAGCAGAGAGTGGACACTACACAGTCAGAGCAGAGTAAGCACACCACAGTCAGAGCAGAGAGTGGACACTACACAGTCAGAGTAGAGAGTGGACACACCACAGTCAGAGCAGAGAGTGAACACTACACAGTCAGAGCAGAGAGTGAACACACTACAGTCAGAGCAGAGAGTGGACACTACACAGTCAGAGCAGAGAGTGGACACTACACAGTCAGAGCAGAGAGTGGACACTACACAGTCAGAGCAGAGAGTGAACACACCACAGTCAAAGCAGAGGTTAGTGACAGAGTGACAACTAATAACAGTGATTAGTACCTGTAATCGGAGGATGGGAGGCTACATGAGGAAGAAAAGGAATCAAAGAAAAATAAATTAGTAGGAATAAATATGGTGGCTAAAACTGGTTCTATGAGAGGGACATGCATTGAGGTCACAAGCATAGCCATTTACTACCACAGTATAAAATGAGACATAGAGAAGTGTGATATTACTGTGTACCGTCCGAGGAATTTTAAAGACAAAGTGAGCTTGCACAGATTCTTTTAAACAACACGTGCATACACACACAGTTTATCTGAGCATTTGCAATCTATGCATAATAAATGACCCTATGATGTTACATACACAGGTCAAGTTGAATTGAGTTGAGTTGAGTCTAGCCACATTTCGTACATCACTGAAGAATGCGGGTTCATACACATTATGGTAATTTCTGTCGTAGTGATGACGTGTGTCACTAAATGGGTGTGTGATCAGTCATTGCATTGCTTGTGAATAAAAACATGTATTATGTGGAAGACGGAGTTTTAGATGAGAATGTTTACGTAGCACCTTGAAACCATGTTTCAGTCTCGCGTATTGCTGTGCGAAAGAAGAGATTTTACCGTATTCAAAATTTTATGGACCACAGACATTAGAATTTCTAAAGCGTAGAGATTGGCCATGCAGAGTCGAGGATGAACACACAAAGGTATTGTGTTTTGTTAATGTGTGTAAGTTTTTTAATATGTTTATGAATCATAACGTTTTTAAACAACAGTTATCTCCTACTGGATAGAAAATGAGAAAACAAAACTTAGAACATACCCTAAATTTAAAATTAATTACAATTTTGAAGACTACTTAAATGTGTTAAATACAAATCAAAGAATTTCTGTAACTTGATTCAGAACAAGTAATCACAATTTAGCCATTGAAAAAAGAAGACACACCCATCCAAAAACACCATTAGAAAATAGGATCTGTAGACATTGTTCATTGCATGACATGGAAGATATGAAATACACTTCCTTTTAGTATGTCCAAAATACCAAACACACCGAAACGAAACTCTCTCAAATATCATATTCCCAAAAGAAACCATCACTAAGCTACAGAAATTCATTTATTTAATGAAAATACAATTAACCTAATAGCAATTCTATTCACAATTCTTGCATTTTAAGAAATGAACATTCTCTTGATTTGTAATACTGACTTTCTCTCTTTTAGTACTACCGGTACATTAATTTTATATACATATTGCTATTAACAGATAGAAAATGTTATATTAAGGATGCAATAAAGATATTATTATTATTAATATTATTAATATTATTATTATTATAAGAAAAAACAGTTTGGAGCTTTGCACAAAAAGTACTGGTACAACCCAATGTATGTATGTCGGCTTCAATGGAGATTCATGAATAAAAACATACTAGTTATATATTTGTAAAAACAAATGGCCACCACTGAAATTAGTATCATCAAGATCATCAGTGATTGAATATCAGATGTTACTTGATCAGTAGAGCTGGAAATATACAAGTTTTGATTGAATAATAGCATTTGACTAGATACACAGTCTAGTCTCTCCATGTTTTCTCCAGTCAATTCAAATTGTCTGTCATTTTCACTTACATGTAGTTGACACATTTTCGATAAAAATGTCATGAAATAATTGATAAATGATGTCCACAACTAGCTAAAAATATTGTAAACACAGTGAATTTATTAGTTTAGACTATTTCTATTTGTGAATGAGGATTAACATAAAATGACTATTACAATGGTTAATATCAGAGGTACATTACTTGGGGTTTGCAACTACGGTGACATGATACCAAGATCCCGTTTCAATCTCGCTCTCACATAAGTGTTCCAACTCAGAAAAATTTGAATGCGCATGCCCAAGGTAACTAGGATACTGGGATGTCCAGGTTGATCAAAATAGCTGCTCACGTTATGACGGATTACGCTAACTATATTACATTTTCGATGTATTAAATTTTTTCACTATGAATGTGGTAATACATGTTTTATTGTTTTATTACAAACCGCCTATGTCATGTCAGAAGGTCGTAGCACCAGTCTCACTATCTACGAGATGAGACTTGAATGGGATCTTGACATGATGTCACCATACAGTACATACGTGTTGCAAACCCCAAGTAATGTACATGTACCTCTGTTAATATATAACATTACACTTCAAATGTAGTTTGACAGTCAGCACCCAATGCGTGTCTAAAAAGTGCTCATCAAAATTGGTTAATAAAAAACACATGCTCAAAAGTGAAGTGTGCACTTGTTGTTTACATGAATCTGAGAATGCTCCCTTTGTACGCAGAGACACTGTGATTAGAATTCATCTTACACAACCTTGTTTGAGTGCACACTGTATTCTTGTAATCACATAATACCATTATACATCTTAATTCTTAAAGGTCATGATATTACATGCATAATAAGCATAGAAAAAATACAGTGGAAGATTCTATTACCTGAGTAGGAGTGTGTAGGGTATTAAATGATGGGTGGGTGAACTTACCACATACTAATCTTTTCACATCTCTTTGCCAACAGCTCCGTAGCAAGATAAGTAAGTTCACAATGTTCATTTACATTCAATGACAATCCAACACTTATAGCTAGTTCCAATTCATTGCCACGAATTAGTTTCGACATTGCCAGCTGAAATGAACAATATATGACATCAGCAAATACATTTAATCGATAAAAACTCAAGTGATATTTTCAAGTATGAAAACAATTTATAATGTTTTTAAATAACTGGCCAGAAGAATCTATTATTAATCAAAGAAATGATTTCATGAACATTAAAAAATACTCCGGGCAATTTCATATTTCTAATGAAAGAAAACCATATTCTGATCTGGTAAAATTGATTGAAAAAATGTTTCTATAAACACAACTACTTCTTTTTTTATAAAATAGATCAGGTGGAATATACACCCCCATTAACACCGTGATTTCCAGCAATGTGGAGATTACATCTTACCTTACAGTTCTTGACTGAAATCTCCAGCAATGTGGAGATTACATCTTACCTTACAGTTGTCAACTGAAATCTCCAGCAATGTGGAGATTACACCTTACCTTACAGTTCTCGACTGAAATCTCCAGCAATGTGGAGATTACACATTACCTTACAGTTCTCGACTGAAATCTCCAGCAATGTGGAGATTACACCTTACCTTACAATTCTCGACTGAAATCTCCAGCAATGTGAAGATTACACCTTACCTTACAGTTCTCGACTGAAATCTCCAGCAATGTAGAGATTACACCTTATCTTACAGTTCTCGACTGAAATCTCCTGCAATGTGGAGATTACACCTTACCTTACAGTTCTCGACTGAAAGATGACAACATGCTGCTAATACAGGGGAACCATCTCGGAAATACCAGTCAGCTAAATCTTCACTGCATTTATGAAGCATCCTGAAAAGAACATTAATGAGAATTGGTCAGATCCAACTTCCCCCTCTATGTGACGTGTACTGGAAACGCCTGGACAAGCGAGCCGAATGAATCATCGGTGACATATCTAATCCCGCGCATGATTTGTTTGAACTCCTACTGTCCGGCAGGTGCTATCGATCTCTGGCATCCACATCATCCCGGTCAGCTAAAGGCTTCTAGCCCATAGCCGTCCGACACATGACGTCAAATTTATGTAAGGCCCCTAGGTAGTCTTTGTTGCATCTCGCCAAATGATTGTATTTTAGTGTGCAAGGCCAATCCAATTTATATTTATATTTTTAATATATTTAGCCAATAAACTATGATGATGATTCTTTATTGCGTTTGTTTCCTTATTACCAAGTAGGATTTTGAATCAAATGCATTACACCTGCAAAGTATATATGAGGACATCACTAGTGTTAAAAACCTGATGAAAGAAGTGATATTTTATATTATCCATGAACCAAAGGCGAATGGGTGATGTACAGTGCATGCACATATGCACATATCAGCAGAGATATTTCACACTAATCATCATAAATTTCAATGATATAAATCGTAACGCTAAGCAGCCAATTGAGTTTCCCTTCACTCATCTATTTATATATAGCATTTGTCAGCAGCTCACTTTTCCCTATCTCACCATTTCTCAATGTACTACTGTCGGGTTAGGAGGGTTCTGATCTCTATTCGGTATGCTGTGTGCATTCATTTGGCTTTGCAGGGTTGCAGTGTGGAATAAGCTCAGTTATTAAGCATCCTTTTTAAGAAAGCCCAGTGGCCAATTTGTGCAGCTAGGTGATTTGTGGTGCTGTGATCGCTAGTTCGAATCACACAAGAAGTATTTTTTCATATATATATAGCATTATGTTTCCTGTGAGTTATTTCCCAATGCACCATAGTAGTGTGATAACAAAATTTTATGATTTATGTCTTTTACGTAGCGTATCTAACAAACTGACCAGACCAAAACTGTTTGGACAAATCAATCACGCAATCAAAGGTTCACTAGTACAATTAATTGAAATTATTTACATCTTCAGTGCGAATAACTGACATCGTGTACGTGAGCAGCACCTCTAATACAATGATTAACAAAGAAATTACATAACAAAAAACATACATACTTAACAAAATCTGGATGAGGCTCATAAACACCATTGTAGGGCTTCGCTTGGCTGTTGGCTACAAGCGGTGGTTGTATACTGCCCTCACATGCCACTTGTGCAATAAGCATTGCCTCTTTTAGATGTCCATGTTGTGAGTGATATTCTATGAGTTTTGACGCTTGCCCCGTGGCAACACAGAACGGTATGCAGTCATCGTAATCCTCACTCATAAGGTATTCAGCTCTCCTGCAAACAACAAGAGATAACAACTGCATTGTTGTAGATAAAGAAGTGCGAGTAAGCTACATGTAGGTTAAAGCCTGGTGGTCGTCGCGCAGCACATGTTAAAATTTCATGTAAATAAACAATGTATTTTACACACGTTGTATACGTTGCTATGAGTCCCATATCAAACAGGACGCGGCGTCACGACTGCCACCCTTTAAACTATGCAACTACTATTTATGGAGATATGCGATAAAGACGCCATTTTGTGTGATACAGGCATCAACTAAGCCTGTTCAACACCAATGGGATCTCAGACTAAGTTTAAGTTTGCAAATGTTTGACTGAGTGAGGTTATCAGGTTATATGCTTTGCTTTGTAATTCGGCAACAGGAAGCCTGGATTTATAGCATTGTTATGATTTTTATTTCACCGAAAACTTCAGAATGTGTTGAAGCAAATGCTGTACATTTACCTACAAGTTGGATAGTAACTACTGAACCACAAATTTATCAACATTTACACAAACTATATCTTTACAAATCAAGTAATACATTTCTTTCACAGACTTGCTCATTTGCAGTGTTATTTCAAGCGTTTTTTTTGGGACCACGATTCCACTACGTACCTTTCAGTCAACTTCTTCCAATACTCCAAAGACACACCCGGAGCTACAGCCAATGCTTTTTCCCACTGAGAACACAATGAAACAGTTTTAACTGTCAGCCAATCAGAATGTGACAAATAATACAAAAATATATGATTCCTCATTTTGTTAATCACATACTTTAGTGTGTCTTGTTTATGAATGAATGAATGAATTAGGAATTGAATAAAGATTTGTTACCTACCGGTAATCACACTAAGATTAATAGAGTGATTCACCTGTCCCAACTCTACCATCAGTTCACCGTATATATTTGTACATGGCCTAGCTAGTCCCAGTGTGAAGAATTGATGGAGTGATTCACCTGTCCTAACTGTACCATCAGTTCACTGTATATATTTGTACATTGCCTAGCACATCCCAGTGTGAAGAATTGATGGAGTGATTCACCTGTCCTAACTGTACCATCAGTTCACCGTATATATTTGTACATTGCCTAGCAAGTCCCAGTGTGAAGAATTGATGGAGTGATTAACCTGTCCTAACTCTACCATCAGTTCACCGTATATATTTGTATATTGCCTAGCACGTCCCAGTGTGAAGAATTGATGGAGTGATTCACCTGTCCTAACTGTACCATCAGTTCACTGTATATATTTGTACATTGCCTAGCTAGTCCCAGTGTGAAGAATTGATGGAGTGATTCACCTGTCCTAACTCTACCATCAGTTCATCGTATATATTTGTACATTGCCTAGCTAGTCCCAGTGTGAAGAATTGATCGAGTGATTCACCTGTCCTAACTCTACCATCAGTTCATCGTATATATTTGTACATTGCCTAGCAAGTCCCAGTGTGAAGAATTGATAGAGTGACTCACCTGTCCTAACTCTACCATCAGTTCACAGTATCTTTGTACATTTCCTAGTCGTATATGTATCTGTGCAGCCTCTTTCAGTCTTTCATCCTTGGTCTGCGTTCCAATACCAGCACCAAACCGTGACATTTTAACAATTTCTAATCCTTGTGCTTCAGACTAATAAAACAAGATATACAAATATGATAAATAAATGAAGACAATCTGGTCATGACGTGTAATAATTCCATATCGTTCACAAGATTTTTCACACGAATAAGCATATGATTACCCACAGATATTTAAATGACTGAAATTGATCGTGGTGAAAATAAAGCATTCTGCAGTATATATCACAGAACGCAAAAGACAACACAATAAAATGTGAATACTTACAGCTTTATATTTGGTAAGATCATTCATATGCTGTACACCTTTGCTGTAATCTGGTGACATGTTCATTTCTTTACCGTTGATGATATCCACCAATTCCCATATATTCTTAGAACCACCTGGCGGCTACACAGAAAAAAAAAAACATTTCAAGCTTCAGAAATTTTTTCAAAAATCAAAATTATCAGGGCTGGCAAACTAAATAGACATGAATCAAAAAAATATTTTTTTTTTTTTTTTTTGAACAAATTCTTATTTTGGTATATTATTGAATTTTTAAATGTTGCAATAGAAAACAAAAGATTTTACAAAATGGTAGTTTGAGGGCACTCTTGCTTCTCAGAGACATTTGCAGTGTTCAGAATAAATCAACGAAATAACAGTAAACGAACACAGTTAGGGTTGAAAACATCTTTAACTTCATTTGATCTTGTTCCCGTTTCATATTCTATGACTACATCAGTTTTTTTTCAGTAAGTAATCAAAATCATGCCAAACGCTATCGAGTTGGCATCCAAAAGTTGGTTGCTGTTGACCTTATGATAATTTGATGGATTACTCATGATCAAACCACAGTTTTGCAATCCCTAAGAAATTTAATCTGCATGGTTCACCCAGTAGTTTTCTTGGCAAGCAGCTATTATAAGTTCAACTGCTGGTGTTAATTTTTTTGCATTAACATCTTAGGCTACACTGTTATGAAAAAACGTATTGTTCACACATTGTTCATTCCCCAAGCGAGCCACTCAATCCAATAATTCAGTTGAAACACTATTCCTGGTATGGTATTCCTGGGATCATAAAAGTGCTTTCTTGTGGTTTTGAAACAAAAATTACACTGAAATCTGAACTGAATTGTAAATAAACATCACAACTGTATTCCTTATATATTCATGGCTGAGTCTGACAAACATAATACCATATCCAATACATTCTGATTGTGAAAAGAATGATTTCGCATACTGAAATCTGACAGCCATCTTTCCTTTTACGCACCCAGAACCACAGTTCAAGAATTTTTCAAATTAGAACAATCAGACCAACTGTTAATAATGTCACCAATGGGACATCAATGCTGGCCATATGTGTTGCACATAAAACAATGAAAATTGCTAATGATCTACGAGTAATGCACTTACTGAGAAGAATTCTGAGAACATGTGTAGCTTTGTGGCGTGAATATTGTCTGTTG
Organism: Saccoglossus kowalevskii; assembly: GCF_978046115.1. Classification (NCBI taxonomy): domain Eukaryota; kingdom Metazoa; phylum Hemichordata; class Enteropneusta; family Harrimaniidae; genus Saccoglossus; species Saccoglossus kowalevskii. The sequence goes on along the minus strand of NC_140644.1, from coordinate 11,960,794 downwards.
ATAGTTTCTCTATCACAGCCTTTAAATCACGCGATCTTTTCCCAGCCAGTAACGGCGTCACACCAACAGCAGATGCATGCTCTGTAAGAGGGGTAAAGATATGGCAGTCAGTCATTAAGAGGGGCCAGCAGCTGTACGTCTCATGGGAAGCAATATGATATGATAGGCTTTAAAAAGCTTCAGTTGATGGGACCATTTATGCTATAATAGATTTTGATTTCATGTAACATGGAATGAAAGCTGCTGCTGTTTTTTTTTTTATAAAGACCAACCACACTTACATATCACTGGCTGAATACACTGTAGAACACGTTGAAATAGCTGCATGCAATTTTATTTATTAAGCGGATTTGACTCTTGGCATGAATTAACAGAATCTTAATTTAGCTAAAGTGTCGACTATCTCCTTGGGAGAATAGACTTTCTGTTAAATTAGCTGCATCTTGAATTAGCAAAAATACAGATTAGCTAAATTAGCTAAAATAACATGCTAGCTAAAAAGACATGTTTTACAGTAGATGTTCATGCCTGTGAGTAGCGGATTACTTGCTAAACGCTAAGAGGGCAAATATTTGGGTTCTAATATTTTTATTACATCTCTCAACATGCTAGAAGTCTACTCTCCAATTGTATACATATGAATGGCTAATAAAATTCAGCCAAATAATAAAATAATCAACAACTTGAACAACTGTTTGATCTATAGCAATATTATGCAGCAAAAGTCAGTACAAGCGTCAATGGACCACATCCTGGATGTTCCTATTTTAAATCCTATTTGTGTGTAACTCAAGAACATGTAATAATTGATTTTGTTTTTTTTTGCGTATCAAATTTCAGCCTTACTAAAGATTGAAGCGTACTGACTGCAAAAGGTATACTATTCTCAAAGCAATTAAAAAAAGAAAGATCTCCTGTCAGGGAAAGTGGTAAGTGACACTTACCCGGTGTACTGATGATTTCACTAAGAGCTCTCTTTGCTATCAATTTCATTTGTAATGTCGTAACTAGCGGTGCTAAAGTCCATATCCGGACTGTGGAATCTCGAGAACATGAAGCAACAGTTAAAGGTCGGGATGGATGTGTAGTTAGACCGTATACATCAGCACCGTGGTCTAGAACAGTGTCTATACAAGCACCATCTCTGAAAAGGATTTACATATTTATATAATACCAAAATGGTATATATATATATATACCGGTATATATATATATATATATACTGTGGTGCTGTAACTTTACAAAGACAGTAAACTTTCATCGGAAACCATATAAATCACTGAAAATCCACAACAATGCATACTGTTGCAGTTGAAGAGATCTTTATCGTAAGCACGTTTTCCACTTATCACAGCCTTTTATGTGAGCTCCGTTTTACAAAATTTTTCATTCACCATATTGTTCAATTGTGAAGACTAAATTCATTTGTCATAAAGTGGTTATCATTGGATGCTTTCTATCCATCAGACACTACATAATATAAGATAAACACATACGTAGGACGCTCTCACCTGATATCCCACACACGTATTGTATAATCCCAACTTCCTGATATCAGAAGAAATGGTATTTCAGGATTCCATGACAGACCCCTCACAGGTCCTGAATGACCAGTAAGTACATTAATACAGGCATCTTGGGTGTAGTCCCATATCCTGATAGTCCTATGCAAAGAAATCAACATAACAGTCAGACTCCTGGATATGAAACATGACCTGATAGTCCTATGCAAAGAAATCAATATAACAGTCAGACTCCTGGATATGAAACATGACCTGATAGTCCTATGCAAAGAAATCAATATAACAGACAGACTCCTGGATATGAAACATGATCTGATAGTCCTATGCAAAAATAATCAATATAACAGACAGACTCCTGGATATGAAACATGACCTGACAGTCCTATGCAAAGAAATCAACATAACAGTCAGACTCCTGGATATGAAACATGACCTGACAGTCCTATGCAAAAATAATCAATATAACAGACAGATTCCTGGATATGAAACATGACCTGACAGTCCTATACAAAGAAATCAACATAACAGTCAGACTCCTGGATATGAAACATGATCTGATAGTTCTATGCAAAGAAATCAACATAACAGTCAGACTCCTGGATATGAAACATGATCTGATAGTCCTATGCAAAGAAATCAACATAACAGACAGACTCCTGGATATGAAACATGATCTGATAGTCTTATGCAAAGAAATCAACATAACAGACAGACTCCTGGATATGAAACATGACCTGACAGTCCTATGCAAAAATAATCAATATAACAGACAGACTCCTGGATATGAAACATGATCTGATAGTCCTATGCAAAGAAATCAACATAACAGTCAGACTCCTGGATATGAAACATGATCTGATAGTCCTATGTAAAAATAATCAATATAACAGTCAGACTCCTGGATATGAAACATGATCTGATAGTCCTATGCAGAAATCAACGTAACAGTCAGACTCCTGGATATGAAACATGATCTGATAGTCCTATGCAAAGAAATCAATATAACAGACAGACTCCGGGATATGAAACACGATCTGATAGTCCTATGCAAAGAAATCAATATAACAGTCAGACTCCTGGATATGAAACATGATCTGATAGTCCTATGCAAAGAAATCAACATAACAGACAGACTCCTGGATATGAAACATGATCTGATAGTCCTATGCAAAGAAATCAACATAACAGTCAGACTCCCGGATATGAAACATGATCTGATAGTCCTATGCAAAGAAATCAATATAACAGACAGACTCCTGGATATGAAACATGATCTGATAGTTCTATGCAAAGAAATCAACATAACAGACAGACTCCTGGATATGAAACATGATCTGATAGTTCTATGCAAAGAAATCAATATAACAGACAGACTCCTGGATATGAAACATGATCTGATAGTCCTATGCAAAGAAATCAATATAACAGACAGACTCCCGGATATGAAACAAGATCTGATAGTTCTATGCAAAGAAATCAACATAACAGACAGACTCCTGGATATGAAACATGATCTGATAGTTCTATGCAAAGAAATCAACATAACAGACAGACTCCTGGATATGAAACATGATCTGATAGTCCTATACAAAGAAATCAATATAACAGTCAGACTCCTGGATATGAAACATGATCTGATAGTTCTATGCAAAGAAATCAACATAACAGACAGACTCCTGGATATGAAACATGATCTGATAGTCATATGCAAAGAAATCAGCATAACAGACAGACTCCTGGATATGAAACATGATCTGATAGTCCTATGCAAAAATAATCAATATAACAGACAGACTCCTGGATATGAAACATGATCTGATAGTCCTATGCAAAGAAATCAATGTAACAGACAGACTCCTGGATATGAAACATGATCTGATAGTCCTATGCAAAAATAATCAATATAACAGTCAGATTCCTGGATATGAAACATGATCTGATAGTCCTATGCAAAGAAATCAACATAACAGACAGACTCCTGGATATGAAACATGATCTGATAGTCCTATGCAAAAATAATCAATATAACAGTCAGATTCCTGGATATGAAACATGATCTGATAGTCCTATGCAAAGAAATCAATATAACAGTCAGATTCCTGGATATGAAACATGACCTGATAGTCCTATGCAAAGAAATCAATGTAACAGACAGACTCCTGGATATGAAACATGATCTGATAGTCCTATGCAAAGAAATCAACGTAACAGACAGACTCCTGGATATGAAACATGATCTGATAGTCCTATGCAAAAATAATCAATATAACAGTCAGATTCCTGGATATGAAACATGATCTGATAGTCCTATGCAAAGAAATCAATGTAACAGACAGACTCCTGGATATGAAACATGATCTGATAGTCCTATGCAAAAATAATCAATATAACAGTCAGATTCCTGGATATGAAACATGATCTGATAGTCCTATGCAAAGAAATCAATATAACAGTCAGATTCCTGGATATGAAACATGACCTGATAGTCCTATGCAAAGAAATCAATATAACAGACAGACTCCTGGATATGAAACATGATCTGACAGTCCTATGCAAAGAAATCAACATAACAGTCAGACTCCTGGATATGAAACATGATCTGATAGTCCTATGCAAAGAAATCAACATAACAGTCAGACTCCTGGATATGAAACATGATCTGACAGTCCTATGCAAAGAAATCAACATAACAGTCAGACTCCTGGATATGAAACATGATCTGACAGTCCTATGCAATGAAATCAACATAACAGTCAGACTCCTGGATATGAAACATGATCTGACAGTCCTATGCAAAGAAATCAACATAACAGACAGACTCCTGGATATGAAACATGATCTGACAGTCCTATGCAATGAAATCAACATAACAGACAGACTCCTGGATATGAAACATGATCTGACAGTCCTATGCAAAAAAATCAACATAATTTAATAAAGATTATAGATAAATTGTGACAATACTTGACACTAAGTATCTAGTATTCATTCAAAAGATGGTTGGGTTAGGTTCAATGTTGAATCGTTCAAATGTTGGTTCATATCACATACAATCACTGGCTTGTTTATACTGAAATTTTCATTAAAAAAACATTAGGTTTTTTGAGGTTTTTGTATCATTATTAAATTGTACATTTACCTGTGAAATTATGGCATTATAACAAGAACAAAACAAAAATCGTTGGAAAATTATTTTAAAGATTTCATACAATTATAAATAAGAACAAGCAGCCTGTCGGCTGAGATAGGTCCGCTGTCAGCAATGCACATTTCAATTAAAGAACTGAAGATATCATTAGAAAATGATCAATATGTATAGTATCAAAGCAGTCAGACTTACTGTTTTCAACAAGAATTCGAAAAGATCACTTTTTACCAAAAATGACAAAAATATTCATCAAAATTAGATAATTGACAAATCTGAGAGAGGTCTACCTGAGGTACCTATGTGTATAGTATCAAAGCAATCAGACTTGCGGTTTTTAACAAGAAGTCGAAAATATCACCAACAAGATTTGAAGATATCATAACGAAATGAACAAATCTGAGAGAGGTTTGAATTAACAATTGTAGTTTTCAAGAAGAAGTTGAAAAAGTAAAAAGTTGACGCGGACAACGGACGCTGGATGCCGAGGGACAATTAGTAATATGAAACAGCTCCGCTGTGTCGACTTTGTCGACAGCAGAGCTAAAAATTAAATGGGAATAAAGATGAAGAAATGGCAGAGATAAATGTTCAAAAATTTACAATGTAGCACTATTTACCCGTCATCACTACCACTGCACAGTATACCTTCCCTCAGTGGTGACCATTTAACATGAAACACTTTGGCTGTGTGACCAGTAAATACTTTGAGTGGTTGGTCTGATGTTGTTGCTATGTAATATACTCTAACATTACCATCTTCACACCCTGTAGCTATCATATCCCTGTGATTAGAAGAAAAAAATAATAAACAAACAAACAAACGCACGGAAGCATGCACACAATCCATAAAGACAATTCATTTTAGCAAAAAATTATTTTTACTAAGAACAAAATGTTTTGACGTCACAGATTTGTAAATGAATCACGTGCAAAAAAGCACAGAAGTAAATAAAAAAAAAAGTAATATACAAGATTATACAGTCTGCACAATAAACATGGCAATCACTGGTACAAGCAAGCACTGAGGTTAGTAACATACATTTATGACATAAGAAGTGTTTTCGGGGTTGACTGTTTGTGACATTTGTGTTGATAAACATTGATTTTCCCACAATCCAATGCGCTCTTCTAATGGAAATCACAAGTATGAGATTTGACCTGGACGCGACTTGCACTAATCACCGCCGGTGAATCCTTCGATACCTTCCAATCACCTAACAAATACCGGTACCTAATTAAAGCTTGGTAACGTCTCAGTTTGTACTCGTTGATCTGCACAGCAGTCAAAGTCTCCATCTTTGTTTATATGAGACCTATATCTCGTGCATGAGTGCGGGGCAACTACCGCCCTTTAAACCTTTGGATGCAAGATATTTATATATATTTTCCCACTAAATTTTTCCAGATTTTTTCAATTCTCATTGGGTACACGTCATAATTTAACAAATTTGAAAAATTATGGGAATAACAAGTATTGACTTGTTGAAAGTGTGACATTCTTGTACCTCTATAGAAGGGGGGCAAGAGGGGGGGGGTAGCCGGTACAGTTTTACGGGAAATAAAAAGGGCTTTTTACAATATACAATGGAAAAAAAGTCGTTTTTACAGTTTACAGTGAAAATTGAATGTTTACAGTTTACAGAGAAAATAAAGATTATTTTACATTTTACGGAAGATTAAGAAAGAAAACCTAGAAAATTCTTGTACGTACCGAGAAAAATGACACATTTTTACAGTGTATGAAAAAAAATATGTGATTGATTACGTTGTACGTCTAGCCTGTGATTACAGAATTACGGAATTTATTTTTTCAATTTACGTTGTACTAACAAAAAAATATTGCCATGACGTTGAACGAAAATAACCCTTGCCCCCCTCTCTATACGATTCACAGGGATTTCAGATGATGCATAACTTACTTATTGTTTGTACTCCAGTCACATCCAAAAACAGCTGCAGGATGCTTGTATTTCTGAATGACTTTACCATCAACATTCCGGATAATACTAATAAAAAAAAAAATTACACACTAAGAATTTTAAAAGAAATTACCACTAAGCTTCTTTAATCGTGGTTACTACAATTACATTACAACTTTCCTATTAAACAAGCATGAACATGAGGTTGAGGTTGAGCTAGATGTATGACATCATTTTTTTGAGACGGCGCCCTCATGGTTGTGCTAATAAGTGCTAGAGGTTTCATCGTTACAACTAAAAGATTTTATGAATAAATACTTCTATGATGAGTAGCTATTTGCAGTCAGTCTCATTCATGAGTATAATCATCATAGTTTTTTTCTAACATGTATAAGACAAGCAGCCAGTCGGCTGAGATACATGTAGCTCCGCTGTTAGCAATGCACATTTCAATTAAAAAACAGAAGATATCATTAGAAAATGAACAATATGTATAGTATCAAAGCAATGGGACTTGCGGTTTTAACAAGAAGTTGAAAATATCACTTTTTACAAAAAATGACAAAAATATTCATCAAAATTAGAGAATTAAAGATATCATTATGAAATGAACAAATCTGAGAGAGGTCCACATATAGTACCTATATATCTAATATTAAAGTAATCTGACTTGCGGTTTTTTACAAGAAGTCGAAAATGACACTTTTTACCAAAAATGACACAAATATTCACCAAAAATAGAGAATTTGAGATTTTGACATGAAATGAACAAATCTGAGAAAGAACCATCCAAGGTACTTGCATATCAAATTTGACAACATTCTGACCTGCGGTTTCGAAGAAGAATTTAAAATTGTAAAGTTGACGCTGGCGACAGACAATCAGTAATATGAACAGCTCCGCTGTGTCGACTTTGTCGACAGCAGAGCTAATAAAATATCAGCAACCTTTTCACCACCAGTTCCCTCGTTTCATCACAAATTCACAAAATAGCCACTTTCCATCAGAAGATTGAGAAAAATTAGCCAAATTTTTTGAGTAAAAACTGAAAATTTACAAAAATTTGGTCTGTTAGCTCCAAAATTAGTGTTCATTTCCAGAAATATTAAAGAATATAAAAAAATGTGCAGAAATATTTAGGCAAGAGAGTGCGGTAGTGAAAAGGTTAATGGCTGGCAATTTATGATTATTTAATTCAAATAAATGTCAGATTATACTTGACAAATGTTTAATTTGAGACTTACCAATGCCCATCAGATCCACACGTGGCAACTCTTCGTGAGTCTTTGTGATTCCATGATATTGAATAGATGCTAAACTTACCATGCTTCAAGAAAAGGACGCATAAATTAACATTAATTACCATAAATTAACATAATTGAGATTCACTCAACATAAATTGGTTATTCTGAACTCACAGGGCTTTCCACACATAACAAAACTGTTGCTTAGCAATAGAATAACAAGTATAAATTTATAGACTAGTTTTATCAACTCAAGTGTTTCCTATCAAAATTGAATGAATATATCTTACTTCTTTTCATCCTTATCGTCTGACAAGTCTATCCATTTTTAAATTGAGATTAATATTTGAGAAAAAAAATTCTTCAAAATGAATAATCAAAATAAATAAAAACCCATTATGATAACTATTTTTATGTGAATGTATATATAAATGTATTTAATCCATTATTTAAAGCAGCTGCAATAATTTTTTTTTTAAATATAACCTCATGAAGATATTGTTTTAGACACACCTGCATGGGCAGAGCATTGGCAAAGCACAGTCTGCTGGAGTACAAGTGATAAATAAAATAAATACGATAAATTTACCGATATTTACTATATGGGGGCAGCCATCTTGTAACTAAATAAAGAAACAAGTTGAGAAACAGGTTTTTTCCCTTTTTTACATATCAGGGGAAAATACTGAATTTTCACAGGCAAACAATCTGTTTGGGCAACATTTAAGCCAACCGCTAACAATTCCTTTGAATTTGTTGTTTTTGTGTGGAAAAATCGCATGCATACAAACACCTAATTACACAAAGAACATTCAACACTTTTTCATTTTTTGTTTAACTCAATCAAACGGTTACCTTCATGAACATCTTTAACCTGGTCAAAGATAGTTTAGTTTCTATAAACAATTTTGTAACAATTTTTAAGTAATTTTCTATAAATTAAAAACCCAGTTGGAAGTGGAATGGCTCACAAATTTTAGATCAAAAATTGGTTGGAAACAAGCAGATTTGGAAAGCAACTATTTTGTGAAATCTTTGAGTAATGACACCTATCAATGTTTTCTACCAGGATAAGGACGGTAAGAATAGAGAAATTTGACATTTTCCTTTCTTGGCAAATCAAATTCCCAACCTAGACATGGACAAAAAGACATGATAACATGTTAATAACCCAAGGGTTGGGGAAGTAGTGATGGCGGTGTTGCAGTCCCTCACATGAAATCTGCCCATATATGAGGCAGGTTACTACTGTCTAAATCCTCAGTAAGTGTCATGATTTTGGAGTTAATTTCCTCCGTTGCCTCGCATCCCTTAGCCAGGAATCCAGTCATTCAGAGTGTCCTTCCCAGCGCACTCAAGAATGGCCTGGTGAATCGCTATGTAAATACATAGATGACATAGAATTCTGTGTCATCACTGATTGGCTGTCTCCATGACTTCAGTACATTACCATGACAACTCGCATGTACAGAGTAACTTGTACATACAGCCCGGAGACCGAGTCAATAGTATATTATTCGCAGATTTCCCAAAATCTCATGATAATAGATGGCATCTAATGTATGCATATTGATAAATGCATAATACCGCCCTCTGGTGTCCCCAAATGTAATACTGTCCTCTAGTGTCCACTTAGAGAGTCAATTAGTCTTACCTCTGTAAATCTTTTGATTATTTTTCCCTTAGTGACGTCCCATAAAAAGGCACCATGTCGTGATGTAGCTGCCGCTATACAATTCAAATCAGCTGAGGAAAGAAAGAAAAAATCAAGAGACATGGTCGTGTTTCACATGGTTCCTCCTTCAATATCATCATTTGGCGCATGTTATGTTCTTCCATTTCTTACAGGCATATATTATAACAAGAATTGCAGGAGATGGTGTCATATTTCCACAAAATCAGAAAAAAAGGGAATAAGCTACACTTGTTGTCAGCATTTTTTATATTTCAGTATACAGTCAATTAACTAGAAATTATTTTTTGCTCAAGCGAAAATGGATCTCCCAGCTGTCTGTACATATGCATTGGCAGTAGTTCAGCTTGACCGGAGTTCTACTCCAATAAACCATTGGGGTTGAAGCCTGTTGACAAGGCCCTGATCATCTGAACGAGAACCTCCAATCAAAGGTGCTGTTCTAGCTTAGTACTAACAAATCTGGTCGAATTTCGGACCATGTTCTACCACAACTGTATACATGCACAAGTGATAACCTCCTGTTAAATGATGAACAGAGCAACAGTTTGGCTTTGATAAAATACAGAATTTTAAACTAGCAATTGGCAGTCATCTAGGTGCTGTTTATATATACATAGCCGGGTGTCTAGGTGCTGTTTACATATGCATAGCCGGGTGTCTAGGTGCTGTTTACATCTTCATAGCTGGGTGTCGAGGTGCTGTTTACATCTTCATAGCTGGGTGTCTAGGTGCTGTTTACATCTTCATAGCTGGGTGTCTAGGTGCTGTTTACATATGCATAGCCGGGTGTCTAGGTGCTGTTTAAAACCTACATAGCTGGATGTCTAGGTGCTGTTTACATATGCATGGCTGGGTGTCTAGGTGCTGTTTTCATCTGCATAGCTGGATGTCTAGGTGTGTTTAAAATTCTGCTGAGCTGAGTGTCGAGGTGCTGTTTACATCTGCATACCTGGGTGTCTACGTGCTGTTTACATATGCATAGCTGGGTGTCTAGGTGTTGTTTACATATGCATGGCTGGGTGTCTATGTGCTGTTAACATCTGCATAGCCGGGTATCTAGGTGCTGTTTACATCTGCATAGCTGGGTGTCTAGGTATTGTTTACATATGCATGTCTGGGTGTCTAGGTGCTGTTAACATCTACATAGCTGGGTGTCTAGGTGCTGTTTAAAATCCTGCATAGTTGGGTGTCTAGGTGCTGTTTACATCTGCATAGCTGGGTGTCTAGGTGCTGTTTACATGTGCATAGCTCGGTGTCTAGGTGCTGTTTTCATCTGCATAGCCGGTAGTATAGGTGCTGTTTTCATCTGCATAGCTGGGTGTCTTGGTGCTGTTTACATCTGCATAGCTGGGTGTCTAGGTGCTGTTTACATCTGCATAGCTGGGTGTCTAGGTGCTGTTTACATCTGCATAGCTGGGTGTCTTGGTGCTGTTTTCATCTGCATAGCTGGGTGTCTAGGTGCTGTTTACATCTGCATAGCTGGGTGTCTAGGTGCTGTTTACATGTGCATAGCTCGGTGTCTAGGTGCTGTTTTCATCTGCATAGCCGGGTGTCTAGGTGCTGTTTACATATGTATAGCTGGGTGTCTAGGTGCTGTTTACATCTGCATAGCTGGGTGTCTTGGTGCTGTTAACATCTGCATAGCTGGATATCTAGTTGGTGTTTACATATGCATAGCCGGGTGTCTAGGTGCTGTTTACATCTGCATAGCTGGGCTGTCTAGGTGCTGTTTACATATGTATAGCTGGGTGTCTAGGTGCTGTTTACATCTGCATAGCTGGGTGTCTTGGTGCTGTTTTCATCTGCATAGCTGGGTGTCTAGGTGCTGTTTACATCTGCATAGCTGGGTGTCTAGGTGCTGTTTACATGTGCATAGCTCGGTGTCTAGGTGCTGTTTTCATCTGCATAGCCGGGTGTCTAGGTGCTGTTTACATATGTATAGCTGGGTGTCTAGGTGCTGTTTACATCTGCATAGCTGGGTGTCTAGGTGCTGTTAACATCTGCACAGCTGGATGTCTAAGTGCTGTTTAAAATCCTGCATAGCTGTGTGTCTAGGTGCTGTTTACATATGCATAGCTGGATGTCTAGGTGCTGTTTAAAATCCTGCATAGCTGGGTGTCTAGGTGCTGTTAACATATGCATAGCTGGATATCTAGTTGGTGTTTACATATGCATGGCTGGGTGTCTAGGTGCTGTTAACATCTGCACAGCTGGATGTCTAAGTGCTGTTTAAAATCCTGCATAGCTGTGTGTCTAGGTGCTGTTTACATATGCATAGCTGGATGTCTAGGTGCTGTTTAAAATCCTGCATAGCTGGGTGTCTAGGTGCTGTTAACATCTGCATAGCTGGATATCTAGTTGGTGTTTACATATGCATGGCTGGGTGTCTAGGTGCTGTTAACATCTGCACAGCTGGATGTCTAAGTGCTGTTTAAAATCCTGCATAGCTGTGTGTCTAGGTGCTGTTTACATATGCATAGCTGGATGTCTAGGTGCTGTTTAAAATCCTGCATAGCTGGGTGTCTAGGTGCTGTTAACATCTGCATAGCTGGATATCTAGTTGGTGTTTACATCTGCATGGCTGGGTGTCTAGGTGCTGTTAACATCTGCACAGCTGGATGTCTAAGTGCTGTTTAAAATCCTGCATAGCTGTGTGTCTAGGTGCTGTTTACATATGCATAGCTGGATGTCTAGGTGCTGTTTAAAATCCTGCATAGCTGGGTGTCTAGGTGCTGTTTACATATGTATAGCTGGGTGTCTAGGTGCTGTTTACATCTGCATAGCTGGGCTGTCTAGGTACTGTTTACATCTGCATAGCTGGGTGTCTAGGTGCTGTTTACATCTGCATAGCTGGGTGTCTAGGTGCTGTTTACATATGCATAGCCGGGTGTCTAGGTGCTGTTTACATATGTATAGCTGGGTGTCTAGGTGCTGTTTACATCTGCATAGCTGGGTGTCTTGGTGCTGTTTTCATCTGCATAGCTGGGTGTCTAGGTGCTGTTTACATCTGCATAGCTGGGTGTCTAGGTGCTGTTTACATGTGCATAGCTCGGTGTCTAGGTGCTGTTTTCATCTGCATAGCCGGGTGTCTAGGTGCTGTTTACATATGTATAGCTGGGTGTCTAGGTGCTGTTTACATCTGCATAGCTGGGTGTCTAGGTGCTGTTAACATCTGCACAGCTGGATGTCTAAGTGCTGTTTAAAATCCTGCATAGCTGTGTGTCTAGGTGCTGTTTACATATGCATAGCTGGATGTCTAGGTGCTGTTTAAAATCCTGCATAGCTGGGTGTCTAGGTGCTGTTAACATCTGCATAGCTGGATATCTAGTTGGTGTTTACATCTGCATGGCTGGGTGTCTAGGTGCTGTTAACATCTGCACAGCTGGATGTCTAAGTGCTGTTTAAAATCCTGCATAGCTGTGTGTCTAGGTGCTGTTTACATATGCATAGCTGGATGTCTAGGTGCTGTTTAAAATCCTGCATAGCTGGGTGTCTAGGTGCTGTTTACATATGTATAGCTGGGTGTCTAGGTGCTGTTTACATCTGCATAGCTGGGCTGTCTAGGTACTGTTTACATCTGTATAGCTGGGTGTCTAGGTGCTGTTTACATCTGCATAGCTGGGTGTCTAGGTGCTGTTTACATCTGCATAGCTGGGTGTCTAGGTGTTGTTTACATATATATAGCTGGGTGTCTAGGTGCTGTTTACATATGCATAGCTGGGTGTCTAGGTGCTGTTTACATATGCATAGCTGGGTGTCTAGGTGCTGTTTACATCTGCATAGCTGGGTGTCTAGGTGCTGTTTACATCTGCATAGCTGGATATCTAGTTGGTGTTTACATATGCATGGCTGGGTGTCTAGGTGCTGTTAACATCTGCACAGCTGGATGTCTAAGTGCTGTTTAAAATCCTGCATAGCTGTGTGTCTAGGTGCTGTTTACATATGCATAGCTGGATGTCTAGGTGCTGTTTAAAATCCTGCATAGCTGGGTGTCTAGGTGCTGTTTACATATGTATAGCTGGGTGTCTAGGTGCTGTTTACATCTGCATAGCTGGGCTGTCTAGGTACTGTTTACATCTGCATAGCTGGGTGTCTAGGTGCTGTTTACATCTGCATAGCTGGGTGTCTAGGTGCTGTTTACATCTGCATAGCTGGGTGTCTAGGTGTTGTTTACATATGTATAGCTGGGTGTCTAGGTGCTGTTTACATCTGCATAGCTGGGTGTCTAGGTGCTGTTTACATCTGCATAGCTGGGTGTCTAGGTGCTGTTTACATCTGCATAGCTGGGTGTCTAGGTGTTGTTTACATATGTATAGCTGGGTGTCTAGGTGCTGCTTACATCTGCATAGCTGGTAGTCTAGGTGCTGTTTACATCTGCATAGCTGGGTGTCTAGGTGCTGTTTACACCTGCATAGCTGGGTGTCTAGGTGCTGTTTACATCTGCATAGCTGGGTGTCTAGGTGCTGTTTACATCTGCATAGCTGGGTGTCTAGGTGCTGTTTACATTTGCATAGCTGGGTGTCTAGGTGATGTTTACATTTGCATAGCTGGGTGTCTAGGTGCTGTTTACATATGCATAGCTGGGTGTCGAGGTGCTGTTTACATCTGCATAGCTGGGTGTCTAGGTGCTGTTTACATATGTATAGCTGGGTGTCTAGGTGCTGTTTAAAATCCTGCATAGCTGGGTGTCTAGGTGCTGTTTACATATGTATAGCTGGGTGTCTAGGTGCTGTTTACATCTGCATAGCTGGGCTGTCTAGGTAGTGTTTACATCTGCATAGCTGGGTGTCTAGGTGCTGTTTACATATGTATAGCTGGGTGTCTAGGTGCTGTTTACATCTGCATAGCTGGGTGTCTAGGTGCTGTTTACATATGCATAGCTGGGTGTCTAGGTGCTGTTTACATATGTATAGCTGGGTGTCTAGGTGCTGTTTACATCTGCATAGCTGGGTGTCTAGGTGCTGTTTACATATGTATAGCTGGGTGTCTAGGTGCTGTTTACATCTGCATAGCTGGGTGTCTAGGTGCTGTTTACATATGTATAGCTGGGTGTCTAGGTGCTGTTTACATCTGCATAGCTGGGTGTCTAGGTGCTGTTTACATCTGCATAGCTGGGTGTCTAGGTGTTGTTTACATCTGCATAGCTGGGTGTCTAGGTGCTGTTTACATATGTATAGCTGGGTGTCTAGGTGCTGCTTACATCTGCATAGCTGGTAGTCTAGGTGCTGTTTACATCTGCATAGCTGGGCGTCTAGGTGATGTTTACATCTGCATAGCTGGGTGTCTAGGTGATGTTTACATATGCATAGCTGGGTGTCTAGGTGCTGTTTACATATGCATAGCTGGGCGTCTAGGTGATGTTTACATCTGCATAGCTGGGTGTCTAGGTGTTGTTTACATATGTATAGCTGGGTGTCTAGGTGCTGTTTACATCTGCATAGCTGGGTGTCTAGGTGCTGTTTACATCTGCATAGCTGGGTGTCTAGGTGCTGTTTACATCTGCATAGCTGGGTGTCTAGGTGTTGTTTACATATGTATAGCTGGGTGTCTAGGTGCTGCTTACATCTGCATAGCTGGTAGTCTAGGTGCTGTTTACATCTGCATAGCTGGGTGTCTAGGTGCTGTTTACATCTGCATAGCTGGGTGTCTAGGTGCTGTTTACATCTGCATAGCTGGGTGTCTAGGTGCTGCTTACATCTGCATAGCTGGTAGTCTAGGTGCTGTTTACATCTGCATAGCTGGGTGTCTAGGTGCTGTTTACATCTGCATAGCTGGGTGTCTAGGTGCTGTTTACATCTGCATAGCTGGTAGTCTAGGTGCTGTTTACATCTGCATAGCTGGGTGTCTAGGTGCTGTTTACATCTGCATAGCTGGGTGTCTAGGTGCTGTTTACATCTGCATAGCTGGGTGTCTAGGTGTTGTTTACATATGTATAGCTGGTTGTCTCTGTGCTGTTTACATCTGCATAGCTGGATATCTAGTTGGTGTTTACATATGCATGGCTGGGTGTCTAGGTGCTGTTAACATCTGCATAGCTGGATATCTAGTTGGTGTTTACATATGCATGGCTGGGTGTCTAGGTGCTGTTAACATCTGCACAGCTGGATGTCTAAGTGCTGTTTAAAATCCTGCATAGCTGTGTGTCTAGGTGCTGTTTACATATGCATAGCTGGATGTCTAGGTGCTGTTTAAAATCCTGCATAGCTGGGTGTCTAGGTGCTGTTTACATATGTATAGCTGGGTGTCTAGGTGCTGTTTAAAATCCTGCATAGCTGGGTGTCTAGGTGCTGTTTACATATGTATAGCTGGGTGTCTAGGTGCTGTTTACATCTGCATAGCTGGGCTGTCTAGGTAGTGTTTACATCTGCATAGCTGGGTGTCTAGGTGCTGTTTACATATGTATAGCTGGGTGTCTAGGTGCTGTTTACATCTGCATAGCTGGGTGTCTAGGTGCTGTTTACATATGCATAGCTGGGTGTCTAGGTGCTGTTTACATATGTATAGCTGGGTGTCTAGGTGCTGTTTACATCTGCATAGCTGGGTGTCTAGGTGCTGTTTACATATGTATAGCTGGGTGTCTAGGTGCTGTTTACATCTGCATAGCTGGGTGTCTAGGTGCTGTTTACATATGTATAGCTGGGTGTCTAGGTGCTGTTTACATCTGCATAGCTGGGTGTCTAGGTGCTGTTTACATCTGCATAGCTGGGTGTCTAGGTGTTGTTTACATCTGCATAGCTGGGTGTCTAGGTGCTGTTTACATATGTATAGCTGGGTGTCTAGGTGCTGCTTACATCTGCATAGCTGGTAGTCTAGGTGCTGTTTACATCTGCATAGCTGGGCGTCTAGGTGATGTTTACATCTGCATAGCTGGGTGTCTAGGTGATGTTTACATATGCATAGCTGGGTGTCTAGGTGCTGTTTACATATGCATAGCTGGGCGTCTAGGTGATGTTTACATCTGCATAGCTGGGTGTCTAGGTGTTGTTTACATATGTATAGCTGGGTGTCTAGGTGCTGTTTACATCTGCATAGCTGGGTGTCTAGGTGCTGTTTACATCTGCATAGCTGGGTGTCTAGGTGCTGTTTACATCTGCATAGCTGGGTGTCTAGGTGTTGTTTACATATGTATAGCTGGGTGTCTAGGTGCTGCTTACATCTGCATAGCTGGTAGTCTAGGTGCTGTTTACATCTGCATAGCTGGGTGTCTAGGTGCTGTTTACATCTGCATAGCTGGGTGTCTAGGTGCTGTTTACATCTGCATAGCTGGGTGTCTAGGTGCTGCTTACATCTGCATAGCTGGTAGTCTAGGTGCTGTTTACATCTGCATAGCTGGGTGTCTAGGTGCTGTTTACATCTGCATAGCTGGGTGTCTAGGTGCTGTTTACATCTGCATAGCTGGTAGTCTAGGTGCTGTTTACATCTGCATAGCTGGGTGTCTAGGTGCTGTTTACATCTGCATAGCTGGGTGTCTAGGTGCTGTTTACATCTGCATAGCTGGGTGTCTAGGTGTTGTTTACATATGTATAGCTGGTTGTCTCTGTGCTGTTTACATCTGCATAGCTGGATATCTAGTTGGTGTTTACATATGCATGGCTGGGTGTCTAGGTGCTGTTAACATCTGCATAGCTGGATATCTAGTTGGTGTTTACATATGCATGGCTGGGTGTCTAGGTGCTGTTAACATCTGCACAGCTGGATGTCTAAGTGCTGTTTAAAATCCTGCATAGCTGTGTGTCTAGGTGCTGTTTACATATGCATAGCTGGATGTCTAGGTGCTGTTTAAAATCCTGCATAGCTGGGTGTCTAGGTGCTGTTTACATATGTATAGCTGGGTGTCTAGGTGCTGTTTACATCTGCATAGCTGGGCTGTCTAGGTACTGTTTACATCTGCATAGCTGGGTGTCTAGGTGCTGTTTACATCTGCATAGCTGGGTGTCTAGGTGCTGTTTACATCTGCATAGCTGGGTGTCTAGGTGTTGTTTACATATATATAGCTGGGTGTCTAGGTGCTGTTTACATATGCATAGCTGGGTGTCTAGGTGCTGTTTACATATGCATAGCTGGGTGTCTAGGTGCTGTTTACATCTGCATAGCTGGGTGTCTAGGTGCTGTTTACATCTGCATAGCTGGGTGTCTAGGTGTTGTTTACATATGTATAGCTGGGTGTCTAGGTGCTGTTTACATCTGCATAGCTGGGTGTCTAGGTGCTGTTTACATCTGCATAGCTGGGTGTCTAGGTGCTGTTTACATCTGCATAGCTGGGTGTCTAGGTGTTGTTTACATATGTATAGCTGGGTGTCTAGGTGCTGCTTACATCTGCATAGCTGGTAGTCTAGGTGCTGTTTACATCTGCATAGCTGGGTGTCTAGGTGCTGTTTACACCTGCATAGCTGGGTGTCTAGGTGCTGTTTACATCTGCATAGCTGGGTGTCTAGGTGCTGTTTACATCTGCATAGCTGGGTGTCTAGGTGCTGTTTACATTTGCATAGCTGGGTGTCTAGGTGATGTTTACATTTGCATAGCTGGGTGTCTAGGTGCTGTTTACATATGCATAGCTGGGTGTCGAGGTGCTGTTTACATCTGCATAGCTGGGTGTCTAGGTGCTGTTTACATATGTATAGCTGGGTGTCTAGGTGCTGTTTAAAATCCTGCATAGCTGGGTGTCTAGGTGCTGTTTACATATGTATAGCTGGGTGTCTAGGTGCTGTTTACATCTGCATAGCTGGGCTGTCTAGGTAGTGTTTACATCTGCATAGCTGGGTGTCTAGGTGCTGTTTACATATGTATAGCTGGGTGTCTAGGTGCTGTTTACATCTGCATAGCTGGGTGTCTAGGTGCTGTTTACATATGCATAGCTGGGTGTCTAGGTGCTGTTTACATATGTATAGCTGGGTGTCTAGGTGCTGTTTACATCTGCATAGCTGGGTGTCTAGGTGCTGTTTACATATGTATAGCTGGGTGTCTAGGTGCTGTTTACATCTGCATAGCTGGGTGTCTAGGTGCTGTTTACATATGTATAGCTGGGTGTCTAGGTGCTGTTTACATCTGCATAGCTGGGTGTCTAGGTGCTGTTTACATCTGCATAGCTGGGTGTCTAGGTGTTGTTTACATCTGCATAGCTGGGTGTCTAGGTGCTGTTTACATATGTATAGCTGGGTGTCTAGGTGCTGCTTACATCTGCATAGCTGGTAGTCTAGGTGCTGTTTACATCTGCATAGCTGGGCGTCTAGGTGATGTTTACATCTGCATAGCTGGGTGTCTAGGTGATGTTTACATATGCATAGCTGGGTGTCTAGGTGCTGTTTACATATGCATAGCTGGGTATCTAGGTGCTGTTTACATATGCATAGCTGGGTGTCCAGGTGCTGTTTACATCTGCATAGCTGGGTGTCTAGGTGCTGTTTACATCTGCATAGCTGGGTGTCTAGGTGTTGTTTACATATGTATAGCTGGGTGTCTAGGTGCTGTTTACATCTGCATAGCTGGGTGTCTAGGTGCTGTTTACATCTGCATAGCTGGGTGTCTAGGTGCTGTTTACATCTGCATAGCTGGGTGTCTAGGTGTTGTTTACATATATATAGCTGGGTGTCTAGGTGCTGTTTACATCTGCATAGCTGGGTGTCTAGGTGCTGTTTACATATGTATAGCTGGGTGTCTAGGTGCTGTTTACATCTGCATAGCTGGGTGTCTAGGTGCTGTTTACATCTGCATAGCTGGGTGTCTAGGTGCTGTTTACATCTGCATAGCTGGGTGTCTAGGTGTTGTTTACATATGTATAGCTGGGTGTCTAGGTGCTGTTTACATCTGCATAGCTGGGTGTCTAGGTGCTGTTTACATCTGCATAGCTGGGTGTCTAGGTGCTGTTTACATCTGCATAGCTGGGTGTCTAGGTGTTGTTTACATATATATAGCTGGGTGTCTAGGTGCTGTTTACATCTGCATAGCTGGGTGTCTAGGTGTTGTTTACATATGTATAGCTGGGTGTCTAGGTGCTGCTTACATCTGCATAGCTGGGTGTCTAGGTGTTGTTTACATATATATAGCTGGGTGTCTAGGTGCTGTTTACATCTGCATAGCTGGGTGTCTAGGTGTTGTTTACATATGTATAGCTGGGTGTCTAGGTGCTGCTTACATTTGCATAGCTGGGTGTCTAGGTGCTGTTTACATCTGCATAGCTGGGTGTCTAGGTGCTGTTTACACCTGCATAGCTGGGTGTCTAGGTGCTGTTTACATCTGCATAGCTGGGTGTCTAGGTGCTGTTTACATCTGCATAGCTGGGTGTCTAGGTGCTGTTTACATTTGCATAGCTGGGTGTCTAGGTGATGTTTACATTTGCATAGCTGGGTGTCTAGGTGCTGTTTACATATGCATAGCTGGGTGTCGAGGTGCTGTTTACATCTGCATAGCTGGGTGTCTAGGTGCTGTTTACATATGTATAGCTGGGTGTCTAGGTGCTGTTTACATCTGCATAGCTGTGTGTCTAGGTGCTGTTTACATCTGCATAGCTGGGTGTCTAGGTGCTGTTTACATATGTATAGCTGGGTGTCTAGGTGCTGTTTACATCTGCATAGCATTACTCCATTCATATTCACTTGGTATAACAAAGGTGATTTTCGCTCAGCTTACGTGGATGAATAAAGCTAAAGAGTATTTTGCCTCCGGGCACTGACAACATATAACATAGCTATAATAGTTTTCTGTCTCCAGACGTTGACAACACAGTGAACAAAGCTGTAATAGGTCACACTACCTCTAGGCACTGAGAAAATTGTGTGTTTGATATCACAGTTATATGTTTGGGGTAAATTACCACCAAAATATGCTAAAAATTCAGTATTTTTCTTCACATTTATAAATGAAAATGATTACACACATATTGGTATATCTCACATCTATTAGAATCTTTGCGTAAAACTAAGATAAACATTGCAAATAGGGTTATATTTTTAGTTGCATAATATGGATGTTGTTTTGAGATGTACAGCCATTGTTGCAGACTAAATTGACCATTGAATTTCATGAGTGCATCACTCAAATGTATTTTAACCAATAGCTTCACAGAAGAAACATGCTTAGAAACGGGAATGAGTAACGCAAAATACAAGAATAGCGAGCAACGAGATGAACCAATTTTGTTAGTGACATACTGCATTGCATTAGAATATACGTTTATCACATGATTTTGTGATTGTCTCGCAATTTGCTCAACAACTTTATTGCACTTGTGTATCCTCTTATACATCTTATAAATCCTTGCTTGCGTATAAAATTATGGTAATTTTATTTTGTTCATCACAGCACTTTTGAGCCACAAAAACTGAGCAGTTGTTTGCAATGATTTAATTGGTACACTCCAGAATATGTGGAGAGTTTGAGATCTCAACTTTCATTCACTGGTATACAATAGATAAAGCATAAAATGCTTTTCTTTAAGCAAATCAAATTTTTTTTTTTTTCAATTCATTTTATAAGAAGAAATGAATGAATGCACCTACTGAATGCACCTACTGAATGCAACTGACAGTTCAATGTTTAAAATATGTCGACGTACGAGCAACATACTGTCAAATGCGATCACGACAAAAAAAAGTAGAATTGATTTTTACAATTATTTTGAGAATATTAGATTTAAATCATGCGAGTCTGAATAGTTGTCATAATCAGAAGGTGGAATTGTAACGATACACAGGAACCATAGTGTGTATGTATAACGCTAAGTAAATGTAGGTGAAACATGCTCATGAAGCGAAACCTTTGGGATGCAATTCATCAGGACTGTGTGACTTGCGTACTCTTGACTCTTACTTCATGCTATCACATGCAAACTAATATCCAAAAATGAAAGATGTTTAATAATTTATTACATTATTTATATGGGCTGATATAGTATAAATTTTATTCTCAGTGGCACATGAATATGATAATAAATTATCAATTTCTTATATGTAGATTATTTTCCTAACAAACGCTTTTTGATCGAAATATATTACACAAGTAAAAACAATTTAAAGTTTCTCGGAAAATAAGTTCCATCTATAACCTGTATTCAGATGTATTTGCATCTGATAACACTTCATTGACAATTTCATTGAAAGTTACCATGCAAACTATTATTTCTTGCTTACGTAAAAAACAGTTAAAGTGTATTCGGAAAACTGCTACTTTGATAAAATGAAAAACAAATTGAAATGGATATGTATATCATTGTGGATTGTCTGGGTACCAATATAGAACAAAATCAGTCAAAGCAGGTCTGAGAAATGATTATACAGGAATTACGAAAATAAAACCAACATGGCTGCCAGTCAGCCATTTTGAAAAAAACAGGTGGCAATCAAATTGGGAAAATCAATGATGAAAATATTTCCATCACTCACTGCTTCCCGCCTTTCTCCATTACTCACTTCCCTTCTTTCAAGATCACTCACTCCCCTTCTCTCCATCACTCACGCGCTCCTTTCTCTATCACTCACTCCCTTCCTTTTTCTATTGCTCACTCCCCTCCTTTCTCTATTACTCATTCTCTCCTTTCTCTTTTACTCACTCCCCTCCTATCTCCATTACTCATTCCCTCCTCTCTCCATTACTCACTTCCCTCCTTTCTCCATTACTCACTCAACTCCCCTCCGTTCTCCATCACTCACTCCCCTCATTTCTCCATTACTCACTCCCCTCCTTTCTCCATCACTCACTCCCCTCATTTCTCCATTACTCACTCCCCTCCTTTCTCCATCACTCACTCCCCTCATTTCTCCATTTATACTCACTCCCATCCTTTCTCCATTACTCACTTCCCTCCTCTCTCCATTACCCACTCCCCTCCTTTCTCCATTACTCATTCCCTTCTTTCTCCATTACTCACTCCCCTCCTTTCTCCATTACTCACTCCCCTCATTTCTCCATTACTCACTCCCCTCCTTTCTCCATCACTCACTCCCCTCCCTTCTCCATCACTCACTCCCCTCATTTCTCCATTACTCACTCCCATCCTTTCTCCATTACTCACTCCCCTCCTCTCTCCATTACCCACTCCCCTCATTTCTCCATTACTCACTCCCCTCCTTTCTCCATCACTCACTCCCCTCATTTCTCCATTACTCACTCCCCTCCTTTCTCCATCACTCACTCCCCTCATTTCTCCATTATTCACTCCCCTCCTTTCTCCGTCACTCACTCCCCTCCTTTCTTCGTCACTCACTCCCCTCATTTCTCCATTACTCACTCCCATCCTTTCTCCATTACTCACTCCTCTCCTATCTCCATTACTCATTCTCTCTCTCCATTACTCACTTCCCTCCTATCTCCATTACTCATTCCCTCCTTTCTCCATTACTCACTCCCCTCCTTTCTCCATTACTCATTCCCTCATTTCTCCATTACTCACTCCCCTCCTTTCTCCATTACTCATTCCCTCATTTCTCCATTACCCACTTCCCTCCTTTCTCCATTACTCATTCCTCCATTACTCACTCCCCTCCTATCTCCATTACTCAATCCTCTCCTTTCTCCATTACTCACTCCTCTCCTATCTCCATTACTCATTCCCTCTCTCCATTACTCACTCCCCTCCTATCTCCATTACTCAATCCTCTCCTTTCTCCATTACTCAATCCTCTCCTTTCTCCATTACTCACTCCCCTCCTATCTCCATTACTCAATCCTCTCCTTTCTCCATTACTCAATCCTCTCCTTTCTCCATTACTCAATCCTCTCCTTTCTCCATTACTCACTCCTCTCCTATCTCCATTACTCATTCCCTCTCTCCATTACTCACTCCCCTCCTATCTCCATTACTCAATCCTCTCCTTTCTCCATTACTCAATCCTCTCCTTTCTCCATTACTCACTCCCCTCCTATCTCCATTACTCAATCCTCTCCTTTCTCCATTACTCAATCCTCTCCTTTCTCCATTACTCAATCCTCTCCTTTCTCCATTACTCACTCCCCTCCTATCTCCATTACTCATTCTCTCTCTCCATTACTCACTCCCCTCCTATCTCCATTACTCATTCCCTCCTATCTCCATTACTCATTCCCTCCTTTCTCCAATACTCACTCCCCTCCTTTCTCCATTACTCATTCCCTCATTTATCCATTACTCACTCCCCTCCTTTCTCCATTACTCATTCCCTCATTTCTCTATTACCCACTCCCCTCCTTTCTCCATTACTCATTCCTCCATTACTCACTCCCCTCCTATCTCCATTACTCAATCCTCTCCTTTCACCATTACTCACTCCTCTCCTATCTACATTACTCATTCCCTCTCTCCATTACTCACTCCCCTCCTATCTCCATTACTCAATCCTCTCCTTTCTCCATTACTCACTCCCCTCCTATCTCTATTACTCACCCCCCTCCTTTCTCCATTACTCACTCCCCTCCTATCTCCATTACTCAATCCTCTCCTTTCTCCATTACTTAATCCTCTCCTTTCTCCATTACTCACTCCCTCCTTTCTCCATTACTCAATCCTCTTCTTTCTCCATTACTCACTCCCCTCCTATCTCCATTACTCATTCCCGCCTTTCTCCATTACTCATTCCCTCATTTCTCCATTACTCACTCCCCTCCTATCTCCATTACTCAATCCTCTCCTTTCTCCATCACTCACTCCCCTCCTATCTCCATTACTCATT
This sequence comes from Saccoglossus kowalevskii, assembly GCF_978046115.1. NCBI lineage: Eukaryota > Metazoa > Hemichordata > Enteropneusta > Harrimaniidae > Saccoglossus > Saccoglossus kowalevskii. Next base: position 11,936,625 of record NC_140644.1, on the reverse strand, counting down.
CCCTCCTTTCTCCATTACTCATTCCCTCATTTTTCCATTACTCACTCCCCTCCTATTTCCATTACTCAATCCTCTCCTTTCTCCATCACTCACTTCCCTCCTTCCTCCATTACTCACTCCTCGCTTATCTCCAATACTCATTCCCTCTCTCCATTACTCACTCCCCTCCCATCTCCATTACCCTCTCCCCTCCTACCCCATTACTCATTCCCTCCTTTCTCCATTACTCACTCCCCCTATCTCCATTACTCATTCCCTCCTTTCTCCATTACTCACTCCCTCCTTTCTCCATCACTCACTTCCCTCCTTTCTTCATTACTCACTCCTCTCCTTTCTCCATCACTCACTCCCCTCCTTTCTCCATTACTCACTCCTCTCCTATCGCCATTACTCATTCCTCTCTCCATTACTCATTCCCCTCCTATCTCCATTACTCATTCCCTACTATCTCCATTACTCATTCCCTCCTTTCTCCATTACTCACTCCCCTATCTTCATTACTCATTCCCTCCTTTCTCCATTACTCACTCCCATCCTATCTCCATTACTCAGTCCCTCCGTTCTCCGTTACTCACTCCCCTCTTTTCTCCATTACTCACTCCCATCCTATCTCCATTACTCACTCCCATCCTATCTCCATTACTCATTCCCTCCTTTCTCCATTACTCACTCCCCTCCTTTCTCCATTACTCACTCCCCTCCCTTCTCCATTACTCAATCCCCTCCTTTCTCCATTACTCAGTCCCCTCTCTCCATTACTCACTTCCCTCCTATCTCCATTACTCATTCCCTCTCTCCATTAATCACCCCTCCTTTCTCCATTACTCACTCCCCTCCTTTCTCCATCACTCACTCCCCTCCTGTCTCCATTACTCACTCCCCTCCTATCTCCATTACTCATTCCCCTCCTATCTCCATTACTCATTCCCTCCTTCCTGCATTACTCACTCCTCTCCTTTCTCCATTACCCACTCTCCTCCTATCCCCATTACTCATTCCCTCCTTCCTGCATTACTCATTCCCTCCTTTCTCCATTACTCACTCCCCTCCTATCCCCATTACTCATTCCCTCCTTTCTCTATCACTCACTCCCCTCCTTTCTCCATTACTCATTCCATCCTTTCTCCATTACTCACTCCCCTCCTATCTCCATCACTCACTCTCCTATCTCCATTATACTCATCCCCTCCTATCTCCATTACTCATTCCCTCCTTTCTCCATTACTCACTTCACTCCTATCTCCATTATACTCATCCCCCTCCTATCTCTATTACTCATTCCCTCCTTTCTCCATTACTCACTCCCCTCTTATCTCCATTATACTCATCCCCTCCTATCTCCATTACTCACTCCCCTCCTATCTCCATTACTCATTCCCTCCTTCCTGCATTACTCACTCCCCTCCTATCCCCATTACTCATTCCATCCTTCCTGCATTACTTACTCCCCTCCTTTCTCCATTACTCACTCCCCTCCTACCCCATTACTCATTCTCTCCTTTCTCCATTACTCACTCCCATCCTACCCGATTACTCACTCCCTTCTTTCTCCATTACTCACTCCCTTCCTATCTCCATTACTCATTCCCTCCTATCTCCATTAACCACTCCCCTCCTATCCCCATTACTCATTCCCTCCTTTCTCTATCACTCACTCCCTTCCTATCTCCATTACTCATTCCCCTCCTTTCTCCATTACTCACTCCCCTCCTTTCTCCATTACTCACTCCCCTCCTTTCTCCATTACTCACTCCCCCCTTTCTTCATCACTCACTTGCCTCCTATCTCCATAACTCACTCCCCTCGCTTCACCATAACTTATCCAGCCACACACAAACCTTCTTTCATTTATCTGTTCATTCCTTTTCTCCCTTCGCTGATTCAGTTTATTGATTGATGTTCTTACCTGGAGCCCACGAAAGTGCATAGATAACTCCTTCATTGCCTGGTGAGGTATAGACAGCAGTCAATGTGTTCACATCCCATACTTTAATTGTCCCATCAAATGATGCTGTCGCCAATAAATCAGCGCTATCTGGTTTAAATTTACAGTCAAATATAGTTTCCACATGCCCCTTTAATATGTCAAGAAAGTAGACAATTAAATCGAGATGTTCACAATGTCCATTTGAGATGCAATTATTTACAGCCCACAGGAATTGTACAAGTTATACATTACAGACATAGGTAACCTTGGTAACCAACTAGAATTTTAATCATCTTTATCACATATTCTTTAAAGGGTAGTGGTCTGTGCAGACCACGGTTACTAAAAAAAGGTTCTTTTTTTTAAGTAACCATGGTGCAGATCAAGTGCATTTGCTATGGGTCCCATACTACATGTAGCGATGTTTAAACATGCGAGTCAAATGTGCTGTTTATTCACACAAAATTTGAAACATGCAGACCTCGAAGACAATTGCCCTTGAACTGTGCACTGATGAATGATGAATATTAATTAAAGACAACTTTGCTACATTTAGCCATTACATTGTGGGCAATGTTACAAAGTACCTACAAATGTTAAACCCATTCACAGCCACTGTTAACCTTGTCACCTTACGCAAAATAATCCTAATTTTCATGAAAGCAGTATTTTCGTTAAAAATCAAAATGTGCGAAAAAAAGCTAATACAATAATTGTTTTCTTCATCCTTTAATGGAAAAGAAAATGTAATCACTATATTATATGACTATTCCATTATTTATCAGGAGTACAGCTATAGTGAACATGAGGGACTATCTTACCAGATCTCGGAGAAAGTTCCATTTCCTCTTGCCCAGATCATAAAGCCCTACTCCCCCATCAAGGAATGTACAAACAGCATGACCCGGTGGTAACGAATAACCAGACGCTGTAACTGTGTTATTGGACGGTGCTGATGGTGCCATACTCGTAGATGAGGTATGCAGTGGAGATGGCGGTGTGGGAGTGTCTGTATTATTATTTGGCATGGTTGCACTGATCACATGCAATGCATGGAAACCAGTTTTTTTCAGTTTGATGTTTTCAATCGGTGTACTTTTTGAGACGTTCCATACTCGCATCACGCCAACGTGAGTATCTGTATAGTGAGATAAAATAATCCAACAATATTGACTGAGCTATCCTAATCCCTCTAATAGTTGGAACCCGATTAATTGGAGCATTTTATTTCCTTGGGTACGGTATTTCCACATTTCTGTTAAAACAATAATTTGTTATTTCCCTCTAGCAATTCAACCTCTTGGATGCATTCTTGATGTTCCTTCTTCTTGACAAAAAATAAAACCAGTAGCATCTTACATTTCCATATTTTGTTTCCATGTTCTACACATTTTTTCTTTGTTAAAAATTATCCAAGCATGTTGACATCTATAACCTTTTTCTGTTCAAGACAATGTCAAAGTAGGTGGGCAGGATAAGTGTTAATTCAACAAACATGCCACCACCAAATTAAAAAATAATAATTATTTTATCATTGTCCAATTCATGAAAGACTACATTCAAACACAATAAAATAAAATACAGATTTAATTTATGTAACAGTAGAGGATATTAGTTATGATGATGAAAAGTTTCTACATTTCAGTTTCCGAGGAAATGTTTTAAGGAGCAGCTACAACGAAGGTACTAGGCTGGTGTAGCAATATGGAAGATCACTTACGGCATTAGAGCATATTAAAAGCATTTTTTCAACACTTAGAAAATTAGAAAAAATGTAAGAAAAGATATTCTCATTTTATCATCACAAAACATGATACACTCAGTCAATGAGTAAGAATGTTTAGTTCAGTTATTTAAAATTATAGATTTATATTTGACATAAAATTTCATTCATAATTGCAATCTGTAGCTGATACAATAGTGCTTTCATAAGAGGTTAACCATTAGAATTTCAGGGAGTGTATTTTAAAATAAAAACCAAACTTGCACAGAGAAAATTTTGAAAAATAAAATTCTCAAAAAGAAACCTACAGAACACATAAATATTTATAAAAAAATTGCCACACACATTCCATAGAGAAAAAAAAATGACAGCAACATTATCATGAAAAAAAAATCTATCTCAAACTTAGTGAAGAAAAAAAGTAATTCCAGAGTTATTTTTTTTTACCATTGTCCCACCCAAAGTTTCTAATGGTCAGCCCCTTAGAATACACAATCCATTGGAAAACATCCACCCAAATATTATGACAGATATGACCATACCTCCAGTAACAAACATGCCCGGTGCTGTGGAAATCCATGCTACTGTGTGAACCGAAGCAGCGGCGCTTGGCAACACAAACGTTATAATAACTGACATAGAGTCGGTATCTATGAGACGAACACCAAAGTGTTGATTGGCTACTAGCAGATAATCATGAGACAAGGGGTCCCATTGTAGATCAGCGACCGGGTCTTCTTCATCTGATCCTTCTAAATTCTCCGGTCTTAAAGTGTGCTTGTAAACTTTTTGACCTATACACACAAAGAAATCAAAGAAAGCTCAGAAAGAACTTCATGTGCTAGGATTATTGTAGGCATATTTGAAATTAATTAAAAATTTAAGATTTGCCTTTCAAACAAGAAGTTTGTCGACTAATATTGGTCAGCTATTTGAGATGCATAACATGAACCTACACATTATAAATGATAATTATTATAAGTGCATATTGCCATATAGCAAAACAGTGTTTTATACTGCAATATTGTCATTCCATTCTTTCTTGCAGTCATATTCACTCAAATATGGAATACAATGTGTAACAAAAAAACACAGAATCACTAAAAATCCCAGTAAAAATATCTTTGAATATAGTTATTACACAAATAAAATAATCATTATGTAATGAACTGTTTTGCAGTGAAAAAGCTGAAAAAAAGAAATTGCTAATTAGTAGGCAGAAATTGCTAATTAGTAGGCAGAAATTGCTAATTACTAGGCAAATTAGGCATTTAGTATTCATGGATTCTATGTACCAAGTTTCCTTGAAATGCGATAAGTTTTTCAGTTTTAAGAAAAGCTGACAATTGGCTAATTATTACGCAAATTAGGTAATTAGGTAGTATGCATGAATGTCAACTCCCCAAAAAAATCATGTCTACACTTTACCCTTAAGCATCTATGTATCACGATTTATTGAAATGGAATGTTATGTACATTAGGTAATTAATATGCACATATTTTTACTGAAAACTGATCAGGTCTACTCATTGTCCCAGATCAACTATGTACAAAGTTTCATTCAGTTGTAAACAAAGGGAGAAGACAATGTTTTTAAGTATCTTGGGAAATAAACGTGCAAGATGTCACATAATCAAACTTGGATGAGATTACAAATGGGTTGATAAATTCAAAATTAGAAGCAGAACGGATACAAATTGTTTGATTTAACAAAAAAAAAATACTTTCAAGAGGGACAATGGCAACACCTGATATTTATCTCTTAAAAAGCAAGTAGTGATTATTTTTCCTACTTTTAAATGAGGATCACCACACAAATCACATTAAAATGTACAGATTGCCAGCTGGGTGTTACCTGGAGTAAAAATTGAGAGACTTCCATCCACATGTCCAAACGCCATCTTCCCAATTTTTCGGTGATGCCATCGAAACTGACACACATCAGACATAAAATTACTGGCTTCCTTGTGAGTGGTTAGTCCTCCTCCCTGGCTGAAGTTCCAGATACACAACGGCCCCCTGGCGTAAATAAATGCAATGGCATCGCGTTCGTGAAGACACCAACCTAGGCAACTGGGCGTCTGCTTAGTGTTCTCAAGGTTAGCCACAACTCTTTGTTCAGCAACGTTCCATATAACAACACGATTGTCCGCACTGGCGCTAGCAAAGACGTCAGGATTGCGGGGGTTCCACGCAATTGCTGTAATTGTCTTCTTGTGTTCAGACATAATAGCATACAGTTTGAATTCATTATATTTGTGGTCCAACTGAAAAACAAAATATATACATATAGATCAGTACTGGTATTAATATATAATTACCACTTTAATATAACATAACATATGTTAATTAATGCAAGATTGCTCAGTTTCTGTAATGCCTAACATTTACGAGTCACATTTTTTGATTACCATAATTGCAACTGGCTTACTGGGAAAAGTAACATGGCAAAACATATTTAGAAAATACCAGGTAGTAATGAACATGAATATTGATAATATCGATCGGAAATGTAGAATAATGATCCAAATAAGGTCATTCAAGTCACATGTCATAACAATTAGTAGAAATGTACGTACATATACGTGAATGGAAGATATATTTTCACTTTATTTGAATTCACTTTTTTGATGTTTTTGAACATATTTATTGGATTTTAAATTCACACACTTGACAGGATAAACATAGCTTTATTGTTATTTTCATACATTCAAGTGAATTTAATTTTATGGAATTTTATTCATTTACAAATAATGAAATTAAATCCCAGTATTTAAACAAACCATGCATGAAACAGTCCCTGTAATAGTTATCAAATTTAAGATATATAGTTTTGAGATATTGCTCTGGAACAGCATTAATTAAAACATAGTTGAACTCTGGTGACCTTGCCCTTTGTTATATAATATAATTCCCTTTATCATAGTTTGTTTCAATATAAATATACATTGTCATAATTAATTTTGAATACAAACAAGTTTTGGGGTTGAACCAACAGTGGGGAATCAGTCTACCGAATGTCCTTAAAAGATGTAAATATCTTACAAAAACATTGGTGCCTTATTTGTTTAATTATTTTAAGGGACATAATTTCCAGCTTTATTCAAAGTAATTCAGTTATTTTAGTATAAAAACAAATGTCTCATTGTAAAAAAAAAGTGCTGCATTTAGATGTGAATAGATTCATAAAACATGCAAGATAACAGCAAATTTTAGTTGGCTTTAGTCCAAGTATTTTGTACAGGTGTCTGTCAAAAATTAATGATTCACTGAGACAAATATGAACTGCCTCATTGTGTCACTACTGTATTATATGAAAAGTAAAAAAAAAAAACCTTTATGAATAGCTATCATGTTGCAAGCTCTGCTTTGTATGCAAATCAACAGTACTGTTGCCTCCTGAGAATCTACATCTTCAAACACTGCAATCCTTGAAGTGCATTTTTAAACTAGTATTATAAAAACTCTATCATTCTGTTCTAATAGCTGAAACATATTCCTGTGAGTTTTCATTTGTCGAATGAACTGTTTGTCAAATACAGAATACATATATTTTAGAATAATTTTCTTTTTAAAATGTGGATGAAATGTTTTGCTTTTAATGTATTTTGTATGTATTGTTTTTGATTTGATAACTTTGAACTAAACAGATTTTCTATTAGCTTCAGATCTTGATCAAAGTTAGGCACCCAGTTCCTAGGAGTACTTATATTGATTTTCTGACATCTTGTTTTCTGTAAAGATTTTTTTGGTAGGTTTGCAAATGTGTATCAGACTGCGCAATCTCTCCATGAGTTGGTTTTGAAACCCAGTATGGGATTCTGAGATACATTATCAAGGATATTATTACAAGATAAATCATTTGCTTCATTGAACACATACAACAATGCATATTTCCACTGAGATCAGTGACCTTTGATGTGTATCACCAGTGATCAGTCAAGTAGAAACAGTCAAAAAATTTTATCAGATTTTCTCAATTTTTGCATGATATTTTCATACAGGACATCTGTTGTTCAAACTCAGGGAAGACTTTATACTGATGAATAAGGTGACCAAGTTTGATAAAGTTTGGAATAGAATTAGTAAAGTTATTATGCACACAATCACAATTATTAACGACGACGACAACGACGACAAATACAACAACAACAACAACGACGACAACGACAATGCCGGACAAAATTTTTCCCTTAATATACCTTTCCCTTCCATCTTTGATGGTACGGGCAAGGTAAAAATCAAAGAACACTTAAGGCGCAGTCACACCATGACGTTCTGGCTAGCGTTCTCTGGCGTTTGAGGAAACATTGGTAGTCGCCCAAAGTCGCTGGGACAGCGCCAGAAGAGCGCTGTGAGAACGCTAGTGAACGTCGGTAATCATTGCTGATCGTTGGGAATCGGCGGAGAACGCTGATCCAAAAAAAAAGTTTTGAACATGCACAAAAGTTCTCATTTGAGACCAGCGTTCTTCAACGTTTATTTTTAAACGCTGTTAAATGTTAAATAACGTTCTTTGATCGTTTTGCTAACGTTCAACGCGTTCGACAAGCGTTAGTCAGTCGTTGCTCTAGCGTTACTTAGTTGTTACCAATTGCTCGCTTTGCAGTGAACAACTCACTAGCGACCTGTCAACGACCACGTACCCCTAGCGCACATAAAGCGTGCGACTAATGTCAAATTAACGACATAACGTTAGATACACGCTCAACACGCTCACTTAACGTTTAAAAGTCGTTCGTCGCGCGCTAGTAACACGTTAGCACACGTCAAACGTTAATCGAACGCTGGATGTATCTACCTCGTTCCAGAACGCTCGGAAATTGGACGATTGGAACGTTCAGAGAACGCTGACCAAAACGTTATGGTGTGACGGGGCTATTAGAAAGAACTCCCGTGTGCTGAGAGTATTAGAAACACAGTAAAAATTGATTCAAAATTACTTGTACTTGAGATATTGATGGAAAAGCTGAAAACTAATTATGCAAATCAGAAAATTAAAATAACAAGAATGTAAAACTAATAAGGTCAGCGCAATGTAACAGACCATCTATGTACCAAGTTTCATTGAAATGTGATCAGAACCAAACTAATGAATAATTATGCTAATTATGCTAATTAGGGAATTTATATGAACAGATTTGAACCCAAAACTGATCATATTTGTACATTGTCCTAGAGCATATATGTACAAAGTTTCATTGAAATGTGATGATTAGTACTTGAGATATCAGTGTAAAAGTTGAAAATTATGCAAATCAGGTGATTAATATGCATAAATATATTCCAACAACTAATTGGCTCTCTGCATAGTTAGATTCATTTAAAGGTGATGATTAGTACTCAAGATATCAGTGAAAAAGTTGAATATTAAATAATTATGCTAATAAGTTAATTAATATGCACAATTATTTACCCCAAAACTAATCAGATCTCTGCATAGTCCTAGAGGATCTATGTACCAAGTTTCATTGAAATGTCATGATTAGTACTTGAGATATATCGTATTACCCCGGGCACGCGCCCCTCCCTGGGCAAGCGCCCACCCCCTGTTTTCACAAAAGTTACATGTTGGGGACATCCTCGGTTAAACGCCCAGGGTGATTTTTAGCCAAGAACGGGGTCAACAATAAAGTTTTATTTGTCAAAAACGAACGCGTTCGATTTATTTAAATAGTGTGTTTGTTACGGTAGTTCTCTTTTTGGAGTGTGTGATGGCCCTGAAAAGGGCCGCTTTGTTTGTGTTTTTACGTAAAAACTCATTGGAACTTAACGACGTAAGATGAACCACGCAGCATGTGGCGCACACGTTCTGCTTTCTCTTCATTCACGATGAATCCAATATTGCAATATTGCAACGATCCATACCTTGGTGAGTGGTTTGAAACACTTAGCTTTGGTTTCAAAAAGTAGCATTTCGCTGACTGTGAATCCATAACGGGAGCTAGCACTTTTGAGACATCACGTCGTAAACTTGCTACTTTCTTTTCATCCTTCATCACAGCATGTGGATTATTTTTCTGTCGTTGAAGAAAAAACATTTTGCCGACCTCAAGTCCATTACGATAACCATAATGAGGCATGCCGAGGATGGGAACTTGTTGCATCATCGTTATTTTTGGAATTTTGTCACGTGTGTGGGTGCGTGAATAAATCATGTTAATGAGGTCGACCAGAGTTTATTTTCAGTCTGTTATTTATGTATCGCCATTTGGATATGTTTATGTATTCACAATAGTTTGTAAACATTTCACATCAGTAATAAAAGGTTGATTTGTTTCATAACCCTGTCTGCTATTCTTCAGTAATTACGATGCGATGTATCAATACGTGCGTGAACAAAATTATGCTAATGAGGTCATCGCCATCTTGGATTACAAGCGGTATTTTTTCCCGGCAGTTTCGACTTGCACTGATCACGGTTACCGGTACTAAAAAAGTAACCGTGCATTGATTACAATACTTACCATACTTTGTAGTCAATTTCAGTGAGTAATACAACTTCATTCGCTGACATAAAACAAGTTTTATTCTTGAAATTCGACCCCGTGTCTTAGTGTTCCCACAGTTCTTGGCCGAGTGCTCACGTTTATTGAAACCTCGCATAGAAATAAGTTCGTGTACAAAGTGTACGAAAGCATTCCTTTATTTGACCTTATCATACAATCACAAAAACAACTTTTTAAAATCTTTTTTGGGGTGGTCCTCGGGTAAGCGCCCACCCCCAATTTTTCTCGATTTTGTATGTTCAGGCCCCTGGGCGTGTGCCTGGGGTAATACGGTATGTGAAAATCCGAAAATTAACTAATTATGCAAACTAGGTTTTTAATATGTACAAATATTTACCCCAAAACTAATCAGATCTCTGCATAGTTCTAGAGGATCTATGTACCAAGTTTCATTGAAATGTCATGATTAGTACTTGAGATATATGTGAAAATCAGAAAATTAACTAATTATGCAAATTAGGTTATTAATATGTACAAATATTTATCCCAAAACAATCGATCTCTGCATAGTGCTCGAGTATCCATGTTTCACTGAAATGTAATGCTTACTACTTGAAATATCAAACGATGAAAATTAATTTATTATGCAAATTAGGTAATTAATATGTACTGATTTTCACCCAAAACTAATCAAAACCTGGTATTAGTTCAGAGCATCTATGAACCAAGTTTCATCAAAATCCAATGAGTGGTTCTTTAGATATCAGTAGAACAGTCATGGAACAGCTAAAAATTAGCAAAGTATCATGCAAATTAGGTAATTAATATACACGGATTATTACCAAAAACTAATCAAATCTGCGCATAAGTTCAGAGCATCTATGTATCAAGTTTCATAAAAATTCCATGAGTGGTTCTTTAGATATCAGTGGAACAGTCATGGAACAGCTAAAAATGAGCTAATTATCATGCAAATTAGGTAATTAATATGCATGGATTTCAACCAAAACCTAATCAAATTAGCCCAGAGCATCTATGCACCAAGTTTCATCAAAAACCGATGTATGGTTCTTGAGATATCAGTGGAACAGTCAGACACACACACACACACACACATACACACATACAGACAGGGTAACTGCAAAGACTCCCAAAAATGGCTACCTGTCGACCATTTTGAATCCCATCTGAAAAATGAAATGATGTGCATCACGGTTTGATAATGTCCAATTTATGTACCAAGTTTGAACAAAATCAATCTGTAAACACCGAAGATCCTGTTCCAGAATGCAAAAAATGCTTTATTTTGATGAATTTTCAGCCCCCAAATAGCTGCCATTCGGCCATCTTGAATCAGATTGTGAAATAAATTGATGTGCAAGTGTATACAATTATGTACAATGTTTGTATGACGTTTAAATGTAAACTGTCTTGGCATATCTAAAATACAGGTACACCTAGACGTCAATTCATAAGTCATCGTTTTCGGACTGCATCCGAACGGGAACTAATAATTAATGTATTGATATGGGAAATATTACTGCCACATCAGATTTTCTTTGATTAGTTGAGTGGATTGAATTCTTATGACAAAATAGAGATAATGAATGTCAAATTATTTTTAGTATAAGTGACAATATATTAGAGTTTATTTAAACAGAGAAAAGAAAGCATATTATCTTGTGAATAATAATTGAATTTCATGTTAATTAATTTTTTTTAACAAGCAATGCACATTTCAATTAAAGAACTGAAGATATTATTAGAAAATGAACAATATGTATAGTATTAATTAAAGCAATCAGCCTTGCTGTTTTCAACAAGAATTCAAAAATATCACTTTTTACCAATAATGACAAAAATATTCACAATAAATTAGAGAATTGAACACATCATCATGAAATGAACAAATCTAAGAGAGGTCTACCCAAGGTACATATACACCAAGTATCAAAGCATTCAGGCTTGTAGTTTTCAAGAAGAAGTCAAAAAAGTAAAAAGTTGACACTGACAATGACAGACACTAGACTCTGACGGACAATCACTTTATATCGACAACAGAGCTAAAAAAAAGTGAATGATAAGATGTAAGGTGATATGAATGCAATACTATTATACAGTATGCCATGGATATGTCATGCTGATAAAGTTCCCAGATAGCTCAGTAGCTCTTTATGAAAATTTGGGGGATTTTATCCCTTAAAATATTTGGTTTTTATTTCTCCAGCACACTGCCCTCTGAACTGAATTCCCAGGAAGTGTTGATAAATGAATTAAACTCTTGAATTGAGAATAAAACCTTAAATAATTTTTATGTAAATTTTCTCCATATATTAATAGTGTTTTATATGTGTTATCATTATTTTATTGATTTGGCCTTAAATTACATTCACATAATTTTTTATTAGAGAAAATATATTATCAGAACTCATTTATTAAATCTTCAGAAAAAGTCATATTTTATTATTCATATTTGCCTTTCAAATAAATAAAATGCATATTGGTATGTTAGTTTGTACATTAATTGTATTCTGAAGGGGAGAAGGTTCTAACTTGATGATGAAAAATTATACAAAACTTTTGCCCCAAAACAATTTGCCAACAATTTATTTCTCAGTAAGGATTTGGTAATATAATTTTCCAAAAATGACATTACTGATTAAATTGGATTTTGTATTATACTACTGTGTGCTTCAAATACCACCCCAACCCCGACTTAATATCTTGGAACAAATATGACAGCCAGCACCAGCAATGGAACTTCATGACGACAATGTGTTATTGGTTTGTTACATTCAGAATGCAATTATCTGGACTTGTGAAAACTAATACTAGTAATTGCAGAGTCAAGTTGGGAATGAATTACGGTACACACCATAAGTCACGCATATAGACTTCTACTGCAGAGCAGTTTAACATTTATTCACTTGTACAGAATTGGTATTGCAGTCACAGGAAACCAGGTAGAATGATAATGAGGAATACTTTTACCCCGGGGAGTCAAGACTCTATAAAGATTTACTCGGTATGTACAGTCAATTTAATCTGGGTAATAAAATGTGCAGTACTATGGTTGCCTGATGTGATTATTTCGAATCTGTTTAAAAACTGCATTTACTGTTGTTATGATATCTTTGTACTTTTAACACAATTGTGATGTCATACCGAAACCAAATTGTAATCAATTTGTTCTGACATATGTCTGCTTATTTTTTGAATTGAATATAAATTTTATAAATTTACCTACTTTTAATATGAAAAGTTGTTATATGTTTATTTGTGTCAACAATGAATCATTTAATTTTATTACATAATTTTTTTAAATTTTATTATAATGAACTATATAAAATTGTAATTATGCACACAGTCAGAAAGAAATATTGGAACATTTTTCACTTGTTAGAGCATGTTAACACACGTTAGCCAATCAGAAAATGCGTATCAATCACAAATACATCCAACCAACCAATTAGGCGTAGCGTTACTGAGGTATATACTAATTAAGTTGCAGTCTGTAAAATGAGAATTAATAAAGTTTATTACAGAACTAATAAGATTTCCAATTTAAACAATCATCAATAGTTAATTAATCTACTATATGTGTTTATTTTGATGGACACAAAAAGCAGATAAAAGTAACTTCACATTGTAAACACAGACAGATAGCATTGTCCTGAGGGTTAATGTAACAATGGCTGCACAAATAAAAAGACATGTATGTCTACACGTATGACAATATAGTGTTATAAATCTTATCAATAAATATATTTTATTATTCCAGTTTTATATATAGGGTTCACACTATAATTAGAATTTCTATAGAGACGCAAGATCACTTTAGCACCCATGCTTATGCCAATATTTCAATTGTATGCAAAGTCGCAAACTATGTTATTAATATGCCTAATACATTGCGAAACTCAAACAGCTTATCATACACAAAGTCTGATTAAATTTCATTTTATGGAGGATTAACAAATCTGTATAATTGATCAAAGCTGGTCTCAATATTTGTATAATTACCTGGTATACCAAAAAAAAAACATTTTGTAAAAAGGCTGCATTGTAAGATCTCTCCCACCCAAGTTTTAATGACAATATCCAGAATTTTCTCCATTCACAATTAGCTGTTTCATCACATTTACAATGGTTTGTACATATGTATTTATATTCCATAACACTATTATTAGATCATTGTAGGTATCAATGTGCTATGGGCAATTATTTGACATTTCAGAAGCCGCAAGGTGTTCAACCTGTTCACAAATTAAAAGTACAAGCAGCCTGTCAGCTGAGATAGCTCCGCTGTTAGCAATGTTTCAATTAAAGAACTGAATAGATCATTAGAAAATGAACAATATGTATAGTATCAAAGCAACTGGACTTGCTGTTTTCAACAAGAATTCAAAAGTATCACTTTTCACCAAAAATGACAAAAATAATCATCAAAATTGGATAATTGAAGATATCACCACGAAATGAACAAATCTGAAAGAGGTCCACATGTAGTACCTATATATGTTATATAAAAGCAATTGGACTTGCGGTTTTCAACAAGAAGTCGAAAATACCACTTTTTACAATCACTCATATGATAAGCTCCGCTCGACAAAGGCAACAGCAGAGCTAAAAAACACAGACAAACATCAGCATTTTATAGGATTCTGTGCAAGCGCAGAAGTCTATAACGGTACTATGTCTTTGACATCTGAGAATTCAATGTGAAAACATATTCACCGGCAATTGCGTGAATCTGAATTGCTGCTAGGGCTATGATTTATAACAACATTGAATTCATGACTTCTGAGAAAACAATGCGAAAATATATTGATCGCTAAATGTGTGAATCTGAATTGCTGATAGGGCTATGAATTATAACAACATTGAATTCATGACTTCTGAGAAAACAATGCGAAAATATATTGATCGCTAAATGTGTGAATCTGAATTGCTGATAGGGCTATGAATTATAACAACATTGAATTTATGACTTCTGAGAAAACAATGCGAAAATATATTGATCGCTAAATGTGTGAATCTGAATTGCTGATAGGGCTATGAATTATAACAACATAAATTCATGACGTCTGAGAATTCAATGCGGAAATATATTAACCACTAAATGCGCGAATCTGATTGGCTGTTAGAGCTATGAGTTATAACAACATAAATTCATGATCACATCCTATTCATCAACTCGATGACCTCTAACATAGATACATAGTACAATAACCTTAATCTAACTTATGCAACAGTAGACAATCTGTTTAGTCTGTAAAATCAGAATAAAGTGAATTCTTGTATTAGTTATTATGGAATATTAATTAATCTTTAAAACTCAAATGTAGATGAGCAAATTTTGTCATCAAATTTCATTCAAGTATCTCCTGATATGTATTACCCTTAAATAACTTATCTTCATTTTTATAAAAACATCTTTGACTGAAAAATGTCATGCTACGAGATATACACTACCTGAACAACCAATTATTAGATTTGTGAGTGGAATTTTAGTGAAAACAACCGATCAGACTGACACATTTAGAATGAGAGCTTGAATTCAGAATAAAGTAGCTATACCAATCTCAGATCATAACGGACGACGTCAAAAGATCGATGTTGGATAAAAAACTTATTTCCTTTAGTTTGGGGGTGGGGGGTTTTAACCTCAAAAAGTTTCCATCCTACAAAAACGATTTTATTTTTTAATGAAGTCAAAAAAATCTTGGAGTATTTTTAGTTCGTTAACCGAAAAGGGAAAAAAAACAGAAAAATGGTTTGGTTCGAGTGTAAATCTGTGCGTCAAATGAGGTGCATTTGTAAAATCTTTTTACACCCACCCGACAACCAACGTCTATACAATACTACTGTCCGATTATCAATTTGTATTTAATGGTGAATGTAGTCTGATGCCATGACCAATATTTATCAATTAAGTTTCAGTGGGGTAGGGGGGTTTGGAAAAAAACTAAAGGAATTAAGTTTTTTATCCGACATCGATCTTTTGACGTCGGCCCTAAATACACTTGTATTTGTAGTAATTCAGATGAACCTAATAATACATGCTGCTGCTTCAGCTCTCTGCAATGAAATATTTTATTTTTATGAGGTAACGAAGACTTAACTGTTTGGTTACGTCACAAATTTGGTAAAAATTAGGGAAACACTGGTAACTGTCAACCTGTTCGAATCCCCCATTAAATCCCTACATTAAAAACTGCAAGTGAAACAGAAACACTTAATATAGCAGGTTGCATGAATAGCTGTTACAAAATTGACGCTACCAGTACTCAATAATAGTGCCAACTAACTGAATTCTGAATAAATGATTATAACTAGCATTTTTTTTAAATTGCTTTTTCGTGCCATAATATTGTGGTGTTTTGATTTGAGTATAAATTGAAATTGTTTTTTGCAAATTTGATGTTTATTGTGTTGAATAGCATGTTTCTGACTATTTTGAACAGTTAAATGATGTATTTCATCTTCTATAATACGGCAATGAGAGCAAATTATGTCTTCTACTGTTGTTTTTGGTTGTATGTACCTATCCTTTTTGTATTGCCAGTTTATGAGAATCTAAATTTTGCAATTGTTTTAACATGTTGTTTATTTTTTTAAATATGTATTCTATATGGAGGTAACATAAATAATGTGGAAACAGCGGTGTTGAACTAATAAGAATACATGGACATATTTGGCGATAATTACATAGACTCGTCATCTGGAATTGAAACTGCGAAAGAGCCTGGGAGACCAATAACGCTAGTACAATTTAAAGCTCATTTGTTCTGTACATATAACGTAACATTGTTGAGCATTGAGTTTTCAATAAATTTTATGGGTTAAATAAAACAAAACAAATTTAAAGCTCGTTTCTATACCATGGTATGCAAATCAAAAAAATCATTTTTTTTTACATCTGTAAACAAAGTATAAACTAAAAAAAAAAAATCCAAAACAGAATTTCAATCATTAATTAATTAAAACTGCACAGGAGACACAGCTTTGTTACTTACATAAAGCGTATGCGATACTACATTTATATATTTGCACTGATAATAAATGCTTGTGTATTACTCTTTATAGTCTTTGTGGGAGATGCAAAAAAAAATTAAAGGAAAAAAAAATGCTTATGTATGTGTGTCAATAGTAGACATGTTACAATGATATATTGTATAGTTAATGCACTTATGGTTTATGTGCGCTTCTTTTGGAAATGAGTTTTTTAATAGAAAACAGTATTGCAATAAGTATTACCGGTAATAATTATAAGTCCATATATTGAAAAATTAGATCAACTATTATATTTGATACTCAGTCCTATGCTTTTGTATCTTGACCAGTCACTTAAGTGAGTACTTGTATATTGTCCATGCAGCACTGATACTCAATTGAGATTGTAAGGATTAAATACAAGTGTAATCACTTATGGTTGTACAGACACTTGTGTATCATCTTATGCATCAACTTATCTCAAGACTTCACACGTATCACTGCAACCGCAGTATTCTATCTCACTAACAAATCAAAGCATTTGTTAATATGACATGATGGTTTCTATGGCAACACCAACAAGTGTAATACAACGCAGGATGGATCACGTAAGATTCCACACCTTAACTGGATCTTACCGATATGTAAGATATATTAGTGTGCAAATCACGATGCTGGATGAAATATATTAACCTACTACAGTGAATGCTACTGTAAAATGACTAATTTTCACTGGGTTTAAATTTCGCTGATTTACCAATTAGGGCATCTTCAGTGGGTTTTAAATTCACGGTTTTATCATTTAGATAATGTGTTCTATGCTAAATTTTACATATTCACTGGGTTTTAATTTAGCGCATTTTCCAGTCAGCAAAATAAGCAAAATTAAAACCCAGTGAATAATTAACCCTTTTACAGTATATGTTTTAATTTCTTTCAGTTGATGGGGCATGTAAATCGCCAATTCATTCCTCTTGAAGCAAATAATTCTGTGCTGCAAGCATCGTCGATAAAAATGATACCCTACATTTCACATTTTTGGATCAGGTAAATAAAAAATGCACTTTATTCAGTTCCCTCTTTTCATCACAAATTCACAAAAAAGTCCCGTTTATAGTCGTTCAGAAGATTGAGTCAAAAACAGACACATTTTTTGAGTAAAACTGAAAATTAATGCAAATCTCGTCTGTTGGCTCCAAAATTATGGTCAATTTCTGGAAATATTGAAAAATATGAGTGAAAGTGAAAAGAAATTTGGGTGAGAAAGTCAGGTGGTGAATAGGTCTATACGTACAAGTACATTTTACATTAATTCAATAATATAGTATCATATTATTATATTTTTTCTTTAAGTTGAAGTTAAATCATTTAATTTCTAAAACAAGCAGCCTATTGGCTGAGATAGCTCCGCTGTTAGCAATGCACATTTCAATTAAAGAACTGAAGACATCATTAGAAAATGAACAATATGTATAGTTTCAAAGCAATCGGACTTGCTGTTTTCAACAAGAATTCAAAAATATCACTTTCTACCAAAAATGACAAAAATATTCACCAAAATTAGAGAATTGAAGATATCATCACGAAATGAACAAATCTGAGAAAGGTCTACATGTAGTATCTATATATGTAATATCAAAGCAATTGAAGTTTTGGTTTTTAACAAAAAGTCGAAAATATCACTTTTTACCAGAAATTACAAAAATATTCAGCAAAATTACAGAATTGAAGATATCATCACAAAATGAACAAATCTGAGAGAGGTCCACATGTAGTACCTATATATGTAATATCAAAGTAATCTGACTTACAGTTTTTAGCAAGAAGTCGAAAATATCACTTTTTACCAAAAATGACAAAAATATTCACCAAAATTAGAGAATTGAAGATATCAACATGAAATGAACAAACCTCAGAGAGGTCTAAATGTAGTATCTATATATGTAATATCAAAGCAATTAAACTATTGGTTTTTAACAAGAAGTCGAAAATATCACTTTTTACCAAAAATATTCACCAAAATTAGAGAATTAAAGATATCATTACAAAATGAACAAATCTGAGAGAGGTCCACATGTAGTACCTATATATGTAATATCAAAGCAATTGCACTTGCGGTTTTTAACAAGAAGTCGAAAATATCACTTTTTACCAAAAATGACAAAAATATTCACCAAAATTAGAGAATTGAAGATATCAACATGAAATGAACAAACCTCAGAGAGGTCTACCCAAGGTACATATACACCAAGTATCAAAGTATTCAGGCTTGTAGTTTTCAAGAAGAAGTCGAAAAAGTAAAACATTGACACGGACGGACGACGGACGCCGGACGACGACGGACAATCACTCATATGATAAGCTCCGCTCGACAAAGTCGACAGCGGAGCTAAAAATGTGAAGTTTTTTAGGGTTACATCACCTATGGATACAGTGACTATTTTCAGGATTGTTTATGCTGTAAGAGAATCAGTGTATAATCAGCTGTTTTATATTAATCATTCGCATGAACAGCAGAAACCCATTTTGATATGAAATATAGTTGACACTAAGCTCCCAGAGGCATTGAACAATATTTGAAATGAGTCTGGTTGCCTGGTAAGGCTTGCCGAGTGTTGCTATATGTTTTGAATTGAAGACTTGGATAAAGCATCTTGAAAGCGTCAGAAATGTGAAAAATATGCAATCGTGTTTGCTGCTTTGGAAATTGGACCAAGAGAAAAGTTTAACAAATTTGTATCAAATAATCTCAACATTGCATAGTAGTAAAACTTAAAGACTGGGAGCTAGAGCGACTTTTTGTGGAATTAATCCTTTAAACACCATTGACAAATTTTGGCACCATCTGCAAATTGATTTTGTATAGTTAGTCTGCTCCTACTCACTTGAAATGTTAATAAAAATTGACAAACCTTTTGATCAAAAACTAAAAGCAATATCTAAACTTATCTGTATGGGCCAAAGTAATGATATAATATAGTGAAAATTTGACAAAAATGTGTAAATATTTGCACTCCATTTTGGGCTGTGAAAATATCTGGCAGTCAAAAGATTTTTTATCTGAAGCAGAAATGGGTTTCACTGTACTTGTACAAACAGTTGCCAAGATACATAATGAACATACTGAAATTGGTTACTATCATTTCAGTCATTTTTTGAACGATTATATTTAACTAAATATTGCTACACTACAGCAAGTTATTATCAACATTGTCAGTAAATGTACAGCAATTGCTTCCAATGTTGTTGAAATTGTTTTGCTACAATAAAGTTTGTTTTGATACATTTGCGATGCACCCAGACTTCAAGTCGTCGCGCCACTGTCCAATCACGCACTCGTTGACTGTGACTGTCACATTCACAGTCATCATGTTGCGGAGTAAACAGGGATTCCCGACTCCATCTGCGATTCGCGAAAAGATAGTTGAGCTGTATTTAGAAGGAATATCTTTTGCTGATAAAGCGAAAAGGGTTGGTGTGACAAAATCTACTGCGTATAATATATGCAAAAATTTCACCTCAACTGGTGATATTGAACATGATACTGGCGGTCCACAGCAATGCCCGAAACGTAATGATAACGTGTTACATCGAATTATACAGGAAGACTAAGCCAAGTATTTATTTGAGGGAGATTAGAATAAATTTAATTGTCGAAAACGTGTGTACCATCGATACTGTCCTGTGCTTGTCGACTATTCATTGTGCTATTAATAAATATTT
Source organism: Saccoglossus kowalevskii (assembly GCF_978046115.1). Lineage (NCBI taxonomy): Eukaryota > Metazoa > Hemichordata > Enteropneusta > Harrimaniidae > Saccoglossus > Saccoglossus kowalevskii. The sequence goes on along the minus strand of NC_140644.1, from coordinate 11,915,807 downwards.
GGGGATGACCCGAAAGAAGTTGACCAGTGTTGCCGTTGAGTCTAGGACGGAACGCAACGAAGAGTGGACTCTGGATTTCATTGATATTGTTACCAACTTTGATGTCGAACAACTACATTGGTTTGATGAATCATCCATTATAAAAACTACTGGAAATCACGTGTACGGTCAACGCTGAAAGGGAAAAGCGTTGTGGGTCCAATGACGGAGGCTAGAAGTCTGGGTGCGTCGAAATGTATCAAAACAAACTTTAACATTGGAAGCAATTGCTGTACATTTACCGACAATGTTGATAATAACTTGCTATAGTGTAGCAATATTTAGTTAAACATAATCATTCAAAGAATGACTGAAACGATAGTAATTGTTATCCAAATTTATTAAACATAGATTTGTACCCAAAACTACTTTGGTCTGGAGTCCACCATGATGAGGTACAAGTGTACCAAAATGCCTTCAATCAACAGCAGTCTTTGAGATATTGTTGAAACAGAATGACATTACCTCAGGATATGATGGCAACAAATTATTTAATATATTTTCAGAACTGCCACAGTAACTTTAGATAAGAATATACATTCAAAAAGCACTGATATAACCGCAATTATGTAAACATATAAGCTTCCAATGTTCAAATACGATAATAAGAAATTTCATTTTTTGAAATCATTCCAGATGAATGCGTACAATACAGGTTTTACACCACATTACATACATCACAGTTTGAAGCAAGCAGTCGTGAGAAGAATGACACCCCCAGTGATAAGACAACATGGATACAATTACTCGGTTTACCATGACGTGGTTTCTGTGGAGTCACGTACTAGCGGCAATTTTAAAAGAGCCTTTGTCAATACGATGACTAATATGTTATGTAACATAAACAAAAGAATCAAAAAACTAATCAGCTGCAATGAACGGGAAAACGCAAAGGGCTCATGCTATTGCCTAGCACCCACCCACTGGAAGAGAACACGATGCCTCCTTCAAGATGGTTAGATATTGATATTGGCAACAAAATTAATGATGACGAGTCAATGGAGGAAGCATGAGATATTGATATTAACGTACAAAAAAATTCAATACTTTTTGTTTTAATTGCTTTTTATTTGAGCTTACATGGTATTAACAAGATTTGAGTGATAACAGATTTCAATAATGCTTTACCATCCCACTATGTTAACATCAGCCTTCTTGCCATTTATTCCACCAATTCCAAGTCTTTATTTTTTTAATTTAAAACGTGAGAACATTTACAAATATTTCCAAATAATTGCAAAATTTAAAGCATTCAGCATTTTGATATACTTGACAAAAATACAAGATTTTTCTTATTTTGTCAGACCCTGATGACCAAACATGTTGTAATATGAAAAATGTATACATGTTACCCCAAAAATCGTATATTCTATATCTGAGAGAGGTTTTCAAGACCCTAGGCTATAGAAGGGTTAAGAGTACAATTGTTATTATAAATTCAAAGCACTTTCACATCTGGGTGTACTATGAATTTATTTCTCTTCCTGTATTAACAGAATATTAAAAACAGTAAACAATATAGTGTCAATGTCATGAACAGGATTATTTGGGTGGAACTTGCTTTCAAATAGTGACATTACTTATGTTACTTTTAGTGAGAAATGTGAAATTTCTTGCTAAGCCAGCTTCCATACTCCCTGGCATTTTGGACACTTTAATTATGAATCATAATCCAACCACCATTTGACTATTACATACTCAGTACTAATACAGAGATTAGGATTTATCATGGATTAGATTAATCAGGTTTATATATTCCAATAAACAATTGTGAAATACTCATGAGAAATACACAAGTAATTACCCCATAAACCTCTCAACCATATATATCTATCATTGTCTGATTCGCACTGTTTCAAACCTGACCAGCCATTTCCGTCTTTATGAACCTGTGCATGATCATGACAGGAAAAGCTGTATTTGACCTCAGTTAAATTGAATGATTTGATTGGACATGCCAAAAGGCTGAATCAATCAATCAGCATTCTTGTAACTACAACTTGCATCATTTTCAAATTTGAACCAATAGATTTTGCTGTCTTATGTGACTTTGTGTTCAATTTTCAAGGAAATGCATCACAGTACTTAACTTCACCATGGTAACACACCAGAGTACCACTGAGTTTGATTTTGTCAATAGTGAATACAGGTTTATAGTTAGAGTTCTGGTATATTAGTGAGGTGATGACCCAATAAATTAACCTTGACTGGATGTATATCCATAGACTATTATTACGAGGAAACGAGGACATAGCTTTATTATACTACACAAGGCAAATATACAGTCCCTGTCAACATTTTAGTACAAGATATAGTCCATTTTATTGCATTTTATAGCCATAATATCCCATCGGCTACAAGTCTTGAGAACAATTTTCAATTTTAGTAAGATTATTAAAAAAATATGATGATTTAAGTTGAATATAGTGCTTAAAGTCTGTATAATAACATCCAATATTTCACACTCCGGTTTTGAAAAGATTGAACCACTGTGATTATACTTGCAAACAGGACCCTATGAACTATGGGAGAAGAAACAGCAGTTCTATTCTCAATAATTCTTGTGATTTATATCTAAGCTTATTTGGAGATTAAGTTACCAGTATTCCACGCAATGTTTGTGCATACTGACATTAGAATTAAAAACATGCAGTGTCTCCTGTCATGCACACCGGAACATGTACGTAACATACTGTGGTTTTCATGTAAGTGTATTTCATTAAAAAAGCTTTTTTTTTTAATAAAGACTGTTTCATACATGCTGACAAATGGATGGAATAAACCATTTCTTATTAGTGCACTAAACCTGGCGTCTGCTTATATGTCGCAGAGGTTCATATTTTAACCTCAGTATTCACACTTGACTAATGAGCTGGTAAATGGTTTATGTTGTTAAAAGGTTTTAACGATTTACCTAGCCCAGGTTATTTTTTTAACACATGTTTTTACAGACAGTAAAAATTACAATCAGAACTTGCGTATGCTTAAACATATTATCATATATACGAACACTGCTTTTATTAAAAGATAAAAAACACTTTTCACACCATATCAAAGTCAAATACTGCTATGATAAAAAATATTATAATATTATAATGCTCTAAAATCAATCACAACTCATTTTTGTAAGTTTAGTAAATATGTATTTAGTACATATATTTACACAACAGGTACATTTTTCTATTCACAAGACTTCTTACTCAATGAAACTTAACTTAACTGATAAGCTACCCTTATTTTTTTTATCCCACCCCTCAACAGTACAATTACATAATATTGCACTTGTATCTTGTGTAATTAAAAATGTCATTCTTTTGGCAAGACTACTGAGCGCATTATAAACCAATGCACTTTTATTTCCCCTGAAGGTAAATATTGTGAATGCAAAGTGAAGGAATTTAGTGAACAGAATAATTTTAATTGACTTTGATGAACATTGCTGAGCCATAAATTACACTCTACATTTATCAACAAATGAGTGGAGTTTACGCTACTAATAATTATTTGAAGAAACATGATATAGGAAAGAGTTGATTAAAACCTTCCAGTTGAATGGAGACTTGAGAGGCACTTAGTAGAAAAACCACTGTCAGGTTTATTCAGTCTGTCGCTTATAGTGACTCACAGTCAGTCACCAATAGTGGCTCACAGTCAGTCGCCAATAGTGGCTCACAGTCAGTCACCAATAGTGGCTCACAGTCAGTCACCAATAGTGGCTCACAGTCAGTCACCAATAGTGGCTCACAGTCAGTCACCAATAGTGGCTCACAGTCAGTCACCAATAGTGGCTCACAGTCAGTCATCAATAGTGGCTCACAGTCAGTCGCCAATAGTGACTCACAGTCAGTCACCAATAGTGGCTCACAGTCAGTCACCAATAGTGGCTCACAGTCAGTCACCAATAGTGGCTCACAGTCAGTCACCAATAGTGGCTCACAGTCAGTCGCCAATAGTGGCTCACAGTCAGTCACCAATAGTGGCTCACAGTCAGTCACCAATAGTGGGCCAGTCATGCAATGGCCAATAGTGGCTCACAGTCAGTCACCAATAGTGGCTCACAGTCAGTCACCAATAGTGGCTCACAGTCAGTCACCAATAGTGGCTCACAGTCAGTCACCAATAGTGGCTCACAGTCAGTCACCAATAGTGGCTCACAGTCAGTCGCCAATAGTGGCTCACAGTCAGTCACCAATAGTAGCTCACAGTCAGTCACCAATAGTGGGCCAGTCATGCAATGGCCAATAGTGGCTCACAGTCAGTCACCAATAATGGCTCACAGTCAGTCACCAATAGTGGCTCACAGTCAGTCACCAATAGTGTCTCACAGTCAGTCACCAATAGTGGCTCACAGTCAGTCATCAATAGTGGCTCACAGTTAGTCGCCAATAGTGGCTCACAGTCAGTCACCAATAGTGGGCCAGTCATGCAATGGCCAATAGTGGCTCACAGTCAGTCACCAATAGTGGCTCACAGTCAGTCACCAATAGTGGCTCACAGTCAGTCACCAATAGTGGCTCACAGTCAGTCACCAATAGTGGCTCACAGTCAGTCACCAATAGTGGCTCACAGTCAGTCACCAATAGTGGCTCACAGTCAGTCACCAATAGTGGCTCACAGTTAGTCGCCAATAGTGGCTCACAGTCAGTCACCAATAGTGGCTCACAGACAGTCACCAATAGTGGCTCACAGTCAGTCACCAATAGTGGCTCACAGTCAGTCACCAATAGTGGCTCACAGACAGTCACCAATAGTGGCTCACAGTCAGTCACCAATAGTGGTTCACAGTCAGTCACCAATAGTGGTTCACAGTCAGTCGCCAATAGTGGCTCACAGTTAGTCGCCAATAGTGGCTCACAGTCAGTCGCCAATAGTGGCTCACAGTCAGTCGCCAATAGTGGCTCACAGTCAGTCACCAATAGTGGCTCACAGTTAGTCGCCAATAGTGGCTCACAGTCATTCACCAATAGTGGCTCACAGTCAGTCGCCAATAGTGGCTCACAGTCAGTCGCCAATAGTGGCTCACAGTCAGTCGCCAATAGTGGCTCACAGTCAGTCACCAATAGTGGCTCACAGTCAGTCGCCAATAGTGGCTCACAGTCAGTCACCAATAGTGGCTCACAGTCAGTCACCAATAGTGGCTCACAGTCAGTCACCAATAGTGGCTCACAGTCAGTCACCAATAGTGGCTCACAGTCAGTCGCCAATAGTGGCTCACAGTCAGTCGCCAATAGTGGCTCACAGTCAGTCACCAATAGTGGCTCACAGTCAGTCACCAATAGTGGCTCACAGTCAGTCACCAATAGTGGCTCACAGTCAGTCACCAATAGTGGCTCACAGTCAGTCGCCAATAGTGGCTCACAGTTAGTCACCAATAGTGGTTCACAGTCAGTCGCCAATAGTGGCTCACAGTTAGTCGCCAATAGTGGCTCACAGCCAGTCACCAATAGTGGCTCACAGTCAGTCACCAATAGTGGCTCACAGTCAGTCACCAATAGTGGCTCACAGTCAGTCACCAATAGTGGCTCACAGTCACCAATAGTGGCTCACAGTCAGTCACAAATAGTGGCTCACAGTCAGTCACCAATAGTGGTTCACAGTCAGTCACCAATAGTGGCTCACAGTCAGTCACCAATAGTGGCTCACAGTCAGTCACCAATAGTGGCTCATAGACAGTCACCAATAGTGGCTCACAGTCAGTCGCCAATAGTGGCTCACAGTCAGTCACCAATAGTGGCTCACAGTCAGTCACCAATAGTGGCTCACAGTCAGTCACCAATAGTGGCTCACAGTCAGTCGCCAATAGTGGCTCACAGTTAGTCACCAATAGTGGTTCACAGTCAGTCGCCAATAGTGGCTCACAGTTAGTCGCCAATAGTGGCTCACAGTCAGTCACCAATAGTGGCTCACAGTCAGTCACCAATAGTGGCTCACAGTCAGTCACCAATAGTGGTTCACAGTCAGTCACCAATAGTGGCTCACAGTCAGTCACTAATAGTGGCTCACAGTCAGTCACCAATAGTGGCTCATAGACAGTCACCAATAGTGGCTCACAGTCAGTCACCAATAGTGGCTCACAGTCAGTCGCCAATAGTGGCTCACAGTCAGTCGCCAATAGTGGCTCACAGTCAGTCACCAATAGTGGCTCACAGTCAGTCACCAATAGTGGCTCACAGTCAGTCACCAATAGTGGCTCACAGTCAGTCACCAATAGTGGCTCACAGTCAGTCACCAATAGTGGCTCACAGACAGTCACCAATAGTGGTTCACAGTCAGTCACCAATCGTGGCTCACAGTCAGTCACCAATAGTGGCTCACAGTCAGTCGCCAATAGTGGCTCACAGTCAGTCGCCAATAGTGGCTCACCGTCAGTAGTCAACTGCTAAAAATTTGTTCAAGCATTTTGCCATGATTTCACCACTCCCTCCCTTTTTATTAATTGATTTTTCATTATTTATATTCCCTGCGCTACTATGGCTGGCTGAATTATTCACACCGATAGAGCCTCCACACACACCCACCCCCATCCCTAATAATGTGAACAACATTTTGGACACAATATTAAATGAAAATCTAGTAGTTTAGTGCATTGTTTGGCAAGTCACAGACACCATGCATATCATTGAAAAATTCTACAAAACATTGATTGAAAATTGTGCCCCTGGTGATTCGTTTCCATGGAGATTGTATAAATCCTATGATGTTAGTGCCTTCCGCAACTGCATTCACACTTAATTTAATATCCGCCAAAATGTGAACAGTCCTTTGTATCAAAACAATTCACTGTGGTACACTATACTCAACAACTGTCTACAGAAAAACATGGTGTAACTATTACAGCATCACCCATTCTAACTCAAGCTATTAAAAGATTATTTTGCAATGCACAGTCCCTGTTGTGTATTTGATGTTAAAGACCATAAGCAAGTTGTTTGCTATAAAGTGATTAATTTATAAATATACGAAACAATTATCAGTGCTTTTACAATATACATATAAATGCTTTGCCTTGAGTATGTTTGGGCTTAATTTGAATTTTAACATCAACTGTGCAGGCAGGATGTGGCTTGCATGAGAGAATTCACATTGCATGGAAAAATAACAGCAATTAATTCAAAATTTGCAACAACATTTACCATATAAGTTTTGTGACAACAAATTGATTCAATGACAAAATTATTGTATGCGCATATGTATGCCATGATGATCTGTCCATGTATAAAGTTTGAAATGAATTCCTCAAAACATATGCCAGATATATGTCTGAAATAGAATTTGCCTAATACAAAATGGCCACCAGTCAGCCAGTCGTCTTCAATCAAATTCACAAGTGGGGTGCATGAACTACCCATAATGGTTTGATAGTCCTTCCCACCATGTTAGAAACAACAACAACAACACATGCCTGAGATCTGGTTCAGAACTTGGCAAAATAACTAATTTTGGAGTCGTTTTTTAGATGAAAATAGTTGCCAGCAGGCAATCACTATGTTTGCATATGCATCAGATAAGGTATCAAAGATGTGTGAAGTTAGAAGGAGAATTGGTTGAAGCTTGTCTGGATACAACTTAGACTAAACCATAAGTCTTGCTTGTGGACTTGTAATATTTTGTTATGTGTTTATTACATTGGTTATTATCTGATTTAAATGAATGCTGCGTACATATTACTACTTGTATAAGAACATATTGTACCTTTAATATTTCAGACAAGAATACATAGTACAAAATGTATCTATTAAGTAAAATTTTTATTGTGAAAAAAATACAGACCACAATTTTGAAGGAAAAATTAATGAATTAAAATAAAAACATCATGTTCGGGTTCAGATTATCTAATAAACAACTTGAAGAGCGATAACTTCTTCTTGTGATCAGCCATGCACATGTTATTATCTGCACTTTTTTATGTCTAAAAACAGTTTCATTTTAGCTAAACATATATATATTAAAAATTATATAAGCTACTAACACAAAATAGAGTTTGTTTATATTTATGATTGAAAAGATTTTGATGTTTGAAGATGATCAGATAAATATTGTTAGAGTTATTGTGAATATTTTACACTAGAGTCAACAACGAGAGTCATTTTCTCTTCATAAACACCATCACACTGTGACATTGTATGTTTCTATTTCTGCAAACGAACATGTAAATGTTGAATAACAAATGTCTGTTGCCGCGCAATCAGCGGAACCTCACAATCTGCTTTTATTAAAACATGTACATTTTACATCAACATCAACGAACAATGCTGTTTTATCTTGAGATGCAAATGATCAGTTCCAGCCAACCAGTCACTGTGCATGCACATGTACACAAAATTGAAGTGTGGTAGCTTTACCTTTTTCTTCATCTATGATGGGCAAGGTAAAAAGTTCTTTTTTTTGGTATCAATATGTACATACCCAATTTAAATGCAAATGATCTGATTGATATTCATCAGAATTTTAAGTCTTTTATTATGTGCTACTATACAAGAACTAATTCCAAAACAGTAATCATTGTGTGCCAACTCTAGGATAGATGAACGTATAATGCACTGCAATGTATTCAAGACATTACCCTCTGGTCACTAAATTACTTAATATGTCTGCTTACTATTATAAGTAGTGTGCACTCTGATCATCATTTGAAAGAACAGAGTTCCATCAGAAGGACATACAGATCAGGTCTGGTGCTCATTCTAAGTGCAGAAAATATCACCATTGTAATGACTACTGATCACTGGTAACATACATGTAGATCTTGAAGTTGTTGCATTGGAATTATATAATAATCCTATCTCAGGTTGAACAATAAGAATATCCATCCTTATACTTTGTGCCAAAGACTGAGTGATAAGGAGCCAAGATCCACTTGCAAACAAGATTCATTCACTAACAAATGTGACACATTGGTTAAGCTCTCACGGGTGCATGCATTGGACAAGATTCATTCACTAACAAATGTGACACATTGGTTAAGCTCTCACGGGTGCATGCGTTGGGACAAGGCCAGGTTACCACCGAATTTGCACATAAATTGCAATAATGCCATTATAATAGGAAGATGGTCACACTGAGCCCTGTCATGTACTATGTAGTGCCAAATGTGGTTTCTGTGACAACACATATTATAATGTACCATCAGCACTGAGTAACAGATTATCACAAGATGTTGTCAGAAACCTTTTATGGATGCCGCAGACGCCTGATTAACCTCAACTGGCATTGCTAGGGACTTGCATCAAATTGCTACCTGATATAGCCATTTAGTCACACATGTTTGCATCATATCTTAGATAACAATCAACTTCATCCATATTCATAACAAAAATGTTAGAGCGCATCCAATTTGTGACTAGTCTACACATGTAAGTCACCCAACTCAACCATAATACTGACAAATTTTCATGAAATCAGGCACCTATAGTTAGAGACATGAGATTGGTTCACAGATGATTTGACTGCTCTGCTAGAAGAATCCATTAATATATGCGTATGCATTACTAAAACCACTGTGAGAATGAGAAGCTGAAGCGAAGAAAACAGAAGCTTTGTACAAAAGCACATGGAGAAAAAAAAAATTGTATAAAGTCAATGTCTGATGATACACTGAAAGTTTGTTTCAGAATATTGACAACAATTTGTAAAATAGCATAAAGAAACATGTGCCTACCAATTACTAATAAAATCTGTGCCGATATTCCTCTAAGAAATGTTATTTTTACAAACATAGTCACCTTAGATGTATACTAGTAAACTTGTTTTAATACACAAGGTGTGTGGAAAAATGTTGGCACTTAAGTACATGTGTGGTCATGTACTGTGTGCAGTGTACCTGTTGTGAGTGGCTATGTGCAGTGTACCTGTTGTTAGTGGCCATGTGCAGTGTACCTGTTGTGAGTGGCTATGTGCAGTGTACCTGTTGTGAGTGGCCATGTGCATTGTACCTGTTGTGAGTGGCTATGTGCAGTGTACCTGTTGTGAGTGGCCATGTGCAGTGTACCCGTTGTGAGTGGCTATGTGCAGTGTACCTGTTGTGAGTGGCTATGTGCAGTGTACCTGTTGTGAGTGACCATGTGCAGTGTACCTGTTGTGAGTGGCTATGTGCAGTGTACCTGTTGTGAGTGGCCATGTGCAGTGTACCTGTTGTGAGTGACCATGTACAGTGTACCTGTTGTGAGTGGCCATGTGCAGTGTACCTGTTGTGAGTGACCATGTGCAGTGTACCTGTTGTGAGTGGCCATGTGCAGTGTACCTGTTGTGAGTGGCCATGTGCAGTGTACCTGTTGTGAGTGGCCATGTGCAGTGTACCTGTTGTGAGTGGCCATGTGCAGTGTACCTGTTGTGAGTGGCCATGTGCAGTGTACCTGTTGTGAGTGACCATGTACAGTGTACCTGTCGTGAGTGACCATGTACAGTGTACCTGTCGTGAGTGGCCATGTGCAGTGTACCTGTTGTGAGTGGCCATGTGCAGTGTACCTGTTGTGAGTGGCCATGTGCAGTGTACCTGTTGTGAGTGGCCATGTGCAGTGTACCTGTTGTGAGTGGCCATGTGTAGTGTACCTGTTGTGAGTGACCATGTGCAGTGTACCTGTTGTGAGTGGCCATGTGCAGTGTACCTGTTGTGAGTGACCATGTGCAGTGTACCTGTTGTGAGTGGCCATGTGCAGTGTACCTGTTGTGAGTGGCTATGTGCAGTGTACCTGTTGTGAGTGGCCATGTGCAGTGTACCTGTTGTGAGTGGCCATGTGCAGTGTACCTGTTGTGAGTGACCATGTGCAGTGTGCCTGTTGTGAGTGGCCATGTGCAGTGTACCTGTTGTGAGTGGCCATGTGCAGTGTACCTGTTGTGAGTGACCATGTGCAGGGTACCTGTTGTGAGTGGCCTTGTGCAGTGTACCTGTTGTGAGTTGCTATGTGCAGTGTACCTGTTGTGAGTGGCTATGTGCAGTGTACCTGTTGTGAGTGGCCATGTGCAGTGTACCTGTTGTGAGTGGCCATGTGCAGTGTACCTGTTGTGAGTGGCCATGTGCAGTGTACCTGTTGTGAGTGGCCATGTGCAGTGTACCTGTTGTGAGTGACCATGTGCAGTGTACCTGTTGTGAGTGGCCATGTGCAGTGTACCTGTTGTGAGTGACCATGTGCAGTGTACCTGTTGTGAGTGGCTATGTGCAGTGTACCTGTTGTGAGTGGCCATGTGCAGTGTACCTGTTGTGAGTGGCCATGTGCAGTGTACCTGTTGTGAGTGGCCATGTGCAGTGTACCTGTTGTGAGTGGCCATGTGCAGTGTACCTGTTGTGAGTGGCTATGTGCAGTGTACCTGTTGTGAGTGGCCATGTGCAGTGTACCTGTTGTGAGTGGCCATGTGCAGTGTACCTGTTGTGAGTGGCCATGTGCAGTGTACCTGTTGTGAGTGGCTATGTGCAGTGTACCTGTTGTGAGTGGCCATGTGCAGTGTACCTGTTGTGAGTGGCTATGTGCAGTGTACCTGTTGTGAGTGGTCATGTGCAGTGTACCTGTTGTGAGTGGCCATGTGCAGTGTACCTGTTGTGAGTGGCTATGTGCAGTGTACCTGTTGTGAGTGGCCATGTGCAGTGTACCTGTTGTGAGTGGCCATGTGCAGTGTACCTGTTGTGAGTGGCCATGTGCAGTGTACCTGTTGTGAGTGGCCATGTGCAGTGTACCTGTTGTGAGTGGCCATGTGCAGTGTACCTGTTGTGAGTGACTATGTGCAGTGTACCTGTTGTGAGTGGCTATGTGCAGTGTACCTGTTGTGAGTGGCTATGTGCAGTGTACCTGTTGTGAGTGGCTATGTGCAGTGTACCTGTTGTGAGTGGCCATGTGCAGTGTACCTGTTGTGAGTGGCTATGTGCAGTGTACCTGTTGTGAGTGGCCATGTGCAGTGTACCTGTTGTGAGTGGCTATGTGCAGTGTACCTGTTGTGAGTGGTCATGTGCAGTGTACGTGTTGTGAGTGGTCATGTGCAGTGTACCTGTTGTGAGTGGCTATGTGCAGTGTACCTGTTGTGAGTGGTCATGTGCAGTGTACGTGTTGTGAGTGGTCATGTGCAGTGTACCTGTTGTGAGTGACTATGTGCAGTGTACCTGTTGTGAGTGGCTATGTGCAGTGTACCTGTTGTGAGTGGTCATGTGCAGTGTACCTGTTGTGAGTGGCTATGTGCAGTGTACCTGTTGTGAGTGGTCATGTGCAGTGTACGTGTTGTGAGTGGTCATGTGCAGTGTACCTGTTGTGAGTGGCTATGTGCAGTGTACCTGTTGTGAGTGGTCATGTGCAGTGTACGTGTTGTGAGTGGTCATGTGCAGTGTACGTGTTGTGAGTGGTCATGTGCAATGTACCTGTTGTGAGTGACCATGTGCAGTGTACCTGTTGTGAGTGGCCATGTGCAGTGTACCTGTTGTGAGTGGTCATGTGCAGTGTACCTGTTGTGAGTGACTATGTGCAGTGTACCTGTTGTGAGTGGCTATGTGCAGTGTACCTGTTGTGAGTGGCTATGTGCAGTGTACCTGTTGTGAGTGGTCATGTGCAGTGTACCTGTTGTGAGTGGCTATGTGCAGTGTACCTGTTGTGAGTGGTCATGTGCAGTGTACGTGTTGTGAGTGGTCATGTGCAGTGTACCTGTTGTGAGTGGCTATGTGCAGTGTACCTGTTGTGAGTGGTCATGTGCAGTGTACGTGTTGTGAGTGGTCATGTGCAGTGTACCTGTTGTGAGTGACCATGTGCAGTGTACCTGTTGTGAGTGGCCATGTGCAGTGTACCTGTTGTGAGTGGTCATGTGCAGTGTACCTGTTGTGAGTGACTATGTGCAGTGTACCTGTTGTGAGTGGCCATGTGCAGTGTACCTGTTGTGAGTGGCCATGTGCAGTGTACCTGTTGTGAGTGGCCATGTGCAGTGTACCTGTTGTGAGTGGCTATGTGCAGTGTACCTGTTGTGAGTGGCCATGTGCAGTGTACCTGTTGTGAGTGGCTATGTGCAGTGTACCTGTTGTGAGTGGTCATGTGCAGTGTACCTGTTGTGAGTGGCCATGTGCAGTGTACCTGTTGTGAGTGGCTATGTGCAGTGTACCTGTTGTGAGTGGCCATGTGCAGTGTACCTGTTGTGAGTGGCCATGTGCAGTGTACCTGTTGTGAGTGGCCATGTGCAGTGTACCTGTTGTGAGTGGCCATGTGCAGTGTACCTGTTGTGAGTGGCCATGTGCAGTGTACCTGTTGTGAGTGACTATGTGCAGTGTACCTGTTGTGAGTGGCTATGTGCAGTGTACCTGTTGTGAGTGGCTATGTGCAGTGTACCTGTTGTGAGTGGCTATGTGCAGTGTACCTGTTGTGAGTGGCCATGTGCAGTGTACCTGTTGTGAGTGGCTATGTGCAGTGTACCTGTTGTGAGTGGCCATGTGCAGTGTACCTGTTGTGAGTGGCTATGTGCAGTGTACCTGTTGTGAGTGGTCATGTGCAGTGTACGTGTTGTGAGTGGTCATGTGCAGTGTACCTGTTGTGAGTGGCTATGTGCAGTGTACCTGTTGTGAGTGGTCATGTGCAGTGTACGTGTTGTGAGTGGTCATGTGCAGTGTACCTGTTGTGAGTGACTATGTGCAGTGTACCTGTTGTGAGTGGCTATGTGCAGTGTACCTGTTGTGAGTGGTCATGTGCAGTGTACCTGTTGTGAGTGGCTATGTGCAGTGTACCTGTTGTGAGTGGTCATGTGCAGTGTACGTGTTGTGAGTGGTCATGTGCAGTGTACCTGTTGTGAGTGGCTATGTGCAGTGTACCTGTTGTGAGTGGTCATGTGCAGTGTACGTGTTGTGAGTGGTCATGTGCAGTGTACGTGTTGTGAGTGGTCATGTGCAGTGTACCTGTTGTGAGTGACCATGTGCAGTGTACCTGTTGTGAGTGGCCATGTGCAGTGTACCTGTTGTGAGTGGTCATGTGCAGTGTACCTGTTGTGAGTGACTATGTGCAGTGTACCTGTTGTGAGTGGCTATGTGCAGTGTACCTGTTGTGAGTGGTCATGTGCAGTGTACGTGTTGTGAGTGGTCATGTGCAGTGTACCTGTTGTGAGTGGTCATGTGCAGTGTACCTGTTGTGAGTGACTATGTGCAGTGTACCTGTTGTGAGTGGCTATGTGCAGTGTACCTGTTGTGAGTGGTCATGTGCAGTGTACCTGTTGTGAGTGGCTATGTGCAGTGTACCTGTTGTGAGTGGTCATGTGCAGTGTACGTGTTGTGAGTGGTCATGTGCAGTGTACCTGTTGTGAGTGGCTATGTGCAGTGTACCTGTTGTGAGTGGTCATGTGCAGTGTACGTGTTGTGAGTGGTCATGTGCAGTGTACGTGTTGTGAGTGGTCATGTGCAGTGTACCTGTTGTGAGTGACCATGTGCAGTGTACCTGTTGTGAGTGGCCATGTGCAGTGTACCTGTTGTGAGTGGTCATGTGCAGTGTACCTGTTGTGAGTGACTATGTGCAGTGTACCTGTTGTGAGTGGCTATGTGCAGTGTATCTGTTGTGAGTGGTCATGTGCAGTGTACGTGTTGTGAGTGGTCATGTGCAGTGTACCTGTTGTGAGTGGCTATGTGCAGTGTACCTGTTGTGAGTGACTATGTGCAGTGTACCTGTTGTGAGTGGCTATGTGCAGTGTACCTGTTGTGAGTGGCCATGTGCAGTGTACCTGTTGTGAGTGACTATGTGCAGTGTATCCGTTGTGAGTGGCTATGTGGCCAATTTGTATCTATTTTACTCATGTTGCCTTGGTATCTGAGTGAATATTTAGTTTTATTTAACAAACAGAAGAAAGCTAAATTTTGATAGCAATGAATGATGAGAATTATTGTAGTGAAGAAAATCAATATAACTTACAAACGTCATAATTTTCAGGTGCAGCGACCATAAATTCTTATTTCAAGAAATTATGTTTTTCCGTTATGAAATGTTTTTTAAAAAGATGATGATAACAAATTGCGTAGAATTTAATTCATTACTCTGGCAGCATATGCAGGGCAGATGTTCAAGGCTTCACTGTTACTCGCAAGTGAGCATGAAGCGATTAGCACATGGTTATCCATAATGGTCGCCATGGTTACCCGACATGCTGGATTATGGGTTACACATCTGAGTAATTACCTGCTTTATACTGTTAGCATACAAAACAGGTTGCTTCCCACTGTTCACAATTACACAATAAAACACCTCCATGAGTATATGTTTTGAAATAAATTGTTATTTGTGAATTTGTTTAACAGCCAGGAGCCCAAAATAATCCTATTGTATGTGAATTCTGAATGTGAATGTGCTTTGTGTGTAGCATGGTAGTGTATTTGGGAGGGGAGATATCTGAATTTGGAAAAGAGAAAAAAAATCGCTATAATTTAATGTGAGACATCTGAGCACAATCTTCACCGACAAGGTCTGCCACAGGGAAATCTATTGTATTGACACATAATGTTGCCAAGGAGGTCCTTGACGTATGATGCAATGTATGTTTCATTTCAAAATGCAGCAGTTATGCTGGGAAGCTGCAAGATATCCAGGTACAAAAGCAACTTTCTAATAAAATGAATAATTTCCGCAAATTATTTTCTGATTTGATAAAGTCACTGAATCGCACACATATTTTTTTTTTTTCTGAACAATGACCTTTTCACACAATAACTTACAATGCAAAGCACTTCCTATTAAGATTGGTCTGCGATGTATGCCAGACACTTGATTTATATCTTATACAGGCATTAAAGTCCCTCCCTTCTGAGTTTACACGATGCATCAACTCGTGTTGCAGCTGCATATGAGTGAACTTCAAATATCAGGCGTTACATACTTCCGAGGTTAGTAGTGTTTAGCACACACTCAACGCAGAATTTTAAAACAGTAATGCATGAGAGGTTTTAAAGTTGTCCAGGTAAAAAAATAACTTAGTTGCTAAGTGGCAGAGTCAATCAAGATCTGACGCAGATAATTAAGAATGCCATCATTACGTGTATGATGAATTTGGATCACTGTCAAATTCACTTCCTATTTAACGTCATTTGCAGGTTCTCGGTCTAATAAACAGGAGGAAAAAATTACCACAATCAAAAACTCCAAAAATGTTACATAATTACAAGACTCAAATCATTAACATTTTGGGTCTTACAAAACAGTGTGAAACTTTTTTGGGGAGAAAAAATAAATCCATGTTTGAAGCAATTTCTAATCGAATTCATGTTAAAACTTTCTATCATAAAAAATATTTATTAGAATTTCCTGTAAATTTGTGAGTACCCATCATATAACAATTTTGTTACCATATGTAACCAACTGAAATCGTGAGACGTAGATATTTTATTAGACGCATAAAATCCTTAGGAAAGGATAAAAAGGGTCTTACAGAAAGAAATTAAAAAAACTATAAGAAGAACTTTATACCATGGAAAGCAATCAATGTTTTCATGAAAGTTTGATTCATGTTTTGAGTGAAAATTTGTCAGGTCAAAATAAATTATGATCTGTGTTTACAAATTTTGTAAACAGTATTGTAAATGTGTAATATTGTTAATGGCTAAAAAGACTATAAATAGTACATTTTAGGTAGTACGGTACTCCCACTTTGTATTATACGTAGAATACCTCTCACTGGCAACAAAACATACTGGAGCACTGAAGGTAGTCAGTGACGATCTGCACTGAAGATCATGGTGTCTAATCCCAAGGTGAACATAATTTACATCACTGTGATCACTCAAGGTTTCTTTATTTTAGAGGATTATTCTAAATTTGATTTCAGGATTCTGTTGGATACGATTTTTCCTTAACTTTACAAAATACAAAGCCTTTATCAGGAAGAGAGAGGTGCCAGCGAGAGGATTTCTATAGATCATCGAAAATAGAATGCAACTTTATTCGAAGGCCTTGAAATATAAGTATTTTGCATTCACAAGATATCATGATCAAGTTACTGAAACTTCAGCGTTTTCAGGCATCATTACATCTCTGAATCATGTGCAGGATTTTGTATTCAAAGTTTGCGATGCACACCAGACAAATTTTTGCTCTTGTTGACACAGTGTCAGAGCAGAAATTGAATGTTACTTACTTCACAACTCGGGTTTTAGAAAGCAGAATTTAAAATAGTAGAAAAATATTTAGCTGATGAGTGACAAAATCTATCAACATTCAAATTGGATTAATTATTTACAAATTGTTAGCTAGTTTAGCAATTAGCAAAAAAAGCATACACAAAAATATGTCTTTTAGGTAAATTTTTTCAACTATTAAAATGAGGTATTTTATGAAAGGCCATGCATGGCTAGGACACTTTGACACAAGAATTTCCAACAAATTTGCTAAATTATTTTTCATGATTGTTTTTTTTTTTTCCAAAAAAATAGTTTTTAAAATTATGAACATCAAGTTTGTGTAGAAGTAGTAGGATAAAGCACTTCAAAGAGATCCCAAAATCATTGTGGAAATGCATGCAAAAAGTAAAAAAGTTTGCATTATATTCGACAAAATGATCAATAAACAAAGAACCCAAACACATTGCCTGTCAATTCAACAGGCTGCCATACATAAATTTGGGGAGTTTTTATTTTTTTTTTTATTTGATGAAAACTCAACAAAACATCGAAAATGTGTAGAGCATTTTAATTTCTCAATTTTTTATTAGTAAGCCACGACCACCCTTAATGTATTTCACATATATAAATATATTCATAATGAAATGTAATGAATATGTAAAAACGCAAAAACTGTTACATAATTCACAGATTTCATTCGATGAAGTATTAAATTAATAATATTTATACTGTGGTAAAGAATTCAACTTAAACCATTTTCTAAAACCCACTATTCATAAAATTTCATTCCATATATGTTTCTTGAATATAACAGAAACTTTGAGTATTACTATAATATCAGAAATGGTGTGAAAATGTTTCCTTTTAGCTGTTAAGGTTTAAAAATATGACTTCAAAAATGACAAAACTAATCTAATGTTATTAGGTATTTTGATTCAAAATTATAAAAAAAACATCAGTAAATTTACGAGAGATGTCAAATCATCAAAGCAGATTGGAATATGTCAGCAGTAAATGAACCTCTATATGGTAAATTGCACAGCATAGTCTTTATTCTCACTTGCACAATAAAGTTATTGGAACAAAAACACTCATATGATGCAAAATTCTCATAAATGAAATCATTGTTGAAATCACACATGAGAAAATAATATCACACTGCAATCCGTGATTTTCTGTTCATTGTGAGTTCTCGCATAATATGTGACATCCGCAGAATGAACGTACCGGTACATACCACATACATCAATTGATTTGATTTTGAATTCTCTATTTTACAGTATTATGTCCAAATACTGATCTTTCAGGAAGAAATATGGTGCTGAGGTACCCTTATTTCATCAAAATTGATCCGTTTCACACTTGTATTGCACAGTATTAAACGTTGGAATACCAAAAAGTGAATTCGCATTTGCAAAATCCCACAAAACATTTTGAAGTAAGTATGACGCTATGACCTGTGTTTGTCCTGTTTTTATGCTCGATTTCACGCATAGCACAGGATCTTGTAATGATCGAAAAATGGCATTTGCAAAATCCTACAAGACATTTTGAAGTCATTATGATGCTATGACCTGTGTTTGTCCTGTTTTTATGCTCGATTTCATGCATATCACAGGATCTTGCAATGATCGAAAAATGGCATTTGCAAAATCCCACATGACATTTTGAAGTCAGTATGATGCTATGACCTGTGTTTGTTTGTTTGTTTGTTTTTATGTTCGATTTAACGCATATCACAGGATCTTGTAATGATCAAAAAATGGCATTTGCAAAATCCAACATGACATTTTGAAGTCAGTATGATGCTATGATCTGTGTTTGTTTGTTCGTTTGTTTTTTATGTTCGATTTAACGCATAGCACAGGATCTTGCAATGATCGAAAAATGGCATTTGCAAAATCCAACATGACATTTTGAAATCAGTATGATGCTATGATCTGTGTTTGTTTGTTTGTTTTTTATGTTTGATTTCACGCATAGCACAGGATCTTGTAATGATCGAAAAATGGCATTTGCAAAATCCCACATGACATTTTGAAATCAGTATGATGCTATGATCTGTGTTTGTTTGTTTGTTTGTTTGTTTTTATGTTCGATTTAACGCATAGCACAGGATCTTGTAATGATCGAAAAATGGCATTTGCAAAATCCCACATGACATTTTGAAGTCAGTATGATGCTATGACCTGTGTTTGTTTGTTTGTTTGTTTTTATGTTCGATTTAACGCATAGCACAGGATCTTGCAATGATCGAAAAATGGCATTTGCAAAATCCCACATGACATTTTGAAATCAGTATGATGCTATGATCTGTGTTTGTTTGTTTGTTTGTTTGTTTTTATGTTCGATTTAACGCATAGCACAGGATCTTGTAATGATCGAAAAATGGTGACACACCATCCAAGCAATATCCTACTCCAACATCTGTCTGAAATTCTAGAAAACCAACGCTCAAGATTATAGAAGATGATAAGATTTTTCTATCAATATGGGAGTAGTATTTATCATTAGCCTAAAGGGAATACATCAATCATGGACTATTGTGTTATTTATAGAAATTAAGCAAGACAACAATTTCTGCAGAGGAGTACTCGAGAACTATTAGAAGTACTTCTCTTATATAGTTGCATGTTCGTGAAATGAAAACAGGGTTCGCGTTAACTACATTTTGCACTTTTATGGCTTCACAAAAAATCTGGGATACTCATTTCGATAGAGACGAAAGAATTTTTTATATCTTATATACCAGGACTTTTTTGTCATACGCCATAGTGCGATCTCGGCCAGAAAGCTTGTTTATGGTGATCTTATCTCATCTTGTATTTGATTAAGTACACAGCTGTGATAAAGAAATCATGTTATAATCATGTTATCTCATACGAATTAATATTGTCTTCATTCGTCAAAACCTCATATAGACAAGTAGTTGACGTTCTGATAATGTACATATAGCGACAATAGCTGTGATTTTGAACATTTTTGTTTAAATATAACCACATATAGATAACCAAATCTTACCGAAATATTGTTTTAGACACAACTGGGCAAGGTAACCCATACACAAGGTTAGCGACACATGAAATGTGACGCAAAATCCAAAGGTTATGTAGTGGCCATTTTGTTGATATCAGTCAAACGATGGGAACCATAGAAATTTGTGTTGCACAAGGCATACTATTATGGGAAGTAAATAGTATAAAATCATTCATGAGAGGCCATCAGAGAAAGGTTTGCCTCTCAAGATAGCGGCGTATTTGACATCCAGGGCCCTGGTAAGTTGTCTTGTATCGTAATCCCCAAGACTCGCTTGACAAAACTGGATTTCAATGAATGGCGCCCTCTGGAGACCCTGGCTCTATTAACCCCACCCCCAGCCCGGCCCATCTTTTTTTTACTTGCAAGTGATTTAATGTACAATAACAGAATGTAGCATAAATGCTATTCCTTCAGTGTCAACATTTTGACGATGGCACTAATGACACAATAATATTTTTATTAAACATAAAAAGTGGAGAAAAAAGATCGATAATTACAGCTATTACCAATTTAAACTTGAACTACATTGTATAATGACCATTACATACCGGTATTAGAATATACTATTGTGTGAAGGGGAAGAAAAGCTTTCAACTATTTTATTTATGTTTGACTGGTATGTTCAACTATTTATTTATGTTTGACTGATATGTTCAGCTATTTTATTTATGTTTGACTGATATGTTCAACTATTTTATTTATGTTTGACTGATATGTTCAACTATTTATTTATGTTTGACTGATATGCTCAACTATTTTATTTATGTTTGACTGATATGTTCAACTATTTTATTGATGTTTGACTGATATGTTCAACTATTTTATTTATGTTTGACTAATATAATCAACTATTTTATTTATGTTTGACTGATATGTTCAACTATTTTATTATGTTTGACTAATATAATCAACTATTTTATTTATGTTTGACTAATATGTTCAACTATTTTATTTATGTTTGACTAATACAATCAACTATTTTATTTATGTTTGACTGATATGTTCAACTATTTTATTTATGTTTGACTGATATGTTCAACTATTTATTTATTTATGTTTGACTGATATGTTCAACTATTTTATTTATGTTTGACTGATATGTTCAGCTATTTTATTTATGTTTGACTGATATGTTCAACTATTTTATTTATGTTTGACTGATATGTTCAAATATGTTATTTATGTTTGACTGATATGTTCAACTATTTTATTTATGTTTGACTGATATGTTCAACTATTTATTTATGTTTGACTGATATGCTCAACTATTTTATTTATGTTTGACTGATATGTTCAACTATTTTATTGATGTTTGACTGATATGTTCAACTATTTTATTTATGTTTGACTAATACAATCAACTATTTTATTTATGTTTGACTGATATGTTCAACTATTTTATTATGTTTGACTAATATAATCAACTATTTTATTTATGTTTGACTAATATGTTCAACTATTTTATTTATGTTTGACTAATACAATCAACTATTTTATTTATGTTTGACTGATATGTTCAACTATTTATTTATGTTTGACTGATATGTTCAGCTATTTTATTTATGTTTGACTGATATGTTCAGCTATTTTATTTATGTTTGACTGATATGTTCAACTATTTATTTATGTTTGACTAATATGTTCAACTATTTATTTATGTTTGACTAATATAATCAACTATTTTATTTATGTTTGACTAATATGTTCAACTATTTTATTTATGTTTGACTAATACAATCAACTATTTTATTTATGTTTGACTGATATGTTCAACTATTTATTTATGTTTGACTGATATGTTCAGCTATTTTATTTATGTTTGACTGATATGTTCAGCTATTTTATTTATGTTTGACTGATATGTTCAACTATTTTTTTATGTTTGACTGATATGCTCAACTATTTTATTTATGTTTGACTGATATGTTCAACTATTTTATTGATGTTTGACTGATATGTTCAACTATTTTATTATGTTTGACTAATATAATCAACTATTTTATTTATGTTTGACTGATATGTTCAACTATTTTATTATGTTTGACTAATATAATCAACTATTTTATTTATGTTTGACTAATATGTTCAACTATTTTATTTATGTTTGACTAATATAATCAACTATTTTATTTATGTTTGACTGATATGTTCAACTATTTTATTTATGTTTGACTGATATGTTCAAATATGTTATTTATGTTTGATATGTTTAAATAAACATTGGAAATGTGCCAGGAGGGTAGAAAAGATTTGGGGTTGCAGACATTGGATATGGACAGCTCATATGCTAGATATTTCACACACTGCACAAGACTAAAAATCTTTTTTATACAACACTGGTAATCACACGTACTAGAAACATAATCATTGTAATTCAAGAACAATTAACAATAAATTGCATTTTCAGACATGAAAGTTTTCTGAAAAGATGTTGCCAGTACTTGAGATTCAGCTTAAAATACAAAGTTGTACCATGTTTGGTACCTTGTAGTTGGTCGTTCCCTAAACTACAGCTACAGAAAACGTCCAATAATAACAAATCACAACATTCGATAACAGTCCTCTCAACAAGGACAGATCAAAGGTGAATGAGCACAATTTGAGTGGCATGTACAATATTAGCAATTCACTGAAATAAACATAGGTACTTGTCTGATACTGCGAATTGCAGGTTCTTAAAGCACTACACTCGTTGTGCCACATTTATTGTACCCGTTACTACAGTCGCTGTATTGCATCATGTTCTATCAATAGGCCAGTGCAACATACAAAACAAGTCGGGGGGGGGGGGGAAACATTGTTTTTTAACATAAAATTTCAATACACGCTACACACTGCAAGATGCGGTGTTTTAATTCTTGACATATTGTTGTTTATATACAGGTATTTGTCATTAATTAAATGAAAGTCTGTATGATTTAAAAAATAAGATCATTTCAAAATGTTACAAACAACACTAAACAGTGACACAAACTTGACAAAGCTGCTAAAAGTAAGGTCCCAAGAGTAAATTTAATCACCCTTGAAATGGACATAATCACAAACATAGATACTATTAATTCTAACAAACTCAAGGGTAAATAAATATTACAATCAAATCATTGTTGTTAGAATCAATAGGACTATTATTCATTGCTTATGGAAATGAACACTATATCGCTATGGACGTCAGTCATGTGATATTCAATTACAATACAATATTGTCTACAACTATCACAAAAGATTGCGATTTCCAGGAGTGAAAATATTTAGATGTTGTCCGAGATTTAATATATGGTATGATCAGGCAAATAATTAAGTTTTTGTGGGATTTTTACGTAACTATGGACACAGCTAAGACAATTGACAAAGGAATTTCTTGAAATGTTACTGTGTTTATCACATGTACATAAAATTAATCTCTCATAAATCTAGTAGTTTAATCACAAACCACTCATTGGTTTGCAGACAGAACTAACTGGACTATTCCATTGATTCACAGGGATGTTGGCTCACCTGGTATATATAAATGGCAAGAGTTGCACAGTATGCAAACCTTTCTCCACTGGCTGCACAGACATCACTATTCCACGGCTGACAGCCAGCAGCAAGTAATCCAACTTGCTTCATTCCACCAGTTGTCATGGTTATATTCAGCCGACAATTCTAATGTGGATGTCAGTTCAGCCGTAGAACATGAAACAATTATCTGAAAATGAGAAGAAAAAAAATGATGAAAAAAATGTGTAATTTTTTCAGTCACATTTTTCACCTGTCAAAAAAATAGCATAATGGATTTAATATTTGTGCAAAAATCAACAACTTTTGATCACAACTGTAGTCAAAGAAAAATTATATTCATTTCATTTGAAAAAATACATAATACTCATAAAGAAATTGTTAAAAGAACACTGTAGAAAAAATGCATTAAACATGTATTGATAATAGATTCAAATGCATGTGATTTCCAAAAGAATAGACAATTGTTATTAATTTCACTAAACTACCATTTACTCATACATGTATAATTTTGTGACAAATTTACATCCATTTGTATATTTCAGGGAAATGACACAATTCTGATCAAATTGATCAAATTATTATAACCTTTTCATCACCAGTTCCCTCTTTTCATCACAAATTCACAAAATAGTGCTGTGTATAGTCTGCAATTTCATTCAGACGATTGGGTAAAAACTGAAAATTTGGCTAAAATTTTGACTGTTGGCTTCAAAATTAGGGTTCACTTCCAGAAATATTGAAGAATATAGGAAATCAAAGAAAGCTTAGAACGAACTCCCATGTGCTGAGAGTATTGGAGACACATTAAATATAATTTGAAATTACTTAGCTGAAAACTAATTATGCAAAACAGAAAATTAATATGAACAGATTTGAGTGTAAAACTAATGAGGTCTGCGCAATGTAACAGAAAATCTATATACCAAGTTTAATTGAAATGTGATTAGAACCAACAAATTATGAATTATTATGCTAATTAGGGAATTAATATGAACAGATTTTTACCCCAAACTAATTAGGTTTGTACATTGTCCTAGAGCATCTATGTACTAAGTTTCATTGAAATGGAATAATTAGTACTTTAGATATCAGTGTGAAAGCTTAAAATGGGTTAATTATGCAAATTAGGTAATTAATATGTACAGTTTTTAACCCACAATTATCCAGGTCTGTCTATTGTCCTACAGCATCCATGTACAAACATTCATTGATATGTGATGATTAGTACCTGAGATATCAGTGTGAAAGTTGGAAATAAATTAATTATGCAAATTAGGTAATTAATATGCACACATATTTACAGAAAACTAATTGGGCCTCTGCATAATTCTAGATTCATTGAAATGTGATGATTAGTACTTTAAATATCAGTAGAAAAGCTAAAAATTAATTAATATGCACAATTATTTACCCTAAAACTAATCAGGTCTCTGCATAGTCCTAAAGGATCTATGTATCAAGTTTCATTGAAATGCGATGATTAGTACTTGAGATACACGTGGAAAAGCTGAACATTAACTAATTATGCAAATTAGGTGATTAATATGCACAAATATTTATCCGAAACAATCAATCTCTGCATAGTCCTTGAGTATGTAAGTACCAAGTTTCATTGAAATGTAATGCTCACTACTTATATCAAAAGCTGAAAATTAATTAATTATGCAAATTAGGTAATTATATGTACTGATATTACCATAAAAAGTATCAGGTCTGTGCAGTGTCATATGACATCTATGTACCAAGTTTCATTGAAATGTGATGATTAGTACTTGAGATATCAGTGGAAAAACCGAAAATTGACTAATCATTATGCAAATTAGGTAATTCGCACATGGGAGTCAAAAATTGCAGACAATGTTGGGTGTGAAAGTCTGGTGGTAAAAAGGGTTAAACCACTAAAATTTCATCAGAGACAGATTTTCATGAATTTTGCGACTCAGGAAAAAAGCCAAAAATTTTGTTATGACATGAATATTTCACTAGAGTCCAAAGGAGTCACAGCAAATATATCACTAGTGTTCTAGGGAGTCACAGCAAATATATCACTGGTGTTCTAGGGAGTCACAGCAAATATATCACTGGTGTTCTAGGGAGTCACAATGAAATTTTAATGGGTCATAGAGAGTAGCAGTGAATATTCCACTGGGCTTCTAGGGAGTCTTCGTGAACATTTCACTGTTGTCCTAAGGAATCACAGTTGATATTGTACTGGGGTTCCAGGGAGTCTCAGTGAATATTTCACCAGGGTTCTAGGGAGTCTCAGTGAACATTTCACTCGGGTTCTAGAGAGTCACAGAGAACATTTCACTGGGTTCCTAGGGAGTCACAGTAAACATTTCACTGGGGTCCTTAAAACATTACTAATGTCAAAAATTGAATAATACCACATATATATGTGAGCCAGGGAGCGATACTTTTGTAGACTACATATGGAAAGGATTGAATAAGAAATCCTTGAGTGTAATCTCAAAAGAAACCTGCATAAGAATTTAATTCACTTTGTGAATGCAGAAACGCAAGCAAGCATCAATGAGTTTACCCTTCATGATGAATTCAGATTAAAAGAAACAAAAATTCATGATATTTATAAAACACATATTTTAATTCAACAAATTTGTTAAACGGTTAAATACCACACTGTAAGTACCACATTACTAGGAAAAAAGACTACAAAATATATATTTTTACCAGTGATTGACAACAAAAGATGTTTTTTTTTTCACATTTTGCCCTACCAGGGTGGCCTGATCCAATATTTCTTCATTTGGTTATCATCTGTTTTTATTCAGAGATTTCAATAATCTTATTTTCTCAGATCTTTATACCATGGCTCACAGTGTATTTTGCCCTACCAGGGTGGCCTGATCCAATATTTCTTCATTTGGTTATCATCTGTTTTTATTCAAAGATTTCAATAATCTTATTTTCTCAGATCTTTATACCATGGCTCACAGTGTATTTTGCCCTACCAGGGTGGCCTGATCCAATATTTCTTCATTTGGTTATCATCTGTTTTTATTCAGAGATTTCAATAATCTTATTTTCTCAGATCTTTATACCATGGCTCACAGTGTATTTTGCCCTACCAGGGTGGCCTGATCCAATATTTCTTTCATTTGGTTATCATACAAGAATTCAAAAATATCACTTTTTACCAAAAATGACAAAAATATTCATCAAAATTAGACAATTGAAGATATCACCACGAAATGAACAAATCTGAGAGAGGTCCACATGTATATGTAGTACCAATATGTATAATATCAAAGCAATTGGACTTGCGGTTTTCAACAAGAAATTGATAATATCACTTTTTAGCAAAAATGACAAAAATATTAACCAAAATTAAAGAATTAAAGATATATCACAACATGAACAAATCTGAGAGAGGTCCACATGTAGTATCTATATATGTAGTATCAAAGCAATTGGACTTGCGGTTTTTGAAAGAATTCGAAAATATCACTTTTTACTAAAAATATTCACTAAAATTAGAGAATTAAAGATATCATCACGAAATGGAATAATCTAAGAGAGGTCCACATGTAGTACCTATATATGTAATATCAAAGCAATTGCTTTTAACAAGAAGTTGAAAATATCACTTTTTACCAAAAATGACAAAAATATTCACCAAAATTAGAGAATTGAAGATATCATCATGAAATGAACAAATCTTAGAGATGTCCACCCAAGGTACATATACACCAAGTATCAAAGCATTCAGGCTTGTAGTTTTCAAGAAGAAGACGAAAAAGTAAAACATTGACACGGACGACAACGGACAATCACTCATATGATAAGCTCCGCTCGACAAAGTTGACAGCGGAGCTAAAAAGTGGATTTTGTTCCTTTCACATCATGATTGGACAAGCTAAGGTACAAGTGGATACTTTTTTGAACAGCCACAGAACATGCAGGATTTATCGGGCTACATTATTAATGCTGACAGTTGTACAACCAATCATATTCAAACAATCTTGTTAAATGATGACTCAAACGCAATGCACAGTTGAAATTTTACGTAATCAATTAGTGGCCTCACAGTCCAAACTACGTCGGCTGCCTTTGTAGAGGGGGGTTCCTCAAAAAAAAGTTGATGGTGATCTGTACAATGAGATATTAGCCATTTGCCATGGTTATTGTTTTTACATGTTCTTGTCATATCACAAAATTAGTACTTCATACGGTTGTTGCCATGGCAATTACAATTGTTATCACCTGGTTACAAATCTGACATAGGTCTACCCAAGGTACCTACATACTAAGTATCAAATTAATTGAGCTGGTAGTTTTCAAGAAGTCGAAAAATACCACACTGTAAGTACCACATTACTAGGAAAAAAAGACTACAAAATATATTTTTACCAGTGATTGACAACAAAAGATGTTTTTTTTTTCACATTTTGCCCTACCAGGGTGGCCTGATGCAATATTTCTTTCATGTGGTTATCATCTGTTTTTATTCAGAGATTTCAATAATCTTATTTTCTCAGATCTTTATACCATGGCTCACAGTGTATTTTGCCCTACCAGGGTGGCCTGATCCAATATTTCTTCATTTGGTTATCATCTGTTTTTATTCAGAGATTTCAATAATCTTATTTTCTCAGATCTTTATACCATGGCTCACAGTGTATTTTGCCCTACCAGGGTGGCCTGATCCAATATTTCTTCATTTGGTTATCATCTGTTTTTATTCAGAGATTTCAATAATCTTATTTTCTCAGATCTTTATACCATGGCTCACAGTGTATTTTGCCCTACCAGGGTGGCCTGATCCAATATTTCTTCATTTGGTTATCATCTGTTTTTATTCAAAGATTTCAATAATCTTATTTTCTCAGATCTTTATACCATGGCTCACAGTGTATTTTGCCCTACCAGGGTGGCCTGATCCAATATTTCTTCATTTGGTTATCATCTGTTTTTATTCAAAGATTTCAATAATCTTATTTTCTCAGATCTTTATACCATGGCTCACAGTGTATTTTGCCCTACCAGGGTGGCCTGATCCAATATTTCTTCATTTGGTTATCATCTGTTTTTATTCAGAGATTTCAATAATCTTATTTTCTCAGATCTTTATACCATGGCTCACAGTGTATTTTGCCCTACCAGGGTGGCCTGATCCAATATTTCTTTCATTTGGTTATCATACAAGAATTCAAAAATATCACTTTTTACCAAAAATGACAAAAATATTCATCAAAATTAGACAATTGAAGATATCACCACGAAATGAACAAATCTGAGAGAGGTCCACATGTATATGTAGTACCAATATGTATAATATCAAAGCAATTGGACTTGCGGTTTTCAACAAGAAATTGATAATATCACTTTTTAGCAAAAATGACAAAAATATTAACCAAAATTAAAGAATTAAAGATATATCACAACATGAACAAATCTGAGAGAGGTCCACATGTAGTATCTATATATGTAGTATCAAAGCAATTGGACTTGCGGTTTTTGAAAGAATTCGAAAATATCACTTTTTACTAAAAATATTCACTAAAATTAGAGAATTAAAGATATCATCACGAAATGGAATAATCTAAGAGAGGTCCACATGTAGTACCTATATATGTAATATCAAAGCAATTGCTTTTAACAAGAAGTTGAAAATATCACTTTTTACCAAAAATGACAAAAATATTCACCAAAATTAGAGAATTGAAGATATCATCATGAAATGAACAAATCTTAGAGATGTCCACCCAAGGTACATATACACCAAGTATCAAAGCATTCAGGCTTGTAGTTTTCAAGAAGAAGACGAAAAAGTAAAACATTGACACGGACGACAACGGACAATCACTCATATGATAAGCTCCGCTCGACAAAGTTGACAGCGGAGCTAAAAAGTGGATTTTGTTCCTTTCACATCATGATTGGACAAGCTAAGGTACAAGTGGATACTTTTTTGAACAGCCACAGAACATGCAGGATTTATCGGGCTACATTATTAATGCTGACAGTTGTACAACCAATCATATTCAAACAATCTTGTTAAATGATGACTCAAACGCAATGCACAGTTGAAATTTTACGTAATCAATTAGTGGCCTCACAGTCCAAACTACGTCGGCTGCCTTTGTAGAGGGGGGTTCCTCAAAAAAAAGTTGATGGTGATCTGTACAATGAGATATTAGCCATTTGCCATGGTTATTGTTTTTACATGTTCTTGTCATATCACAAAATTAGTACTTCATACGGTTGTTGCCATGGCAATTACAATTGTTATCACCTGGTTACAAATCTGACATAGGTCTACCCAAGGTACCTACATACTAAGTATCAAATTAATTGAGCTGGTAGTTTTCAAGAAGTCGAAAAATACCACACTGTAAGTACCACATTACTAGGAAAAAAAGACTACAAAATATATTTTTACCAGTGATTGACAACAAAAGATGTTTTTTTTTTCACATTTTGCCCTACCAGGGTGGCCTGATGCAATATTTCTTTCATGTGGTTATCATCTGTTTTTATTCAGAGATTTCAATAATCTTATTTTCTCAGATCTTTATACCATGGCTCACAGTGTATTTTGCCCTACCAGGGTGGCCTGATCCAATATTTCTTCATTTGGTTATCATCTGTTTTTATTCAGAGATTTCAATAATCTTATTTTCTCAGATCTTTATACCATGGCTCACAGTGTATTTTGCCCTACCAGGGTGGCCTGATCCAATATTTCTTCATTTGGTTATCATCTGTTTTTATTCAAAGATTTCAATAATCTTATTTTCTCAGATCTTTATACCATGGCTCACAGTGTATTTTGCCCTACCAGGGTGGCCTGATCCAATATTTCTTCATTTGGTTATCATCTGTTTTTATTCAAAGATTTCAATAATCTTATTTTCTCAGATCTTTATACCATGGCTCACAGTGTATTTTGCCCTACCAGGGTGGCCTGATCCAATATTTCTTCATTTGGTTATCATCTGTTTTTATTCAGAGATTTCAATAATCTTATTTTCTCAGATCTTTATACCATGGCTCACAGTGTATTTTGCCCTACCAGGGTGGCCTGATCCAATATTTCTTTCATTTGGTTATCATACAAGAATTCAAAAATATCACTTTTTACCAAAAATGACAAAAATATTCATCAAAATTAGACAATTGAAGATATCACCACGAAATGAACAAATCTGAGAGAGGTCCACATGTATATGTAGTACCAATATGTATAATATCAAAGCAATTGGACTTGCGGTTTTCAACAAGAAATTGATAATATCACTTTTTAGCAAAAATGACAAAAATATTAACCAAAATTAAAGAATTAAAGATATATCACAACATGAACAAATCTGAGAGAGGTCCACATGTAGTATCTATATATGTAGTATCAAAGCAATTGGACTTGCGGTTTTTGAAAGAATTCGAAAATATCACTTTTTACTAAAAATATTCACTAAAATTAGAGAATTAAAGATATCATCACGAAATGGAATAATCTAAGAGAGGTCCACATGTAGTACCTATATATGTAATATCAAAGCAATTGCTTTTAACAAGAAGTTGAAAATATCACTTTTTACCAAAAATGACAAAAATATTCACCAAAATTAGAGAATTGAAGATATCATCATGAAATGAACAAATCTTAGAGATGTCCACCCAAGGTACATATACACCAAGTATCAAAGCATTCAGGCTTGTAGTTTTCAAGAAGAAGACGAAAAAGTAAAACATTGACACGGACGACAACGGACAATCACTCATATGATAAGCTCCGCTCGACAAAGTTGACAGCGGAGCTAAAAAGTGGATTTTGTTCCTTTCACATCATGATTGGACAAGCTAAGGTACAAGTGGATACTTTTTTGAACAGCCACAGAACATGCAGGATTTATCGGGCTACATTATTAATGCTGACAGTTGTACAACCAATCATATTCAAACAATCTTGTTAAATGATGACTCAAACGCAATGCACAGTTGAAATTTTACGTAATCAATTAGTGGCCTCACAGTCCAAACTACGTCGGCTGCCTTTGTAGAGGGGGGTTCCTCAAAAAAAAGTTGATGGTGATCTGTACAATGAGATATTAGCCATTTGCCATGGTTATTGTTTTTACATGTTCTTGTCATATCACAAAATTAGTACTTCATACGGTTGTTGCCATGGCAATTACAATTGTTATCACCTGGTTACAAATCTGACATAGGTCTACCCAAGGTACCTACATACTAAGTATCAAATTAATTGAGCTGGTAGTTTTCAAGAAGTCGAAAATATCATAAACAAACATATTTGCTAAAAGAAGAGAAATGAAGATATAGTCACAAAATGAATGAATCTGACAGAGGTCCACCAAAAGTACCTATATACATAAAATCAAAACAATTGCACTAGCATTTTTCTCAAAGAAGTCCAAAATAGCATTATTTACCAAAAATTACAAACGTATTCATTAATAATACAGAATTGAAGATACCAAGACAAATGATCAAATCTCATAGAAGTCCGCCCAAAGCACACATGTACCCAACTGTAGAAACTGCCTGTATGACAAATCTTCGTCATAATTGTTTGAAAAAGCTACAGCACTTGATGCACTGAGTACTGGAAAATTGATACGTGAAGCCATTCTTTTGAAATTAATAGAGATTTTATTTGCAGCTTAGTAATCCAATACTATTGGACGCCTTTGACACATCATTAGTCTGTGACAAAGCATTTTTTTCTTCTTCAAATCTCAGACAAATTTTCCTAGATCCAATTATCTTGGGAAGCATTGAAAGAGAAGTTCACTCAATTTGATAGCAGATCAAGTTCAAAATATTTCATAAATCTCTAGAAAATGTAACAAAATGTTGTAATAATAAACAATAGCATGAGGGAGCTGAGCTAGTGACAGAGAATACTGTAAAGGGGTTAATTATTCACTCGGTTTTAATTTTGCTTATTTTGCTGACTGGAAAATGCGCTAAATTAAAACCCAGTGAATTCGTAAAATTTAGCATAAAACACATTATCTTAATTATACAAGTCATTGAAAATGACACAGTCCTCGTTAAATTTTTGAAAGTTTTCTTTGTGCTCGTCATATTAAAGCAGAGGGGTTGTCGCGAGCAGCATGTCCTTGAAACTTGAGTTCCAAGTGGCGTATACAACAGATTGTTTATTTACATCAAAACATGTATTCCGTGTAGTAGTAATATGGCCAAAAATAAAAACAGCCTTAATTCGGCCATCTTTGATCAGATTATGAAACACACTGATATGTATGATGTATGTGCCAAATACGAATGAAAATGGTACATAAATTGTGGAAATATAGTAGTAAGGCCAAAAAGACAGATGGCTGTCAATCGGCCATCCTTGACCAGATTTTGAAACAAATTGTCATGGACATGCATCCTAACATGTATAAAGTACATGTATGTGCCAAATTTGAATGAAAACTGACAGAACCTGTCCAAGATACCGCATAAAAAAAAAAACACGATGCCTGCCAGTTGACCATCTTTGATCCAATTGCAAAATAAATCGTCATGGACATGTAACCTAACATGTATAATCTATGTACCAAGTTTGAATGACAACTGACAAGGCATGTCCAAAATACAACATTTTCAAAAAACAAGATGGCTGCCAGTGGGCCATTTTGAATTGAATCGCTAAACCACTGCATGTGCATATGTCCGGTATAAGGTACTAGGCACATGCAAAGAATGAACGGAATCGGTCCACAGGATTCTGAAATATGACTCTGGACAGACTGACGCACGGACGGACGGACACACGGACGGACGGACAGACAGACTCAGGAACTCACGAACGGTTGGGGACATGTATCCTAACATGTATGATCTATGTACTAAATTTGAATGAAAACTGACAAAGCATGTCCAAAATACAACATTTTCAAAAAACAAGACGGCTGCCAGTCAGCCATTTTGAATAGAATCGCTAAACCACTGCATGTGCATATGTCCCACATAAAGTACTAGGCACATGCAAAGAATGAACGAAATTGGTCCAAGGGATTCTGAAATACGACTCCAGACGGACGCACAGACGCACAGACAGACACACCAAACGTTTTATGAACATGAAGGGAATACTGCAGACTCGAAGGGTTAACAGGTAAACACATCGTCCATTGAAAGCCTCTACAAATAGCCGATATGAATAAAATATATAACGTCATCAGCGGGTGTTGCGTTAAACTCATATTATTTAGGTCAAAATTGTGTTTTAAAGTACCATTACAAGCCACCATTAAATTGCAATTTATTATTTTAACATGACTATATAACAGTCATGCACTCAAGCCTGTGTCATTGCACTGCCAACTGCCATACAGTGAAAATTTAGTACTGTAAAAGGATTAATTATTCACTGGGTTTTAAATTTGCTTATTTTGCTGACTGGAAAATGCGCTAAATTAAAACCCAGTGAATTCGTAAAATTTAGCATAGAACACATTAACTAAATGATAAAACCGTGAATTTAAAACCCACTGAATATGCCTGAAATGGTAAATCAGCGAAATATAAACCCAGTGAAAATTAGTCATTTTACAGTATCCACATATACTAACACTACTGTCGATATTCTTCTGACATATTTAAAATAGTTCAAATTCAGATTTACTAATAAAATTACGAGTATGAAGACAGCGTATGGTTAAATTCACATATACAAAAAATGACCCGGTAATGCATGTATCAATCGCATACTATACATTTGACGTACAATTCACTCTTCTATTGAAATACGTGTAATTCCCATAAATGGTGATAATCAGCAATTAGAGCCAGTGTAAAGATATCACACTTGTTTCCTGAATCTCTCCGAAAAGATGAAATAAATAAAACTGTCGTATATTTATAAAACAGATACTTGATAGAGACGAACAAAGCCAAATATAGTAACATCATCATAAAAAAAAAAATAAGGATGACAAAAATAATTTTACATTTTTCCACTCTCTCTAATCCCAAAATCTCCACATCTCAATATTCTTATTTCATATTTATCTTTTGAACACCAATATAAGTTTTTGTTAGATCCACAAATAAAAAATATGCATAACTTTTCTAGTATTTTGATCAAAACATGCAGCCAATTAATAGTTGTGCATAATTGATGAAATTGCATAAAAATGTGAAAAATGTTGCATTAAATTTTAGCTGTAATAATTATCATGGTGTCCAAAGGGTACACAATTTATTTTAATTTATTTAAATAGCCATATTATTTTAGTTAATTTTTCTACCCTACATTATTGCTAATTCAAGATGTACTCTTTTAAGAAAAAATTGTTGGCAAAATATTCTACTAAGTCAGACATATTGAGCCACTAAAATGACATTAAAATCATTCAAATTACAACCATGACCATTATTTCTCCCACCAAAAGTTTTGTGCAACATTTTGCCTGTTTTTATCTATTTTTTATAATTTAAGTTTTTAATTTAGGAGCAAATGAACATAATTTCCAACTAACTACTGATGATGATAAAAATCTTTGAAAAAAATATGAAAAAAATTATCCAAATTGAATTTTTGAGAGATGACAAAAGATGACTGAGGCGTTCAGGTTAAACTCATATAGCGCATAATAACAGTGTTTGTAACATTCTTTGTAGCGCCTTTTTTGCATGATTTTCTCATGTTCTGTTCCATTCTTGGTTTCATTGCTTTAACAGTTGCTATTAGTTCATAATCTTGTAAACTTTCTCTGCATATTAGGTGTCAATACAATTCCTAAGTTCACTCAGAGTTTCACTGGTTATTATTAGAAAATTGATTTCCTATGTGACCTTTCAATCCAATTGTATCCTAACGAAACAGTACCGTAAATTTTCTGAATTCATTTCAGAACAAAAAACAACAATTTGATGTCTTGTGTATAACAAATATACTGTAATTTATATCAAATCAGGCATGAAATAGATCAGTTTTTTTTTAATTATTTGTGCCAAGAAACAGTTTCTAACGTGGACGGTTACTATTGTCTATCTTAACTTTTTGATGTTACAAGTACTGACCATAAACATAGTGCATTTTTTCTGCAGAAAACATATTTCATGTTTGTGACTACATACAAGAAACAACTATGTAACCCTCTTCCAGTCCTAAAAGCATAGTAGTACTGTAAAATACTTTATTTTAGCTGGAATCAATTTTTGCTGAAAAGACTTTTTGGGTGTTTTGTATGGAATTAATTTTCACTGATTTTTGAAAAGTTGAATGTAAAATATAGGAAAACGGGTATATTCGCTGAAATTTATTTTCACTGAATCATTCCTTCAGCGAAGTAGTAAAAATTAATTCCAAGCGAAAATAAAGTATTTTACAGTAATCAAATGTGCTATTTGGGAGGCCGACCAAAGCACCTGTGGACCTTCGCCAAGGTTTCCCTAATGTTGTATCCATTACTTGAATGGATTCAGGTCAGAGATTAGCCACTCCATTGAATCTGAGGTCCACTTACCGAGGATCCAGGTTGACCCCTTTCTTTCAACGGCAGGTACCTGTAGTTCCAAACTCCAAACCTACAGATTGTGAGCAACAATCAATCGCTACCGTTGATCTATGACAGTTGTTCAACTGATTTCATTTTTATGACCTTCGATTTAAATAAAGACCATATCATCATTTAGAGAAGAAAAAGTGTCATTACCGATATTACAAAAAATCATAACTGAACTGCAAGAAAACCATACCAACTTCAAGGTTTGAACTTCACAGAGGCATCAAAGACAATTTGTCATGTAGTTTACCTAGGCATGCTTCAAAAAAAGATTTCCTTATACTATTCCAATATGATATGACAATACGACAATATTTTCAAATCAGCCCTGAAAAAAATGTGCCCTGTAAACTTTGAATTTCAAGACCTGCAACTTTAAGTTGTAATAATCAATGTAAGTTTTTAAATTATTAACAAACCTACATATATATAAATTCAAAATGGCAGTTATGACGTCACTGCTAGTAAACGTGTATACCAAGCTTTACTGTCTTGTGGAAGTTGGCACTGGCTTTAATAGCCAATCCAATCGCCTTATTTAGATTTAACCGTTTCACCACCAGTTCCATTATTTCATCACAAATTCACAAAATAGTACCGTTTATAGTCTGCCCTTTCTTTCAGAAGATTGGGACAAAAATAGCCAAATTCTTTGAGTAAAAAATGAATATTGACTCAACATTTGTCTGTTGGCTCCAAAATTAGGGTTCATTTCTAGAAATATTGTAGTATACAAAAATAAAGTACAGAAAACCTAGGGCAGAAAAGTCTGGTGTCAAAAAAAAAGAGTTTCGGTTTATCAATATTTATAAATATGCTTTCTACTGTAAGTTAAAATAAAATCCCATTTTTATAAGGTAGTTTTGGTACAGAAGAACATCAATTTTATTAAAATCTAATGTATTATACGATGTATATTTGTTTAATTTTATATATCTTATTGGTACTGTATTACTGTATTTATTTTTTTTATTATCACGAACATCTTACCAAAGCTTGAAAAAAAAAAAATGCCAAGAAATAAATAATACATTCATATGTACAATAATTAAAAATATACTAAATATTTGTTTTTAAATTAGAAAAAACCTAAACTAGGAACTTATTTATTGTTAAGAATATTAAATTAATACAGACAAGTTGCTTTACCATGTTGTATTCAACAAGACTTATGCAACATGGGTAATATATACATTGCAATTGTAATTATGAAATTTGTATGCATGCCGCGGGATGACTATGGAGGGAGTTTTTATGGTAAACATACACGTCTCTGCTGCCATGGGTATTATTGCTATCCTAAGAAAAAAAAATCAGCAAAGCAAATTTGCTAAACTGAACAACTTGAAAAGTACACTGAAGTCAGCAAAAGCATGTTTATTTGAAATTACGGGAGTCGCGTTTATTTACAAACAAAACAATTGTATCTATTGGATAGGTAGATGCCTCCCTCCATTCTATGAAATACACAAGAATACTGTGGAATACTTTATTTTCGCTGGAATTAATTTTCGCTGAAAAGGCTTTTCAGGGGTTTTGTATGGAATTTATTTTCACTGATTTTTGATCAGTTTAATGTGAAATATAGGAAAAAAAGTATATTCGCTGGATTTTATTTTCACGGATTCATCCCTTCAGCGAAATAACGAAAATAAATTCCAAGCGAAAATAAAGTATTCTACAGTAAATCCTGAAATTGAAACAATCTATTGCAAGATCTCACACAATATGCCACATTGGAGTTGAATAAAGGCAAATTTCAATCAGCTTCAGATACAATAAATTGTGTCACATTCCACCAACAGAAATTCACACAGAAATAAAAAAAAAAAAAAAAAATATTGTATGACAGAAGTGTATGTTACAGTATCACATTTCATTTTCAAATTTGTGGACACATTGACGATTCTTCATTTTTTTCCCATTTATGAAGTGCAACATGAAAACAATGTACTATTAGCCTACGCCGCTATAACTACTTCATTCCTACAAAAAGCCCAGACCCTCACCAATAAAAAAAAAAAATTGTATATTTTGTCTTATAATTAATTGTCTTACTGTGCTTACTCTCCTAGAAACAAAACCAGTATTTAACTCATGATTTACCAGATGGGCAAACAGGTTGCTCTAGATATATTTCCATATTCACAATTTTTTATAAACCAACTCAATATTTAATGACGTATACCAAGCTGCTTCAACGCCTAATCACGCCAGTTTGAGAAGTTTATAAATTTCCATTCAGCACCATGGCAACATAATAGAGGTCAAGTTGATAATGATTCATGTTGCTGTCAAAATTCACTTTTCCTCAACACCCCCCCCCCCTCCAATCACAAAGTGCAATTAAAAAAAATCAGTCATTGACAGTGTGTGTCAAGTATATACATGCATTATATACAAGCAGGTAATACCTAACGTCACTGCGTCTCCAGATTTAAAAAAAAAGCATGTCAATTATTGAGGTGTCCTGTGTGCAGATTATTTTACAATCAGTCAAGTTTTATTTCAAATTTTGGGGAAATCATCTGTGGTATTAATACTGTGGACCCATTTTTTGTTACATGACATTAAATGAAAATGTACAACTCCAGGTTGTTGTACTGTAATCATATTATCGTAATATGTCAGCTACATGCCGAGAAAAATGCTGTACCAAAGACACTGTTGTAGATGTTATTTTCAATAAAATAATATCAAATATGGCAAGAAACAGTATTAAAAAATAAATATTGCAAAGTAGTTTTCCGAGTGTCCTGAGGCTAAATGTCACGTTCATGTCCAATAAATGTTCTTAAAATAAATTTACCTCACACTTGTCTGGTATGATCAAGCACTATGCCTGGTCAAAAGCGAAATCCACTGTTTCCACAGTACATGTACTGTACGACGATCGGAAAATCACTTGCCGTATAACACGTTTTTCAACGCTCTATTTTTTTTCCGTCTCACGGGCGAAGGAACAACCACCGACACAACATTGTCAACACATAATTTCGTTCGTTTGTTTTGAGAAGGAGCAGTATTACTTACGCATACGATCGCAATTACAGAATCAATATTAGCTGTGACAGTCAGTAGTGGGAGCAGTTTTGACACTCACTTGTGAAAACAATTACTATCGCGAAAAACGATATGCTGTACATCCTTACCTGTATTCCCAGTGCAAATCAGAGACATTCAGCTGCCATCTTTGCAATCTGAAGGCAAATTCGGAACGTTCTATGATTTGATGGGGATGAGCGGTAATTAGCAGACGTGTGTTTCAGCTTAAATGTGACACACTTGAATTTTCCTTTTTTTCCTTTTATTTAAAATCTTATATTCAAAATAATGTTAACTAAGTTTTCTGAATAAAAAGAGAAATTTAAAAAGAAGCAGTACTCACGTCAAAGTGATCCACCTGGTGAAAATGGATGCCTCCAAATTAATCTTCTGTGGCGACGAAAGAGGGCGCACTTGTTACCAGCTGATTGATTACATATAACAGTGGATGTGCAACCAAATGCACGAGAGACGTTGTTCATTCGATTGTCACGTAGGATAAGAGAAACACAGTTCTTTTGCTTCCTTTTCGACCAAAACGTACAAAACAATGCAGTCGTAGTCGTACAATTATTCAGTTTGGCAGAAATTATTGCAATTCGTAACCCTTAAAACACCACAGCAGGTGATTACGTGTTATGAAAATACCAAGCGCATTATGAGTGAGAGTGAAAACGCTTTTCAATTCGACTTGTCTCCAGGGCAACCTTGGCATCAACATCCCCGTTTCCATAGATACTGGCAGCATTATTACTCTGTTCGTGACTGGTACTATAATTATTGGTTTACGCCATATACGCTGCCGGCACTGCAGACGCAACCGTATTTATCTTATCCCTTCAACTTGCCTAACCATCTTCATCACAACACATTTGACGGTTACCATGACAACTCACAACCATGGTCTTCTCGTTCTGGGCAACAGGGTTTTCTAAATCAACCAAGCACTGCACAAGGGTCATTTTTACAGACTACCTGTGGACCAAATGAGCAATCCGAAGAAAGTTCAGAAACAACCACGGAAGAAGATGTTGATGAAGGGGATAATTTTGAAATGGAAGTTAGTCACGAGATGAAGGAATTTTTTGCAAAATCAGAAAAGCATAGAAAGGAACGAAGTGAGTGTATACTATTCAAAATCCAAATTTGTACTTGTAGATCATTTTTCGTAATTTATTTTCACTTGAAACCACTGGGAGTCCAGGAACTATGATCAAATGTACGCACTCCCTATGAGCGGGGGGGGGGGGGCATCGGCTGGTATCCAGTGTAAGAAATAGACAAGGGATGAAGGCTCCAGCCAGCTCATATTTTTTAAACTGGAAAAAACAGACGAACAAAATGAAAAATAAAATCTATAAAAAATACCAGGTTGAAGAATATTAGTTGCTCCTTCAAATTTCGCCAGAGCCTTACCTACATTTTACCGATATCTGCAGAATAAATCAAGAAAACTACACAAATTTACTCCATTTAGGAATTCCTAACGGTTTGCCCGAACGCATGGCACAGTTGGAGGCGTGGCCTGTTCAGCATTTTGTCAACAACCAATCACAAGACTGGTTACGAACCAGTTGAGCAAGGCTAACCGAGTCGTGACCTCGATGTGATTCGTAACCAGTCTTGTGATTTGTTTTTGGCTGGAGCCTTCATTCCTTGTCTATTTCTTACACTAGATACCAGCCGATAACCCCCCCCCCCCTCCCGCTCATAGGGAGTGCGTACAGTTGATCATAGTTCCTGGGCTTCCTGTGTTGAAACAGCAATATTATGTGTTTGTAAAAGGAATTTTTTTATCCTCTTTGCAACAAATTTTTGAATGCAAAATCATAGCAAAAAAAAAAGTATGGATTTCATGTTTTCATCAGATCATCTTTTATTAAAGTGAAAATATTTAAACTAAATTGTAAGTGAAAATAAATAGTTTTATTACTTGATGCATTGTCTGACACTGTTCAGACTTGTAGCCAGAAACTCATCCTAAAACATTAATTGCATCCAGAACGCATTGTTTAGACAACTTGTGTCACCATGTACAGTCACACCACATCATGTTCTACATGGTTCTAAACAATGTAAAACACTTCAAAAATAAAACAAAATGGCTGCCAAATGGCCATGTTCAAATCACTGCTGCAACACATGGAAAGGGCATTTTTTGTTACATAACATAAATGTATGCTTATGTAGTCACTGATTTTTAATTCAGATAAAACTTACCACTGGAAATAGCTGGTTGTTTTTTTGTTTGTTTTTTTCATAATAAAGAGGTCTATGATGTACTCTTAATTTGTTTTCGTGTAATTTAATATACTCAGTATGACAAAGGCATTACCTTCGTCTTTTTAAATTTCAACGGCAGTTGAATTCAACAAGCCAATCAACAAAACCAGTTTGCAGCAACACCATTTATTCCAGTGTTATTCAATCGGCCAATTCAGTTTGAATTGTGAAATTCATATATATTTATAAAATTAATGCCTTTGTTGTGTTGAAAGTATTGTAAAACATGCCGAAAAAGCGACATGCAATTTTAGCGAATTCTGGTAAAATAACTGTTGATATAACAAATCTCTTGTCATTGTTGATTTCCTGTTTTCACAATACTTGTCTGTCGCGTGCCAAAATAAATGCGCAGTTATCATCTCCATAAAAACAAAGAAAAACTGTCAAGTGTAATTAGGAAGCGCCCCAGATTTTTATGTTCCAGGTTGCTGTATGCAAATCCCCAAGCCTTAGCCATTTTGAATTTATAATAAAGTCATTAACGACATCTTGAATTAGCGAATCAGTTCTCTCGCTAAATTCGCTAAAAAACATGGTGACGAAAAAGACATGTTTTACAGTATATGAAATTGTGCAAAATGAATTAAATTGCAGATTGGGTCATATCGTCAGACTATCAATACTATAAAATGACCAATTTTCACTGGGTTTAAATTTTGCTGATTTACCATTTCAGGCATATTCAATGGGTTTTTAAATTCACGGTTTTATCACTTAGATAATGCTCAATTTTACATATTCACTGGGTTTTAATTTAGCGCATTTTCCAGACAGTGAAAACAAATGAGACCCACAAATTTACAATTTCTCATATGTGTAGATGCTCTAATAGAAGCCGCATCCTGTCTGTCGCATTGTTCCATTTTAATAGAAGCCGCAGCTTTTAATACAGATTTTACACTAATAAGAAGTTCGATTATGGACTTCAATGTTGTCTTATTTTCACCAGAATGTACA
The DNA here is from genome assembly GCF_978046115.1 of Saccoglossus kowalevskii. NCBI lineage: Eukaryota > Metazoa > Hemichordata > Enteropneusta > Harrimaniidae > Saccoglossus > Saccoglossus kowalevskii. The sequence continues at coordinate 11,873,381 of NC_140644.1, read as the reverse complement.
TTTCTAACAACACTATATAAGCTATTTTGTTCTGTTCAGTGACAAATGTGTTATATCATTCCAAGTTTATGAATGTTCAAGTTTAATGCCGTGATTCCTGGATGAATAGAAAACCTTTGTCTTTGATCTATATTGTATGTGAACATCTCAAATATTTTTTTTAACTAATGTTTCTATGCAGGGAGAGATATTGAAGAACTGAAGCAAAAAATATTTACTGGAGAAAAACAGGATTATATCAATGCAGAAGACAGTCAGTATTCATCTCTATTTTTTTTTTTTTTTTCATTGTCAACTTTTGACATCATCTGCAAAATGATCTTGTACAGTTAGCTACTTCTCACATGAAATGTTGATAAAAATGACAAACCTTTTGATCAAAAACTAAAAGCAACATCTGAAACTGTCTGTATGATCCAAAATAATGATGCAATTCAGTGAAATTTTTACAAAATTTGGAAATATTTGCCTTAAATGTTGGGGAGGAAAAAAATATCTGGGACTCAGATGGCTAAAGTCTGACGATACTAGTATATATAAATTGTGCATTTTTTCATTTTATTTCACAGAGAATAGATAATAAATAATAAATAATTAATAAATGTTAATCATAATAAATGTGTTTCATTTCATGGCAGGTAGGTAAGTATAAGGATGTACATTACACATTGTACATTAAGAATGATAGATACTTGGAATTGATGTCACTACAGCAATCAAACCAGCATTCAGGTTTTTATTTTTGGAACATTAATCATTATCCCACCTGCCAGTGGTCCTCTAAGCCGAAATATAACGTGCCATTGACGCACAAAGATTATCTGTTATCCAACTAGTTGTGCTAATTGACATAACAGAAAATCTTACAATGCAATTCCGGTTTCGTTCCTGTAGTTATTTTCACTTTTGGGGCAATTGCTACAAACAATTGCAAAATTCTCACTGTATCACTCAGTTTTCACATTTCAAAATTTTCAGAGAAAATCATAAAATTTTTACTTCACTGGGTTTCGATAATCTTCACAATATAGTGTCCAACACTCTTAATACAGTAGGTGATTTTTTCTTCAACTGTGGAATATTGTGAGTTGAATGAAAGACGCGTGCCGAATGTCTGCCAAAAATGATTAGAAAAGACACTTATACTACCATTATCTTGTTTAACAGTGCACAAGACATCAATATTAACAACATCTCAGACACCTTCTGAGAAACCAGGACAGAAAAGAAGACAGGAAATGACGGTTAGAATTTTTGAATTGTTTATTTATTTTGTTGGGTGCGGGCAGGGGTTTTTGCATTGTTTTTTTCCTTGGAGCTAAAAATAAAAGATTTGTTCCTGGCATGAGATGTTACAAAATTATGATGTCATAATATATTTTTTTTGCTTTTTGTTTGTTGTTTTTTTCAATTTTTGCAGTATATTGGCACTCCCCCCTCGCCCAAAAAAAAAGTTGTGAGTGTACCAACTACCATATATTAGTTTTATTAGAATGTGCTTACTGTAAAATGACTAATTTTCGCTAGGTTTATATTTCGCTGATTTACCATTTCAGGAATATTCAGTGGGTTTTAAATTCACGGTTTTATCATTTAGTTAATGTGTTCTATGCTAAATTTTACGAATTCACTGGGTTTTAATTTAGCGCATTTTCCAGTCAGCAAAATAAGCAAATTTAAAACCCAGTGAATAATTAATCCTTTTACAGTACTAAATTTTCACTGTATGGTAGTTGGCAGTGCAATGACACAGGCTTGAGTGCATGACTGAGCGAAATAAGCAAAATTAAAACTCAGTGAATAATTAACCTCTTTACAGTATTATGTAAATGCTGTAAAGTTATTTTATTTTACAATATCATCAATGTAACAATTTTGACCCTCATTGGATTAATTGATATATCAGCCAGGATTATTTACAAATATTTTTAATGTGATATTGTTCACTGCCGTGACGCAAACTCAGACACTTGAACTGGCTATACCTATGTATTGTCGACGGTTACGAATAAACCAAAAGTTCAATTCTCCCTTATCATCACAAATACTGGGGTCAGAACCGAAAACGAGGACTATTAATTTGGATTCGTTCTGTCTGTCCATCCATCCTTACATACATCCGGAGCTATATCTCGAACACCCATTGACTGATTTCATTCAAACTTTACATGAAAACAATACATAATGTCTTACATATGCGCGTCAAGTTACTTTATGATCGGAGCAAAAATGGTCGACTGGTAAAATTTGCTATTTCTGATATCTAAACTTTTCCGCAGCAGTTTCTTGGAGATGACTTGTTGATTTGGATCTGACTGGCAGCCATCTTGTTTTTCATGGTACCCATGCTACTATGCTAAAGATAGTATACCGAAAGATACATCTGCACCAACATGATTTTTGTGATTCAATTCAATATGGCTGGCCGACGCCCAATTTTCATGTAAAAGCGCTAAATCGTCATTTTTACATGTCCAGAGCTGTTTCTTAGAGATGACTGGGTCGATTTGGATCAAACTTGGTATGATGATCATACAAATTTGGTTATAGGTACACGTCTTACTTTTTCTGTGATTCAAACAAATATGGTTGACTGGCGGCCATTTTGTTTTTCATGGTACCCATGCTACTTTCTCTTGAATGCCATGAACGTTTCTGTTTAAATTTAGTACAAAGATAGTATACCAAGAGATACATCTGCACCAACATGATTTTTGTGATTCAATTCAATATGGCTGGCCGACGCCCAAACTTCATGTAAAAGTGCTAAATCATCATTTTTACATGTCCGAGACTGTTTCTCAGAGATGACTAGACCAATTTGGATCAAAGTTGGTATGATGATCATACATATTGGGTTATAGTAAGTTGCATGTCATATTTTTTCTGTGAATCAAACTAATATGGTCGACTGGTGGCCATTTTGTTTTTCATGATACCCATGCCTACTTTCCCATGAATGCAATGAACATTTCTTTTTAAATTTTGTACAAAGACAGTATACCAATAGATACATCAACATGAACATTATTTTTGTAATTTGATTCAATATGACTGCCCAATGTCGAAATCTCGTGTAAAAGCACTAAATTTTTTACAAATCCATCTTCTATTAATGGTTTCTATCTAATCTCAATGATTTCATCAGCATCAAATTAGTATGTCAGATCACAAAATTTTGGACGGGGACTGTGTCATTAAAAATGACTTGTCTACTTTTATTTGGTTTGTAGATAAATGTAATTGATAATTGAAGGTTGGTAATCATTGTACAGTGCTTGTTCAAATTTTGTGTAAAAAAATATATATTTTATATGTGTTGTGTAAGTCACTATAGAAAATTTACAGAGTTGCAGTAAAACATACTGTGAAATTGATTCATATAGTGCACCCTCTACAGTTCATTGTGATTTTTCTTTTCTTTTTTTGCACTGTAATAATTTGTTGTTGATCATTAGACAGTTACTCTCGTGGAAACAAGGGTTTCCTTTCATCCTTATAAATGTTAATAAAATTCAATGGTAGTTGAATCAAACCAGCCAATCGGGGGGAACATTGCACATCCAACATCATTTGAAAACGTTTCAGTTCCTGTTTCAGTTAAAATTGTTAATTTTATAAATACTTAATCTTTATAAATAAAGATAAAGAGAATGCCCTTGTTGCACAAAGAGTATGAACCAGTCTTGTAAAAAGATATCAGTGTATAATCCTTTTGCTTCATTACAGATATTATATGGAAAAGACGCAGCCGTCATACATGGAATGGAAACAGCACTACAACTACAATTTGATAGGAATTGTGACAAGAAACAGCCCAAAATTTGGCCCACTATTCCATTGAAATTTTAGGCAAATACTTTAAGATGTCTGTTGTGAAATAATAAAAACATAGTTTGTGATAATAAAGCACCTTCTGTCTCATTAATATAATTTAGGCCACACTGATTTAATTTTATGGATGACATTCTCTGGAGACCCCAAAACTAATGCGAGCAGGCGAAAAAAATTAAATCCTGCCAAAAAAAAAAATCCTGTTGATATACACATCTCATACTGTATTACTGTCACAGGTATAACCATTTCAGACAAGCTCAAGTACATGTAGTCATGATGAAGTACCTTCAGTCAGAAACACTGCATTCAAGGTATAGCATGAACACCATTTTCAGTACAAGTCAAGGCGGAATGTACATATCACTACTTTATGACAATAACTAACAAAACATTGCAATGATACAGAAATGTCCTTGCTTGCTCCTCTCTACACAGTATGGGTTAGCTTTAACCAATCTCTCGTATAGCTGTGTAAACGTCACATCTCCCTGGCCGACGTCAATTGCATACCAGTCTACAACAATCCCTATGTTTTTCCTCTGAACGCAATACGCATGTGCAAAAGATCATTTACGACAAAAATGGCACGTTTTTAGGTAGTCCAAAAAGAGTTTAACGACAAGCTGGCGCCTCGTGACAATATGAGTCAGCAAGTTCCGGACTGAAAACAGATCTGTAGAGACTCATCGTTGGGGATTTTTTTTTTTTTTTTTTGAGAACAGGTGAAAACTAATGCACGTGCAGATGTAATCCATAAAATTAAGTCGGTATGGCCTTAGTTGAATGTAAAATATAGGAAAAAAAGTATATTCGCTGGATTTTATTTTCACTGAATCATATAAGCTAATTATTTATTCTGAGTATGCTCAGTTGTTCTGTCAGTGGTGTTGGGAGAGGTAATTTTGGATGAAAATCATGAAAAAGACCCACTTAGGATTTTCATATCTGAAAAAAAAATTATGTGCATATTCGGCAGAGACTTATTCATCAACCTGCCAAGTTTCATCGATATCTGCTGCAGAATTTCTGAGAAAATGTTAAAGACATCACAGATGAAAACTGGAAATAAATAATACTGAAACGGGGATTAACTAAATAGGTAATCAGTTGTTCTGATCTTACAACATCCAGAGCAATCTCATGACAAAATCTCAATGGTTAGAGCAAATGGACATGCATTGCAACTGACTACAAATCTGGATCAAATCTACTAACAGATGCAACAAAAAAAGAAAGATATCCATATACTGTAGAATACTTTTTTTCGCTTGGAATTTATTTTCGCTGAAGGGATGTTTCCGTGAAAATAAAATCCAGCGAATATACTTTTTTTCCTATATTTCACATTAAACTCATCAAAAATCGGTGAAAATAAATTCCACACAAAACGCCCAAAAAGCCTTTTCAGCGAAAATTAATTCCAGCGAAAATAAAGTATTTCACAGTACTTCAAATACCACCCCCTGCACCACATCGTATACACCTGTTATATAATGTAGGACGGAATGCAAACATGGTGCCTTATAGTGCACCGTTAGGTCACATTAGTTAGTAGATGACATTCAAAATTACACAGGTCATTTATAAAACTTCATTGAGCTCTTGGGTTTATTGTGTGATGTATTTACCAGTATATAATATGAATGTGAGAAATTGTTTAGAATTTGCTGTTGTTCTGTAAAGCAGACTAAAAAATTCGAAACAGAGGCAATCTTTATGAATTTGTATGTGACATAACACTATTGACAAACTTTAGCAAATGAAAATCTATTGATCGAAATGGAAGCCATCACCGTGACAACTGTGCGTTTCAAATTTTGTTATATTGCCCTCTTGTGTCTGAGTGAAGATGTGTTAGTGATGTCTGCCGTAGTGGGCGTTTGATCAACGTTGATCCAAACTGCTCAGCGGAATATCTTAAACAGCAAATTGAATTATTCTCAAACTACGCACAATATCATATCAACTTAATGTGTATACAGAACGGCGGAGGTGTATCTATGGGGTTTTAACACTAGGACGTGAACGATAGTTACTTTCGCTATAAAATTGAGTCACTTGCTGACACAAAGTTGTTTCAGCTTGATTGGGGGGGGGGGGCAAACACCCGCCGCCGCCACTGTTCAATAAAATATATTTAGTTCGTGAAATGATATACATTGTTTGCACGTTGGATGTTTCGGAAGGGGGTAGGGGTCTTGGCGTGAGTCTCACCTATGAGCAAGTGCCCCCGTAGCCACGTATTATGTATTCGATAATCTGGCTATACAGGTATAATGTGCACATAATGCATGCTTTATCTACCTCTGGGGCATGCTCCTCTTTAAAAAAATTGAAATCTACACCCTCTGGAACGCTATATCCTGCATTTTGAGGGGGAAATTTAGCTGAACCTCTGCCCCCTCCCTACGCAAATGCTCGAGTTTTTTGATTTTCACTTACAGGGCACATACAACTTCATACGTCAAATGCTACAAACAAAACATATACCATAATATAACTTTAAAAGATACAGAAATTTCATTTCATATAAGTGCGCCCGAAAATGTGCATGCTAAGTATGCATCAATTACAGAACATTCTTGGGTATATTCATTCAAACTCTCACTAAAAATCTAGACTAGACTAGACTAGACTTTTCTGTCAAATCACGCAGTAAAGCAGTGAATATGTTATGACATCCTTGCTGCGAATGGGGTTACATGTCATATAATTTGATTTAGAGTTAAAAGTTAAAACAAAAGACCGATGCAGAGTATTGAACAAATCACAGTACTCCATGAATTAATCAACAAGTGAAGAAACAATTAACGGTATGACACGTGGATGTGAATAACATACTAGTGTTACCAGGGAAAAGGGCCCTGCAATAATTACTGTGGTGTCAATGACCTGGACAACAAACCCAGTTTTTTCTCCTACTTGACTTCGAATCAAATTCAGTTACGATTACATATTACATGAGGGATGTTGTTCTTTTTTTTCTGGTCCAGTAGGATAACTGACGGGTATAGTCATTATCGATATTCTCCAAAAGTTATGGATGAAATTAGATCATTAGATCATGATTGCGTTAAGCATGGCGTGACTGCTACACGGATTGGCATAAGGTCGTACTTCCATGTCATACATGCCAATGTGCGGGAAATGCAATTAGAATATGCGGTTACCACTTATACTTGAGATTTAAACATAACCAAAGTATACATCCAATAAATAAAAAAGTCGCAAACCGTACAACTAGCAATGAAAAAAAGGCCCGCCCATAAAGAAAATTGAATACTGTAAAACCATTTATTTGAATTCAGGGGCATTTAATTGTATTATAATTTTTATGTTTGAGCTTTTCCCTAGGTTTTAAAATTTGACAAAAAAGATAAAAAGTTTTGTTGTTGTTTTACATGCTCGCGTAGATTTATTTTTTAATTTAACTAGCGGTTTTCATTTATCAGTGAAAATAGTTGAATTAAACCCCATTGAATGTGTAATGCCTTAACAATAAAAATAGTCATGTAAATAAGGTTTATGAAAATGTTGTAGTAAATAACATGAACTGTGAGAAAATATCACATACCTTGAACAACTATGAGAGTTTGTGTACAACAGTGGCCGTGTGGAAAATAGGTATACATTTTGAATGTGGCACTTTTTATTTCAACAATGCTTCAAATCCTAAACAATATAAAAAAAAAACTTGCAAAATACGGACATCTGAAGTATCTCATGCCATTCTGGCAAGACAAATGTAAATGGTATCTCTGCATTCTAAACTTGAATTGAAGGGTCTACCAATCTGTCTTCTCCCCTCACTTTAATTCAATTTACAGCAATAAATCGCTCCCACTATTATTTTCCAATGACTACGTGTATTTTCTCTGACTTTTTTTTTTACCGTGAATACCTAAAGCTCGTCCACCACATCAAGGTGGTCAGACGAGGCTCGTTATTGTCTGCGAAGAGATTTGGTGGTAGACGAAATAGGATTTTTATTTCTTAACGGAATCAATCAGTGATTTATCATTTAATTTATTTCGCGGGAGATTGCGAGAAATGTTGATAGTGTCATAGACCTCGTATCTGGATTCTAAGAAAATACAAACAATAATGGGACATTTTAACACGCGACTGTCAACTTGGCGCAAATGTAACACGTTCTCGGTACGACTTGTAATAATGTGCGACCAACACGTGCATGGTATGTTCATGGCGTCAACACCCGTATGTGAAAATTATTTCCATAATTGTCTGTCACGTTTAATGGCCGCTGTTAACAGTGCTCTCTTCTATGGAAATGTCTGATGATATCGTTAAAGATGTAATCCCTTCTCTGTGCACCAATGTCTAAATGTATATTTTTTAGCCAAAATGTAAAGCCGGCATTATAATGAGAAAGAGTGCCAAATGATTGCACACTTAAACGCTAGCAGTGATCACGGATTCATGGTCACATAAATAGATAGATCGAGGGAAGCACGCGCAACATGTCCCGATCGTAGTTCCCCGGTATCAAAAAATCGGCATCTAGTGTGTCCCGTGCGTAGTCCCAATTACAATACGGTAACACACTCAGAATCCAGCATAATCGATTTTGTAGCTCTTTGTCAGAGAAGTAAGACGCAGTGCTGACATTTCTGAAGAATGTCTGAAGACGAAAAGTTTAAAAATTTACATAGTAAAATATACTAAATGAGTTTACCTCCATGCATGAACCGGGGGGGCATACAGAGGGCCATACCTCAGTACAGTTGTATAAAGCTTGTGGCAAATAGCGCCTGTCAAAAGCTGGCAATCATAAGTTTGCCAATCTTATGGTAGGTTACGTGTGCAATTTAACATTTATTGATAACGCATAACCTCAAATATGATCAAATAAAAGATACTACTTAAAAATGAAAATCAAACACCAATTAAATTAATAAACTTGTTTTCCATTGGTATGAACTTATCTTTAATTTATGGAAATTGTCTCAATTTACATATTTGTGAGAATTAACCATTTGTCCGTCTGCTAGTATGTGATTGTATTGTACCTTTATTTTCAATCTATTGTGTTTCTGATCTAGTTTCCAATTCTCCCCACTCTAACAAGTCACGTGATAACTACTATTTGCGCCCCCTGCAGAGCTAGCTAGCTCCATGCTAAACTTCAACGCGACGGCGTAGTGGGATCCGTTGAGAATTCTGAGCAGCGAGTTTACGCATTGGGTGTACCAGAATTTCTTGCCCAAATATCAACGACAACATCCAATACGACTGGAGAATAGTGGATCTACCAGATAATGTGAATTTACTGCGTCGCCTCGACTCTCTGTGTCGGGAAAATTGATTCGTTTTGCTTGTTGTCGTCAGCGGCGTCCGATCCCAGTGCCACCAACCATGGTGAGTTGAAAGGTTTACCGAATGAATACAAACACAAAGCGTTGTAGTTTTACAACAACTACATTACTACTACTGGTGAGACTCTGTGGGACCTACGCTTGATTCCGACGGAAACCAACGATCCTGTTTCGGTATGAGTGTGTGACTATATCATTGTGAAAGGACTTCATAAATGCAGCTGGACGTCAGTGTTTTGTGTAAGTTCGATCGCGGTCGGCGATTCATCAGCTGGGCGGACTGACCGCTGGTCAGATATCAACAACCCGGCCGTCTGGTTCATCTGTACTATAAAAATGAAATCGGATCGTTATATTACTTGTAAATGGAGGACTCCCATCAAAATGTGGCTTGTTATTTGTATTGTGTTGTTGCATTCACCTTTTTTAAGTGCCGATACAACGCAGAGTCTGATATTCGTAACGCAAGAGGGACAAGCACCTGGGACGTTGATAGGTGACGTTGCAACGATGTATGAAGAGACTTATGGTGAAATCGTCGAAGGGCCATTCTTTTTATCACCGGCATCTCCAACAGTTTTAGAGCATTTACAAATTGGGGATGACGGGGAAATTAGAACTAAAATAATTTTAGATAGAGAGAACGAAGACTCGTACGACTTCATTGCTATCACGATGACCACTTCAATTGTAATTTCTGTACAGGTTTTAGTGACAGACGCAAACGATAACCCACCCCGCTTTACACACGAAGTTTCTTACATTGAAATTTCGGAAGCTACTCCAATAGGGGCGAAAAGATCCATCGATGAAGCCCGGGATGCGGATGAAGGAATTTTTGCAACACAAACATATGAAATTGTATCGGGCAATGTGGATAGTGCTTTTCGATTAGATTTTCGAGAAGGCGGAGGTGTCCGAGACCGAGTTCTGTATTTGGATCTTGTTGTGAATAATTATTTGGATCGGGAGACTATTCCACGGTATGAGCTTGTCATACACGCTATTGACGGAGGTGTGCCGGCCAAAACTGGCAGCACTCTGCTGAATGTTACAATCACGGATGCAAACGATAATCAACCAGTTTTTAACCAGAGTCGGTACTCCGCGAGAATTGCGGAAACAGCCTCGGTTGGAAGAAGTATACTTCAGGTACATGCTACAGATATTGATGAGGGTTCAAATGGAGCTGTTAGCTATGACATAAACAGAAGACAAAGTGACCCAGAGGAATATTTCAGAGTTAATTCCCAAACTGGAGTTTTATATCTGAACAAGGAATTAAATTATGAGGATAAATCGGTACATGAACTCATTATTGAGGCCAGAGACAATGGAACATATCCAGAGCGAAGTACAGCATTTGTGACTGTCCATGTGACAAACGTGAATGAAAATCCACCAAATGTGGAAATTTTGTTTCTTGGCAATGGTGGATTACCTTACGTTTCTGAAAATGCCATACCTGGTGATTACATCGCGAGGATTACTGTGATTGACCCAGACGAAGGAGAACTGACTAATGCCAGCATCAGTCTTGATGGAGGTGATGGCAAATTTGGAATTGAAGAGGTTGATAATATAATTTATTTAGTTTGTGTCGAGCAGCCATTGGACAGGGAGGAACAGTCTAGTTATGACATTAAAATTACTGCACAAGATCATGGGCTTCCACCTTTACGAACAGAAAAAATTGTGACAATTACTATTACTGATATCAATGATAATGCTCCTCATTTTGACCAAAGTGTCTACTATGCTTCGGTCATAGAAGTTGCGGACCCAGGTACATCAGTGTTCCAATTGGTTGGGTCAGACAGTGACGATAGTTCGAACGCCGACATAACATATCAAATCATTCACGTTCCAAACTCATTTTCAAACTGGTTCCAAGTTGATGCAGAGTCTGGACTTATTTCCACGGCAACTGAGATAGATCGCGAAATCAAACCTTCTGTAATGCTACACATCATGGCACAGGATGGTGGAAATCCTCCTCTGTCTACTAATGTAACTGTGATTGTTACCATACGAGATGTGAACGACAACGAACCAAGCTTTGATAACTCATTTTACAATGCTAGTGTTTTCGAAGACGTATCCACTGACTACTGTGTACTACAGGTTAGTCTGTTTATCCTTCTCGATCTGAGGCTAATATAAAGTGAAAAGTATTAGTCGCAGATGGGATAGGAATTACCTTCTAAGTACAATATATTTTGTTGATCCACATGATAACAGTAAATCACTAATCCACTATTTCGTAGGCAATCCTAGGTGGTTAGGGTGCTAAATTTAATTTCTACAGTTATGACTAACTTTGTAGTCATTGCAGACCTTTTCTAATTTTCTTAGCACTGAATATTTTCTTTGAAATTTACATTTCAAGTCCATGTGTTCAGTGTACAAGGATTATCATTCCTCAATGAATGCCCTGCCCAGAACACTTTTGAAAACCAGATTTTTAGAAAATCTGTACATGGAATCCTGTATTGTTAAAAAACTGGAACATCCAGATGGTTGCTTTCAGTTCTTAATTTGTAATAATCCCTGATAAAATTCCTGACATTCAGTTTATTTGTAAATTATTAGAATTAGTTTATAACATATGGGATTGGCCAGTATTAATTAATATTGGTATGTACATTCATGGTATATTTTGGTTTCAAAGTCACTTGATCTGACTAGTGGAAATTTATTGATACAGTGCGAACTAGTATAAATTAACGATTACTTCACATTAGTGTTGTGTTTCTAGTTTGATATCTGTAGAAAGTCTCTGTTACTGTTATCATCCTATAAAAAGTCTTCCATGATTGGTCTCAGATTATTAGATTTTCAATTGAGTACATGAAGCATAGATTTTATTTCTTATTTCGAAAACGTTCATGGATATAATAATAATATGTAATATCATCATGCAAACTAATTAGAACCCTGCGCTTCCCAAATGATGTTAAAAAACTGGTGTAAATTTCTTCAGTTGATAGAATAAAAAAATTATGAGGTTAATTTTAACAAGTAGTGGTGAAATACTTCAGTTTCTGAGATGAAGGAAATGACAAATTGACTCCATGAAATTGGCCTTCAAGTTCATTCTCTTCCCTGATTGTCAATTTTTGGAAATGGCAACCCACGATTAGTCTTTTTCCGAACTTGATACATAATGTAATGTTATACTTGAGTTTCACCATTGTTTTAATAGCTGTTCTATATTGAATACACAAAGCTCTTGAATTATGTGTAGTTGGCGTAAGACAAACAACTAGTGTCTGAACACAATTGCAGTCAGGACAGAGTGACAATTGGTACAGTGGCAAAGCTAACAATTTGACCTATTCACAAGGTTATAATGGTTTTTGTTAGAACTCTGAGAAAGTTGTTGAAACAAGTTAATTCTTTGACGTTGTCACAACACAACAAAACTGAAATAATATTGTTTACTCCACATCAAGGACTGAAAATCAACTTGCTTTTCAGACATTTTCACATTCATAGGCCAAATTCCTTCGCATTTGAGCATTTAACAACTATGGTATTCTGACGCTGGGATTCTTTTCATTATTAAATAGTTCAGACACCCAGGAAACCCCATAAAATCTACAGACATTACATTTGTTCAGGTGTCATCAAATACCTTGTGTTGTTCTATTTTAATTCTTTGACAAATTAAGGCAGGCTGTCTGACGCACTGAATCACGATATGATTAGAATATTTCTTTCTGAAAACCATTAATATTACTGCAATTTACAAAATCTATAACAAGCACTACATACAAGTTGAACAAGTTGTTGTGTAAGGACCTCTGAATAGCAACACATTTTTCATTGCTGGCCTCCATTGTCACTATTTGTTTAGTTCTGACAGCATAGTCGGTTAGTAGTTATTATGGCCGAGATACATGTATGGGAGCCAGCATAGCTGCCTGACAATTTTAAAGTATTTTTTTTTTAGCGACTGTAAATTTTTTAGTTTTCAAGTTGTTGGAAAAAATTGAAATGGAACCCACATACACATTGCACTTCTTGTTTGCAGGATCATTATTTTAGATACATCTCTCATTTATGCATGTATGCGCTACTAATAGAGCAAATATGGTAACTAAATAATTGTTATCATTGAAAGAATTGGCATTTAAATCAGTTTATTCTTATTCTGATCAAGTTGTTTAAAAAAAATTATATAGACACCCACAACATGTACGTAATTGTACATTGTACAAAGCAAGTAAAAGGTATTTTTGTGTTTGGGTATCCTAATTTCTTTTGAGTATAAAAGAAGATACAATGGCTTTGGGAAGAGCCAGTGATCGAAACACAAACAGGAATTGACCTGTAGTTGTGTTTTCAATGCTCTTATTGATTTTACAAACCAGCATTGGATTTTTGCATAAATACTTCTTTTCTAAGAGAATAGCCCCATGATACAGTGTGCATTGTTATGGGTGTTCTGTGAAGTTGTAAGGTTAGCTGAATGGGTGGGTTACTTTGGTGCTTTCTTTTCCCTACTGGTAAATATATATATGTTTAAAAGTATACGCTAAGTCATTAGGTTACATTGAAATGTGGCTTTTCTTCTCAATTTAATTAATTTGAATTAAATTAATTCAGGAGATATATTTTTAGTGATATTTTTACATACAAGTTAAAGAGTTAGTATGATTATATAACTTACCAGCATAATTGTGAATTAGACAAGGAGGTCAACTAATAATCTAATATTGTTATTTGTATATACAGAACTAAATTAATATTTATTAATGCTTTCATTTTTGGGTTCTTTAATAATACTTGGTGGTGGTCGATGGAAATCGTGACCCCTTTTCATGGGGGATGTTGTTGGCTTTTGGGTGTTAATGAAAAATATACCTCCATGGCTATTGCATCACCAACATTTGATGACTAGATGAGATGACTAGAATGCTGGCCTTGGAAATGAAATTCCCACTGCAAGAGTGTTCCATACTGATTTGTATAAATACCTGAATAATTTGAAAACATTGAAATCAGTAATTAACCTTGGTTACATTTTTACTACCTTCCTGGCTTTTATAATGTTGAGAGGAGAAAATGCTCGTAAACTTGTTCAGTGCAGTTGGAATTCGATAATGACAGTGCGTAGAGTTTTCAGGAATAAATAAACGACCTTAGTCAGGCTATTGTTCCTATAGTTGGACGACTATTAAATTTACTGAAGTATGAGCAGCCTTCTTTGCAGAACATGGCTTTTGTGCTTATCATCTTTAGCTGAGACTCAGTGGTGAAGTTTAACTAATGCAAGTAATGCTGAATTCTGGGTGGGGGTCATAGTGCAAATGACAGGGGTACAGTTGAACTCTGTTTCCGATCAACTACATGTATTTGATTGAAAACCTCAATTATTGCCTTCATCCAGGCATATGAAATCCAAGCAGTTTGTTAACTGACTGGAACAGATAGTTTTAACTTGACTTTCAGTTGTCAGTATGAAAACTTACCTCGGGGCTATGTTCCTGGTTGAATGTACAAAGGCATTTACAGATAATAAAAACAATTTGATTGAAACTTCACATTTAGAAGTTGTTATTGTGTATAGCTTCATTTCAGTTGGTGCTTAATCAATGGGTTTTGTCTGAGATAGGAGTATTGAACAACACAGACTAAGATGTTTTACACGGTGTCTCCCGCTGGGAGCAACTGTTGTCCCTTCGTAATAGGGATGTTCTGTACAAGGAACATTACATGTAATTATTTGGTTTTAAAATGTACAAAAATGATTCACACGGTGCATTTGTATCGAGTGAATCATGCATTCCTGAATGAAATTATTGTTAAATATGTGTCAAGGAGTTCAATATGGTGATTAAAATTATTTTTCTTTGTATCATTTGTAACACTTGTTTCAGCTGTTGCTGAATTTCCATTAGGCAAAGTTAGAAATGAAAAACACGTTTTTATAATTTGATTAATGAATAGTAGCTTCTGCACTCTAAAAATATCAAATTAAATTTCAGCTTTAAATTTTATTTTTAATTTAAACATTTTTTTCTCTTGCAAATTTAAAAATCATAGAAAGTTGTTTTCGCTTGGTCAATGCTCGAACTGATGAATAGAGTGTGCACATGTAATTCTAACTGACATTAGAGAATATAAGTGAAATGTGTGAAAAAATGCTGCCCTGAATATTAACAGGAAAGATAATAATTACGTTGAATCAATTGTGACCCATGATTGGCGGAAACAGCTGTGTTGAGTATTTTGACTGTGAAAGGGGATTGCATCCTACACTGCTTACCTCCCACTGGATTGTTTATTTGTTTTACTCATAAATTTGTGAATAGTTTACTTTAGTAACTACTCAGCTCCATCTGAAAAGATAACAAACTGTTCAATTAATTGTAAGATGTAGACACATATAAACCATTCATCAGGATATTGTATCTTCCCATGGGTACAAGTGTTGGTGTCTGGGAAACCATCTGGAAGTTACCTATTATCATTGTAGAGAATAGTGGTAACATTTGCTTGGCAATTACCATCAATCATATTTAAAAAAAAGAACCAAATGTATGCAACATTTGTTAATAACAAAATGGTGACACATTATTTGATTTTCAACCAAGGTTTTTCGATTTTGAAGCACAAATTTAAAAAAATAATTCTAAAAGTACTGGATCAGTTACAATGTATATTTCAGATATGGAATCCCCATTAAATTCAGTTGCCAAATTTAAAAAAAAAAATAACAAAATTGTTTTTGACATTTAATTTTTGAAGAATTGTATACCCCGATAGCACATACTGAAATCTGAACAAATTCTGGGTTTTGATTGTTGTGGAGATATCAGACTCATGTAGCTTTTTTCTGGAATGGTACATGTGTATTACTGATACTCTAGAAATAGGTGATTGGCTCTAATATAATTAGGAAAGAAACGATGATTTCTTCAGCTGATGCTATTTTGATGTTAGCGTTTCTGATAACTTTTGAATAAGGGCAGTGTATGGGGTAAGTATAGGGGTAGAGTAGATATTAATGTACACTGGCTGAATAAATAACCACCCAAGTGTAACTGTGTTGTACAAACTAACATGCTTCCTGCTACATTGGATTCAAACCCTAAGAAAAATTTGGAAAAGAAAAAAGTCCTGTACAAACAAACACTGCCATTAGGTAGGTGTACTTTGATTGATGTCGATAGACAAACTTTGCCTCAGTTTAAAAAAAAAAACTTTGTAACATGATAGCCATATTTCACCATTGCATTTGTTGAAGGAGATTCACTGTATGTAAGGTGTAATAGTCATTCCTATTCTAAATAACGCAGGAGAATATTTGTATAGTGGATAGATTTATTTAACTGTAGACCCACCCTAGCACGGTTCTAAGGAAGTTTCTCTCTTTGCTATTGTTTGGTATTATTCTCTCTGTTTTTAGATTGTTTCTTCAGAGGCATCTTTCTAGTGTTAAAACTCACGTCAGTGAGGACGTCTTCCAATTGAACTTGTTGTTTTCTAAAGCTTAGTGCGTCACCACCACGGACTTATAATATGACCCATTCTATAGTGTAAAGTGAGTCCTTTGAAAGGGCCCAAGTTACCGGTAGTCTAAGTGTGAGCTGTGAAACTTAAAGATTAGGCTGGGTTTACAGAAAACTCTAAATACATGCATATAGGGTTCCCTTTTAATAAAGCCTTGCCATTTTTATGGTCTATAGCACACCAGAGTTAGCTCGCCTCTCTTTTGTCAAGCACAGTTTGTCGTCTTGACCCGGTCAGCAATACTCACAGTTTTGTTGATCATAACTTGCTGTGTATGGTTTCTTGGTGTTTAATTCAGCAGAAAATGTCAGTCGGCATACACCGAGACATGTCTTTCTTCGTATCTCGCATTCTTACGCGTTAGTTGCGAGTTCAGTAAGATTTTGCTTGGGTAGGCCGGACTTTGATTAGAGCGTATTGTGAAGGGGTATCTTGAAAAGGGCCAAGCTCTTTGTGTACCCCCGCAGTGCTATGACAGCTTTCTGTGGAGTTTATCTGTACTACGAATGTCATATTAGTCCGATCACGTTATGTCTGGTTACTCAGGTGGAATGTTTTTTATTTCCCAATTAATGTATACCATCAACATGAGTCGGTTAATCAATGCGGGACCCCCTCCCTTCAGTACTTCTAAAAAACTGTTAAATCTTGATTCACAGCACCATTGCAAAAAATAATTTCATTGCAAACAAAACAGTGACAATAATTTGGCATATTATACCGACAGATAATAATTAGGTTACCTTTTTGTTGTCCAGGATGCCGGTACACAGATTGCTGACTTTTTTATTTCACTGGCGAGGACTGTGTATGCATTTCAATATGCATGGATTCCCCTTTTTAAATGTTAATCGGATAACCAGTGAACGGCAAACTGCAGAAATTTTTTTTTAGGTTTGAAAAGCTGTACTAATAAAAATGGTTGCTGTAAATGACTGACACCTAATAGAATGCAAGAGTACCCATGATAAAAAGGATTGTATACCATATTGATTTCATCTTTTGTAACTTTGCTGCATGATGTGACGGGGCATGCATGATGGGAGTCGTTATGATTCGGACGAACAGTTATCAAATGGCAACTTTTGTTACTCAGCTTCGTAGTGGCGAAAAAACGGAAAGGGAACCCTCTCTTCACATATTTTATTATAATTGTTTTTCCAAACCAACAAGCCCACCTATGATAAGAACGTTAGATCAACTCTGTCGTCAACAGCTATTGATGACAAACACAAAGAGGGGCACGTTTTTGTTAGCAGATGAGAATCAAAAGTGTATTTCCCTGCGTTGTCTTATTGGAGCTAAACGGCTCTTTTTGTCGCTTTTTGTTCTGATAAATTTATATTTGTGCATTCAAACTGGTGACAGGTGGCAGCGTTTATACCTATTTTGTATTCCAACCAATCTTTCTATGATTTGTCTGACATTATTTTTCACATACAACTAATTTATGAATTATTTGTTGAAAACACATTACAATTATAGGGATATGATGATGTCAAGGTCAATATGTCCACCATTTTGAAAAAAATAATGAGATTAATAATAGCATGCCTAGGTGACATCATTTGTTGTATTTTTGTTGTTTTCGGGCAGAAAAAACGTTTGACAATTCAATATGTTTTTTATCATGAATTGTTCACAGTGTAATGCATAATTCCAGTGTTGTCTACCGGTATCTCATATGACCATGTTTTGATTTGCACTGTGAAGGCTACTGTTCTATTTACTTCCACTATGCAAAGCATTGGCAAATACAGACTTTCCTCGATTTACACAATTGACTTTCACAGTTTGGCTTTTGTAGAGGGTAAACCAGGCAGGAATTTAACAACATATGTGTGTAGGCCAGTCCCTTATTTGCATTCTGACATGCCCTTGGTGTATATAGACTTGGGTAATTTTATCAAGTTTTTATGCATGGAAAAGCAAACATAAGCTGTGAAACTGGTAGTAAAAATGTGACCTCCTACACTTGTAGTGATTGGAGCTGACCCAAGGATTTGCCTGTGTATCTGTGCTGCACACATGACACCACCCCCTTCAACATGTGGTCTTAAAGGTCATGTTACTGGATTTAATCAAATCCCAATGAAAAAAAAAATGGAATTTCAATGAAACAATATTCTTAGTGAGTGGCTCTGGCTGATAACTTGCTTCCATGTTTAGTATTTTGAATAAGGATAGACACTCAATTGTTATCGTGCAGCGAATAAAGTTTGGTCGCAGTAGTTTTGGTATTTCACACCTTTGTACTAGGACATTTATTTATTTATTGAGATACCAGACAATGATTAATGATACAACACCAGTCAGAATTACGGATAAATTATGTCTGGGCTGTGATAAAATATTTTGTTATTGCGGCAGATTTCAATACCCTGGTACCCCATTCCACTAATCTGATAGCAACAAATAATGTACCTGTACTAATGAAATGTGTTTATTTAGCATGAGATTTGTCTTCATTTATGATATAATCGGTGTAATCTGTTTTCAATTTATTGGAATAATACAATCGCCCCCTTTTAATTTTATAGTTCAACAATCAATCTGACCGTGGAGTTTAACTACATGATCTGACTTTAATAATATCTAGTAATCATCAATCTTTTGTAACCTTGTTTTCATCGCCAAATATACAGTTTTCTGACCAGTCTTTAATTCATACTGAGGTGCTATTAAACATGGACATAATTCAATGAATTAAATCTTTCTGAGTGACTGAGAATTCTAAACAATGCAAGGTATCATGGAGGCATAATTTTACCAAGGGCTATTCAGGAACATGGAATGCACTAGCTTCGTCACTTCAATACCTGTGCCTACTAACGATTCTTAGACAATGTTCGCTTCATCCTCCTAATATTTTGTGTGTCTGTAAACTCTTACTGTAAACAGTTTATCAGCAACGTGTTGATAAATCTAAAGTAGGAACAAATTATTGAAAACGTATTCTATGGTAGTTTTTAAATACTTTGTGTTTATAATTTTAAAAAATGGTTGCTACGTGAGACTTAAAATGCCTCTCCAAAGGTGTTACTGTTGATAGTTTCTGTAGCAAGGAGGTTTACTTGAAACAAATACGGATGAAAGTAAAGTGGATAAAATTATGAAGGGGTGTTTAAACGGGACTACATATGGGTTTAGATGGGATTATGGTAGTCCAAGTAGTCACATGACTATGGTTACTCTGGCTTAGCTACTTAAATATGCTGCTGGTTGTTTCAAAGTTACGACTTTACAGTGACTATTTACGGAATGCTGGTGTTTTAACATGTCTGTTTTCTGAAGGCCCTTGGAAATTGGATTGGAAATTATGCCACTAGTGTTCATGAACATGGTTAGATATCGTTCATCAGTTGACTTCTCTGTCCTGATTAAGAAAAGATTTATGTCACTGCACTTGGCATCTATGGAGGATGAGAACATGAGCTTGTTAGAAAGCCAGGTGTGATCCTGCTGTGAGACATTGTTATTGCTAGCACTGTCATGGATGGTATGAAGGGAGGTTTGAAAGAGATCACAAAGCCCGATATTTAGGAGTGTCGGCAGTTAGTAATCATAGGTTAGAATTCTTATGAAAGGGAAAAACCAACAAAAGTAACCTGGTGAGAGGAGAGAATGGGAAGAATCCTCTAGCATTGAGAACTGAAATAAGCAGATAGGTAGTGATTGGTGGACAATGAGGAAACATAGGTACTGTGATAGGAAGGAGGAGGGGGAATCATGTCCGGATAATGAACAGATAGTGGGATGGGCAGGAAAAGAAAACAACGGTAAAATGACAACAATTTATAAAAAGAAATTGGGAAATCATCGGTGAAACTAGATCTTTACTGATAGACGGAAACTGTCACTGTAACTAACAATACAATTTCCAGAGCGGTGATTGTGCCTGTTTAGCCATGTATGAGATGGAATATGTTACTGTTAACAAATGAGGGAATTATGGTCCTGTAGGTTTGGATGATTGTTTTGCTTGGTATTTGTTAATTCATAATAGTACTCAAGTTGCCTATTGCAACAGAGTTAAATGTTTAATAGGAAGTGACCGAGCGAGCAGAACTCTTCCCCCGCACAGCTTAAAGTCACGAGCAGCTGATTTTTAATAATCACAGAACTGGCATTAGGGCTTGTTCCTAATGAGAAATTCCATTCAGCCAAGTTGAAGGTGTAAATGTATAAAGAATGATCGATGATTTACCACTAGAACAGGAAATGGCTGCCATGACATATAGATCACCTATATGTGGATATCACCTTGAAATATTTCCCGCACTTTCAGTCATTGTTTTCAGGTAACAAATTTGGTAAAGTTGCCCTTGACATCTGGCGTCCATAGCTACGCTGTACACATGTGCCTGTTTGAGACTGGTATAATACTCTCATCTCAGGGTTGGTCACTTAAATTCCATTTTTTGGTATTTTGTTCTTAAGCTGTCAGACATGTCTCCTTGTCCGGCTTAATGTTTTCCAAGATATGAATGAATAGTCTGTTTTCTTCCATACTGGGTTGAAAAAATAGCTCATATTGGCCGTCATAACTGTCACTTCATTGCCTTAGGCAGGTTAAATGTCCCTCATTTGCCAAATCACTGTATTGGTATAGTATTGTTAATAACTAATTTAATAAATCATAAATGTCCTGAAAATTGTCATTTTTCATTTGACACAATACTTGTGTAGATAATGCTAACTCTTCTTGTCATCTTCAAATTCTAGTAAAAAGCCGCTCTCGTTGGTGGTTGCCATGTGTCTGTGTGAGGATAATATTTCTGCCTATTGTTTGCTGCAAAACAACCTTTCATAATTACTGTAGTAAAAAAAAAAAACTACAGCATGGCGCCAGTTGTTAAAGTTTTCACTGTCTGCGGGGCACAGTTTATTCTGTGCAATGGCCAAGCTTGACATAACACAGTATTTAGAGCATGTGAAGAACAAAGTCCTGTGCAGACAGCACTGTGATAAATGACCATACATTGCTTGATAAAGTAGATTTTGTAATTTTGATGATTGATTAGCCATGCTTTGATGTTACTGAAGTCCTATTCGAATCCTACCAACTATATCTCTTCCAAAGTTGACGTCATGCTAGTAGATCTTTTCTCGAAACTAATCTGTTATTAATAATTTAGTAACTCTGCTATCATCTTGGGCCAGTGAGTTTTGAAGTGTCTGTTCGCAACAGGCAATGTTGCAGTCACTGGGTTCTTGATGTCAGGTTCATAACTCTTTGACTTTGTCATGTAACTTTTACCTGATACTTGTACTGTGTTTTGTTAATCTCGGTTTTCGGAGTTCAAGGCCATTGAACTGTATATATAGAATCCTGATGACTCATGTCTTTAATCATGTACAGACTAAATATATTTTTGGGTTTTTAAATTATATAAATAGGAAAGAAAGCTCCGCCAGTCGATGTAAAGGAAACACAATACCAGTAATATTGAATTTAAACTTATTTCAGTTTGATCAGTTCTTTTGACTGTGAATATGCCGGCATTCTATACAAAATTGGTGCAACATTTTTATTACTTATCTTACTGTATATTTCATGTTACAAAAAAGATGTCCCGGATAAAAGTTTCGCTAAATATGACTTCATTTAACCAAAAACTTACCTCTGTAATTTACAAAGAGGCATGAGTTTCTAATAGAGTAAATATGGTACCAATAAATTTTATTTCCGCATCTGTGTTTTGTTCACAGATTTGAAATAGTATAAACCTCACATTTAGATAAGGAGGCAAACTTCCTCAGGATAAGGATGGAATCTGTCAAATTTTAGACTGTTCCATGATGAATTGAATTCAAATATCTCTTCTCAATACAGATCAGCATGAAATATGGCAGAGGTATAAAAATAAATATTGATGTGAAACTGATCTGAGCATCAAAGGTTTATAATAACAATAGAAAAAATTGCAAATATTAGTATAACTGTTGTAAAAACAAGATTTAAATTATTCCAGATGTAGACAGTACCAATCAAAGTGTTGTCATAGTAAAAGTTTTAGTTCCAAACATCCTGAATTAATTTGACTTTATATTTTCTGCAACAAAACTCATGTTAGAGGAATGCACGGTTTGTACCTGATTTGTTGCAAGCCCAGACTTTAAAATAATTAATAATAGGATTCTAATCAGCGTTGGTCTCCTACTGTATGCCCCGGATGCCCTGACTCTGGTACCAGTTGGAATTCTCTGACAGGAATGCCAGATGATATGTGTATTTGAATGGCTGGCAATATTTCTTGGGTGTATAATAGATAATATAAACAGGTTATCTATTCTCTTACTTAAAGTCTGGACCCCCTGCTATAATTTTACTCAATAACCATGTAAATTTATTGCATCATAGGTTATCAACATCAAAAATGGGATG
Source organism: Saccoglossus kowalevskii (assembly GCF_978046115.1). Lineage (NCBI taxonomy): Eukaryota > Metazoa > Hemichordata > Enteropneusta > Harrimaniidae > Saccoglossus > Saccoglossus kowalevskii. Next base: position 11,850,299 of record NC_140644.1, on the reverse strand, counting down.
GGCACGCTTTAGTTGCTATAGCAACTATCAGTTGATATTGGGGTGATGTATATAACTGTCATCCATAGGTTGAAAAATTAGCATATTCAGATTAGCAGTGTGCTATATTTATCAACCAATCAAGTCATGGTCAGCCATTGATAAAAAATTAGCATATTCAGATTAGCAGTGTGCTATATTTATCAGCCAATCAAGTCATGGTCAGCCATTGATCAAAAATTAGAATATTCAGATTAGCAGTGTGCTATATTTATCAACCAATCAAGTCATGGTCAGCCATTGATCAAAAATTAGAATATTCAGATTAGCAGTGTGCTATATTTATCAACCAATCAAGTCATGGTCAGCCATTGATCAAAAATTAGCATATTCAGATTAGCAGTGTGCTATATTTATCAACCAATCAAGTCATGGTCAGCCATTGATCAAAAATTAGAATATTCAGATTAGCAGTGTGCTATATTTATCAACCAATCAAGTCATGGTCAGCCATTGATCAAAAATTAGCATATTCAGATTAGCAGTGTGCTATATTTATCAACTAATCAAGTCATGGTCAGCCATTGATCAAAAATTAGAATATTCAGATTAGCAGTGTGCTATATTTATCAACCAATCAAGTCATGGTCAGCCATTGATCAAAAATTAGAATATTCAGATTAGCAGTGTGCTATATTTATCAGCCAGTCATGGTCACCCATTGAGTATGCAGGTGAAATTTTCACAGTCAGTCCAGACTTCAGTGGAGATAGGTTACGAGCTAATCTACATATGCTTGTACTATTCGATTTGTTACCAGTCCTGTCAATGCATTAGACTTTATCTGTAAATCCAAGCAAAGTAAAAAATGGTATTACAAAATGCATGTAGCAATCCTTACTCTGCCTGGGACATCAAATCAACTAAGTTTGTGTATGTAATCAAACACTGAATACAAGCATGCTTTCCACGCTGAATACAAGCATGCTTTCCACTACATTGGCGCCAGTTGCATGCCAGTAGAATAAATATACAATACAATGATGTGATAGTGTTTCTGACACATGTAAATTGTTACTTCATAGTTTATGTTATAATTTTCTGGGGGTAAAAATTCAATCATTGTGGATTGGTTGCAGACACTGTCTGTAGTCGTCCGTGCATATATGTATGATGTGTCCCGTGCAAGTGTTTACCTCTTAGTTCTATAATGGTGGGAATAAGTGAATTGGTTTTATAAAGCACTTTATATCATCTGATTGTTCCTAAATATCATGATTTTATCGGGGTATGACCCTTTAAGACTATTTTGAGTGTTGAATAGAGCACAAGCTACTTGAGTTAATAATTACACCGTCTTTTCAACGTGCATGTCAGTCCCATGAAGAGCCTGTTCAATCTTTTACCCAAAATACTGAAAACTAATGGACTTGCCTCTTTGACAATTATTTATTGGAATTAGGATGGAATTTTTTTTCTTTAAAAGTTAGACAGGTTGTTGTGATGACAGGCCTCTGGCAGTGTAGACACTCCCCTTGGTCACATGACCAACTGACAATGCCACCATTTTGTAGATCGATGTCAACAAGTTGGCCTGTCCCCCCACTTAATTTTTGTAAAGTACCAGCTCTGTGTATGGATTTGGCATGGCAAACAGAGGGGCTTACTTTCTACTAAGTGTAGATTTGGTTGTCTATTCTTGTCAAGTCTCCTTCATGTAGAAACCAATTACCGATAAGAGCCGTCACAAAATCTGTGGGGTTTTTTTTTTTGTGTGTGCCCCTCTCAGTATTTTTTTGTTTGTGTATTAAGAATATTTTAGCTGTACTTATTTGTAATTACAAAAAAATGATGTTATAAAAAAAACAAAAACAGATGAAATCTACAGTAACAAATATTGCAGGTGGTCACATCTGTTGCACACCTGATCAATCTCGTCTGTTCATTCCAGTGAGGGGACCGACATGTGGCCAGACACCATTAATGTATATATTTATTGTCAGGCAACACCCAGTAGCACATAACTGGTGTAGTTTGTGGAATTTCAGAACGTGAAAAAAAAGCTACACAAGTCAATTGTAGTGCTAGGTCATTTGACATCCATCTTAGTCAGTAGATAGGATTGTAATCTGAGCTTTCTTGATGAGGCAGTGACATGCAGAAAACAGCATAGTCTCAGCATGTCAGTCAATGCAACACTGTTCGTGTGAAAAAATGGCCTTTTTTTTTTTTTTTTTTGAAATTGTCACTAAGAGATAATATTACCCGTTTTAGTGGAAGTGTTAATCGTTTTGGCTTCTTTGTCATGCCTGGCTGCAGTCCCCCCCCCCCTCAGTCAACTGGTAGGACTGAGTTCCAGCACACTATTCGCATATAGCTACTGCGTAACTTGGTTTAGTCTCGATAGAACTGAGTGTAAGTGAGGGAAGGGTGTATCATGTCTAAATCTGGGCTGCATATCTAGAGAAAGAGAGAGAGGTTAAGATAAGTGTTTTATATGCCTAGCCATGTTTTTGTAATTGATATCTCAGTGAACTCTGTGTGTATGCATCCATGGACAATGTGATGCCTTTGTCATCTGAGTGTTTTTCATACTACTGTAGTTTTAGGTGTGAGTTATAAAAAATAATACATAATAAGAGATCTATTTAGCAATCCCATCAACATTTTAAGTGCTTCATAAATGGCAAATCCTGCATGTAAAATAGAGCAGACAGACAAACAGATGGGTGAATAGCGAATAGCGAGTTCTGTGTTTCAAATTATCACCCTGACTGGCCAATAGGAAGTGTTACAAAGAGTTAAATATCATGTTCATTTTCAAAATACCTGTAGAAAGACTTGTAGAAAGTGGCCCTCTTTGCTTTCTGACGTAGGTTTTTTGATTGTTATTGGCTTGTCAATTTGCTGGGGTATCGTGTTTACTAATTTGCCAATTACAGGTGTTGATCTGGGTAGACAATCGGCAGATTTCACTAGTCAACACTCATAATGGTATGATTCAGTAACCAAATTCCATCATTGCATTCTGAGGCACAGGAAATGAAGAAAGCAATGGACCAGCTCAAATATTTGTGTTTGTACTTTCAAACCAGGCTTGTAATTTTAGACACGCTGGATTTAAAAACCAAAGCTGACATTGTTCTTGTTCGTCTTGCACCACAGCAGGTGTGAAATACAGTACATTATTGGGTGTGGCGGGGGCCACAGAATCTGCCAAAATTATTATGCGGCACCAAATTTTATAAACATTGTTCGTTTCATCAGAATTCAGAGAATTGTCAATAGCTATGAGCATAAACTGATTGAGGTCATGACCTTTGACCCTAAGATCCTCGGCATTGGCACATTTTTGATGTGATTTCATTGTTTAGGTCAACCATTGTAAAAAAGAAATTTTAAAAATGTTTTCACAAATAGCATGTTACATGCAAGAATAATTCACCAATGTAAAGTCGATTTGATTCATGAATTCCCGCTCAATTCAGATTTTATATCTCCAACTGAGAAGAGTCACCTAAATGTGCAATGATCATTTTATTGGAACCTTAAAGATGGCAAATTCCAGTAGCTATTGTTTATAGTAAGTATGAGGAAAACTAGTTTTAAGATGAATGTTGACTTTTGGACTGGTTAAACACAGATATGTCAGGTATTTTTAGCAAGATAAACATTTTGTGTTTTGTCAGCAGGTAATTACAAATAGTCTGGAGTACTTAAATTACAAACAATCAGATGAAGTGTTGGGTGCAAAAAAATTGCATGCTTTTTATTTTGTGTTTAAACACCAGTACTACCATTATTGCTCTGCTATTTTATTAATTGAGTCAGCATAAAATCAATGCATTTTTTGTTTTATAGGCAATTCTAATAGAGATGTGCTTCCTCCCCAAATCAGATTAATTACTTATTGGTTTAGAACAATGTAAGTAGACAATACTGTGAACAGATATCCAGTGTTAGTATTCAGCAATTGATTCGAATAAGGGTCTAAGTTGTTGTCCATGATCTGACAAGTTTGATATTTGATGTTTGGACTTTGCTGCCAATTGGTTGAAATTATTGCTGTCCTACCCAACGCTAAGGAGGTGGTATATACATGTAATTCATCACATTTGTGAGATAAAAACTCTTGTCATAGTGTACCAGGAGTAAATAAATGCTGATTTTCACTTACACCTATTGGGGACTTGAATCTAGTTTCAGTGTGGTTTTTTACATCCATCAAAACCAGTGAATGAATAAACCAATTTTGTGAAGTCAATTTAAAAAGAAATCAAGTTTCTATCCAACATCTACTTGAGAGACCCAATTGCTGTATAGTAGATGGGATGTTTATCCACTTTGTGTTGCTTAGCAACATAGCTCTTGGGGTTTGATAGAGGAATGCTGTGTATGGAGAATAAGAGTCATCGCAGCTCTATAAATGTGAATTTCTTTGAAATGTTTATATTCGGTCTGTCTTTTTAGTCTAATATTTACTCAGTAATTCAAATAGTTGCCATGGAGTCCTTACCAAACCTGTTTTTAGCTAGCTTTACTTCTCAGTTTTCATACCTAGTCATTATAATGTTGTTTGGGTCATTCCTGACTCCGAATCAGTGGGGAATAACAAACATATCCAAGAGTGGAGATCAAGATACCCTTGTTTTCACAGAGGGGAGTGGAGTATGGCTGAACTAAAACATGAAATACAAGATGACTGACTCTCACCCAGTGGTGAGATTTGCCAGGCTGTCTTCGGGTGTTTCTAAAGTCAGTAAGACAAAATTGACAGTAGGTGTGTATGTGTGAATTCATAAGTTGCACATGGATATACATCTGTTTGTCACGTCAGCTTTGATAGATAGCAAACATTCTTCAAGTTCTTAGGTTAATTCAGAGGTGAGCAATGTTTTGATAACTTTATGGCTGATGCTAGACACCCTAGATACATGTATTTCTATGTAATATATATTATTGATAGTTTCTATCCTGGCATGACTGGTGAGTCTTCATGCTTTCCGAAGATACATTATCCTCAAGTTGATCAGCCTGTTTGTGGTGTTCATCTAATTATCAGCTACATGGGTACATTACATCAGCTGCTGTCAGTGACTGATAGATGGTGATGGGTAGTAGTTTACCCCAAGAAGCCTGAAATCAAAATGCCAATTTAATGGGCATGTTATTACTAAATAGTAAATATTATTTTAAGAACCATATATACAAGTTAAAAAACCTGTGACATTCTGCAGGTTTGGGTTTCCTTGGATTGATTTTTGAAAGAGATCTTAAAACAATTGATGATCTAGAATGCTAGATCAAATCACAGTCTCTGTATGGGAAGAGAATATGGTGGAATTAATGCCGAAAGTATGCAAATGTTTATACATGGTTCATTTACACCGTAATAAAATCCATGTAGAAGGAGTTGAAGAAAGCCCTCACAGTTTTGATACTTCTTTTTGTGAATCTATTTCCTATGTTCTGTGTGTTTCAATGAATTGCATGCAGAACTCATCAGTAGTTGACACATGTTATTTCAATTAGTGTATCGATGTCAAGTTGATGAGGATATGGAGACTGAATGTCCCAAGGTTGTTCTCCATCCCATTGAAGATAAATTATCTAAAATATATAAAAATAAGTGGTGCCCTTGTTGAAACACTTTATTGTCTCAGCTGTGACAACAGCATCTGTAGTTTTTCAAACTTGTCTACTAAAATTGTGCTGGAGTCTGCCTGTCCTATGCAGGCAACCAGATTTCCTGATAAGTTAAAATAAATAGGATAGATGTTGTGTACTTCAGTGGTTGTATGATGATACAGTGCATGTTTTGCCAATAAACCTGTTGTCTGCATACCTTAGCTAGTACTGTATTCATTCTATTGAAAATTCCAATAGAAAGTGCACATCAACCATACATTGCATTCTCTGTCAATTGTATTAACATTTACATGCGCTTTTAATAAAGCTAATACAGTACTGAATTTTTTTATAGTACATGCATTGGTATTGTTTGATGTGATGTTATTCAAAAATATTCATCATGTAATCATAATATCCCAAGCACCATGCCTTTCTAATTTATTTTACTACAATGTCTTTGAATGGAAAACATACACAGTACAACTGATCAATTAAGAAAGATTGAACTAAGTCAGCCAAGTTGGTGTGTAGAGTTGGATGTCTTGTACCTCTGTATGTGGTCCCTGTTTTAATTTTGAAATCACTCAGTACAGCGTCACTTCTGATTAAGATTATTTCAACTTCACATGTGAATATGCGCATGCAGCGGTGAAATTAAGAAAGCCCAATTGGGTAACTTGTAGACTAGTGTGTTGTGGCTGACTGTGTAGGCATGCTCCTGCAGTGGCATAGGAGTATGGATTTCACTGTTGTCTCCACTGTGTCTGCTCAGCTAGCTATCCTGGGTAGATCTGACACTGGAGGCATCTTGAGCTAATTATCCAAAATAAACACTTGTCAACCACTTCAGGCTATTTCTGATAACATTAGCATAAATTTGCATATGGTTTACATGTATTATATGCATATTCTCATTTTTATAAATTCACATCTTGAATATTAAATAAATGTGCGAATGATTGCAAGTATTATTGATTGTTATGGTGATGGTAACTTATGGCAACCGTCAGCTCCAGAGAAATTATGACTTTCAGAAATCATGTTTGTTACAATTCAGTATAAAACATCGTACATCTGTGTACTGTAGACCGCTTAATTTTTTGCGTGAGACACATTTTTATGTATTAGAAAACTGGAGGAATTTGCAATAAAACGTAATTGGATTTTTTATGATGTTGGTATAGACCTTGTTGTGTTCCCTCACTTGACAAGCCTGACATCACTTTATTACCCGAGTGTTAGTGTTCAGATGTTGTACTTTGTATTTATTGAGACATAATCATGATAACAATGTCAGTAATACTGTAAACCGTTTAATTTCCACTGCTTTAAATTCTCCCAATTCGATGAAAGTCATTGACAATGCGTATCGTAGGACATGTTGTGATTGTAATGTTGTCTAAGTGACTAATTTGTGAAATCTCTCATGAAATTAAAGAAGTTTTTACTATGTCAACAAGAACCATTCCATGTAAGCACAATATGCTCCGAAACCTAGGAGATTTGTTGAATTATGAGGAGGGCAGATGATGACTTCAGAATACTTGACCCCTCTCGCTTTGAAGGAACGTTATTATTATTGCCCATTAGGTGGGGCAGACAAAACTTGATAACTGCTTTGATATTGAACAATGGAACATATTCTGGACATTAAAAGATCTTGGTGTGATCACATTTGTGTGAAATAGAGAGAATTATACGCTTGCATGAATGTTGGTACCATTTAACACGCAGATATTGGTCTCTTTTCAAAGATAAGGACATACTTATATAGATTAGTGTGTAATGAATAAAGAACTTCGTCCAGAAGGAGTTGATATCCCTTTTATCAAATTACGATGTAACCTTTCTGAGGGATGTACGTCTGAGTAACACATTCTGCTGTTTGCTGCACTTGACACCAATTTTAGAAGGTTCCCACATCTCTCCTGTGGAGGGATCTCGGACAGTGTTGCTTCTAAATCTTGTTTGCTCTCAACTTGTTCAGTGACTTCACCAATTTGCACAGTAGAATGTTGTTATCAATCATACTTTAACATGAATAAGAAAAAAAAAATTAAGCCAAGTTGCTCAGTGCTAGAGTTGCTTTGGGGGAACAATGATCACCAACCAGTACTTTCTTTTGTATATCCATGTACTTTATGTAAGTGCAGGGAATATGTCGTCAGTATGATACTTGGCTACACACATCAGCAATGTCTCTAAAAGTGCTTGAAATACCACTCTTTCAATTTTACTTTTCCACCATCTAATTGTTTTGGGTAGCCGTTATTTTAACAGCTTGGTGGAGAAAATCAACACATCTCCTGGATTGTATTTTTTTTTTAAGTCATGCCTTGAATTGAAAGGTCTACTCAGGAATGTGTCAGTGTTCTAGATATCTCTTTGTATTCTGTAGTTGTTGAATGATGTTTCCTGGATGGAATGTATCTGTATACTACTGCTCATGATAGCAGTCACTTTTGAAAAACTCCTTATTCAACAACATATCAGTATATCTTCACTTTTTCATAGGAACTTTTTTTTTTTTTGGGCTAGGCACTGTTGGTCCCTCTTGACATATCTTTTTTTGCTATGTGTGAATTGCAAGTGCAAGTGCTGACATATATTGCATTTTGCTGCAAAAAACCATATTCCGTATTAATCCGTATTTCGGAATTATGTATGTGATCATCTTCCTATCATATTAGCATTATGGCAATTTATTGCACTATTCTGGAGTCAACCAGTTCCAGTGCAACACAAGCACCTGTGGGCGACTTTATACCAAGGTTCTCCTAAAAGTTGTTAGTGAATGAACTTACCTGCTTGTAATGGAGGTTAATTGAATTGATATTTTGATAAAAACAAAACAAAACAAAAAGCATGAGATAATAAGTATTGTCTGTGTTGTAAAAAAACCCCTAAGGGTAGATGTGATGATACCACTGAATGTATGATTGTAGCCTGCCATAGTCGCCCCATTGCTCCACTTGGGTGTGAAAGCAAACATGCACAGATGAAAAGAACCTTTTATTGCAGGGTGAGAAATTCTGTGTGTTTTTTTTTTTTTACCACAATTGAAATGTGCATTGTGTTGTTAAAGATGTCTGGGAGGGATGAACAACAGCAGAGAGTGTCCACTGCATATGCGTTTTATATATACAGGTGCCTGGTGCTTGTGGCTGTTTTAAAAACCTTGAAGTCTTTCATTTCAAGGTGTGTTTGGTTGTTGACTAATAGTGTCTTGATTGAATTCGACTTCAATGGATTTCAATATAGCGTATAATGTGATAGTGTTTGTATCTTATATCTTTTTCGGAATGTGGGCTTTATAACAGATCATATGCTTGGTTAATGTCAACCCCTCCTCTTATCCCGCTCAGTTGATGCAAATTTCAATGCTCAACAGAATGACTTGCATTTTGTTTGTTTTTCTCTATTCTTATATTTATAAGATTTGTTTGTATTGCGTGTGATGAGACTATTGTCGTAAATCCTTGCATAATACCTGTCCCTGTAGGCACAGTACCCTGGACTGGAAGGGGAGGGGCGTATTCTCATATATATACATTGATCTACCTGGGAACTTGTTTGGTGTATGTAGTAATTTGTGTCGTGATGCCGGTGGGGATGGTGGTGTAACAATTCATGTTGTTGACTGTGGTGGTGCACATGTCATACTCTATTCAGTGTAAAACCAACACCGGGCCAGAGACAATGCCGGTTACTGTCCCTTTTCTGGAGCATACATGAAAAATGAGTTACGCCTACAATTAGCGTGCGATTCGTATATATATTTGAAACTACTCGTATACTCTGGATAACCTTTCGTACCTTCCCTTGACAAATGCATTGTAAATGTAGAGCATGGTACTGCTCCAAAGATTTTCTATTTGGTTGTTAAAAGTTTTCACCGACCATCTTATAAAGTTCAGTGAGAGGGTGAATGGAAGAAAGGTTGTGCAAAGTATTAGAATCCTTGATAAGAATATTTTAGACCAGTATGGTGAAAATGCATCACGACATGTCGGAATTATGGTAACAACACCTGTTGTAATTACATTAACCTTTTGACTGCACACTTTACACATCTTTGGCAAAATAAACCCATATAATTTTCACATATGTTTTTCAAAAAAAATTATCAAGATCTGCTAGCAATAAAAAATTAGTCAAAAAATAATGAAAATACACACAAATTTTGCACCAAAAGGATTGAGATGTTTAGTTTGCAAAAAGTTTTAAGTCTTATCTTCAATAAATCTGAATCTTTGAAGCAAACTTCTATTCACCTTACTATGAGTAAACACATCTACTGTTCAATTTGGTGTGCTGTTTGGTTTCCTACCACCATGATGATAAGTCATTTCTCATTCAATTGTAATTGATACCGATTGGACCTTTGCTTTTTTTTTAATGATCAGTTAGCAAACTTTATTGTGTATTTGTTCCTTGCTCAGTCAAAGTCCCTTTCCATGTTCAGCTTTGTTCTGACTGTCCCTATGTATGCCTGTCGTCATCTTGTGAAAACAGTTGCTTTTCAACTCCATCAAAAAACTTGGCAAGTTTCCCAGTTACAGTGGTGCCTAAAACCGGTGCCACATAAACAGTGTTGTTCATATGTCTCACTACACTGCTAGGGTACCATACCTTGTCTTGAATATCTAGCAATAAGTAGTATGATCCAGTCATAATACCAGAGGAAGATAAAAAAAGAAAAAGAATTTATTGTGCTCTATAAACTTACAGTCAATGCTATTACCCCTATCAAGCAGTCAATGGTACAGTCCACTCCATAGAGAAACTCACTGGGGTTATTCCAAAAGTATTCTCATTGAGAGGGGATCACCTTACAACTGCAATAGCAAATTACAACAGGAGACTGAACGCTTGGAATTTGTTGTCAGAGAGATGGTAAAAGTATGTTTGATCTAGCACCCAGAATGGACAAGCGCATACAATGTAGGATGTGTGGGGCAATTTGTTTGTGCGGAGAAAATGCATGTGTGTAGCTAAACAGTATTTTTTTGAAGTACATGAATCAAGTGTCCTAGCATGAATAAAAACTTAGAAGGTTGACTATAACTTTAATATTATTTCACACAGCCTGTAGTAATATTTGTAGTCTTTTTTTTTTTTTATAATGACTTTGTTTTAATAATATCATTATTAGGATTATTTGTGTTGCGTTTGTTACTGTGGAATATATCTATACAGTTGAGTGACCCAAGTATGCCGGGTCATGCTGGCACACTGATTGTATAGTCTTATTAGCATTGTAACACACCTTTCTTTTATTGTCACTGGCTCAAATCATGCATGTTTTTTTTTTATAACAATTGTTGGTTAAAAAAATATCTCAAAAAAAGTGGGTGTAGAAATGTGTTGCTGGTCAAATCAGGGCTCTGACTATTTATGATCTAATCTAGCAATTAAAAAAATTTTATTGATCAGAGATAAAAATAAACTGTTACTTCCTAAGTTGTTGTAGCTAGGAAAAACGATGCTAAAGGCGTGAATGGCTGACTATCGGAACGTTTTTGAAAGCTGTTCAAGTTACTGGAACCTTGTCCAACACCATTGACAGTGTTGTAACTAGAGAAGGGTAGCTAGCGAACAGAAGTAAATACTGGGAGTGGGGTTTGCAAGTCTATGTAGATAATTTACATATGAATACTAGAGTCAGCCTACATGGGCAGTGACTGCGATTCTAACCTCTTGTTTTGATATTTACCTATTGAGGTAGTATGAGCTAATTGATGCTGTGATTGGCAGTCCAAGTCGGCAACAATAGATATTTATTTACCCTCCCCCTTGTATGCAAAGAAACTCTCCTCACAGCCTTATTAGCTTTCACTCTCCAGAACAGAAAGGAGAAAATACATTTGAATCAGTGATCTCTCGTCAAAATACCTTGAAATATTTACCATGGCCGTGACTGCTAATTATTTCGGAGACCACTTCGTCACGTGTGGATGCACTTTCCTGAGAGCAAGCAGGGGATATAAAAATTACAACTGGTCTTCAATTATGTCTATAAAGTTATGTCTATAAAGTTGTGGTTGCAAAAGGCGCAGGACTATGTTTAATAAAGCAGGAGGTAGTTTTATCTACACTTGTAGGTGTCAGGTGTTATGAATACTTTTCACTCCCTGTATTTTGGACCCAATATTAAATTCTCTTCATAACTGAATTAAAGAGTGTGTATTATGTTGTGTTTGATGAGATACAGTGTTCAAGTCCATAACAGTAGTGTTGTGTGTTGCATTGTATGCTAACAATGGATATCAGTTCATGCAGCATGTCCATATTGACTGCCTCTACAGCTTTGTTATATTACTGTGAATAAAAACATCGTTTATAATTAGCACTATCCTCTGGATGTTAAAATCTCTTCAGTCGTCGAGTACTTATTCCAATAGTAGAATAGAAATACTTTTCCAGTCTGTCCATACAATGGGAAACATCTATAAGCACTTCATCCACTCTTGCATGCAGGTATTTCTTAGGTCTGGTTGTGTTTGTATCGAGGCTGGCTCTCATTTTGACTAGGGACTTTAAAATCTGTTTCATGATAATAACCCATACGTATTAATCATATTTGGAATTTCACCCTGAACCATGTGTCTAAAATAAATCTTTAAATATTGTGGTATGTACTTAGCAATAAACTGTTTTAATATGGGCCTTTTCTTTATTGAAAAAGACCCATGAATAGTGTTGTAGTAAACAGACTAAAGACTTTGACCTCAGTTGTAACATAATACATGGATAGTAAATTCCACCCCAGGGTTGAGTTTTAGATATTCAATAGAGTGCTGTTTATTCATATATTCTGCTTATTCTCGGCACAGATGAAAGAGCCATTGTAACATATGTCACTTTTGAAATATTAAATCTATATTGGTATTGACTTTATTGTTTTTTTCTCCAAAATTCAACAGGTTGCTGCCACTGATCCGGATGCTGATGAATTCGGTCGTATCACCTATTCAATGGGACATGTGTTTGGAATTTCTCCTCCCGCTGAGTTTTCCATTCGCCCTGAAACAGGATGGATATGTGCGACCATGTCATTGGACCGAGATAGAGGCACCACGTCCTTTTTGTTTCCCGTACAGGCCACTGATGGCGGTGGGCTACATTCGGTTACCATGGTTAATATCAATATACTAGACGTTAATGATAACAAACCGATATTTTACCCACACATATACGCAGGTAAGTGGTCTCTCCTCTTATTGCATCCCAGACACCCCTATAAAAATGCAGTTGTTGCTTCTCATTCTTGTGGATGAAAATGAAATCATTTATTAAAAAATTGTATCAGTTTTTTTATCCTTGTCTGAAGCATTCAATCATGTGTTATCTCAGTAAGCCCCCTGTCAAAAAATACCAGGATTATCATACGCAAATCATAATAGAAGCAAGTTGCCATAGTTACTAAAATGAGCATACTTGACAGAAATAAGGTCAATTTACCGGTATAGTATATGTGGCACATTCAGTATTAGAGAAATATTATACGTTGATGCCTTGCAGCTTTCACTGACATGAAAGCAAATATATAATGAAACCAAATGCACTGGCCATCTGTCCAAGCATGTTGTGTAGGCTACATTATAAATCGAATACAATTCCTGTAATGTACAAGTACCAGATTTCATTGCCAACAACTTTCTAATCATAATGCAATGATTATTTGAAAACAGAATGAGCTGTTACCATTCATACCATGGGTTCATAAAGTTCAAGGCCTGTGTACAAATCTCTGCTTGTGATCATGTAATCCAATTTGTGAATGGACTACAATGCATCTTGGGAATGTATGGAATCTATGGCTGGCCTTGTCCCAGAGCTTGTGACTTTGGCCTTGATGGTTTGAAACTGGTATCCTATCCTAGTAGACAATGCAGCCAGCCAGTCAGTCAGCCAACATCACAAAATGACTCTTCCACTGAAATGGAGCTGTACATTACTCTGATTATTGAGGTCATTGATTAGTAGTGGCTGATTAAGTGAATAAGTTCCCATTTCCCATTGTGTTTTAATTGCTTGTTGGTTTAGCTGTCTTATTGAGAAGGGTGGGGAATGAAGATAATAGCATTGTATTGTTGTAATGAAGGTGATAGCAGTCCCATACAATTACTTCAGTTTTCAATTGGCTATAACTGGTTGCTTATAGTCATATTTCTTAGTGCATCATGATTAAGTTGATAATGGTTTAAAAGACAATTAGGGCGCCCCTAGTGGAGATCTGTTGTGCCCCTCAACCATGTCAGATTGCTAGAGATAGAGCATAATTTGTAAAAATGATTAGTTTCCTGTATAATCTTTTCAATTTCTGATCGTGCATAGTGACTACTCACTACCTACCCATATAATCTGTTGCACGTCGTAACAGCGATGGAAATGCTCTGACATGGCATGCCGATAAAATGTACATTAGGTTTTGAACCTTGCTTGGTAAACATAGATGAAATGATTTTCGCCTCAGTGAACCAATTTGATATGTATCCTATAGTCTTCATTGTCACACCAAAATCTAATCAGTAATGATACAGTGACACATGGATTGTTTGCTTCTCATCATGGCCATGTTTAAATGATGTCTCTTTGTCATGGCTATGGTCATTGGCATAGCATTGAGACAAGCTTTGTTTGACCCTTGACAGGCTTTGTTCTAGTACGGTTAGATTAGAGAACTGTTCTGTGGTCATTGGCAGGGTTGGGTAGGAGGATTGATCTGTGAATACCACTGTGGAATGCAACGAATCACAGTGGTGGTCCTCATAATCCAACAGTGGGTGAATAACTAATAAATAATTCACCAATATCATGTGTATTTTTATTGGTCCAGTATAACTACATAAAATGTATATTTTTCTCAATGTGTCAAGTGCTATGTTATATTCTGAACCCTTGTATCTTGGAATACCCCTGTATCTATTGTTCTAATTTGTGTTCTTCTGCCCATTCACAGTTGATTTGAGTGAGGACAGTGCAGTGGGAACTGAAGTGATATCCGTGGCAGCCACCGATCGAGATGCCGGAGCCTATGGACTTATAACATATCAAATCACATCAGGAAATGAGAATAATATATTCACCATCAACTCTCGAAGTGGTAAGTTATTTTCACGTTTTAACCTTTTCACCACCACACTTTGTCATCTAAATTTGTCGGCACTTTTCTTCAATATTCTTCAATATTTTTGGAAATGAACACTAATTTTGGAATCAGCAAACAAAATTTGAGTCAATTTTCAGTTATTACTCAAAATATTTTGTCCCGGTGTTCTGAAGGAAAGTTCAGACTATAAACAGGACTATTCTGTGAGTTTGTGATGAAAAGAGGGAACTGTTGGTGAAAAGGTTAATTATGGCTATATGCTTTGAATTTTGTGAAATGATTCATTATTTGAGCTGTGAACTGTTTTATGCATCAATCAATTTTAAAGATTTAATAGTTTAAACATTTTTATCAGAACAAAATCCTGTGAACGAAACTGTGACTGCTCATCTGAAAGTGAATCACTTTCACTTGGGGAATTAAAGCAATTTACACCAATTTTGTTCTCCCTTCCCTGTCAGGTATGATTCGTCTCCAATTGTCTTTGAATCGTCAGTTACAATCGCTTCATCAGCTGACTATCTCGGCGACAGACGGTGGAGGTTTGCAGTCGTTGATTGATGCTGACGTCTCTATAAGCGTCATCAGCTCAGAAGATTCACCACCAATATTTGACCATCCAATTTATAGTTACTCTGTTTCTGAAGACTCGCCCCGATTTCAGAGTATCAGCACCGTGCATGCTGCACATGCTGATCCTGGTAAGACAAGTTTACCTTTCATATTTCTTTAACGCTATGCACACAAAGACGATCTATCTGCAACCCAACATGCCATTAACGTAGAGGCAATTATAGCGTATGTGTTATGACTGATAAAATCCTGAATAAACTGAATAATATTAATACATAATTCATTGTCTGTTGCATGTGTACAGAAAGGTTCTCTATAAGTCTTATAAAGTGTATTTCACATGCAATCTATATTTCACATAGAATCCATATCAAACGTGGTACATCACAACGACTACCACTCTTTAATTTGACAATTCATATGGAGAAATTTTGCAAAAGTCGCTGTGACCCCAATAAAATTTTGTACTGCCAGAAAATTTGGTAATTCTCCCTTTGTTTTTGTATTCAACTTAATTGTCCTAATGTCAATTATTTAACCTGTATATATTTGCATTGCAGATAACCGTGACAGCATAACATATACCATTCATTCTGGTGATCCTGATGGTTACTTCTCTCTCCATCCTACTACTGGCGTTCTGTCCATCAACTCAGCTTTAGATTATGAATCACATGTCTACGTACTGCTTAACATACAGGCAGCCAGTGGCAATCCTCCAACACATGGCAGAGCACAGGTCAACATTAGCATCATTGATGTCAATGACAACTTCCCCGAATTTGCACGTGCTTCAGAAGTGGTGTCTGTGAGCGAAACGATAACTCCTGGTACTATTTTGCCATTCATACCTGTGGCAACCGATAGAGACAGTGGTGACAATGGTAAAGTGGAATACCGACTTGTTGATAGCAATAATATGAATAATTTTGATGGCTTGTTCAGTATTAATAAACTAACAGGACAGATACAGATCCATCGTACTGTGGAATACAGCGAAATGAGTGAATACGAACTAATTATCGAAGCGTATGATAAAGGACATCCAAGTCTATCTTCGGTAATGACACTTAAGGTATATATACAAGACATGAACAATAATGGCCCACAGTTCTATCCCACGTCATACGAAGTCGATGTTGCTGAATCATTGGTGGTGGGTGAACGAATCGTCACAGTGTCTGCCACCGATGGCGATTTAGGAAATAACGCTCGCATCACATATACTCTTAGAGCTTCGCAGTATGCTGGTAACTTTGGAATATTCCCAGACACTGGTGTACTGTATACCAAGAAAATGCTGGACAGGGAATTGGTCCCCGACTATGTTCTTGAAGTGATTGCTAAAGACAACGGTGATCCAGTACAAAGTGCTACTGCCACCGTAATTATTCATGTAACGGACGTCAATGATAATAACCCTAGGCTGCTGCACGAAAGCTATCATTTCACCATAAACGAGAATGAAATTGCATATTCGTATGTTGACACTGTGAGTGCTTCCGACAGAGATCAAGGCACCAATGGTGAAATAGTTTATAGTATACAACCTGATGATACATTTTCCATTGATGAACAAACAGGTAAGTTGATACAGTTTGTATATTGATAATTGACAATTTAATTTTCACTGGGTTTAAATTTCACTGATTTATCATTTCAGGCATATTCAGTGGGTTTTAAATTCACAGTTTTATCATTTAGATAATGTGTTCTATGCTAAATTTTACATATTCACTGGGTTTTAATTTAACTCATTTTCCAGTCAGCCAAATAAGCAAAATTAAAACCCAGTGAATAATTAATCCTTTTTATAGTATGTTGATTTGAGAACAACCCCAATTATCCCAAGATCATATACTGTATTTTCTCTATTAGAAGCACATCTCCAACATTTGTGTGTAATGTATGTTGGATTAAAATACGACATATTTTGACCATGGACTTGCCTGTTATTTTTTTAGCGATATCTTACACTGTATGTATAGATTTCAAGATGTTGGAAATTATATTTTGCTTTAAAAAGAGAGAGACGTCACCAGCGCATGCACAGGAATTGAGTCCCAAGCACACGCTAAAAACGCTAAGGCTCATGGGTAGACGCTTGTTTGTAAACAATTACACGCTATGGCCATCTGATGCATGCGCAGGTGACGACACCCCCACTTTAAATTGTTCATAAAAGTTAATTATAATCATGTGTTGTTCTGTTACATTAGGCATGATATCAACAAACATGATGCTGGACCGTGAAGCCAACTTCATGTATACTTTGACAGTGACAGCCACTGACCTGGGCACACCTGCCAGACAAGATACCTCAGTTGTGTATATAAACGTACTGGATGAAAATGACAATCCACCTGAATTCAATCATAAGGGCGACTATGTTGCTAACGTAAGAGAGGACGAGCCACCCAATAGTGCCGTGATTCAGGTCACTGCCAAGGATCCTGATAGTGGAAGCAATGGTGTTGTTTCTTATGATCTGGTTGCTGGTGAGTTGTGATGTGGTCTTGAATTGACTTACCTATTTGCTGTATTTGTAGCACATCTTCCATGCAAAGCCAACCAAACATGTTCTTATGATACTGATTCATTAACTGTTTTGTAAGAGGTTATTTAAGTAAGAACTTAAATTTGCATTTTTGCATATTGCATAATTTTTACATTGGATTTATCTAAATAAAATCTGTAAATCTTAAGAACGAATTCCAGCTTATTTGATTGGATATGTGCACCTCTCAACGGCATCTAACAAGGACCAAATATTACAATTGGGCAACGCTAAATAGTAACATGTTTTTAATTTCATGCTTTTTTTTCATGAATATTCATTGATTCTTCAGTACCAGTACTTGATGTTTCACCTTGAATTATTTTTCATCTGTTGTTGTATTTGCTATTTCTTTTCAGGCGGCATTTTTAACAATCAAGTCATGTTCACTATTGATGAAACTAATGGTATGATCAGAACCCGTGCAGTACTTGACAGAGAGTCCAAATCTAGCTATCACTTAACGGTGATGGCCAGAGATCACGGCAATCCTCCAAAAGAGGCGGTAGCTTTTGTCCGAGTCGAGGTCAAGGATGAGAATGATAACAGTCCTAAGTTTATGAATTCGACTTATGCCTTTACGGTTCAGGAGAACACTCCTCCGAGTACCAATATCGGGCAGGTCATTGCCGCGGATCGTGATGCTGGAAATAATGGTGCTGTGAGATATTACATCATAGATGGTGATATATATGGTACTTTTGAAATTAATCATACCACTGGGAATATCTTCACTGTGAAATATGTCGATTATGAACTTGCCGCAAGTCATGTCCTGACAATTCTAGCCTCTGATATGAATATACTACACCCACTCAGTACGACTACAACTGTGCATATTTACATTACTGACTTGAATGACAATGCTCCCGAGTTTGCTAACGATCCAATAATATTTCCACTGCGGGAGAATGTGGCCATTGGTCATGTTGCGTATACATTCAGTGCAGTCGATGCAGATTCGGGCTGGAATGGAAAAATTCGATACAACATTTCCGGTCATTCAGGCAAACACATCATGTTTGAAATACATCCAGAAACCGGAGAGCTAAAAACAACTGATTACATCAATAGAGAGGAGTATTCTGAATATACTCTAGTCATAGAAGCAATGGATCTACCTCTTGAACCCCAGCAACCACTGATTGGTACAACTACTGCACGCATTATTATTGAAGATGAAAATGACAACAGTCCTCTGTTCGTTTCCCGGTCGTATACTTACGTGATGGAGGATGAACCACTGGGATATCCCATCATGCATATCAATGCCTTGGATCCTGACTTTGGTGATAATGGCAGAGTGGTTTACAATATCGTGGATGGCAATGAAGAAGGTAAATTCACCATTGAACACAGCACTGGTATACTCTCATTGGTCGATCCTCTTGATAGGGAACAGCGAGACGCTTATGGATTGAACATCTCGGCATCTGACCATGGTGTACTACCAAGAGTCGCGTTCCAGTACTTGATCATTTACTTGGAAGACGTGAATGACAATGCTCCTGTTTTTACTAGTGATATGTTTGTAATGGATGTACAAGAGAACCAAGATGCGTTTATCTATCTGGGAAGCGTCAATGCTACAGATGCAGATATAGGTAACGTCAAATATGTCTTTCTCAACCTTATCACTGTCAATCTGCCATTCAACCACTTTGTGGAGATAGCCACAATCTATTTAGGAACGTATACGGCCAATTCAGGAGTGTCATTCTGTTATGAGAATCAGTTAACCATTCGATAGTTTATTTCAAACACACCAAGAGATAACGAGATGGTGGCAGAACCAGAAATATGACAGATTGTGACAATAACAAAATTCGAGTGGTAAACCATGCAATTGACTGAATAACATTGTAGCTATTAAAATGTAACAATGACGTTATCGTAAAGTTCTAACATAAACTAAAACATGTGTGGGTTCCAACGATAGACTTTCACACATCATAATATTCCCACTATTTTAATATTTTTAGCTCCGCTGTCGACTTTGTCGAGCGGAGCTTATCATATGAGTGATTATCCGGCGTCTTCCGTGTCAATGTTTTACTTTTTCGACTTCTTCTTGAAAACTACAAGCCTGAATGCTTTGATACTTGGTGTATATGTACCTTGGGTAGATCTCTCTCAGATTTGTTCATTTCATGATCATATCTTCAATTCTCTAATTTTAGTGAATATTTTTGTCATTTTTGGTAAAAAGTGATATTTTCGACTTCTTGTTAAAAACCGCAAGTCCAATTGCTTTGATACTACATATATAGGTACTACATGTGAACCTCTCTCAGATTTGTTCATTTCGTGATGATATCTTTAATTATCTAATTTTGGTGAATATTTTTGTCATTTTTGGTAAAAAGTGATATTTTCTTCTTGTTAAAAACCACAATCATTTATGGTGAAAAATGATATTTTTGAATTCTTGTTGAAAACAGCAAGTCCCATTGCATTGATATTATGCATATTGTTCATTTTCTAATGATATCTTTTGTTCTTTAATTGAAATGTGCATTGCTAACAGCGGAGCTATCTCAGCCGAGAGACTGCTTGTTATACAAATGTAATGCACTCCTACCATATATTAAAAGACGGTGTCAGTAACACTGTAGCTGTGTATTTGGCCCCATGCCTTCAGAGTGTAGCAGATTTCCTGTGCTTAAAGTGTGTATTGTAAACTTGATTCCAGATGTTAATGGTCAGGTGTTGTACAGTATCCCAAATGGTATTGCCAATGATATGTTCTGGATTAACGCTGACTCCGGAGCAATATACACTAATGGTGCTCTAGACAGAGAAACTCTTGGTTCTTACGCTGTAACAGGTGAGGCCTTATAGTCATTTTCCAATTTACATGATTTTTAGTTTGCCATCAACCGAGGATGGATTTATTTTATCTTTACTACTCCATACTTATTGATTTGTGTCACTTTCTGTTTCAGTCTATGCTAACGATCAGGCTTTCCCGTCCTTGTTTGATACAACCTTAGTCTTAGTCAACGTACTAGACATGAATGACCATGCGCCAGTGTTTGCTATGTCCACGTATTCTATATCGGTACCAGAAAATGGACAAACTACAAGATTACACGTAGTGGTAGCTACCGATGCTGATACTGGTACAAACGCTGAAATAAGATACAGCATAACTGGTAAGAATGTCACCTTTTGTAATGCGTTGCATATCGTGTTTGTTCTAAGATGAAGAATGACTGCACAACAAAACACTGTTGTCAATTTCAATGACATTGCCTCCACCCCATATACACGTATGTCATTTTGACGTCACAGAAGTGCTGCCATCATACGTGTTATAAAAATGTTGTGCAACAAATTACTGTGTTTCATTCAATCATGAGAAACATATAAAGAGAAAGTCTTTATGTCAGAATCTGATGGACATGAATCCTGATCTTGGGTTGCCAGGAACCTTCCTTGTCTCACAGACCAATTACAATGACCCAAAGGCACGAAACATAATACTTCATTAACTTACATGAAATACATTTCTGTAGCTAAGGTATGAAGATTTGTTCTATGACCCAGGAAGGGTAGGGAGATTAACAACAAAAGCGTGGAATAGCATCCTGAAATGAATTTGCTGTCAGTACAACGGCAAATACAAAGCTCTAAATTTCTTTTTTTGTACTCAATATTAAAATTAAATTATAAATTCTGTTTGCAGGTGGCAATGAAGGGAATAGGTTTGTAATTGATCCTATCACTGGTGAGTTTTCAACTCAAATTACCTTGGACCGAGAAACCAAACATCACTATGAATTGGAGATTACTGCAGAAGATATGGCCACCAATCCTCTTACTGGTACCATGAATATAACCGTGGATGTGGTTGACCTCAATGACAATGCACCTCTGTTTGAAAATCTTCCCTATACTGTGTCAATTCCTGAAGACTTTGCTGTCAATGGTACGGTCTTAACAGTGGTAGCTACCGATGCTGATCTGGGCACTAATGCCGGTGTTAATTACACTTTAGAGAATTTGATGGAGCGTGTGTTCCGGATAGATTGCAAGACTGGTGACGTGACATCAGTTAGGTGAGTGCTTGGTTTATTCCAGTCTCCCAATATCTCTATTCTTGTCGGTGTTTCTGTACCAGTGATTACCCTATATCTTAAACACATAGTAGAACACACAATGTGTCAAACCCTGTCTTTAATACTTATTTTTCATTTTGCAGACGATTTGACAGAGAATCTCAGGCTGAGTACTTCTTTCACGTAAATGCAACGGACGAGAGCGTCTCCAACCCACTCTCCTCACAAGCACCGATCCACATTATCATCACTGACATCAATGACAATGCACCAGAGTTTACTCAAGAACCGTTTACTGCTAACATTTCAAACGACCTTCCTGTTGACTCATCAGTATTACAGTTATCGTCTAGCGATAGTGATGAAGGTGTCAATGCTGAAGTCACATACAGGTAAATACTAAAGACTAATTGCAATAGTTTGCTTTACTTTTAATCTGGATACGTGAACTCCACTGATGTTTATTAAGATACTTCTCGAATTGATCACAATTGCGTTTGATTTCAGTTTGCTTGGAACAAGTAGTTATTTCAAAGTGGAAAGTAATGGCATCGTTAAAAGCATAGCCACTATTAATGCCCAGTCTATGCATCGGATAGATGTGAGAGTTACTGACAACGGTGTTCCATCTCTCAGCACGGACGGTAAGTTTGCTCCATCTAACATTGTTGAATTAATTCGATATTTGCCCTTTGCCAACTGACTTTCATTCTTTCATTGTGTTCCATGGTAGTATTTGTGAAGTGTATTGCAACGCAGTGAAAAATGTAGCTTAATGTCGTGTTAAGAATAAGTTTATTTAATGTGATCCTAAAGACTGATATCTTTATATACATGTATCTTTCAATTCCAGGTTATGTTCTGATCCATGTAGACGACGCTACACCTCCAATTGAGTTTCAACAAGGATTATATGAGAGACACATAACAGAACATGCAGTATATAATTTGGTGGTTATTAACATGAGATCAGAGGTTGTAAACCCTGTCGGTGGCATACGATTTGCCATTGAGCATGGCAATGATGCCTTTGAAATAGAAGAAGATTCGGGTAAGTCATGTGACTACCCACTGATTTTAATGTGCATTTATTATATCCTGATGCTTCAAAGTAAAATACTGTATCAAGCTTATTAGCTGGGTTTTAGCTTTGCTTATCCCTACGATAATAATTAATAACCTGAAACTTAAAAAAAGGATAAAAACCATGAATATTAAAATTTAATCATTGATTGATTCACAAACCAATGAATCTGCTTAGATTAAAGCCAGTGAATGTTTCTTACATTGAATTCACAATGCAACAGTAATCACTCTCATTCCCAATGTATTGTCTATATTATTATATACTACAGGTATCGTGACTGTGAAGGACCCCAGTCTGTTGGATCGTGAGACGACTCCACATATCACCCTGACAATTTCTGCCAGTGTCAACACTGACCGCTATGGTTTTACGCATTTAAAAATCATACTAGATGATATCAATGACAATCCTCCCATATTTATACATGAAAGGTACTCGGCACAGGTTTGGGAGAATGAACTACGTAACACTTATGTCACACAGGTAAGTAGATATATGCTATATGAGACTATTGTGACTATGTAGGGGACTAATGGCTGTATGTTTGGGGAGACTTTCCTCATCCGGCTTTGTTTTATTTGTACAAACTCAAATTTTGTGAATTTCTACATCATATTTAGGTAATTGCTACCGATGCAGACATCGGTGATAACGCTGATATAACATATTCCATCACTAAAAGTGAACCTGATGAGCAGGATTTCATTATCGATTCTGGTAGCGGTGTTATCCTGACTCGTTTCATACTTGATTGGGAGATCCACAAGACGTATAAACTGACAATAAAAGCGGTTGATGGGTCAGGCAGCAATGCTTTGACCAGCAGTTGTGTGGTACGCGTAAAAGTGATTGACACCAATGACAACAGTCCAACCTTTGCTGAACACAATGGTGTTAAAATCAAGGAAGGCAAGTATTATATTTTTAATGTGTAGGAAATTGATTGCTAATAATTCAATATCTTGAAATTTCTTTATGTATTTGCATTTTGAAATCAAAGTTATTAAATCGCATTCTTAGTGCAATCGTGAATAACAATGGCCTTTGTGCGAATGAAAGTCTGCGATAATCACTGTGACTTTAAAATTAAATGTCTTCTGGTAATTATATGTACTCTGCTACAGAATTAAGCAGTTTACCTGATTTAAAAAATTTGCATAAACTTGTCTTGCGTGGAATTATAGTGGTTTACAGTGTAATTAAACATTTCAGTGGTTCACCAATTTTTATGACAATTACTTGTATATGTAATAGTATTAGAAACGTATAAATTGTTGTTTTTATTGCTACTAATATGGTAACCATAATAAATGTTATTTAACAGGAGCTGAGGTTGGCTCCCTTGTAACTATCGTATCTGCGAATGATGACGATTCTGGTCCAATGTTGTCCTATAACTTTGCTGAGGGTGGAAATCCTGACAACAAATTCAGTATTGCTCAAGACAGTGGCACTGTTACCTTGGTATCTCCGTTGGATTATGAGGAAAGAGATGACTACAGACTTAAAGTCAATGCATCGGATAGTGAACACTTTACTTTTATGGAATTTCATGTTTCAGTGGAAGATGAAAATGATAATGCTCCAGGGTTTAGTCAACAGTCATATGAGGTAGGTTTCCTGTCAGAAGATATTACTAACAGTCATATGAGGTAGGTTTCCTGTCAGAAGATATTACTAACAGTCATATGAGGTAGGTTTCCTGTCAGAAGATATTACTAACAGTCATATGAGGTAGGTTTCCTGTCAGAAGATATTACTAACAGTCATATGAGGTAGGTTTCCTGTCAGAAGATATTACTAACATTCATATGAGGTAGGTTTCCTGTCAGAAGATATTACTAACAGTCATATGAGGTAGGTTTCCTGTCAGAAGATATTACTAACAGTCATATGAGGTAGGTTTCCTGTCAGAAGATATTACTAACATTCATATGAGGTAGGTTTCCTGTCAGAAGATATTACTAACAGTCATATGAGGTAGGTTTCCTGTCAGAAGATATTACTAACATTCATATGAGGTAGGTTTCCTGTCAGAAGATATTACTAACATTCATATGAGGTAGGTTTCCTGTCAGAAGATATTACTAACATTCATATGAGGTAGGTTTCCTGTCAGAAGATATTACTAACATTCATATGAGGTAGGTTTCCTGTCAGAAGATATTACTAACATTCATATGAGGTAGGTTTCCTGTCAGAAGATATTACTAACATTCATATGAGGTAGGTTTCCTGTCAGAAGATATTACTAACATTCATATGAGGTAGGTTTCCTGTCAGAAGATATTACTAACATTCATATGAGGTAGGTTTCCTGTCAGAAGATATTACTAACATTCATATGAGGTAGGTTTCCTGTCAGAAGATATTACTAACAGTCATATGAGGTAGGTTTCCTGTCAGAAGATATTACTAACATTCATATGAGGTAGGTTTCCTGTCAGAAGATATTACTAACATTCATATGAGGTAGGTTTCCTGTCAGAAGATATTACTAACATTCATATGAGGTAGGTTTCCTGTCAGAAGATATTACTAACATTCATATGAGGTAGGTTTCCTGTCAGAAGATATTACTAACATTCATATGAGATAGGTTTCCTGTCAGAAGATATTACTAACAGTCATATGAGGTAGGTTTCCTGTCAGAAGATATTACTAACAGTCATATGAGGTAGGTTTCCTGTCAGAAGATATTACTAACATTCATATGAGGTAGGTTTCCTGTCAGAAGATATTACTAACAGTCATATGAGGTAGGTTTCCTGTCAGAAGATATTACTAACAGTCATATGAGGTAGGTTTCCTGTCAGAAGATATTACTAACAGTCATATGAGGTAGGTTTCCTGTCAGAAGATATTACTAACATTCATATGAGGTAGGTTTCCTGTCAGAAGATATTACTAACAGTCATATGAGGTAGGTTTCCTGTCAGAAGATATTACTAACATTCATATGAGGTAGGTTTCCTGTCAGAAGATATTACTAACATTCATATGAGGTAGGTTTCCTGTCAGAAGATATTACTAACATTCATATGAGGTAGGTTTCCTGTCAGAAGATATTACTAACAGTCATATGAGGTAGGTTTCCTGTCAGAAGATATTACTAACATTCATATGAGGTAGGTTTCCTGTCAGAAGATATTACTAACAGTCATATGAGGTAGGTTTCCTGTCAGAAGATATTACTAACATTCATATGAGGTAGGTTTCCTGTCAGAAGATATTACTAACAGTCATATGAGGTAGGTTTCCTGTCAGAAGATATTACTAACATTCATATGAGGTAGGTTTCCTGTCAGAAGATATTACTAACATTCATATGAGGTAGGTTTCCTGTCAGAAGATATTACTAACATTCATATGAGGTAGGTTTCCTGTCAGAAGATATTACTACCGGTAACATTCATATGAGGTAGGTTTCCTGTCAGAAGATATTACTAACATTCATATGAGGTAGGTTTCCTGTCAGAAGATATTACTAACATTCATATGAGGTAGGTTTCCTGTCAGAAGATATTACTAACATTCATATGAGGTAGGTTTCCTGTCAGAAGATATTACTAACATTCATATGAGGTAGGTTTCCTGTCAGAAGATATTACTAACATTCATATGAGGTAGGTTTCCTGTCAGAAGATATTACTAACATTCATATGAGGTAGGTTTCCTGTCAGAAGATATTACTAACATTCATGCATGATATCTTTATTAAATATTAAAATCAACTTTTGTCTATTTTTAAAAAGAAAAAAAAAATTCATTAAAATCTAAAAAATCCACACTTCTCCAGAGGCAATGTAGTAGATGTATGTATGTTGTTGTCGTTGTCATTATTGTTAACATTCTTGTGATCATGATAATGTTACTGAAAATGTAACCAGTAATTAATTCATATTTTTCACATTAAAGGTTGCTGTGCCT
The DNA here is from genome assembly GCF_978046115.1 of Saccoglossus kowalevskii. Lineage (NCBI taxonomy): Eukaryota > Metazoa > Hemichordata > Enteropneusta > Harrimaniidae > Saccoglossus > Saccoglossus kowalevskii. Next base: position 11,823,366 of record NC_140644.1, on the reverse strand, counting down.
GAGTTAACACCAACAGGAGTGTCAATATTAACAGTGAATGCAACAGATAGAGACTCTGGATTAAATGCTAGGATTATCTACAGTATTGACGTCAATCCGGGCATTGGATTTACTATTGATCCTCATACAGGTTCGTCTGATGATCAAACAATTCATTTTTAAAGACCTATGGAAAATACTTCTTATTGTCTGTGCTGTGTGCACTTTGACTTTGTCTTTTTTGATATGTTCCACATTTAATTTGGCAAATGAAATTATTTCATGCTTATATATGAATTCAAGCAAAAAATTTAATTTGAGGCCAGTGTGATTGTATAATTTGTATCGTTGTGAAAAGGGTATGTTTCGCTATTTTAGTGCAGAAATAATTTTTTCTATTTTTAATTTGCAGGCATTCTTTTCACCAATGATACGATTAGGGTTCAATCAAATCCACATGTTGTACACCTTGGGATATCAGCCACGGACCATGGAGAACCAGCACTGTCAAGTCTTGTTTCTGTAAGAATTGAAGTCACCGACGTCAATGACAACTCGCCGATGTTCATTCCATCAGTCTATGAGGCGTCTGTCAGTGAAGCTGTTACTAAGGGACACAATGTTACAAGAGTACACGCCACAGATGCGGATTACTCCAGAGAAAATAACCAAGTAGACTACAGTATTATAAGCGGGAACATCGATAACATGTTTGAGATTTCGGCTTCTAGTGGCCAGATAGCTGTACTTGGAGACCTTGACCGGGAGACGTTGGCCTTGTATACACTAATAGTGCAGGCAGCTGATAGAGGTGAACCGCAACAAAGTAACGTGGCGACTGTCAACATAGAAGTTGAAGATTTTAATGACCATACCCCGGAGTTCAACGAAGAAGAGTACGAAGGAACAGTAAGCGAAGGGGTACCTGTTGGTACCACCATCTTGACTGTACATGCAACTGATCGCGATATTGGCCTCAATGCAATGATACGATATGACATCTCATCCGGAAATGAACTAGACTTGTTTAAAATCGATCAATCCACTGGAGTGATCACATCGAAGAGTCGACTTGATCATGACACACAACAATCTGTGCATAGGCTATCCATAATAGCCATGGACAGTGGTATTGATCATCAACTTCAGGCTGTGACTTCAGTGATAATTCATGTTACGGATGAAAATGACCATGCTCCATTCTCTCCTGCGCTTATGTATGTAAAAACATTGGCAGAGGAAGAACCTATTGGTACATATGTTTTCACGGCGCATGCAGTTGACAATGATGGGGGCCGCTATGGCGTTCTGACCTATACACTTGAAGATAGCCCTGGAAGGAACTATTTTGAAATCGATGCCGAAAGTGGAGAAGTTACTTCTCTCAAGAAGTTTGACTATGAAACTGACCAATGGGAATATTTACTGTCCATCAAAGCTTCGGATATTGGCGGCAAATATGTAACTGTTCAGGCTCGAATTGAAATTACTGGAGTTGATGAGTTTGCACCAGAGTTTTCATCATCAGATTACAGCTTTTTGGTTCCTGCAAATGCTGAACCTGGTTACACTGTGGGGCAAGTGTCTGCCATTGATAAAGATGCGGGGCTTGATGGACTTGTTCTGTATTACTTTGATAAGGAACTGGATATGTTCACAATCAATGAAACACATGGCTATATAACTGTGAAAGATAGTTTAGAAGTTAAGACTCAAAGAGATGTCTCGAGTGTGAGAGAAGCAAGAGCTACAAATGAAGCTGATATGTATCAATTCAATGTTGTTGCGAGATCTGGGAAACCTAATTCACTGAGTGCATCTACCAAATCAGATATTACTTTGGACTATGACTGTGACACATGTCCAGGAGCTCTGTCATCCTCCGAGACATCTTTATCTGGTCTGCCGTTAGCACTGGTCATCGTGTTTGCTATCATCGCTGCAATCTCAGTTATCGTTGGCTTAATAGGATTTCTAATCTGGTATCGTAGAAAGCGCCGTCCTTTGCCTCCACCACTTCAAACAACTGATGGTACTCGATCAGTTAATTCGTATGATGCAAGTTTTGATCCTGTGATGCTGACAGCAGGATCCACCATCGAGCAGCATCTTATATCTGGCCCAAATGGCGTTGTGCCCGTGTATACCATGAACGGCACCAGGAAACCACAACGCATGGATTCTCCTCACACCTCTATGGAAGTCGGCAGAACTGATGTGTCGGATCAGTCCAATTCAGCTTCAAGTGGGCGTGGCTCAGCCACAGTTGAAGATGAAGAAATACGTATGATAAACGAGAAGCCTATTGTGCCAGATCACCATGGCAACAACCAACTCATTTGTCATTTACCGCCAGATTCCGGAATTCCTCAAGACGAAGATGCCATGTCTGATGACATGTCTGTAAATGAAAGATCGGCAAACGAGGTGCTTAAAAGTCTTGGCGTCTTTAATGAGTCTTACTCAAAGGGTGAAAATTTTAATAAAATTCTCAACCAGAGTGTGGAGAGTATGCACGTATTTGGAGAAGAAGGAGGAGGAGAGGAACGGGGAGCATTTATAAATTCAAAATTACATGACTCAGGGGAGGATACTGCGATAATTAATGGGACAAGGGCATTTGGAATGGGTGATGATGGGTTGCCATCTATGGCAGGCTCGCTAAGTTCAATTGTGAACAGTGATGAGGAATTTTCAGGCAGCTACAGTTGGGACTATTTACTAGACTGGGGGCCGCAGTTCCAGCCTTTAGCCAATGTATTTGCTGAGATAGCAAAGCTCAAGGATGAGAGCATTGCTAAAAAACAGTTAGAGGAACACAAACCTCGACATAAGCAATCTCTATCACCAAAAGTAAAAAATTTCCCACCTCCGTTACTGACGACGGTTGTGCAAGGCCCGTTAACCCCTGTCCAACCTGTAGCAATAAACCGTTCAAGAATAAATCAAGGTGCAACATTACCGATGATGCCAAGGTCACCAATCACGTACGACCATAGTTTTTCGTCACCGGCAATGTCTCCTAATTTTTCACCGTCGTTGTCACCTCTTGCGAATAGAACTCCTTCAATATCACCGTTGGTGACCCCATTAAGCAGTACAGTGAACTCGAACACAAGTACGCCACAACGATCACCAAGACATTCTACTATAATCACGTTACCTGCCTTAGCTGGAGTTGATGAAGTTACGATCTAATCACTTGGACTAAACAATTTTATAAAAGGGGGAAGTAAAGGGTGGAGATTCTAATTTTTATATAAAAAATATATATTGAGATAGATATGATGATGATTCCCGAAATATTTTATTTTTATATCTGACATTCAGGAAATCATGCGAGTCCTCAACTGAAAAGAAGGGTAATACACGACCAACTCAAAGCGTAAACGTATCAACACATGTCCTTCCATTTAAAATTTTATTCCAGAAAGTGCCTTGATTTTATTTGTACAGGCAATTTTTTTGTTTTTGTAAATATTGAACTTTGTAAATAGATTTTTTTTTTTACAAAGAATTTATTTGGTAACAAATGTGAATGCATTTTGTTATGCTTTATTGTCTGGGTAATGATGCATTTTAGTTTTTTTTAAATGTTTATGGAATTTAGTTACATGCTTATTGTTTATCCCCCTCGCCTGTAATAATTTGACATGGTTTCACCCAACCAACTAACAAACTAGGAATAGTAGTTGTTTTTAGGGATATGAACGTTACTGAATACATAGTTACACTAAGAGATTACGTGTATGAAATAAGCAATAAGGAAATGAATTTGTAATCTTTTGTTTACAATATGGTTATTCAGAACATCATTATTCAACTTGTTCTCAAAACTGTTAAATCATGGTACAGATATGAATTTTTACAAATAATCCTGAGTTGGGAATTTGAAATAAATTTTGTGATAAAAAAAAAATTATCACTTTTTTTTTTCTGACACACTGTACTTAATAGTTCTAATTGCCAAAATGTGTATTATGAGGATTTCAATATCTATGAATATTCATTTATGCAAATATGTTTATTTGAATAATCATCAATGATATAACATTGTGCCTTTCAGTTCGTTCATGTTTGTTGTTCTATGACCCTAATATTATTGGTATTGGTTCCCGCTTTGTCTTGGTTAAATTATTCACAATATATGACACATTAAAGAAGCTGCCATTATTTCAATGCTTCTGTTTTTATAGTTTGATTAAAACAGATAAAATAAAATACAGTATTATTCATAACAAAGCTGAATGTCTTATGTTGTGTGTGAGCGTTGGTAGCATGTAATTACGACTATGTGACTACTAATAGGATGATTGAGCATCACGTGGAACGTTTACATTTTGGATAAACACACAGTATTGTACACTTGTTTACTTGCATTGTTGGATGGGACTTGTATTAAACACACACAAAAAAAAATGAACATTTTGGCCTACAATATGAAAGGTTGGGAACTAAAAAGAATTAGTTGATTGGAGCTGATACTGATTTGTTAAGGAATTGAGGAATGTTTGAGGAATATGTAAACAAAAACATACAATTGGTGAGAAGATGGGTGGGCACATTGTAGATTTGCCAAATTTGTTTTAAAGGGGAAGTAAAGCCAAACAAAATAATGCTTCCTAAAGAAACACCTCCACAAATGTAGAAGAATGCAATTTACAGTTTTTTATCACTTTTCATTCTCCGTATTATGTAGTCCGCCATCTTGCTTCTCCAGCAAAGGATTGTGGGTAAAGTGTGACATCAAGATGGTGGACTACACAAATTAATGAAAAGTGATATATATGAAAAAGCTGTAATTTGCATGTTTTTACATTTGTTTTTACTCTTTCATCTGGGAGTATTATGTTAGACTTGATATTTCCTTTAATTGAAGACTGCCCTCTGTTTAAAAACAAAAGTATTTTGTATTGAAGCTGAGGGGGAGCTATGAAATGTCTGTGGCATGATTATCTTGATGCAGAAAACTCCACAAATTAACCAATTCCCATTTACAGCCTGCCTAAAAGTGACTTCAATGTTTTTACCCTCAGAAACAATTCATTTGTTAACTCATAATTACATTTGGCTGTTTGAGGGCGCAATTTGTCAATCTCTGTGCCAGAAGGATGTCTACATAATTAGCTTATTATATCGAGCGTCTCCCAACACCACTTCACTTTCAAAGAAACAGAATTTGCTCTTGTTTTAGATAAGCACCGCGACTTTTTGAATTAATTTGACATATTACCATTTTTATTGTAAAACAGTTTGGTTCTTGGACAAGACAGAAATGACGTACATCTACCATGTAATTAGTGTATTCACTACAATAAATCTGACATGCTTTGCTGTTTTGAATTGTTTGGATGTATGCCAACACGATTAACTACGCTTTTTATGAAAAAAATTAATTTGATCAGTTGTATAGTTTCGCTGCCATCTTGGATTTTCAGTAAAAATTTTGGGCATATGTTTCTCACGATTACTTGGTCTTTTGCTCAAGCTTCTTGTGGGGGAAAAATAAATGTGGAACAGTCATGTGATTATGCTGACAACTTTGGTTTAAAACAAAAATGGCCAAAATTTTTAGCATATAGTATGTCTGGCCAATGCTTCATGTTAGAAAAAATAATTTATTTTTATTTTACTTGTATGATTTCGCTGCCATTTTGTATTGCAAAAATGTCCAAAAAGTATAGCGATTGCTTAAATATAACTTACAGTAACAATGGCTTTTGGATGACACTGCTCTGTCACTTGGCCTAGAATGCATACCATCAACTTGGACATTGTCAGGCCATACAATAGTCCGCTTGGACCCCACTGATTCTGATTGCATCTTTTATATTATTCATACAAGAGTTCAGAAAAAATGTCTTTTGCTAGCATATACAAAAAAACTTGTATTTAAGTTCCTAATCGTTTTGTTTTGAATGGCTACTACCGGTATATTGACATAAATTATTGTACGCCATATGCTCTCTGATAACGTAAATTATTCAGACATTTCATTCACATACGTCCAACAATTTCTTTATTTGCATTTTACCCCAATTCTTGATCATGAATGTTTTTATTTTTTTTCTTCTCTTCACCCAGACAATCATTTTTATTTCCAAGATTCTCTACCTCGCCCCCAGTTTTTAAATAAAGAACTCTTATGCAAATGCCTATAAAATATCACTGGGGACTCCCAAGATATCACTCCATTAGCCATACATACATCCTAGATGCATACCCACAGACATCAATTAGAAACTACTATACACCATGGAAATAGCCACATTTATACAAATAATTACTTACATATTAGTTATATTTCAATATTAATTATGCAAATAAGTCTGAAATTTATAATGTTATATAATTAAATGCTTAGAATACTCCCATAAATAAAGCCCTCTAGTGACGAAACACTTCAATGATGTAAATGGGTGCAATGATAACAATGTCAATATCGTTTAATCCGTGACCGTCCATTAATAACAAATTTATAGATTTACTTTACCGTATTTGCTCTGTTATAAGCGCACATAAACCCAAAATTCCATTTTTTATATATGATCTATTTTAATTATAAACTAATAGAGCAAATATAGTATTATAAGCAATCAAAGATTGCACAACGAATCAAGAGTTGTTTATTTGAACCCCACTGCTTACACCCATCTCCATCATTTTGACATTACAGAAACACTACATCACAAGAGGTACATGGTGGAGTTGTGCTGCAATGTACACAAGTGTTCTGCAATGTACACAAGTGTTCTGCAATGTACACAAGTGTGCTGCAATGTACACAAGTGTGCTGCAATGTACACAAGTGTGCTGCAATGTACACAAGTGTTCTGCAATGTACACAAGTGTTCTGCAATGTACACAAGTGTTCTGCAATGTACACAAGTGTTCTGCAATGTACACAAGTGTGCTGCAATGTACACAAGTGTTCTGCAATGTACACAAGTGTTCTGCAATGTACACAAGTGTTCTGCAATGTACACAAGTGTTCTGCAATGTACACAAGTGTGCTGCAATGTACACAAGTGTGCTGCAATGTACACACGTGTTCTGCAATGTACACAAGTGTTCTGCAATGTACACAAGTGTTCTGCAATGTACACAAGTGTTCTGCAATGTACACAAGTGTGCTGCAATGTACACAAGTGTGCTGCAATGTACACAAGTGTTCTGCAATGTACACAAGTGTTCTGCAATGTACACAAGTGTTCTGCAATGTACACAATTGTGCTGCAATGTACACAAGTGTTCTGCAATGTACACAAGTGTTCTGCAGACCTTTAAAGCACTGTGGTTTTACTTGGCCAGAGACATGCCATGCTTGGAAACAATATATTACTTCTCTTGTAATAAAGTACATATGGAAATTGATATGCAAAATAACTACCATATTTGGTCATTTAGCTGCATAATGTAATGGTAAATAAGTTAAAAAAAATGTCATCAATAATTATCACAAATGTGAGAATCAGAATAAAAACAATTCAGTATAAGCAAATTTTGGATCATGTACAATCAATCAAGTAGGAACAAAAACTATTAAGAAAATGATTTCAAAACTGTTCTTGGTTAATTAATGACCAAAAATCGTCTGAATATCTGAAATTATGCAATATTTGGACAACCATACCTGCAGTGTCCATTGTATGTACTTGTTTATATGTAATATACTAATGTCAATATACAAGTATTGTACGATATTTACATCATTTAGTGTATTTAAATCATATTTATATACATATTACATATTTTACAACTACTGTAAATGTGTAAATCTTAATAATTTTGTACAGGTTTGTATTATATGTACATGTACTGTAAAGGCATTAATTTTCAGTGGTGATTTAATTTCACTATTTTGAGAATATACAATGGGTTCACGGATTAGCCAGGAAAACAATGAGATATATTGTTATTTTACATGTTCATGTGAATTTAATTCAGCTGTTTTTAATTTGCAGTGAAAATAGTGAAATTTAAACCTTGTGAATAATTAAAGCATTTACAGCAACTTATGAAATACAAAAACATTGTACCCCTCCAGCAGGTACCTGATAGGTGGTTGATTAAAAAAAAACATTCATGAAAACTCAAATAAACAAACTATTTCAAGTAGGAACACTGCAAAAACTGTTAGTGTAACGAGACAATATTGTCATAGTACAAAGAACTATCTACCAGCCGCACTCAAAACTGTTGACAGTAAAACTATGGAAGTCAATCCCTTTGGGTGTTTGGTTTACACAGGTTACGTTGTACCAGCATGTACATGCATATTTCTGAACACTGAGAAATGACTGATGATGGGGTAAGTTCACTTTGAGCACATGTACCCATGTACCCAATACTTTATTAATAACAGAGTCAACTTGTTACGCAACTGTTATACTGGTGAGGCATGTGTGCACATGGAAATACAGTTTTGCAGCATGGCTATCAAATTTGCTTATTAGTGATTTTCAAATCCTTGGCTTGGGTGTCAATGTGATTTGTACTGTATCATTATCTGAGTGGGTGCATGAGAAAACATTGTTGTTAAATTACATAATAGTTATTTTCATAAGCCTGCGGAAATGAAACTAGTCCACTATCACAACGCAGGTTAGGGAAAACCCCAGAATTCAAAAGATAAACTAGTAGAAATCACACAGTATCAAAATATTTTTTTTTTTCATAAAAAACAGCCCAAAATAAGTTTCAACTCCTACAACAAAATGGCACACCCTAAGTTGTTCAGATTAACGTCTTAGTTGGCCACGCCTCTGTATTATTGTTGATTGGGTGTCAGTTAGCTGTTTTGCAATTAAGGTAGCAAGTTTGGCCTGTGCCCCACCAGTAATAACATTGGTTCCATATCTACTAAATGTTCCACAACCTCAAATCACAGATAGTACTCTTGGCAAGTAACCATGTCATCTTCCACTTGTCTATATAACCATATTAAATTCCCAAAATGGGCGTACACAGCAATGTTTATCATAAACACCAAAGAAACTGAACAAATTGACGATGGGATAACTTTTTACACATCCCAATAGAAGTTCACATAAACCCGAATTTGCATGTACTGCATGCTGAATCATGAAAATATTTATTCTTTTTACAAGATGTACACACATGTGCTACTAATAGAGCCAGTCAATAATGAAATGTTCAAATTCACATCAACATTAAAAATTAAATTACTCAAAGAAAAAAACCAAAAAACTGTCAACAATGTTCTGAGAAATATTACAATGTTGGGACATAATGGGTTTTTTTTTCTTCACCTGATCATGTAGGACAAAGGAATAATTTGATAAATACAAAATCTGTATTTCTACACTGCATACATCGCTAATGCGCATACAAATTAAAATCATTCCCTCCACCGCCCACATACCTTGCCTGTACTACCAAACTTGTCAATTTCTGTGTGAGTCTGTAGACTCCTTCCAGGGTGATCTTATCACACATTGACACATCAAGGTGCTTCAGCTGGTTACAGTGGAAACCCAGTGTCTTCAGTGATTCATTTGTCACCAGATCACAGCTGGACATGTCAAGCAATGCCAGTCGGAAGAGATTCTTCGCGATGGTAGCGATCCCGACATCAGTGATTTTCTGACACTGACTCAGAAAAAGTTCTTCCAAGCTGCTGTTATTTACAGAAATACACTTCAAGCTTTCGTCAGTAACCTGTGTACACATGCTGAGATTGAGCTTGCGTAGCTCGCGAAATCGAATTCCTTGCATGACCCCAAGATCTGTGATGCGGTGGTTTGAACAGAGATCCAAACTCTGCAGGCTAGTCAATGTATAAATACCTATATTCTCATTTCTAGTAATTTCCATTTCCATTTCAGAGTATGACACTTTCTGTGGTGGCTTGGTATCCCCTTGTGCTGGGCTGCTGAACATGCCGATATTGCCGTAATTACGAGAGAACCTCCCACTGCTGTACTGATTAGGTTTCCCTGGAGTAATCATTGTGATGGTCTGACCTCCTATTTGTTCCGCCTGGACTTCATTTACCGTCGTGTCATGGTAGATGAACTTTTCTAACCCCAAGATACCAAAATCAGTGACTTCTTTACACCAGGCAAGACGCAAGACCCTTAAAAGTCCAAAAGATTTTGCAATGACATTGACGCTGACATCAGTAATGTGGACACAGGAACCTAGATCAAGTTCTTTAAGATGCTTCATGACTTTAGCCATCTCGATAATCAGATCATCTTGGACTAGACTACAGCAGTTGAGATTCAATGAAACTAATGATGAGGTTCCGGTCGAACACAATGCACTAACTAATCCCTTTGAAGTCAACTGATAGCAGTCTGAAACATTGAAGTGGGTTAAAGACGGAAATGAGGAGCACAATTTGTGGACTGATCTATCAGTGATGTATCTACATTTATAAATGTTCAGCTTTTGTAAATTTTGCAGATGTAGTCTGATAGCGCTCACAGCACCATCACGCAGATCTTGACATAAACTGATGTCTAAATTCTCCAGTGAGGGCTGTTTCTTGGAAACCATCAAAACCCCATCATCAGTCATTTCTCTGCAGGACTTCAGGATCAGCTCTCTCAATTCCAAACCCGGAATGTCAACCAGGGACCTAATACCTTTGTTAGTGATTGACGTCCGGCTGAAATCTAAACTTTTCAGTTTGTTGCTGCGTAAATGGAGCAAACTCAGGACGTTTGAAAATGTCAGAATAGTTTTAGAGTTACATCCTGTGCCACTGTCGCCTTGCTTGCCTTTATAAGGATCAAATTCGAAAGTCAGGTGGCATGATGCGAGAGAGAGTTTCTGGACATTGGGAACGCAGGACATCACTCGGTTAAACAGGGAATCAGAAAGATACCTGATGGCACTGAGATTTAAATCAGTGACATGGACCAATGCAGCTTTAACAGACTCAAGGTCTTGAGATTCACCTAGAAACTTGCCTGACATGAACAAACTATTACAGGAACTCAAATCAAGGGAGGTCAGATTATGACAGTAGGGTACTATTGACATAAAGGCGCCTTCAGTTATATCAGACCCCTTCAGGGACAACATCTGTAGATTATGCCCCATGTACTGGCAGGCTTTTTGTATTGTGAACTTAGAATTGCTAGACCCGTCAATATTATTTAGAAGTAGATTGGGGCTTTTTCGTCTTCCAAATCCAGCAATTGGTTCCTCGGCCATGGACGGTGTCTGGAATGTAATGATGACATCACGCTGCAGCGCTGGGTCCATTGCTGCCTCATACCAACTCCTACTGACCAGTGCTGCTTCTTTACGATCAGGAAGGCTCAGGAATTTCATCATGTGAGATATCACCTGCAAATAGAAAATTCAATCATTCAGTTGTCAGCAACAAGAAACAGACAGACATTATGATGACTTCAAACAGTATATGTAAGAGGAAATTAAATGACTACAACACAGAATAAATGATCTCTTGAAATCCATTTATTTACTAAAATTATTCGCACATTTTCGGTCATTACAAATACAATTAAACCCAAATAGACAGAATTGGATATTGCTTACAGGTTTGGGTCCATTTTTTTTTCAATATTTTAGTTGATTACAAGCATGCATACCGTTTACTCAACTAGGTTAAGAAATGAGACAGGATAGCAGGTAGTCGTAAAAACATTTAATTGTAAAGTTTATTTTGGTCACTCAGCTAAAAGTTATGTTACGAGTTCCTTAGGGCCCCATCACCCATAACTCTAATTCTAACCCTGCCCCTCCAGTATCCCTCCTCCATTTCATTTGTATATACGGTACCTCTGATTGGGTCACTTACAATTATATGGAGGGGCGTATTGAGGGGCATAGAGGGGGGTGGAGTGTTAGGGTTAGGGTTCTTTCCAAAGTTATTAATTAAAATATGCCTTTTCTCATAGAAATCCACTAATTTGTTTAATTTTAGCAACATTACAATACATGAATATCAATTTGGTTGAAATTCAATTGAAATAAGATTACAATACTCAATGTATTGAGTTCTAGTAAATGGGATTATAATACAGGTTTTGTTCACAGTTTATTTACTTAACAGATCAAAATTTCAATGGCAAATAAAAGACAGACCCTTAAACATCAAGTCAAATCTTTCTTTCACAAAACAAAACCTGCTATATCAATTTTTCCATATTTTATTGAAAGAAAAAATAAACAATTACTTTATATGGGAATTTATTTCCATTTGGTCCAAAATTAAAAAATGCATAAAAATATGAAACAAGTTGCATCAAAATTTGACCCATGGATTGATGTAATGGCTTTTAAAAGACTATGTTTTATTGCAGAACAAGCTAAGATGTCAGCATTGAGAGCAGGTTATGACGGCATATTTCAAAAGATCAACCTGTAACACTACTGACCTATGTACAATGTAGTTACCCCTATTTGTTAACTACCTACCAGCTAATTTATAAACCTTACTATAAACAGAATACAAGAAATTTCTACTTGGGATTAGTGAGAGAGATGCTTATTGAATAATAATCAGTACTATGAATAACTTTGTTACCATCAGAGCTAAAAAAAAATAACATTGCACAGTTTATCAATGCCTTAAATATGTCACTGGTCGAAAAGACGAAATTTTTATGCACACAATGTATACACAAACACCAGTGCTCAATTAAGCTCTTTTTTTTATTTTGACAGAGAAATGAAAGTTTTATAGCAACAGCATCTCAACTCAAAAAAATCTAGCTAACTGAAAAACAAATATAATTTACACAGTTTTTCTACCATCTTCCCTATAATGTACAACTTCTGAGGAGCAGATACAAGGTAGCTAGACGTGTCCAACAAGTGTTTTAGAGGGTACCACGAACACATAATAATGAAATGTTATAAGATAAGATAACTTTACTGACATAATTCTTTCCATAGAAGATAAACATAGTCATGTAAAATAGAAACGTAAAAGAATAATAAAATTTAAAATAACATAAGAGTAAGTAAAAACAAAACAAAAATAAAATAACAAATTACATGTAGTTAACGAGCAATTGGCAACTAAATTACAGTACTAAACTACTAAGTAGTACAGAATCAGGTAGTATACTATTATTAGTTAATAGACACCTGTTTGCATTATAAAAGCACCAAGATTAACAGTTTGGCATAATGTAAATAAATTTATCAGAATGATTCAATGAAGTAAATTAGGATTATCCTTTTGTAAACCTGTGAAAAGTTTCTATCTCATTTCATTGTGCTGTTGGCAGCCCATAATGTAATGGTTTTCATCCTCAACTGTGTTCAAATTTTGTTTTCGCACTCTCACGGAGTTGATCTCAAATTTTACTCAGAGTTGGATTTTGGGTGACACTTAAAATTCAAGGACCAATAGTTCAGGGTGCCTCCCATTTGTACGTGCACTTAGTACTCGTGTTTACGAGCCCACTCCCAAGAATTGATGTCATGAAGATCGTATACCAAGTATCGGGAGTGGGCTCGTAAAGTAACCCAGTCTATCAGTGGGATCGCTGATATCATGGCTGTTATTTCATAAACCACGACACACTGGCAATATATTTTCAATGTCAATATACTCTCAATGTAATACTGTATAATACGTAAAACAAAACTCCGACACAGAAGTGCAGTTTCAATACAGAAACCTACCTCGACTGGCAAGTGGTCCGCCATCTTTGTTTAGTCAACATCACATGACGCAATGCACGACGGTCCGAAAAAGTTCACCTCCGACCTCAAGTACCGCCCCTCAAAGCAGAAGGAATCATCTAAGAAAAAAATGGCTCTAATCGTTACAGCTGTTCTAATAGTATATATCGCACATCTTTCATTATTTAACGATTACTAACAAATAGTGTACATATTGCTCACTTTAAAAAATTGGAAACGAATGCGAATATCATCGTCATGCTAGAGAATTGAGACCCTTCGGGCAATTAACAAAATGAAATATGGACATAGTTTTAAAATTAAAAAGTCATATTGTAGTAAGAATCACAAAACTCTCAATATATAAATTATTCAAAATATAGTAAATATATATTTTAAAGAACGATCAACGGGTTTGGAGTTTTAATATTTAGTTTAAAATGCACCATCGTTTTTTAGATATTTAAACAAGTTTGGTTCATGATTACTCACTTAAAGGGTCCAAAGTAAACTTTCTATTTCATCAGCATGGCGGCGTACGCGGGATGTCTTCTCCGAATAATCACAAATGATGGACCGTTTGAAGGAATTCTACACTCTCTTGACGGGAATAACAAGAAGATGACCCTGAAGAACGGTACGGTATACCAAATAATGGACGAACATCGTGATTTCAGCGTAACAACTTGATGACAACTTTTTTTTAACCTACACGACGATGAGGGCGCTATAAATACATTGAATATAAGTTGAACAATGTCGTAAAATAGTTTATTTTCGACGATATAATATTTTATGTACTTATTTTTTTTTTTGTGTGTTTTGTGTGGTGTATCACTAGAGGTTAGTTATGAGCTAAATAGACTAAATGTCGTCCATGTGATTTTGAAAAATATGTACTCATTAGTAGACTAGTAAATGCAAAATTAGCCCTCCGGTACCTGCGCGTTTACAATTTGTCCGTCTTTACTTGTTTTTATTTGAAGACATTTCAGTTTCAGATAACTTTGTAATGGTTGTTACGGATAACTATCGTCATTTCAGCCGATTTCGGCTGGGAAACTACTTATTTTTAACTTGCGCACCAATTACGGTGCGCTCCTGGACTTTGTCTATGGAGGTACGCAGGTGCACACAGCACTGTACGCAGGGCTAATGCAATGCTCTTGACAGGACATTACATGTAGTCAATGTCTACACGCATATGCACATTGTACATACTGAAGTTATGAATATTGTAAATAAGTGATAACACAGAATTCTACAAGTTCTCAGCCTCATTGTTTTCTTTAAAATATTCAACAAAGTGAGCTAGAGAGTGTAGGGGATGAAATGTAATTCTGTTTTTTATTTGAACCCTGGTTACACTGGTAATTTTCCATTAGTTTATCCCCCCCTGGGTCTAAGTCACTTTTCTAGTAAATCTTGTGAAGGAAATTATCATTTAATAATGTGTACTTACAAATTCTTGTAGTTACCAGTCTTGAAAGTGGAAAAAAGTTGCATGGGCTTCTACACTTCTATGGAAATGAAGTCATACGATGTAAGTGATAATTTATCCATGAGTCATTTGTTGTGTCTCTTCAAAATTGCAATTGCCACTTTGTATTATATGCAGGACACCTCCCACTGATTATTGTGATCACTTTGACAACATTTGTTGATATGGCAACAAATCTTGGAGCACTGATGCTAGTCTGTACCCAAAATTGTGGTGTATAATCACCAAATCAAACTTAATTTTTAGTCCCCGTTCGGACGCAGTCCGAAAACGGGGACTTATGTTTTGCCCTGTGTGCGTCCGTGCGTCCATGCGTCCGTGCGTCCGTGATCACCTGTATCTCGAACATGCATGGACCGATTGAATTCAAACTTCACTCATACATCACACATTATATGGGACATATGCACATGCATTTTTTTCATGATCCGATTAACGATAGCCGAATAGCGGCCATTTTAAGGCCGAAAATGCATCAAAATCGCACATTTTCACCATTCCGGACCCGGATCTCAGTTATGCATGGACGGATATTGTTCAAATTTGGTACATACATTAAACATAATAGGACCTTGATGCACGTCATTTTTTTTTTTGGATCGGGTTCGAAATGGCCGACTGGCGGCCATTTTGTTTTAAAGAATTCAGTTCTGGATCCGTATCTGAGACATGCTTGGATTGATCGAGTTCAAACTTCACACACACAAGGTACATCATGTCACAAATATGTATGTGCATTTGTTTCATGATCTCATTAACGATAGCCAAATGGCGGCCGCTTTAAGGCCGAAAATGCATTGAAATCGCACATTTTCACCATTCCGGACCCGGATCTCAGTTATGCATGGACGGATTTCATTCAAATTTGGTACATACATTAAACATAATAGGACCTTGATGCACGTCATTTTTTTTTTCGGATCAAGTTCGAAATAGCCGACTGGCGGCCATTTTGTTTTAAAGAATTCAGTTCTGGATCCGTATCCGAGACATGTCTGGATTGATCGAGTTCAAACTTCACACACACAAGGTACATCATGTCACAAATATGTATGTGTATTTGTTTCATGATCTCATGAACGATAGCCAAATGGTGGCCGCTTTAAGGCCGAAAATGCATTGAAATTGCACATTTTCACCATTCCGGACCCGGATCTCAGTTATGCATGGACGGATTTCATTCAAATTTGGTACATACATTAAACATAATAGGACCTTGATGCACGTCATTTTTTTTTCGGATCAAGTTCGAAATGGCCGACTGGCGGCCATTTTGTTTTAAAGAATTCAGTTCTGGATCCGTATCCGAGACATGCTTGGATTGATCGAGTTCAAACTTCACACACACAAGGTACATCAAGTCACAAATATGTATGTGCATTTGTTTCATGATCTCATTAACGATAGCCAAATGGCGGCCGCTTTAAGGCCGAAAATGCATTGAAATTGCACATTTTCACCATTCCAGACCCGGATCTCAGTTATGCATGGACGGATTTCATTCAAATTTTGTACATACATTAAACATAATAGGACCTTGATGCACGTCATTTTTTTTTTCGGATCAAGTTCGAAATGGCCGACTGGCGGCCATTTTGTTTTAAAGAATTCAGTTCTGGATCCGTATCCGAGACATGCTTGGATTGATCGAGTTCAAACTTCACACACACAAGGTACATCATGTCACAAATATGTATGTGCATTTGTTTCATGATCTCATTAACGATAGCCAAATGGCGGCCGCTTTAAGGCCGAAAATGCATTGAAATCGCACATTTTCACCATTCCGGACCCGTATCTCAGTTATGCATGGACGGATTTTGTTCAAATTTTGTACATACATTAAACATAATAGGACCTTGATGCACGTCTTTTTTTTTTTCGGATCAAGTTCGAAATGGCCGACTGGCAGCCTTTTTGTTTTAAAGAATTCACTTCTTGATCCGTATCCAAGACATGTCTGGATTGATCAAGTTCAAACTTCACACACACATGGTACATCATGTCACAAATAGATATGTGCCTTTGTTTCATGATCTGCTTAACAATAGCGAAATGATGGCCATTTTAAGGCCGAAAATGCATCAAAATCACGTATTTTCACAATTCCAGAACCGGATCTCAGTCATGCATGGATGGATTTTGTTCAGATTTAGCACAATGTGTTGTACATATGCAGGTGCATTTCAGTCATGATCTGCTTTGAATGTATATGTCACTCAAATATGAACGGAACGGGGACGTGTCATTGACAATGACTTGTCATTGTTGTAATCACTCAAGACTACTTTTCTTAAGAATTATTTCTAAATTTGATTTTGATTCTGTCAGATGAGATTTCTCATCATTTATACAAAATCCAAAGCTCTTATAATGTTTACAGGGGTCAGGGGTCAGTGAAGGTTATAATGCAGATCATACAAAGTGAGAATGCAACTTAAATCATCAGTAGTGGCTGTATCTAATGATTACAAACTGTTAAAACATGAATTTGTATCAAATTGACAGCCTGATCTCAGGCTGTTCATCTGTGATTTTGTCTCAATATTTGTGCATTTCAATATTTACAGTAAACAGTTAAATTAATTTTCTTGAATTTTGTTTGTAGTGGATGTCTTGGATGAGTATATTAGTAAAAAACCCACCAGTGCTTCAGCAACTACAGGTACTGATAATGATAGCTTGCTGGCAAGTAATGAAGATGTTTGTGAAACTCAGCGGCACAGGAACACAGAGTATGTATTAAATCATCCTTATTATTGTCACTCAACATTATGATCATACATGTAAGAGAAATAATACTCATTCTGGGTGCATACATTTTATGATTTGATAATGATTTTTGATATGACAAATGACTGACTAACACATTTTTGAATTTGTTTAAGTAGCCTCAGTACTAATATTCATATACCTTAAAATAAATACGTGTAATGTGCTCAAAGGCATCAGTTTACCTTTTGGGTCAATGTGCATATATTTCTTCTGATTGTTTTAAATCTGATCAATGGATGAAAGATGATGCTCATCTGACATAAAACTTTGTTGTTTTTTTCACCAGAGAGGGATCTCTTTTACGTTATCAGGGTATCCCTGAACATCTAAATAGAATGAAAGACTGGGTTTTCAATAAAGAATCGCAACATGCAGAGTCAGATGCAGATCCACATGGAACTGAAAATGATAGTTCTGGCAAATGTAAGTTAGAAGCATGCTACTATTCTTATATTAATTATTTTGTTTGCTTGTTTGACTTGTTATTCATTGCACACTTTGCTAATAGATCACGTCATATTATTATAATTAAATATTGTTTGAGAGATAATCATTAGATTGGTGAAGTTACACTGGTTATATGCTATATATGCTAGTTATATATGATTACAAAAATTTATAAACCCAACTGTTTCTATTTTTTTTTAATGTTTTTTTTTGGTGCCAGGCGACAGTTCCGAACATTGAATGTCACTGTTGACTGTTTTTTGTATGTGCAAATTGCAAGTACATAGTGCATTTTTGCCACAGAAGCTATATATGACAACCACTATGCTACCAGTGACCAGTTTTCATTTGAAATCAGCCTCATTCAAATGCAAATGGACAACTGGATTGGCTTGGCAGACACTTCCCTCCCATTCCGTGAAATTTTCATGTATCAATCACACAGAAATTATATTAGAATAGTCGATCATCACTGCATGAGCTCATACAAGGTGTATTTAGGTTTATGAATAACATAAATGTGTTTTTGATAACCTAAACTACCCAAATTTTTGGAGAAACACAAACTTTTTATGCAAATTTTAATGCTTATTAGCCATATTCTACCTACAAAAATAATTTTGTTCATTTTGTTGTTTTGATGTATTGAATGACCAAAGTTTGTCTAAGGATATCCACTACAATGACAAACTGCAATATGTAGTCATGCTTTCTTAATGTTATATCTGTATTAAATACATGATTGTGATAGAAATAACATTTAAAAAGGTAGATCATTGGGGGAAAAACGTAAAGTGAAATAAAGCCCTTCCTGCCTACCGAATATTTTGTAAGCCTGTTACACACAGGAAACACAGTAATTTTTTCCCCTTTGGTTTTCAGTCTACCAACACATTGGTAATGCTGACTATAGGATGATGAATGTGATAGATTGACTATAGTTCTCATCAGTGTGAGTGAGTTTAGAATTAGGAAACCTATTGTCTTTCTCATTTACAGTAACAATAAATATTGGTGAGAATGAAGAGGAAGTGAATGTCCATTACAGCTGGATTGATCGTATTGATGATGTTTACTTCAATGCTGTAAGTAATAATTTATTGATGTTCACATAGTATAATAATGTACTGTGTTCTGTGCATTATTATGTTGAAATCAGTGAATAGCAAAATGTCTCGATCAATCAAATTATTTAACTTGAATAAATTCATTGATGTTATTAATTTTGAGGGTTATTCTTTTGTTTTGTTCATGAAATTGGTTTATTTGTAAAATATTTGATAATTTCATTATATTCCTCTGTACATGAATTTTTTTATGAATCACGGTACTTCTGCTACCCAAATAGCTATTTGGATTGTTCAATGACTACACCTTGAGTTAGCCTTCATTTGAATTTGAATTTGTATTTTTTAACATTTTGAAATAATTGTTTTCTATAACTTGTTGATAAGACTAGGGTATAATTTATTGTGAAAAAGTTTATTTGACAGCTACCGTTAAAGTTCTAATATAAACCGTGGTTTATATTACAATGTATCAATTTAAAAATTGAGATCAAAAGCACAAGTTCGGGGTGCGGTTCCTATTACGGACATATTGCAATCATTAAATGGCCCACAACACATGCACAAAACAAACAATACATCGTACAATCTCTTGAATAGGCGTCAGGGAAGAGTGAAAGGCCTTACTTTGGTTCTAAAATAGACGTTACGAAATGTTTGCTGGATGGTGCCCACGTGTCTGAATTACCATAGGTCATTTAAATATGTTAATGACAGTTCAGCGACCTCATGGTGAAAGCAACACAGAAGAAATTTACCGATAATGTAGTGCGATCTTGTGGCTTTGATTTCCATGGAAAAACGGCATGATTTTTTTTTTAAATCGAGAAATTATTTGTTTTCGAAAGATAAACTGAGTATTGAAGAAGAATTTAACACTTTTGCGGTGATAACAGCTCATTGTCGAAAACTTACGAAACACATACAGACGTTACAGCTAGAAAAAAAGCAGTTTCATTGCGTATCTGACATCTTATCACCGCTGAACAATAAATAGGTGTGAATATTTTTAGGCACGTCTTCGAAACAGTTGAATAGGATTAGGAACAATGTACCAGCTGGTTGAAACAAAGTCAGTCACGGTCTTGTTGAATTGGGGGTGCGGTTAGTAATAGGTACTTTTCAAGTTTTCAATTTTTGTTAAGAACTCTTTAACCCCGAAGCCTGAATTGGGGATGCGGTTACTATTACGTATGCGGTTTATATTAGGACTTTAACGGTAGCAGACATGGCTGTATGTTATCTCTATTGTCTCTCTAATGGCTATAAGAGAGTTTCTGGGTCAATTATTTCAAACTGATAAACTTACAGAATGTTTCTTTTGCTTCCTTTCCCAGATAACTCATCTTTTACAGCAGAAGTTCATTGCTGTTAATATGGAAGGAGTATTAGTTGGACGAAGTGGTAAAGTCAGTATTGTGCAGGTAAACAAAATAAGTTTCCTGAAATGTGTTTTTTACATATTTGAATATTTAAAGCTGTTTGTGTGTGTGTATTGGTGATTCTTTGGTATTTGATGAATATAATGGTTCTTGCAACTTGCTTTTGAATTAAAAATCATTATTCAAAACTCAGTCATTCTTGTCCGATCCGTATATACTTTGGACTTTATGCTGCGTTTAATTTTAGCGTATTGAAGGAATATCACTATAAGTTTTAAATTCACTAGTTTGTGAAAAAAACAAAACAATGTTGTTGTTTGAATATTCACAGAGTTATATTTTATTGAATTTAGTAATATGTGTGTTTGTATGAACAAGAATGTTTAACTTCAGCTTTATCAAACGTTTATATGTTATTGGTGTTTCTTCTCAGGTGGCTACTAGACAGCATGTTTTTCTCTTTGATATTTTAAGAATGAAATCCACATGTTTTGACAAAGGCTTGGGTGATGTATTGGAAAATAAAGAAATAGTTAAGGTAATATAATGTACAGTTGTTATTACAGAGATATCATGTGTGATTATCCAGATACTAGTATACAGTATTAGGTCGTTGAGATTATCGTATAATTTCTTGAATAGGCATCACTCTAACGCCAGGTACAGCTATTTTATATTTCAATGGTACATAGGTGCCCGGGGCTAATCACAGGCCTAATTATACCGTAAAGTCTCTATTAAATTGCAGTCTCTTTTAATTCGCCCACCTGTTTTATTTTTTCAAAATTGATTATAATTTGTATCCTATTAATTTGCCATCAATAGTGCCATAGAATTTGTTGTTTTCAGTATGTGGGTATCCTGTTCAGGTTACCGATTACCTCCAGTAGCTGTGAACACCAGAGATCATTGCAGCTAGCAGAGAGAGCTTTGACCGGAAAAAATGTTTCATTCACTACAATAAAGTTGTTTTGCTGAATAATTATATAGTCAATTAATATGCATCGAGGAGTAAATATATATTGTGAATTTCTATGATTTGCAATAATATCAAAAAAGTGTGACAGTCACAGAGTTGAATCTGCATGTGTCCGCCATGTTGGAAAATAAATTCATTCTATACGAGCGAGCGAGTGGAGCTTTCCGGTCGCAACAACGTCTCTACTGTTATGGCGCCGGTGCTGATCGCTGTATTTTGCATTACACTGAAAAGGCACATATTTTTTGTTTTGCCAGCAACACATGGCCATGTAAATAGCTGCCAGATTCTGATTGCACGGCTTTCGTTTATTATTTCTAGTCAGTAACATCAGGGGCAAAAAACAGTTCCTAGCACGCATTGGTACAGTATATCTCTTTTTGGAGAATTTTTGATGACGTTTGTTTGGTTGCACCAGGATTTCATCGCTGCAATGAATATTGAAACCCAGAGCTAACGTGAATTCTTTGTAATGTTTTTGTTGCACTGTCACAGGCAAACAATGTGGCAATACCTACAGAACCGATGCGTCTTTGGTATCAAACAAATAATTTATCAGACGTTATATTGACTACTTCCTGACCGCTTCTAGTCATTGTAGATATTATGAGCTCATTTTTGAATTCAATATTGTAAATAGATAGGCACGTGCCAGCTTTGTTTTTAAATGGGATGTGTCACGCAATACCTACAGTATGTATCTAAAAATGTGTGAACAATTCGGGCTGCGAGATGGCATAATTAAGACATATACCGTACCAAAATATATGTGTGTGTAAAAAGTTACGTTTTGTGTCTGACGTGCTTGGCTAGAAACATAAAAGAGTGGTACAATCAGATGGCCACACATTGATTGTTTGTTTACATATTCGTTGCAAAACAGCACACCTTCACTGTAGCACAAAATACAGCTCGTCTCAGTGATTGGCATCTTGTCTTCCTCACGACCAATTAAATGGCTAGAAAATAGCATTTGAATATGGCATGGTGCGTGACATTTTGTTAAACAGATCAAAATGTATTCTATTAATTCGCTCACCTGAAAAACTTGTTTTCCATTTGTATCCTATTAATTCGCTCACTCCGGAAAATAATTAATAATAGTTTTTAGTTATTTAGGTTTACATCTGTTCAAATTTATAATCTAATTTGTATAGCAAGTTATTGATAATGTATGAATCGTTTTTCACTTGTAATGTAATCAAAATAAATTCTTTGAACACTGTATCCAGTTTATTATTCAGATCATTTGTATGATGAGTAATTATGAATCAGAAATAGTGTCCAATCAAACAGCTTCCAATAATTTCTACCGTAAAATTCCTAATTGAGGCCGCGGCTTCAATTAAAATTCATTTTTTCAATGGACGAATTCAGATGCGTGAAGTCTTGGTGCGGCTTTAATTAGAGCATTCACTTCGGTAACAGTGGGAAATTTTTTCAAAAAACAAAGGCCAGAAGGGATAATGATATGCTAATGAGATGCACGACACTCGATTGCAACTTTGTTGCAATTCTAAGGCACTTTGAGATTTTTACACACAGACAAACTTGTACACAAACGAAATTTCATACTGTATAACATACTGCACAATAAATGATATCTACGAATAGATTTGTATGCATTTGCAGATTACGGTACTGTATACTACAATCTTTTGAATAGACTAATTCATTCGCACCGGTATACAAATGTAGGTCACAAGTGAGAGACAGCCGTCTGACACAGTCGATTGCGGCATGTTCGACTTCCGGCAGGGTGACTGTACATTCCATGTTTAATTTAGACATCGGGGAAATTAAAATAAAAAAAGTCAATCAAAAAAAAATGTTCGAATGATGAAAAAAAAAATACTCAGTATATTATTTAATTTAATATATATTTATTTTCTTATTTTTTTTTGATAAGGCTACACCGATTTAATTTTAAGGATGACATCCGCGCGCGCATTAGTTTTCGCCTGTTCTAAAAAAAAAAAAAAAAAAAAATCTCAGAAGACGAGTCTCCACAGATCGGTTTTCTGTCCGGAACTTGCCGCCGACTCATATTGTCTCAAAGCGCCGACTTGTCGTAAAACTCGTTTTGGACTACCTCAAAACCAAACTCCGCACAGTTAGATGCGCGTTACGTAAAGCACAAAGACCTATGGGAAAGAGATTGCCTCAAAACATGCAAATTTTGCCATAAATTATCCAACATGGCGACCACACCACCAAAATACGTGAGCATAAAAGTTCAGAGGTAAAACGGAGGGATTGTTGTAGACTGGTACGCAATTGACGTTGGCCAGGGAGACGTTCACACAGCTATACGAGAGGTCGGTAGCGGCAAGCAAGTTTCGCCCAGACAACTTTGAGAACATATTGTCCAGAGTGGCTGTCCCGCATTTCTTCTGCAATGATGAGAGAAATGGGAGAGGAGTGGAGGTGTATGGTGGCCTAAAAGTCGGTCAGGCGACAAATCAGTTTGGTTGCTTTGTCCGCATTGAAGTCGACAAAACTGCAACGAAAGCAGCAGAAGCAACTTGGCCAAAGTCCCCTTACGGGGTGAAGAAAAGTTTCTTATTATTTTTTTTTCATTTTCTGATTCGGATAATTTGCTCGCACACACACATTCAGTAATATTCATCAAGATACATGTACATAATTTTCTGCATCCAAATTATTGTTGACTCTCTGTTGGTGTTTTTTTTTCAATATCGAGCCTCTTATAATTTGTTTAATTATACATAGTTGAAGT
This sequence comes from Saccoglossus kowalevskii, assembly GCF_978046115.1. Lineage (NCBI taxonomy): Eukaryota > Metazoa > Hemichordata > Enteropneusta > Harrimaniidae > Saccoglossus > Saccoglossus kowalevskii. Next base: position 11,798,861 of record NC_140644.1, on the reverse strand, counting down.
AGTTCTAGAGCATTTGTGTCTACACTTAGTCTATCTGAAGTGTCACTTTAAAAGCTGTAGTTTGAATGTCAAAGAAGTTAATTTCCAGGTTGCTGTTGACAAACTTATTGTTCATTTTTAATTATTTTTTTTTTCAATACAACACAGTAAGTTTTTCTTTATTATTGAGTTGATGTGTATGCCTTTGGCAAAGCTAACATCTGCCTTATCCTCTTACCTTTTCAAAATCAAAGGTGATGATACCTGTGACAGTAATACAGTACGAAATGTGTACATCAGCATGTGCCTCCTACAAATGAAGACTTGTTTTTTGATACACTGTGATTAAATTCGTAATAATAGCTCCGTAGTCCTGTGGTTTTAGCAGCATTTTTTTTTTTTCGCCCTCTTGCAATAGTTTTGGGGTCTTCAGAGGATGTCATCCATAAAATTAAATCAGTGTGGCCTAACGAAAAGTATATTCTAAAAGGAGTCAAAACAAAAACGAATGCATTCTTAGTAGCAAATGATCACGGTAACGGTCATGCTGCGTTTCACACAAGTGAATAACTTACTTGTTTTCAAAGTGTTACAATTGCTGATTATTGCTCAGTAGTAATTACAATAACGTACAATAAATAAATTCGTTGAATTGTTGTGAAAATTCAACTTAGTTTCACCGCAAGCGAATGATTTCGATCACATATAAACGCTCGATCCGATACGATATCCGTCATGTTTAAACATCTTTAGTGACTTGAAACTGTTTTGTTGACCTGACAGGTCAAGTCGCTAATTAACCAATCGAAAGGCTGGATGGTGCCAACGTGATTAAATTACCATAGCTCATTTAAATATGTTAATGTAGTTCAGCGACCTCATGGTAAACAAAACACGGAAGAGATTTACCGTTGTTGTAGTGCGATCGTTTGATTTTGATGGGAAAACGGCATGATTTTTTTTTAAATCAAGAAATTAGTTGTTTTCGATAGATAAGCTGAGCATTGAAGAAGGATTTAACACGTTTGACAATAATAACAGCTCATTGTCAAAATGCAGTTTACCCAGTCACGTTACCCACAATAAACCTGTACTCTGGAATAAGCGTCAATGACTACGGAAAACCTTAATTAGACTCTAATCTAAACGTCAGGAATCATTGAAATTTTCGAAAAATTATGCCTTAATTTAAAATTAAATGATATATCTTTTTCTGAAATATGTGGTGGCTGTTTGGTTTGTGAAAGTTTGGGGTGCGGCTTATATTGCAGACTTTTTCTTGGGATCAAAACTTGTCAATTTCAACATGAAACAATGTCTTAAATTATTAAAAGTAAATGGTTTAAAAAACTTGATCTGATATTAAATAATATTAACCATTCTTATCTTTTAAATGAAACAAATATTATCTCATTATCAAAATTAAAAACAATTGATGAGAAATTAAAAGAAGAGTTTACAACTGAGTGGAAAAATGAAATAAATAATGACAATAGGAAAAAATCAAATTCTAAAAATAAACTAAGAACCTACAAACTTTTTAAAACCAAAATAGAACAAGAAAACTACTTAACAATTATGAAAAACAGTGAACTTCGCAAATCCTTAACAAAATTTAGACTTGGCAACCACTGTCTGAAAATTGAAACAGGCCGGCATACAGGATTGGATTTTAAAGACAGAGTCTGCAATATGTGCGACAATGACCATGTTGAAGATGAACAACATTTTGTCACAAATTGTCCTCATTACAATGAAATAAGATCAAAACTTTACATTGTAGCTAATAAACGTATACCAAATTTTGACAAATTTAGTAATGAAAATAAATTCATATCATTACTAAGTGACGAGAAAATGTCAATTCCTTTAGCGCAATATTTAAAAAACTGTTTTAATACAAGACAGCAGCACCTACATAAACTAAGCCAGTAATACATTCCTTGTATTCAACTTATTATCTTTTTTTTTTTTTTATGCCTTTTTGTTCCCTTACTCTTTATGTGGTTATTTTTCTTTTACTAATATCTGATTTGTAACCCTTTTCATCCCCTCCGAGGGATGTTGTGTGTTAATAAATAAATAAATAAATAAATAAATAAATAAGTTAGGGGTGCGGCTTCTATTAAAGCTGCGGCCTCAAATATGATTTTTACGGTATATTTATTTCATCTCTTCAGTTCCCTCAGCACATAGGAGTTCTTACTAATCTTTCTTTGATTTTTATGGCTGGTGTCTGTTCATTCACATTGCTATACTTTCATAATTATTATTGCTTATAGGTGATGCATGATTGTAGAAAACCCTCAGATTTATTGTTTCATCTCTTCGGATGTAAACTCGTCAATGTATTTGACACACAGGTGAGCTATACTTTTAATATTGTATTATCACTGCTGATCACCAGATAAACAAGCTTATAATAAATAAACAGCTTACAATCATTTATATACCTATATTGCTAATTATAAAACTTGAAACTCCATTGTCTTTTACTACATTAAATTCTTCGCATTCATAGACGGAAATGTGTGACGGAAACATGAATGTTTCTGCATTTTTTAAAAATAAAAATAAAATGTCTCCAGATAGTTTGATTTAGAAGCATAATATTCCTTGCAAAATACTTTGAAATTGAGGATTACATTCATGAAATACATATACCCTGTGCCTTGGTACCAATGTGACCTTGTACCTTGGTACCCATGTGACCTTGTACCTTGGTACCCATGTGACATTGTGCTTTGGTTCCCATGTGACCTCGTGCCTTGGTGCTTATTTGACCTCGTGTCTTGGTGCTTATATGACCTCGTGTCTTGGTACCCATGTGACCTTGTACCTTGGTACCCATGTGACATTGTACCTTGGTACCCATGTGACATTGTGCTTTGGTTCCCATGTGACCTCGTGCTTTGGTTCCCATGTGACCCCGTGCCTTGGTGCTTATTTGACCTCGTGCCTTGGTGCTTATTTGACCTCGTGTCTTGGTGCTTATATGACCTTGTGCCTTGGTACCAATGTGACCTCGTGCCTTGGTACCAATGTGACCTCAGGCCTTGGTGCTTATGTTACCATGTGGTTTGGTACTTATTTGACCCTGTGCCTTGGCACCCATGTGATCTTGTGTCTTGTCAATTTTGAGAGAATATGTGACATATAGAATAGGAATTTTTTTCACTGTGACATTACTTCTCACTCTCCTTGGTAGGTTGCTGATGTCATTATTTACAAGAATAGAAATGGAGGTGATATACCACGTTATGTGCGAGGTCAAGTAGGATGTCTTATGGAATATATGAATTTAACTATTGACCAGGTTTACTTCCAAAGAGTTAGGAGTAAATGTATCGAGGTAAAGAATGGAGGAAATGACCATTAATATTTTCTACAGACAATTTCGTGTTTTTTTTAATGTCCTTTCAAATATATTATTAATCATTAACAAAGATAATATTCAAAAATATGTAAAAATTTGTTGAATATTAAACTAAAATTTGGGTCAGGGAAAAAGTAACATTCAAATAATAATAAAGGCAGCTTCTCATATTAAATATGGAGCAAATATAGATTTAGAATGGCAGTTAGAGATTGCTCACAACATAGACATCCAGTTCTATTTTGGTGCATTAATTAAAAACTGTATCACATATATTTTCCCCAGCTGAAATTAGACAAAATAGAGAATATTATCTTATCATACAACTGTCAACATATCACTGTATATTACCACATTCCTTATTTTGGTGTGGCATATGCATACTAGAATATGCAAACCGTAAGCAAGAAGTGATTTGACAAAAAATTTTCAAGGTGGTGGGCACATTGTGAATATGTGCACATAGTAAAGTAAGATCAACTATTTCTCACCACCAGGTATGGCCAATAAGGCTATACTAGGATACTACATGTATGTATGAACTTGGACAGTATGTTGTGTCATTTTTGGCTGTACCGTTGTTGTACATAATTTGCGGTATCCGCTCAATAAGCTCATATTCTCTTCTTGTTGCAATAGATAGACCAGGCTGTTTGGTTAGATAGACCATTGTCATTGTACTTGGTAGAAGCAGCAGTTAAAGATGTCATGTATTTGCTAGATTTACGTAAAGTATTAATGGAATGTATGATGGAGGAATTCACTGCAGCTGTTGATATATACCTGAAAGTCATCAGAGATTCTCCCAGTGAAACAAGTAAAAGTCTGAAAGTAAGATTCGTTCATTTGACAAAGGACATTGGATGCTGAAGTGATGAAAAATACAACAAATGAAATAAGAATCCTAAAAGATCCTCTGCAATTGAACGCACTGAGTTGTGAATATCAATAATATTTATTATCCACAGTTCTTGTATATTCATAATAACAAATATATTTATGGAAATTTACTGAATATTTGTTTGCATAACAATATCTGTTTGCTGGAAATAAACAAATGGAATAATTTTATTATTTTTTAGAAACATGAATATTAAATTTAAATGATTTTGGTAATCTTATGTAAATACAATCAACGGGTTAATGAGCATATGATTATATGTTTACAGGCTAATACAAGTCATCTGTTACCTGATGAATTTCATGAAATGGAAAGCAATTTTAGGCGACAAGCTGCACGCAATCACTATCGATACCAAGGCATACAAAACCGGGATGAGAATGGATTTCGGGAGAACTATATTAATAATGTAGATGCTGGGATTATATGGAGTCGTGATATATGGCACGAGGGAAGTAATTTTACTGCTGAACAGAGCACCAGTAGCGGTTTCAAAGGTTTTCGTGGTAGAGGTAAAGGTATTTCTCCATTGGCTAAATAAAAGCCAATTAATGTTATATAACACCACAGCTGCCGTGCATTTCATGTAAACAATACATCTTACATGCATTAGTAGTTTAACCTATAAATCTTAGAATTAGAAGATGTCTGTGCATGCTTGTATGCTCATGTGAACTGATTTCTGTTCTTTACTTTGTAGCTGATACCAGTCCAAGTACTACACAGGCCATGTACCTTTCTCCAAATCAGTGTCCTGACATGCTGGAGAAACTTTGTGAAAGTGACAGTAAATCTTCCTCTGATGACGCATCCACCTGCGACGAATCTCTGGGTGATGAAAATGAAACAGAGGTAGACAATGTTGAAGTAAATGGTAACGATACCAGTAAAGAGAAAATGGAAACCGTTTGTAACCACCCCAAAAATCAAAGTATGGAGTCATCAGAGATGAACAAAGATTCTCAGGAAAATCCTGTAGATATTAAAAGTGCAGTGTCTCTGTATGAATCCAGAAATAAAATATCTTCCAACCAGTTAAAAAAGCCACAAGTTGAAAAAATGTGTGAAGATGTACCATGGATCAATGGATGTGATTCAGATTTAAAGAAATATGAAGAGAATGGTGTCATGAGCAAAGTTGATAGCTGCTCTACACATGATGATCCTGAAAACAATGGTGATGCCAGTATAAAGTTGGAACCAAGTGATTGGATTACTTGTGTGAAGAAGAAAGATGACACACATGTATTTAGTTCTAGCCTTGAAGTAAAACCAGTTGATGAAAATATGGATCATGACGCCCTGATGGCCGCCTTTTCTACAGCACTTGGTATTGATTTTGGGAAGCTGACATTAAAGGAAAATGATGTGACAATTTCAGACAGTATGCAGTCAGATTTGAAAAGTGGAAATATGGAAAGTGAAATTGATGAAAAAAAAGTGAAAACAGATCAAATCATTTATGGTGACCATCCACTTGATTTGAGTGTCAAAAAGTCAATTGCAGAGAAAAAACAGATTGAAAGTGGAGTACACTTTACCAGGAATGATGTCAAAGATATTAAGATTGTTAATGTTAAAACACCTAAAACCATGAAGATGATGGGAAGCAATGATACTGTAACCATGGAAATGAAGAAGAAAAGTGATGCTGTTAATGATGCAACTATACAGATGATAAATGTTGGAAGTGATGCTACAGATAATGTAACCATGGAAATGATGAAAGATGGAAATGATGCTATTTTAATATCTTCTGGGAGGGCTTCAATACATCAACAATTGACATCATCAACACCACATGTAATTAAGAATGATGCCAATAAACCTGCAAGTTCTTCACGGCTCCTACAATTGCCTGACGATTTTAGTGTTTCATCTACTAGTAGTAGTAGCTGCAGTAGTAGTAGTAGTTCAGATATTTTTACGAGCTCTGAACATGATAATACAAAGATTAAAGATCCCTTCAGTGATCCTGTTATGCAGTTCCATGATCTGGAGACTGTCATGTCCAAAGATGCGTCTTGGGTTCCTGACAAAAATCTAGACTTGTATGTGAAATATAAATCTGTGGTGGTTGATACTGCAACAGAAAGTGACTCCAGTGGAACTGATAGTTCTTCATCATCTGTCAATACTGATAATAGAGAAGGACAGCAAGAAATCAAGTTGATACCTGCTGGTAAAAAGATTGTAAAGGTTCCATATAAGTGTATTGATGAGAATGCACTAGGTACCGGTAATAGTTGGAAGATGGGAAAGCAGTATCATAGCAACCAGCCATCATCAAATTATCAGCTTAAAATTGGGCTGGGAAGAGCTTCAGCTCTGATGTCCCATGACAGTATGTCAAAGTACCTCAGGGCACCAAAGGTAAGAGGGATTATCTTGATAGGTATTTGAATCATTGTAATATTTGACTGTTTGTGCATTTTATGATCTTAGCTAGAACAGCCACTGGTGGCGCTGTATACAATCGAAACGTATTTAGGCTTGCCTACGCTCATGCAGACTTTAGTGTAGGCCAGAAACACATGTTAAGTTTGGTGACCAGTTTAATATGATAGAAAGCGTGTACAGTCTTCAAATTATAATAGAGTGGGGGCAAGACCGAATATACGTGATTCTGGCGTTTCATAATAAATGTTTTCTGTTAATAATTGCACTTCAAATAATGTTAATGAGATATGTCTACGTCACAATATTGTTACAGGTTATTTGCGTATTGTGTATGCAGTGCGCATGCCTTGGTTCCTTTCCTATGTAGCACAACCAATGCTACATCACAGTGAGGTCAATTGCAGTTTATATTTTGTTTAAGTGATGTTCAGCACCGTCACTTAGGTTTGTCAATAAAACCTCATTGATGGTGCTGAACATTGTGTTCGTATTCGAAGCCCGCACATAAACGACGCCACCAGATATTTACACAAGCTAACAAGCCACACCAACCCAGCGACTGCTCAGATAGCAAAAAAATTGTACACACTCCCACCATGTCATACGCTGTAACATGCAATTACAACTCCCCAATAACTTTATGTGTGGTTGTAGTCTTGCATTGATTGACTGCGTGTTTGCGTCCATTAGTGTGTCCCACACCTGTATATTTAATATGCCAGAGCTGATCATAGTAGAAGACGTGTATTTATTTAATGATCTGATATACGATGGTTGATTGGCGGCCATTTCAATGTTAAAAATGCATCAAAATCAAACATTTCTGCTATTCGGGAACTGGATCTTGTATGGAGAGATTACATACATTGAATATAATGGAACCTTGATGCACATCATTTTTTTATCAGATCAGATTCAAAAAATCCTCAACTGGTGGTTATTTTATTTTAAGAAATGTTCTTCCAGAACTATATATCTAAGATGTCTTTTTGACCAAACAAATTCATGTTTGACAATTGAGGTCCAACAAACGTACCATTGAAACTCGCAATTTTATCATCAGATCAGGTGTACTGCCCAGCTGTTTCACCACAACTATTGTCAGTTATGAACAACTCAAAAACGAAGGTACCGGTACTCTACATTGACCAAAAATGTCAACTTTATCCTCAATGCTATTAATATTTTTTTTTTTTCTTAGGATGTATTCTTAATACGAGGTAGTATGTTGGAATGTGATTTCCCATTGGATGAAGAGTTGCACATTCCTTTTTCCAAACCATTGAAGAAATCTAACACCAGGTAGAAAGGGAACATGGGATAGATTGTCAACCAGTTTACCAGACTATCCAAGAATTTGCTGTTTGATTATCTGGTTTTCTTGCATGTGCAACAAATGTTTTTAGTCTTCATTTGAACAAAGTCCGAAAACAAGGTTTTATATTTTGACCTCTGTGTCTGCATGTTCATGCTTGAACTAATTACATTCAAACCTGACACAATACAATTGCATTTTGGGATATGCACATGTACATCCTTTCGTTTCACAATCTGTTTCAAGATGGCCGAATGGCAGTCATTTTTGTGCTAAAAATGATTAAAATCAAGTATTTCTGCGATTCTAGAACCAGATCTCAGTCATGTATGAGCATATTTTGTTCAAGCTTGGTACATTGAACATGGTGGGACATTGATGTTTTTTAAATGCTGTTCTGGAACCACATTTCTGACATGGCCAGATTGATCATGTCCAAATTTTATGTTTCCTAAACTTGATAACAAATGACGACTTTGTAATGCAATTACTTGTTTGAGGATTAGTAAACTTGCTTTTGATTGCTTGAGCAATCAAAAGAATCTTTATAAAATAAATTTATATCTGTAGTTCTGCTGCCAACCTCATTTCATGTTTGGGCACCAAACTTAACCCAGCTCTAAACTTTGACTACAAATAAGGGTTACACTATGTTGCTAATAATAATAATTTATTATTACAATCAAACCTGTGAATGGTGACCAGTTAAGTGACTTCATTAAATGGTCTTTATAGACAGGTTGTCTAACTTTTTATGGATTTCCAACTCATACAATTGACATTAATATTTGCCCAAAAAAATGAGATGGTACTGTTGAAACAAAAAATACATTTGATCAAAAGTTTGACTTGAGGAAAATTAAACATAGTTTTATAAATGGAATGCGAGCTATTATTTTGGTCTCTAAACAAAGGCGAATCGGCAAACACTTTGCTGTAAGATAGTCACTAAAGAGAGGTGGTGTTGCTACACAGGTTGCACATATGTTGTGTCTTAGGACTCTCTAAAAGTGGTCACTATAGGCAGGGGGTCTAACGCATGTTTGACTGTAGTAGATATTTGATTTTTATATTTTGACTATAGTTTTCTTTTTTACGGGTGACCATCGTGCAAGCAAAGCAATGAATATGAAATAGTTTGCCCAAAGTCACATGATGTTTTATTGCTAGTTCTATTGTTCTATTGGTAGTCAATAATAATAATAAGTTTTTATTTCGAGAACCAGCTCATAACAAGAAGTTAAAAGTTACTAAAAACACAACAGAAATCAGAAATAGGGTGCCTTATAAATATCAAAAAAAACCCTTTTCCAGTAGTTGCTGTCCTTCAACATGTCAGTAGACATGGCTGCCACAATTAAACAATTCTCACTAGAAGTCAATCTTGTGTAAAAGCCAGCCCTGGACTTACGCAGAATACTTGAAAAAGTGGGAACACCATTTAGATTTCAGAAATACTCAAGTTGTGACTGACATAAAATATAACACGAAAAGAGTTGTTATAAGCAACCTGCACAGTATTCAGATTAGCTTTGGAAAATACAGCCCTTAAATGCGAACAATACATCGTTGTACAAAAAGTTTTAAATAGTCAACTTAACTGGAACAGGACACTTATTAAAATTACGTACCAAATAGTTGGCTCTTGCATGAAAGGACTTCATTTGACGCTTTATGTAATGTAATGTAATGTAATGTAATGTAATGTAATAGTCTTTATTGAAGTTGTATCCTAAAAATGGACATAGATCTAAGTACAATAAAGCATGGTTGTCATTCCATGTCAGAAACATTCAGAATAAAAAAAAAAGAAGATACACTAGTATAAAAAAACTAAACTAAACACAACTAAAACAACAAACTGTCACGACTATCATTGGTTAATGTGTTCACAATTACGAAATCCAACAAGATAAACACTTCTTTTTATCAGTATTGAATTTGATGTTATGAGTGTTGGCAAAATAACTACACGTAGTCAGCAAATGATTCAAGCACTTCACAGACAGGCATATTAAAACTACGTCATCTGAATACAGTGCTGCAACTACAAAAATTTTGAATCGTTGAGACTCTCAGAAGTGTAAAAGCTTTTTTTCCAAGTTGGTGGCCAAACCACATCAACCATAAAGCAATTCCAAAATATTAATTCACTCAAAATATACATATTAGAAACCAAATTTCAGACCAATTAGGTTAGTGATTTAGTTTTTTGAGCATTTTGTTCCATTTAAAGGCACGAAAAGTTATGTGACGAGCTATTAGTATTTCCTAATAATAATAATAATAATATCTTTATTGCACCGCAATGACAAACAATGTTAAATTCTTCTTAGGCACAAAAGTGACATAGGAATACATCAAACCAACAAAAATAAGAGCAAAACTAAATAAATTAAAATTAAAATAACCTACTGCGTTTGGCAAGTGAGAGTTTCAGAAAAGTAATAACATGCCTGGGAAAATGAATTGGAGTAATATTCATGATGGTAACAAATGTGTTTGTGCTATCAATAATATTAAAATCCAGAAGACTATTGCTGAATTCAGAATATAGTTTCTTTTTTCTCCGTAAAATGATACACAAGGTTAGAAGGTGGATTTCTTCCTCCAGAGATTACATTATTTTGCTGTTTGGAAAATCTTTGATTGGAGATTTTGGTCCAAAAAAGTATCTTTTAATATTAATCCTTGATGACACTCGGCTGTTGGTGATAACATCTTTCTTTTTACAAACGCAATTGATAATACCATCTTTCCTTTTACAAACACAATTGGTGTTACCATCTTTCCTTTCACCAACACAATTGGTGTTACCATCTTTCCTTTCACCAACACAATTGGTGTTACCAACTTTCCTTTCACCAACACAATTGGTGTTATCATCTTTACTTTTACCAACACAATTGGTGTTACCATCTTTACTTTTACCAACACAATTGGTGATACCAACTTTCCTTTCACCAACACAATTGGTGTTACCATCTTTACTTTTACCAACACAATTGGTGATATCATCTTCCATTTCACCAACAAAAGTAGCGATGCCATCTTTCCTTTTACCAACACAATTGGTGATACCAACTTTCCTTTTACCAACACAATTGGTGATATCATCTTCCATTTCACCAACACAATTAGTGATACCATCTTCCATTTCACCAACAAAAGTAGCGATGCCATCTTTCCTTTTACCAACACAATTGGTGATATCATCTTCCATTTTACCAACACAATTGGTGATATCATCTTCCATTTCACCAACAAAAGTAGCGATGCCATCTTTCCTTTTACCAACACAATTGGTGATATCATCTTCCATTTCACCAACAAAAGTAGCGATGCCATCTTTCCTTTTACCAACACAATTGATGATATCATCTTCCATTTCACCAACACAATTGGTGATACCATCTTCCATTTCACCAACACAATTGGTTATACCATGTTTCCTTTCACCAACACAATTGGTGATACCAACTTTCCTTTCACCAACACAATTGGTGTTACCATCTTTACTTTTACCAACACAATTGGTGTTACCATCTTTACTTTTACCAACACAATTGGTGATACCAACTTTCCTTTCACCAACACAATTGGTGTTACCATCTTTACTTTTACCAACACAATTGGTGATATCATCTTCCATTTCACCAACAAAAGTAGCGATGCCATCTTTCCTTTTACCAACACAATTTGTGATATCATCTTCCATTTCACCAACACAATTGGTGATACCATCTTCCATTTCACCAACACAATTGGTTATACCATGTTTCCTTTCACCAACACAATTGGTGATACCATCTTCCCTTTCCCCAACACAATTGGTGATATCATCTTCCAGTTCACCAACACAATTAGTGATATCATCTTCAAGTTCACCAACACAATTGGTTATACCATGTTTCCTTTCACCAACACAATTGGTGATACCATCTTTCCTTTCACCAACACAATTGGTTATACCATGTTTCCTTTCACCAACACAATTGGTGATACCATCTTCCCTTTCACCAACACAATTGGTGATATCATCTTCCAGTTCACCAACACCATTGGTGATACCATCTTCCAGTTCACCAACACAATTGGTTATACCATGTTTCCTTTCACCAACACAATTGGTGATACCATCTTCCCTTTCACCAACACAATTGGTGATACCATCTTCCATTTCACCAACACAATTGGTGATACCATCTTCCATTTCACCAACACAATTGGTGATATCATCTTCCAGTTCACCAACACAATTGGTGTTACCATCTTCCATTTCACCAACACAATTGGTGATACCATCTTCCCTTTCACCAACACAATTGGTGATACCATCTTCCCTTTCACCAACACAATTGGTGATACCATCTTCCATTTCACCAACACAATTGGTGATACCATCTTCCATTTCACCAACACAATTGGTGATACCATCTTCCATTTCACCAACACAATTGGTGATATCATCTTCCAGTTCACCAACACAATTGGTGTTACCATCTTCCATTTCACCAACACAATTGGTGATACCATCTTCCCTTTCACCAACACAATTGGTGATATCATCTTCCAGTTCACCAACACAATTGGTGATACCATCTTCCATTTCACCAACACGATTGGTGATACTATCCTTCTTTCCACCAACACAATTGGTGTTACCATCTTCCCCTTCCACCAACACAATTGGTTATACCATCTTCCATTTCACCAACACAATTGGTGATACCATCTTCCATTCCACCAACACAATTGGTGATACCATCTTTCCTTTCACCAACAAAATTGGTGATACCATCTTCCATTTCACCAACACAATTGGTGATACCATCTTCCATTCCACCAACACAATTGGTGTTACCATCTTTCCTTTCACCAACAAAATTGGTGATACCATCTTCCATTCCACCAACACAATTGGTGTTACCATCTTTCATTCCACCAACACAATTGGTGTTACCATCTTTCCTTTCACCAACAAAATTGGTGATACCATCTTCCATTTCACCAACACAATTGGTTATACCATCTTTCTTTTCACCAACACAGTTGGTGATACCATCTTTCCTTTCACCAACAAAATTGGTGATACCATCTTCCATTTCACCAACACAATTGGTGATACCATCTTTCCTTTCATCAACACAATTGGTGATACCATCTTCCCTTTCACCAACACAATTAGTGATACCATCTTTCAGTTCACCAACACAATTGGTGATACCATCTTTATTTTCACCAACACAACTGGTGATACCATCTTTCCTTTCACCAACACAATTGGTGTTACCATCTTTATTTTCACCAACACAATTAGTGATACCATCTTTATTTTCACCAACACAATTGGCGTTATCATTTTTCCTTTCACTATTGCAATTGAAAATGCCATCTTTATTTTTACCAACACCTGCCAAGTTTCATCGGTGATACGATCTTTCCTTTCAACAACACAATTGATGATACGATCTAACAACATTTGTGTTACCATCTTTCCTTTCAACAACACAATTGGTGTTACCATCTTCCCCTTCCACCAACACAATTGGTGATACGACTTAACAAAAAAAAGGAGTTTGAAATTTCTCAAAGTCTTCCAAACTCAGGTGCCTTAAACACCAGGACAGTTTAAAGATATAATATACAACATTTCGGACCACTTTTATCAAGATTTCAGCGTTAATTTTTCAAAACAAAACGAAACGAAAACCAGACTGTGGTCCATTTCTGTCACTGATTCAGATCAAGGTTATGTCGTCACTGAAAACCCTAGCATTATAATCTAAGCTAATTATTTATTCTGAGCATACTCAGTTGTTCTCTCAATGTTGTTAGAAGAGGTAATTTTGGATGAAAAAGACCCACTTGGGATTTTCAAATCTGGAAAAAAAATTGTGTGCATATTCAACTGAGACTTGCTCATCAACCTGCCAAGTTTCATCGGTATCTGCTGCAGAATATTTGATAAATGAGATGTAAAGGAAACGTCATAGACGGAAACCGGAAAATAGAAAAATTTACTCCCCTTTTCAGGCTGCACCTGAAACTATTTAAATCTATGTGTAGCTTTTATTTGCAGCCAATCCTGACAAACTGATTGCAAGGTACTATGCTTTGTGTGTCTATTCCAGTCGTTTACCACTTGTATGACTGTACATGGTGTTTTGCTATTAAACTTTTCTGGTATTGTATGAAAAACTACTTTTGATTTAAAAAAATGCATAAAAATGTGCATCTTATTCTTGACCCTTTGTGTGTATTCAATCTCTATTTTATTGATTTCAATTTCAGTTTATTTTATAGTTTTAATAATTGTGTTATGTTACTTCCTAACTACCCTTGTATGGTATGATCATCAAGGCTTTTTCATTGATTAATCACTTTTGTAATTTTCTCCCATCAATTTATTGTTATTAGCAATTTCAATTTATTCATGTTTCTAGTCATGTTTTCTATTATAGAGCTCTCTTTATATTCATAAGCCAAAGAGCATTTTCACAATTTCATTCCACAATATCAGCAAATTATCAACATTCATTTGTTGGACTGTAAGTCCTGTGTTAGTGGAAATCTTGTGAAATGTTTACCAAACGTTTCTGTATATAAAACATATTGTAATATTTCATGTGTATGAATACAGTTAACAGCTTCTCAATCACTGATGTCTACAACAGCAGCATTTCTACCCTTGGTAACACCTACACTACCCGTCAAAAGTATTGTCGAAATGTCAAAATCGTATATATTTTTCTAAGGGATTAATAGAAATTGATTTTTTTTCCACAGAAATAAAATTTGCGATTTTAGCTACCAAATGATATATAACTTGTTGTAATAACCCTTCAAAAACGAAAGAAATAGTATTGTTTCTAACACACACATGTGTGTGTCTATAGGGTTTCCCATGTAAAGTGACGTAAGAAGTCAATGAATCAAGTAAATAAAGACCAAAATATGTGTGCACCACTCGCCTTTTACATCTCAGTATGGAGTAGCTCCACCGTTGTTCCGAATGACAGCTTGCATCCTTGATGGCATCGATCTGACAAGTTTCTGGCATTTAGTTAATAGTACACTTTCAAATTCTTTTTTTACTGATGTGTAAAGCTTGAATAACTTTGTCACATGACACCTCTGTACAGCACTCCCAATTGGGTCCCACAGGTTTTTGTATTAGGTTTAAATCAGGACTGGGCAGAGGATCACTTCTAAACGATCACACGACAGGTGGTTATCAAACCATTCCATCACAAGCTTGGCACGGTTAATATGTGCATTGTCATGCTGAAACAGGAAATCTGATCCCATAGTCTTGCGTGCGAATATTGTGGGAACAGAGAGTTCGTGCTTGTTTCTGCTGGTGTGTCAAAGGTTTTTTCTTTGCCATGTATGTGTTCATGTTTACTTCACATGAACATTGGTGCACAGTGGAAACACTAATATTTTTCCGATAAATAGTTTCCATTTCCTTGCATATTCTTGGTGCTATTTTGAACCGATCTGGCATACTGCTCCACAAAATTGTCTGGTCTTCACGCACTTGTCTCTCTTGGTCAGCCAGATCTTGGTGAATTTGCCATATTTCAATAAATTTCCATTTTCAACAGTACTCTTGACTTCCTTCTCCACTGGACACAAACTATTTTTAGTAACATGGTACTGAAGTTGATTTGCATACAAAGCAGAGTTTGCAACATGATAGTTATCCCTAGAGGGCGCTTTTTACTTTTCAAATCAGTCATTGCCCAATGAATGAATAAGTGAGGGAGTTCATCTCAGTAAATCATTAATTTTTGACAGGGATACCTGAACAAAATACTTATAAATAAGTAAATAACAGCTAAGATTTTCTTTTATCATCTTGTTATCATTTCGTTTTATACTAATAAAAATATCTTGGACAAAAGCCAGCTAATATTTTCTGTTCTCTTGCATGTTTTATGAATCTATTCACGTCTAAATGCAGCACTTTTTTTTTGCGATGAGGCATTTGTTTTTATACTAAAATTTCTCAATTACTTTGAATAAAACTGGAAATGATGTCCCTTAAAATAATTAAACAAATTAGGCACCAATGTTTTTGTAAGATATTACAACAATTAAGGACTTTTGGTAGGCTGCTTATTTGTTTGTATTCAAAATTCATTATGCATATGCATATTAAAAACAATGATAAAGGAAATATATTATACTACAAACAAAGGGCAAGGTTACCTATATTTTGTACCTTATTTTACACATTCTCTATATGTTGTGAGATTAGTTTATGTTTATATTGCAAATAATTTTTAAGAATGCAATAAAAGTTAAGATTATTATTATAGGAGATATACCTGTTTAAAGTAAAGGTGATATTCGCTACACTGTCTAGATCGTCAGTGATGTTATTGGAAGTCTGGTTTAGTCATGGTAAGTCGCTACTTAGATACGCACAATCTATTGCTGGACAATCCCACGTTCATTAATCTATTTAATGGCAGTAAATAGCTGCTTCTTGTTTGTACCTATTATATCAAATTGTAGTTCTGTTAACAAAAGTTCTATAAAGAAATAAACATAAACCTCAAAAAACAAGTTCTGGTTCTGAATTACTGGTGGTATGTTTGTTGTGAAAAGTTGTAGCGTGTTAGACAAACAACATATGATATGCATGCATAGAATTGTGTGAAAGAGATAGCTGCGGTAAATATAATATAATATAGGTTGGAGACTAATAATGAAATGAAGTGTGGACACAGGAAATTCAAGTATTGTGGGCAATCCATACAAGGAAATTGAGGGGGAAAGTTCTTGGTATATGAAGTAACATGATTCAGGTGATGGTAACCAGATCATTGAACAGTGACGAGTGAATAGATGGGCAATGAACAACAGGACTGTTCAATCACGTATAATATCTCAGCCACCCAATTTCCTGTGAAAAAATTCTGAATTCCAAGAACACAAAACATATCTGTCAAATACGATACATATTCAAATCAGTATGGACCACATGGTCCATACTGAAAACGGTGAGCAAACCCTGTATTTTATGTATGTATTTAACCACAAACTCACTCATATCTGCCAAAATACCTGTAATAAATGTTGAGGTTAGTTGCTCTCTATAAAACCCAATAAGTTTCAATATTTTGGACAAGAGAATTCAATGTGTTAGGAGCACAGTGAGAATATGAATAAGTGCATTGTGCATCGCATTGTGACAAAAATTGACTTATTGCACTTTAACCAGAAAGATATATATATTGGGGCTTGGTCTGGTGTTTTCCTTTCAACTATGAACCAGTTTGTAGATAATGTGTTCTAAACTAGAAAGAGGTGAAGGATTGAATAAATTGAATAAAGCATGACAAAACAGTACAAGTTCCAATTACTTTATTCAGTATATACAAAATCGAACGCAAATAATTATAGTTTTAACTATATCTAGTTTTGCTAACCAAACTGTCCAACGAAAACGTACATTTGTCAAAAAAAAAAAAAACATGTTATCTATAAGCCAGTTGTTCACAATTACCTGTTGGAGAAAAAAAATATGCATGTCATTTACTGTTTATATGTTAGGAATTATATCCTGCGATTTTGTTTCTGATTATAGATCATGTTAATGACCCACCCACAAGAAAAAATAATGAAGCATAATTGTGGACAAGTAATAGCCAAAAGAGAATGTCCCTGTTAGTCAGATGAGCAAATACAAATATATGGCTGGTTGATACAGTAGTCAAACATGTACACGTACTGAAACAATTCACTACTTTCAGTATCCCACCATAGACACGGTCAGTCACTATTTTGAACTGTTGGCATTAATCTTCGGCTTGGGGTTTTGTCACAAGGGCGTGTGTTCCAACTGGGATTCCAAAACCGTGTTCGTGTTACCTAGACAGACCGGGTGGGAAATCCTCTCATTAGTCTACCAGTACCCCGAGTGCAATGCTTACCTGCACATACCGATGCACCTAGCAAGTCATTGACTCCCTTGATTCATCCATTTGGGCCAAGTATTCAAATTGAGGCTGCTCCCTTTCAGGTTATGCACAGCTCCATACGTGTTCACCAGAGTATTGAAACAGGTGGTGCTGCTGTTGCATCAGTCGTAGGTACACATAAACCCGTACTTCGACAACTGGTTGCTACACAACCAAAACAAGGGGTTGTTGGCCGAGTAGGTAAGGCTAACAAAGGATTTACTACCCCAATTAGGCTTTCTAGTAAATCTAAAAAAGTCCCATCCACACCTGACACGTCAGTTGGTGTTTCTGGGCATTTCTGGACACAGACGCAGGTTTGGTGTATCCATCTCAGGCTCGTTGCCTAGCAATAAGCAGTCTAACCAAACGTCTAGTCAGCGTTCCCTCCGTGTTTCTCGGAGAACTGATGCTCATCATTGGTATGATGATGTCAGTTTGCAGGGTAGTTCCCCAAGCTGCACTGCGCAGCCGCCTGGTGCACTTTGTTGCAACACTGGTCTCACCTTCCAGAACTGCAGAGGCAAGTAACACTCTTGGACCAAGCGAGGGATGACAATTGCCAACCTCAGGCAGGGGGTCCCCTTGACCCACTCCCACGGATATGACTAGAAAATGCCTTCCTCACAGCTTGGAGAGCACGCCTAATGGACGTACAAGTCCAAGGAGTATGGCCCCTGCATTGGTTTCAGGGTCGCCATATCAATGAACTGAAAGCAGTACACTTAGCTCTGATACGCTTTTTACCCATAGTTCGCTGCCACAGAGTCTTGCTCCATTGGTGCCTGGAATACCATGTGGAGCTAACTGCACACCACCTTCCAGAGGTGCGGAACAGTCAAGCAGACGTCCTCTCGCGGGGACTCCATTTCCAGAACGCTGAGTGGCAGGTACCCCAATGGGTTGTCTCCAGACTGTTTCTGCGTGGGAAGATCCCAAAATACACCTATTTGCCACCCCCTCCAGAATGCCAAGCTCCTAATGTACGTGTTCAACCAAGGCCTGGTTTCCACCACTGTTGGAAATGTTAGTTGAGACACCGGTAGTGCTTCCAGACATCCTGGATCTGCTTTCCCAACCAGACGGCACACTACCAATGAGCCCAGAAGTGTGTCACTTAGACGCATGGAGGCTCTCAGTATTATCGTTGGAATTCGGGATTTGTTGGTCGTGTTGTCATCTCTAAGTGGGACCACCCTTTGAACTTCTGGAATTAGCACAACTGAAATATTTGATGTGGAAAACAGTCTTCCTACTAGCTCTCGCCTCTAGTAGGCGTCGCTCTGAGGTAGGAGCTTTGCCCTTCTCGGACGGTTTATGGAAAATAAGCTGTGCTAAAGACACGAATAGAGTTTCTCGCTAAGAACCAAATCCCAGGGCACGATCTACAGCCGATCGCCATCCCCCGTTTGGCCAATGTTGTCAGCTCGGAGTATCAGGAGTTGCTTCTATGACTGATATTATTAATATACTATTAAGTTATCAACACATCAAGTTATTTTATGGACGTAGTCGAATGCCTTTTTTTAATAAATTGTTTTATTAATTTGTTCGATTTTGTGATTGGCAGTACTAATTATATTAATAAAAGGGATGCAACTTGTCTAATAGTAAGATGTCACGAATATAAAACACAGTATTCGAGTCTACTACTTACAAATTCCAAAATACAAATGGAAAGGACTGAATAAATTCGTAATGCGTCCAGAGCCTGCTTGGATTTCTTGGGTAGTATATGTGGCTCTGTGTAACTGCCCGGTGGTGACAGTTGTTTGAAACTCGTCAGTTCATATTTCAGATTCTAAGGTAGTGGACCCGGTAGTGAATTCTTCAGATTACATGTCAGTGGTGGGTAAATCGGGAAATTCTGCATTGATGGCATTATCAGGGGTAAATTCTTGTACTCTCGGGTTCTCCACACTTGCCAGGGGGGGAAACTCGTCTCGTCTCTCTATCTCGTCCCCTTGAGGTACGGGATCGGGGAAGTCACTTATACTTTACAGTCAAATAAGGCACACACAACGAAATACGTTTCAGCTCTCGTCTTAGTCGATCTTTTGGAGCACTCTATAAGACACAGCGCCCTGGGGAAAAGTCCCCAAGACTCTCACAAGGCTGAACCAAGACTCGCCCAAGACTGGACTGCCTCAAGGCTCGCCCCTGGACTGGACTCTCGACTGCACAGGACTGCACTCTCTCTCAGACTGCGTCTCTCGTAGAGTACTTGCCAAGACCAACTCAAACTCTCTTTATTCATTTTCAAAACTCTAACCAATTACAAAACAGTAAAAGACTCTAGGGCGTAACCTTCAATCATAAAGCCAATCACACTAAGTACTGAATACGTCATATCTTTTGATTAATCGTTCACTACATTAATAACTATGGATGTCAGAATAGCGACGGTATCTTGTAATTAGTTCCAAACCACTGAGCCAAGTTCCGTCCAAAACTTCAAATAGACCTAAACGATGACAGACATAACACAGCCGTTCGCTAATAATCAGCTAATAAAGTCGGTTAACAGATACGCAAAACAAATTCATGACAGCATACCCGTTGCCGAGCTTGATTCTGCGTCTATACCCCCATCGTGTAGATGCCAAGGTATTCGTTTGATTATCATATCCCGTCTACAATGCGTAGTATCTGTATATGTGCCTGTAGAAATATTAACAATGAGTTTTGCTGGTGTTGATTAAACACTCATTGGAAATTAAATAATATAACTAAATGCAATAAATCTTTTCTTAAGTGGGTGTAATAGTATGGTTGCATATGAACTACAGTTGAATACAATCTGGCAGTCAGGAAAATATAAAAATAAAAACTTAAATAAACAAAAAAATGAGCCATAAAAAGAATTTAAAAACAGATAGCTTAATAAGATCTGATTTTAATCGAATTGAGTTGCAAATCTTAATTTGAGCTCTGTATTATGTGTAACTTTGAAGTACTCAAATTTGAGAAAGAACATTTCACATGGAAGCAGGTCGTTTGGTGCGAAAGATTACTTTCTCGTTGCATACCAACAATCTTAGAACACATTCACTTAGTGGATATAAAATATAACATTTCTTTGCAAATTGTTTATTTTGAAGGGTCGTTCCCAATTTTAAAAGGTCGTCGTGTTATAAACTAGTTATCGTAATTTAACAGATCAACAAAAACATTATTCATGTATACCGCCCTTCTTTGATGTCAA
Organism: Saccoglossus kowalevskii; assembly: GCF_978046115.1. Classification (NCBI taxonomy): domain Eukaryota; kingdom Metazoa; phylum Hemichordata; class Enteropneusta; family Harrimaniidae; genus Saccoglossus; species Saccoglossus kowalevskii. Next base: position 11,777,711 of record NC_140644.1, on the reverse strand, counting down.
CAGCAAAAATTATACTAAGTGTTACAGCAATAATTGAGATAGTGAACACAAAGAATCCGATTATAATCATGTTTCCAGTGTGAGTTTGATCACGCTGATTTCCCATCTTCTCACTTCCACTGATTGTTAGAAACTGTACACCAGATTGAATGCCTGCAAGTATATGGGAAATTACGAACCAAGCCCGTGTCCGATTTACTACTAGTATTATATTCATAACTATTTATTTCGGTATGCCGTTTACGACGTCACAATCAACGCGAGCACATAACGAGATATTGTTCTCGAGAAAAAATTAACTGACATTGAGACACTGTGCTACTTCCTGTTATTCTACAATACGCCAGGGGGTGCACTCGAATTGGAGCCTGGGTACTCATGCTCAAACATGGCTTTTTAAAAAATCTCTAAATGCGTTTACGTAAAAATAATTCATTCTAAGTACAAAAACATCATAAGCAGCCCTTATTTGCAAGGAGATTCCCTGGAATTTTGAACGTCATATATAATACAACGTAGGATGGAGTACTGCTTTACCCTTGGGATTCGCTAATAGGTTCACCGGGAAGATTCACAATATAATTACTTTAAAATGAAAAATAACACCTTTTTGCGTTTGTGTGTATCCTTGTTTTTTTTCGATAGTATTAACCCTAAACACCGCACGTGCGTGTTTGAATACCTAATTTCAATTCAAGTGCCCCTCCCGGGATTAATGCTCAAATTTCAAAGGATTTATACACACTCCCACCATGCCATATGCTGCAATATGCAATTACAATTCTGGTTCCTGCACACAGAATGAAATAGAAGATGAACTGTATTTTGTTATGATATGCTGTCAATATATAATAATACGCCAACAAATCATACAAGACATTACATTTCCACAAGGAATCTAATTTCTTGATGACTTCAAAAGATGATACAATAATAAAAAAGATTGGCAACTATATTGATAACGCATTTCAATCAAGAAATGAAAATGACATTTGATATGTGACACTTGCTTTATTCCATTAACAACTTTCTTTCCTTTTTTCAGTAGTAGTTATCACAACTAATCGTTATTGTCGCTGCTTGGAAATACACCTTCAATATCAGGAAAAAGGTGATTGTTCAGGAAAACTTTACAAGACTGATTTTTCAAACCTGGTGTACTATACTCCTCATCTCAAAGTTTAATTCTGAAAAATTAAAATACTGGCCTGTTCAATGAAATAAGTTTGTTGCAGTTGCTGCTGTTGGGTCGTTATCAATATTGTCCATGACACAGGTGATGAATAACCCTCTATGCAGGAGTGGTGGACACACTATGCCATCTTTTCATACTTAGTGGCAATTGTGTCTCCTCCTCTCTCTGTAGAAACTGTGATTGCTCTTATTTCTTGTTCATTAAGCACTTCACTAAATGATATTTCCGTTCTTGCTATGGACGGAAAATTACATGTTCACGTGGAATGGTGCTCCCTCGATCTATTAATAGGTGATTTTCCGAACAATTGCGAGATCTCGCGAGATGCATGAAAGACGCGCTTCGAACGTCTGCTGCAAAAATCGAACGATTTGATTTTGAACTAGAATTTCTTTATTTCGCAGCTTACATTGACCGGCCGATCTTCGACAGAGGAATATTGCTTCCGAATACCCTCACTTAATCGAAATTGCCTATCATCAAATGTGGACAGCACATTATTAAGCATGGAAATGTCCCCGAAATACTTTCGCGTTTGTCGAATCTCACGCGATGTTTGACGCGACTACGACGCTATGACCTTTGTTTGTCCTGTTTTTACGTTCGATTTCACGCATAACGCGTGATTCTCGCAGTGTACGGAAAATGGTCTATTGACAATGAGTAGCTGTTGTTTGTATTTAGCATAGCAATTTTACTCTGTCAGTTAGGCTATTGTGGTCCAGTGTGTAGTGTTCCAAAATAGCAGCTTTGGTAAAGATATTTGCTTCATCGTAGTCAGAAGGTGATGACAAGCATACATCTTTGTGAAAAATATGGAAGATATCTCTCTATATATGCCAGTAACGTGAGTGGAAATAACATATCCAACAATAGATTTTTATCGTAGATCTCGTCTGGTCTGGTCTCTTCTTTTAAGTATAACCCCGTTTGCAGGGAATGTGTTTTCTAAACTATACGTGTTGAACGAATTAAGTAAAGTACGACTACACAGTCAAAGTTTTCATTGCTTTATTCAGTAAATACAACATCGAATACGAATACTTATTCTACTATGTGGTTGAACCAATTCCTAGAGCATGTGTTTTTTGAGATCATAAATTGTTGTTACATGTAAGAAGAATGAAATTTAAAAACATTAATTTTAGTGTTTTTTTAATTATTAAAAACAAACGTGACTAAAATACTTGTCAAAGTACCAGATTTACCAACAGATAATGCAGAAACTAAAATGATGTATGGATTAATCATATCACAATATAGTAATAGCACATATAATAATGTTCACTCCTAAAACTACCTCACCTCATGTATTTCAGGTAACTGTGACGAAAATGTGATATAATTCTGTATTGTCGCATTCCTTTTTAAATAGTCTTGTCAAGTTTTGACAACATGCAGTTTTGCCAACGAGACTGTCAAATGAAAACATATACCATCCCAGATCTTGACACATACATTTGTCAAAAACATGGCCTGCCCAGACGATCTTTTATTCAATATTTAAATATTCAAGTCGGCCTACACGCAAAACATTCCAAATGACACGGACAAATACCTGTTGGAGAAAAAAAAATAAAATGTATTGTTCATATGTTTGGAAGTATGATATCCTGCGATTATTTCTGTCTATAAATCATGCTGTTGACTCACCCCAGAAGAAAAATAATCAAGCATAATTGTGGACGAGTAATAACAAAAAAAATGTTCCTGTTAGTGTTAATGCAAGTATATGGTTGGTGGATACAGTAGTCAAACATGTTAAAGTACAGAAACAGTTTATCTAGTTAAAAACAACCGTTTTGTGATTTATTACATTGCACAAAATAATATATTGTGATTCTGATTTCATCAAGACATCTTCTAATATTTCGTTTCCAGAAATTTCGAACTGCGCAGAAATGACATTCGTGTAACCCTGCTCATCTATCCAGATAACATGTGTAATAAAAATAAGTGTTACACACCATAGACCTCTCGATAATTGATACAGGTACTACAGTAACAATGATCAGTACCAACATCGCACCAACCATGGTTAGAACAACAGTAATGTTCACTGCATGGGTTACACGGTGTTCTGTGGTCACACATTAAATCCTTGCTAAATATATCATCTGCCAAATAAAGTAATTAATACAAATATGTTATCTTCACCTGCACATTGGTGACGGGAAAATGATATATGCAATTTATGAATGGCACATCTGTCAGTTCTAGAAAAGGGGAGAAGAACAGGTGAGAAGGTGACAAGGAGGGTCGAACTATGAAAAAAAATACATTTAGGGTTACCGTAGTACATAGTCCGTGGGGTTCTGCAAGTATCGTGTCTAGCGGTTTCGGCACCACTTGAGATTACAAATGCTACCAATAATTCGCATATAGCTTTGTTTCTGAATCACCTTGTTTCTGGTAAGGTCACGGTAACAGGCATTTTTTTACAGAAAATATCAATATTAACATATATCAAAACTAGTGCATTATTAACACTGGGTACATGGCATGATCAAATCCACGAATCCCAAATTATGTTTTTTCAAAAAATGTAAGAAACTAGTTTTACTGCTCCTAATTATATGACAGTGCGATAATCGCTAGTTTGTAACTGAATATCATCTCGCGATCTCCAAAACCACAATTGGGTTTTACAATTCCGATGTGCAAGTTATTTTATGGACCTGGCCTATTTTTTTCATAACTCACCTAATCACATTTCTCACCTTCATTAATCAATTGCCCCAAGAGTATACATTTCACTTGTTCGATTCTGAACAGTACTAATTATACTGGAATAAAGGCAACTTGTCTGAATGTAAAACACAGTCATTTGAGTCTACTACTTACCAATTCCAAAATACAAATGACACGTTTCAGGATTGAATAAACTGATATTGCCCACAGACCCAGCGTTGATTTTTGGGGCAGTCTGTATGTATGTCGTGGTTAGCACTTCGTCAGATGTCACTTGGATTTCTTGGGTAGTATATTCGCCAGGCTGTATATCTGTCGTGGTTAACACTTCAGATGTCAATTTCGCAGTCTCCTCGGTAGTGACAGTTGTCTGAAACTTGTCAGTCTTTATTTCAGATTCTAAAGTGGTGGGCCCGGTAGGTAATTCTTCGGAAAAATCCCCCTCTGACGTCATACCCGTCGTTGAGCTTGAATTTACGTCTTGTGCATCTATAACTCCATTGTGTAGATTCCAAGGCATTCGTATGATTATCTTATTCTGCGAAGTATCTCTATATTTGCCTGTAGAAATATTAATAATGGGATTAGCTGGTGTTGATTAACCACTCACTGGAAACCTGTAGAATGCTGTGTGGGTAATATATATTTATATATTAATATATAATTTATATTGATTTTTGTTGCATTTGCAGCAAATAGTTACCAAACAATGAGAAATCTATAGGATTGAATATACCTCTCAGCTGGCTCCACATGCATAGTTCAAGCCTGTCTAACCGGTGCTTATACAAAGATTTAATTACAGCACCTAGACGGTCTGTGGTTACAGCTTCATGTTCAGAGTACCCTAATCGCTAAATTGATATTACAATAGAAAATCATGAAAGACTGGCAGTCCCATGCAATTAATAGCAAGTGAAATGCCTGGGATTGAAACATATATTTTGAAGTCACTGATGTAGGTAATGAATGATAACTTCAAGTTGGCTTGAAGACGATGTAGTTTATTTAATCAGTGCTGAACAAGAGGCTGAAATTATAATTAAGTTCGTTGTCATATAATTTGTTTATTTTATTTTTTTCTGAAGTCAAATAGAATGCACTGGTGAAACACGGTAGTAACCGTGAGTGAAAGGATGTTTTGGTGGTATAGTTTACATTATGTATGGAGTGGTAGGGTCGGGTGTCACATAATTTGTTAATTTCCAACTCTTATGAAGTCACATAGAATTTCACTTAATTTATTTTCGCTGAAACGTTTTCAAGCATTACATGTGAATCCGATTTTCCCTGTGCTGTGTCTCAATAGAGTATGAGGTAAATGGCATTTTCACTGGAATTTATTTCAGGGGAAAACTGTTTTCAGTAAAAATGAAGTATACCACATTATTACATATGTACTGCAGTTTATTTTGATTCGTCTACGAAATCGGTATTTCCACACCCCATATGCAAACAAAGTAGTCCTTTCAATAGTAGCGTTTTCGAAACATAACAGAAATAAACAATATTTAGAAGTGCGATATTTTACCCTTGGGATACATGAATATACTTGCCGAGTGAAATGAAATTTGAACAACAGTAATGGTACTTCTCGGCAGTCACTTATTTTGACTAAAACTAATTTGCATATCACCCATGCAATAATGTTTTCGGTATTTTCACGGTCAATATGCTAATGAACATGGTATTGGCGATCCGCTCCACTAGGATTGCCCCTCAAATCATGTGTGTGTGTGTGATTTCCAGTGTTTTCACGTATTAGTTCTTCTGTGATTTTTTTGGCTTGGCCGATTTCGCTCAAACATGGCAGGTAGGTCATACCTTCACCCTAGTTATTAGGACAAATCTGCAAAAAAATGTTGGTCCATCGTTGCCATAGCAACAGTAAAAAAATGATTTTTGGATAGCTTCGGACTAAATGTATCTCCTATAAATTTAGGATACAACACTTGAGTGTGGGTACAAAGTTACTATTTGGATTTTTGATATCTTTTTTTATCAATGAGAAAGTTGACCCCAAATTTAGAGTACCGGGTAACTGTTCACCAGATTTGTGATTTCATTTTGACTTGGCTGATTTTTTCATACTTGACAGGTAGCCTGAGGTCGTACAATCACTAATTGGAAAAACAATCCTGACCCACCACTACCATGGCAACAGCCAAAATCTGTTTTTTGAATATTTCGCCCCAAATTTATTACCTCCTACCAGTCTTGTAATAACAGTGTTCAAATGATCATGCCTTTTATTTTGGCTACGTTGCACACTGGTAAGATATCACCGGCAACGACATTGTTACACTGTATCAATAGGGATTTCAGGGGGAAATTATACACATATCATTGGACAGATCTCTACTAGAGCAATACAATGCACCTTATTTGATGAAAATCAGGGTAACCGTTTTCGAGATAAGGTACTTTGTAGCTTCAATCAGCATTTCTTATTTTTGGACAAAGGATGACACAAAAAAGCACTACTGAATAGTAAAGACAACGGCACCATTTTGAATGAAAAAGCACTAATTATTTAATTAGAGCTGAACTTAAACTGCCATATCTTTCCCCTTTTTTATTGAATTTTCACCAAATTTTCAACAAATGAACTTTATATCAATGTTTATCTAATGTCATTTGAGGGCAACATATAGACCATCTGTTTCCATGGAAACAGGCCATATTCAAATTTCATTTTAAATCATCTGTCAGTGTCAATAAAGATAAACAAGTTTACTTTTGTTTATGTTGCCTTCGTTTTTATTCCTATACAAATGCATTGGAAACGCCCTCATCGACCGGCTCTGCGTTCGTCCAAGCTTTGCTTATTTTTACGCTATAATAATACTTATGAAACAAAAAGCATTGACACGAATAAACAAATCTAAGATATGACATTATAGCATAATATACAGCTTAATTTTTGGCAACTTAGAAAAGAAGTATGCCCGGAAAATTTGAAATCTCTGTGCCTGATCGATCCATTTTTATGCCAAAATTACCAATGAATCATCTCAATTCTACAGCTGTGAATGCTCTAACAAGTACAATTCGTTTTACTTTGCATTTACGCTGCATTTTAGACATGTTAAAAACAAAATAAACGTATTTTTCCGTATATAAAGTGAAGGAGTGAAACATTCTCTTCGTACATGAAAATAAAATGGAGTCCATGTAAACAAAGTACCGGGTTGGAGGTACCACTTTTAAAATGGGCTTGTCGCACTTTTTATATTGATGTCACACTCACAAAACCTAGATTTTTGTCTATTAAAATATATATTTTTTCAAATTATGAGCGATAGATATGCCAGAAAGTTGAAAGTCGATACGAAAATTGCCGTTAAACTTTTGTTTTTATTGTCGTTTCGCCAATTGTCGGCCGAATCTCACCTATCACCTCTCATTCTATAGCTGTCATCCCCTACTTGATTTTCTGTGGCATTTTCAAAATCGTACGGTCCATTCCAATGCGGGAAAAACGCAGCAAACTTCTCTGGATTTAGAACACCGGGTTAAATTTGGAGGTTGTTATGCCTGATAGGCACGGTAGACTAAGAAATGACTCAGACTCACACAGTAAGTGTTACTTGGGGAACGCCATGTTTATTAAAAGTGCCCTAAAGCATTGTGGGTTACATCAAGTGACCTTTGACATTAACAATGATGTAATCTAAAAGTATCCTACTAACATCTCCCTTTACAACAATGAAAAAACTTGATTTCCCAAATTGATAAACATAACTGACCTGACTAATTTACTTAACATGGATAAGGGGTGGACTGCCCTTTAAAAATCCATATACTGGTCAGACTGGGAATTATTCTTACCCAAGTGTGTCTGTACCAGATCACTAACTGGTTACATGTTCATGACGTAATCTTTGTAACGATCCGGGATCTTACTTTGTCTCCCACTACGTGAAGTTGTTTGTTTAACTGGTGAGCATTGTATAGTTGTAGATTCTGTTTGCTGTGACAGATTGTTTGGATCGATGACTGACACTGAAGGTGGCTCTATTTGTACTGGCTCAGGTGAAATCTCACTTTGTAGTGGTGGTTTCTTGTCACTCTGATCTAAGCGTATGAATTTCCGGTTCCTTCTGTACAACTGACCATTGTCTGATTCAATTAAGTAGGAACGTGGACCAACCTTTGCCACACATGAGCCTCGTTTCCATGGCTGTTTAGGCCTCAGTGGTTGTAATCTTATTGAGTCGCCTATAACTAGCTAGTTTGTCATAAACTGCCTTTGCCTTTTGATTTTGATATTTTCTGGAACCCTGTCTACTATTTGTGGTTTAAGTAAAGCTTCAGCTGTAGGAATTCTGGTTCTAGTTCTTCTGGACATCAGTTTCTGTACTGGGCTTGAACCATTCACATCGGGGTATTTCTCCATTCGAGTAAAGCTAATTGTATATTTCTGTTGTTTCATTTAGCTTTTTTTATTAGCTTCTTTGCAATTTTGACTACGAACTCAGCTTTGCCATTACTTTGGCTGTGCAGTGAAGAATGGGTTGTATGTTTGAATTCCCATTTATGTACGAAAGCAGAGAATTCATCGATGGTATACTGCGGACCATTATCTGTCATCATGTCAGCGATTCCGTGTCTTGCGAAATGAGACTTTGTCGCATCGATAATTGTTGATGACGTGGTGTCTTCAAGGTGATCTATCTCAAAATAGTCACTATAGTAATCTACAGTAACCAAGTAGTTTTCGCCGTAAATCATGAATAAATCTTTCCAACTTTGGACCAAGGTGTATTCGGAATGCTGTGGGTCATTAATGGCTCTTTCTGTTGTTTGGCCAAAAAGTCATTACAAGTACTACACGACTTCACTTTCTCTGTGATTTCCCCTATCATGCCTGGCCAAAATAGGACATCACGTGCTCTTCGAACACAAGCATCTGGTCCTAAATGGCTGGTATGTGCTCTTGTGATCATCTGTGGACGCATTGAAAATGGTATTATGACTTTCATACCCTTGTATAGAACAACATCCTGAGCAGTTAGTTCATCCCTAAAGTTCCAGTATTCACGGATACAAACTGGGATTTCCTCTCGTGAATCTGGCCATCCGGTCATGACTGTATTCATGAGCGTTTGTAATGAGGCATCAGCTGATGTACAGGATTTGACTTGTTTGTGAGTTCCCTCAGATAAGCGCATATATTCTACCTGTTTTATATCAGCAATTTCTTGAAATAAGCTCTGCTCTTGTGCGAGTTGAAATATTTGGTATTCTGGAGTATTGTCTTCTTGTAGTCCTGCTGTCTGCTCATACACTCTGCTTAACATATCAGTGATGTACATCTTGAATCCTGGTAAGTATTCAATTTGCAAGTTGTACTTTTGCAAACGAAGCAACATTCTTTGCAAACGTTTTGGCGCTGAATGTAATGATTTGTGGAAGATCGGAACCAACGGTTTATGGTCTGATTCTACAGTGATTTTATCACGACCATGCAAGTATTGGCTGAATCTGCAGCAAGCAAAGACTATTGCCAGGCACTCCTTCTCAATCTGCGCATAATTTTGTTCAGTTTGTGATAATGCTCTGGCGGCAAACACAACTGGCTGCCCATTTTGCATTAGAGTGGCTCCTAATCCAGATTGAGACGCATCACACTGTATTGTGACCTCTCTGTTCACATCATAATACTTGAGTACTGGTGCAGAACTAATGAGCTTCTTTATGTCAGAAAATGCTTCCACTTGTTGACTTTCCCAGACAAACTCAACATTGTGCTCTATCACTTTGCGAAGTGGTTCACATATCTCTGACAGCTTTGGTAAAAATCTTGATAGATAGTTAACACAACCCAACATGCGCTGAACTCCTTTCTTGTCAGTCGGTGTGGGCATATTGACAATGGCAGAAACCTTTTGTGGATCAGGTTTCAACCCTTCACTCGTAACAAGTTGTCCCATATATGTAACTTGTTCTTTTCTTAGCCTGAATTTCTTTTTATTCAGCTTCAGATTTACTTCTCGTGCTCGCTCAAGCAATTGTATCAAATTCTTGTCATGGTCTTCTAGTGCTTCATCCATGGTTTCTCCACAACCAAAACACAGAATATCATCTACTATAGCTTCAGTACCTTCAAGTCCTGCAAGAACCTCATTCTGACGCCGTTGATATTCTTCAGGGGCATTGCTTCCCTGAGGCAACCTTAGATAGCGATATCTGCCAAATGGTGTCCAAAATGTGGTGAGATGTGAGCTCTCTTCGTCCAATTTGACTTGGAAGAACCCATCCTTAGCATCTAACACTGTGAAAATCTTTGCATTTGTTAGTTTGGGTAGCAACTCGTCTACTGTTGGCAATTAATATTTTGCTCTCTTTATAGCTTTGTTTAAGTCCCTTGGGTCTAAGCACACCCTCAGCTTGTCAGCTTTCTGCACGCATACAAGGCTACTGATCCAATCTGTTGATTGTGTGACTTTAGCGATGATACCTTGCCTTTCCATATCATCAATTTTTGCTTTCAATTTACCCTTTAGCGGAACTGGTACACGTCGTGGTACATGCTGTACTGATTTGACTGTTGGGTCAATCTCTATACTGTATTCACCGTGTAAGCACCCCAATCCAGTGAAAACAGCACTGTAATCGCTTAATATTTTCTCCACTGAAATTGGCTCATAATGCTTACTCTGAACCATATTTATTGATTTGTTTACACCAAGTTTTAACCAACCCTTCTCAATGCATGTACTTCCATCTATGGTGGGCCATGGTGCATTCTCAGGTATATCAAACTGTATGTTACATTTAGGGCTATTCCCCTGACTGATGGTTAGTGTGTATGTACCCAATGGATTTACAATTCTACCATCATAAAGCTTAATTTTACTTTTAAGAGGATCTAATTTTATACTCCCAACTTGCACAATACCTAATAAATCTGAATGTGACATGGCGCTGCAAGTTGCACCTGAATCTAATTGTACAGACATTTTGCAAGGATAATCGGTATGAAATGTCATAGGAATCATAAATGCTGTATTCACTTTGCTATTTACTGTACCTATACGATGAAATGTGAATACAGAACTGTCAGATTCTTCATCTTGACTATCATGGATTGCTGTGTGATGTACAAATTTTTTACTGGGTTTCTGTTTTCCTCTGCAAGCTGATGCAAAGTGGTTTAGTTTGCCACATTTGTTGCAAGTTTTCCCAAATGCTGGACATTTTGTCTTATCTCTCAAATGGCTCAAACTGCCATACCTACATTTATCAATATTGCTTTGCTTCTTGACATTAGCTGATTTGCTATACATTCGTGGTTTGCTCTTTTGTGTTGCATGCACTGTGTTGTCTTGTGTTTCACCCATTGCACCTTTTATTTGTTCTCTGTGCACTTTGGACAGTTCATTAGCTTCGATACACCTTTTCAAATCTGGGACTGGACGTTCACGTAGTAGTCTGTCTCTTGTATTTGAATCTTGAGTACTCATGACTAGTCTGTCTCTTATCAAACTTTCATTTAGGTTATCAAACTCACGTGATTCTGATAGTTGACGTAGCCACATGACATACTGATCAACTGTTTCATGTTCAGTCTGGTTTGCATATCCAAATTTCACATGCTCGAACAATAAATGTTTTTGTGGCATGAAATGATCCCCTAACTCTTTCAGAATTCTTGTTGGATCTTTCTTATCTTCATTGGATAATGTCGTGAGACTCTTCATAATTTTGACACAATCCATATCCATAACACTGCATAGTGCACCAGCCTGTATTGGTTTGGATTTATCTCCCAATTCTGTGGTAACAACATAGTATTCCCATGCCAATTTAAAGTGCTTCCAATTAGTTGACACATCACTCTTTACGTTCATGGGCTGTGGCGCTGGTATCTGGTATGTGGCCATTGCTATAAATAGATCGACTGCTTGTAAACACGTAAGCTGATCTATCAGTCGGAAAATGATTTACTAATTGGCCTTGCAGTTGACAATAATGTTCAGTATCGTATAGAATCGAATTAAATCGATGTACATGTGTTCCCGACTGTCCGGCTTGACTTGGTTTCAAATATGACGACTTCCTGTCAGACTCGTGGTATGGCGCGAATTCTAGAAACTTCTACGGAAGATCGACTTCATTCATCAATCTGTCACGTTCTGGTGCTTCACTACTCTCAGATCCTATCAGTGCTGAGATGAATACTTGTCGCTGGCTTCTTGTACTTCTGACACCATGTTATGCCTGATAGGCACGGTAGACTAAGAAATGACTCAGACTCACAGTGTTACTTGGAGAACGCCATGTTTATTGTGGGTTACATCAAGTGACCTTTGACATTAACAATTATGTAATCTAAAAGTATCCTACTAACAGAGGTCACGCTCGCGTTCACGGCGCTTGCCAGGATTTTCAAATGTTTCAATTTTTACTTATTCTCCCGTATTGTCAAAACGGCTACTCGCATTGGGTAGCAATTTTCAGAAAATGACCATAACATATAGAGCTAGAATTCATGGTAATTTTTTTTTTTTTTTTTTTGCTCTTAGTTTTGCTCACGTATTTTGTAGTTTTTGAAAGGGTAGCTGCCCACACCCACTTCTTCCGATGTCATTAACCAAGTGACTGAAATCCCTAATATCAACGTAATCCCAACGCAACTTTGAACTTTGAATGAAATGTAAATGCTGCCTCCAATCATGGAACTATAAACCTATATAGTTCCATGCTCCAATCTAGAAAATACTATCGCAAAACGGTTGGATATACAAAAATGTAATGCATTTAACGGCAGAATACGTCCAAGCAATAAAATAAAGTGACTTCTAAAGACTGAATGTTATTTTGCGAACTTCGTATAAGGTGCCTGGTTTTAGTTATAAACCGACATTAGCTTCACGTTCTACCATTGTAACAGCCAAAAACATGTTGCTTGTTTTTTCAGTGGAGCGGACCGCCAACCAACCTACCGGCTTGTTTTCATTGGCAACCGAACACATTTTCGTCTGCTATATTTATCCAGCTCAAATCGTTCAGCAAAATTTTTGGCATATTAGCTGTACACCACATGGAATACTACGATTGAGAGAACTTGATGTATGTTGACTGAGCTTTATCATAGACCATCAACATCAAAGTACCAGGAGGTTTCTGCTGGCGACGTTGCGGCGTTACCCAGGTTCAAATAAAGATTACCAACGCCAAATGAGCGACATTTTTACCGGAAATCAAGATTCATTCAATTCACGGCTAACAAGCAACATCACAAGCGAAGTTGTAGCGTGCAGCTCATCAACGACCGCTGTCGACAAAAGTCATTTCGTCAGGGGAGTATCACAGTTGCACGGCATGTTTGCCAATGGACCATTGTATTCAAACGAACCACGCAGTATGCTGTTACATTCCCCTTCAAACCCGGGATTCAACCATTAGGGGCGTTTTAATAAAAAAAAAACACATCGCAAATCATGCAAATTTAGCATTTTAAAACCAGTATACTAAAAAAGAAATGCTCAGCGATGCAAAAGAATGATAGATATTACTTTTTATTATACACATCTCTGCTTATACAATCTTTCACATATTCTACTCCCAATTATTCCTGCGTAAAATGGAATAGCCTCTTTCCATGTTGACATTATGAGTAAAATTACGTGATAGGCTGTTAAAATTGGCTGTTAAATACTCTTTCGCCGGTCTGGAAAATGTGTTTAATTAGCTCTCATTCAAGCGACGATGCATATTTCCCAGTGGGAGTGAACCTAGTTTGAATCTGCCATTAAAAAATAGGGGTGTTTTCAGCAAAAAACGAATAACCCTGGAGTGCACACAGTACACTGAATTTCAGAACAAATCTTGCATTAGTTACAGCAGCAGAATACCACAGAAATATCAGACGAAACATGAAAACACTATTTATTGTATTTTGGCCTGAACCCTCTCTATTGCAATTCCAGGAATTACCCCCATATGTGCAACCATTTTCCATCTTGGTATCATCCAACCCTGAAAACAGATTCTTAATACCACGTTGAAGCGTTTAGTAATAAATTTTCTTAAAAGATTTATTGCATTTATTTATATTATTTATTTATTTATTAAATTGGTGTAATAATATTGTTGTATACGAAATATAGTTGAATACAATCTGATTAAAATCAGATCGTTTTTGTGTATTATTATTTTTTTCAATTCCGAATTTTATTTTTTTAAACAGTGTGATCGAGAAAGCCCAGTGTTCTGGATACCTCCTGATGAGGTCTCGTTAAACTCTCGCGAACTTAGATAGCCAATAAGAGCAGGCTATATATACAGCAATGATTTGACTTTGGTGCATAACCAGGTTATACGGCGTTCTCTGATTGGTTGTCTAATCTTGTTATATTTGAGACCTCCCGAACGAGATCTTTTATAGAGGTTGTTCAGGTCTTTGCACTTACGCAGTCAGAAAATTAAAAACTAGCATTCAGAAAATAAATGTAAAAAAATATAACCTAAATAAAGCAAAGCAAAAAAAATAAAAGAATAAAAAAGGAAAAGATAGCTTAATAATATTTTAATCGGATTTGAGTTGAAAATCCTAAATTGAGCTCTGTATTATGTGTAACTTCGAATTATTTAAAGTTTGAGAAACAACATTTTGGGTAATTTATTTTCAGCGGAATACTGTTTAAAGTATATTCGCTATTCTGGCTTGTTCAGTCTAAAACTCTTTCTACTGCCCAATGTATGACAGACATTCAAATGGTTTGTATCAAACCAGACATTTCGTGATCTAATTCATTGCTCAACTACACTCAATAGTTTAAAGATGGAAGTACAAGGTGAGTATGAATGCATTGTAGGTGAACAAAGATACACCATGCAGAATGTACGGCATGGTTATACCATATGCTTTTTACCAACCACGTCAAAATTCCACAGGGTTATTTTTTTTGGAGAATTCCGGAGGGATTTATTATCAAGAATATTGGTTGTCAAACTAGTTAAATAAACTACTTATATATAAACACTGTATTGAATAAATGTACATAAGTTGGAGGTAATTTGTTTATGCATCGATATTCGTTGGCATATCAACCCACGGAATAATAATAATAATCGACATGGACGCAAGTCGTTTATTGCGAACGGTTCCTTTCTTGTTGCATGCCAATAATTATAGAACACATTGATTTAGTGGACATAAAATGTAACATTTCTTGGCAAATTGTTTGTTTTGAAGGATCGTTTTCATTTTAAAAGGTGGATGTGTTATAAATTGGGAACATGTTTAACAGATTAACAAAAAAAATATTCATGTACACCAACCTTCTTTAATGTCAACTGCATAAATTATACCAAGTGTTACAGCAATAATTGAGATAGTGAACACAAAGAATCCGATTATAATCATGTTTCCAGTGTGAGTTTGATAGCGTTGATTTTTCATCTTCTCACTTCCACTGATTGTTAGAAACTGTACACCAGATTGAATGCCTGCAAGTATATGGTACATTACGAACCACGCCCTGTATTCGATTTACTACTAGTATTATATTCATAACTATTCATTTCGGTATGCCATTTACGACGTCACAATCAACGCGAGCACATTACGAGACATTGTTCTCGAGAAAAAATGAACTGACGATGACACTTCGTGCTATTTCCTGTTATTCTGAAATGTCTGAATTCGCCGTAGAACTAACACGTATACCTTCCTAGTTACTGTACTAAGTAATCATAGTTACTGAAGATTTTGTGTACTAGTATTCGTAACAAGATTAAACGTTCTTCAGCCCGTGCTAACTACTGTTTCCTCCCGTGCGTGAACGCAATTGGGATCAGCTTAAATCGTACTTAGCCCGTGTAGCGTGAACACTACACAATAAATTAGATCTTCTAATTCATTCGATTATATTTTTAATTATATTCACCTTTTAAATCAGTTGAAGTCTGTGAATATTTTAACAGCTTACAATCGGAAATCGTATCATAGCACTGCTTGTAATCGCATTTCTTTCAAGAATATACATTATTGTGTTATAGTGACACAGCTGTTTACTTCAAGTTGTCTTCGCACATATAGTCTTATATGTACTCGGTGAACAATAGTAACCTGTCTACATTTCCACAAATCAAATAATCAAAACAAAACGACTCTGTCATCTTTGTTATATCCAACACTGAAAGAAGCAAAATTTGTAATTTTACACGTAACTCTTACAAGAATATTAATACGCCAGGGGGCGCACTCGAATTGGAGCCTGGATACTCATGCTCAAACATGGCTTGTTAAAAAATCTCTAAATTTAATGCGTTTACGTAAAAATAACCCATTCCAAGTAAAAACAATCAAAAGCAAACCTTATTTGCCAGGTTAATCCCTGGAATTTTGAACGTCATGTGGGATACCTGGGGAGATTCACACAAAAAATTAATAGATAAAAAATGAATAAATAACCTTTATTTGCGTTTATCTTGTTTTATTTTGTTTTTTGTTTATCTTATCATTTTGTTTTGTTTTGTGTAGGCGTGACTATCAAAACCACCCATATTATGCGTGTTTTGTGTTACCGAGTACTAGTTCCAATTCAAATACCCCTCCCAGGATCAATGCCAGTTAACACTACGCTGCTTCCATAAATGGGAAACCATCACAAGTAATGTCATATTTGTACCATATTTTGTAATATTTTTAATTTGTCACAAAATGATATAGTAAGTCCTGATAGACAGTTTTGTGCAAAATTTGTTAAACAAGTTTTTAAACAATGAAATTTCTATTAAGTTACTTTACATACATCAATGTAGCCGTAATGTTGATTTTTCAGTCCGACAAATGACATATTTGCGTAAAATGGTACGTGTAAGGCAACTCCACATCCTTTGCATTTGTGTCACTTTAGCTAGGTCTCATACTCGCTAGTGTTGCGAGACAATATATTTGTTTACAATATTCTGTTCAACTTGTGATATCAAAATAACTTTATACATTAAACTCGTGTCGGAAAAAGTGATCATGATCTCTCCGTGTTTAGACAGTCAGATGCCATTCTCTGTTGTCAAAGTATTTTTGAGTATTCAATACGCCCTTTCAAGTGCTTTGCAAATATGGAGATCGCGTCGGACTGGGAATTTTCTTTGCATTTGATGTTTATAATGATCTTTGCAGATTGTTTTGAATCATAACTCAAAACTCACTTATTCTATTCAGTATATACTGTGGACTATATGCTGGGTTAAATTTAGCGGGTTTGATATTGAAGGAATATCACTATAGGTTTTAAATTCACTAGTTTGTGAAAGAAACAAAACAATATGTTTATATGTTTGAATATTCAACAGGTTTTATTTTATTCAAAGCTTATGTGAAGTTGACATGAAGAAATTAAAGGCGCGCCACATTGTAGCAAAGGCAGCCTTTTGTTTACACAAAGTTTATGTGGCCTGAGATGGTATTTGATTGGAACGGCGCTTGCATCAAGTCCATTAACGCTATAGCAATTACAGTCTTTGTGAGAAGTCTTTTAGGGTCAATTGATTGTTGAAATAATCTATTATGTAAAGTATTAACATTTTACCTAATGAATTTAATCCAGCATACCAGTATATTGTATTATAATATGATGATGATGATTCACTGCACTATCAAGGGCATGGAACCGGGAACATCCACTGGTGGCGCTGTATGCAGTCAAAACCTATTTAGGCTTGCCAACGCTCATGCCAGTGATCAGTGTAAAAAGCAGTGACATTTCGTGCCAGTTTAGTATGTATAGTATCACAATAGACAGAGTGGGGGGGGGGGGTAAGACCGAATATACATGATTCCGGCGTTCCATAATAACAATTTAACTTTAAAATAATATTCATGAGATATGTCTACGTCATAACCTCGTTAAAGTTATTAGCATATGGTGTTTGTAGTGTACATGCTTCTGGTCCTTGTTTTAGTATTCCACAATGCATGCGTCATCACAGTGAGGCCAATTGTAATTTATGTTTTATGCAAGTAATATTCCTCACCGTCAATGAGGTTTTTCAATCAAAGAGACTGCTCAAATTTCAAAGGATTTATACAAACGCCCACCATGCCATATGCTGTAATATGCAATTACAATTCTGATTCTGGTTCCTGCATAACTCTGGATCATCTGTGATGGTATCTTTACAACCATTCATATTTTGCAAGCCATTGAAAAATACTTGGATGTGTTGAATTTGAAACAAAGAATTTCAATGACAAAATTATTATTATTATTATTATTACTCAGAAATCTGGTTGAGTCGTGGTAAGTCACTGCTTGGACATGCACCTTCAATATCAGGGAAAAGGTGATTGTTCAAACCTTATGTACTTTACTCCTCGTCTCCAAGTTCAATTCTGAAAAATTTAAATACTGGTTCAATGAAATAAGTTTGTTGCAGTTGCTGCTGTTGGGTCGTTATAAATGTTGTCCATGACACAGGTGATGAATAACCCTCTATGCAGGAGTGGTGGACACACTATGCCATCTTTTCATACTTAGTGGCAATTGTGTCTCCTCCTCTCTCTGTAAAAACTGTGATTGCTCTTATTTCTTGTTCATTAAGCACTTCACTGAAGTCATAGTGCCGGTCTTGCTATGGACAGACAATCCCATGTTCACGTGGAATGGTGCTCCCTCGATTTATTAATTGACAATGAGTAGCTGTTGTTTGTATTTAGCATAGCAATTTTACTGTGTCAGTTAGGCTATTGTGGTACAGTGTGTAGTGTTCTAAAATAATAACAGCTTTGGTAAAGATATTTGCTTCATCATAGTCAGAAGCTGATGACAAGCATACATCTTTGTGAAAAATATGGAAGATATCTCTCTATATATGCCAGTAACGTGAGTGGAAATAACATATCCAACAATAGATTTTTTATCATAGATCTCGTCTGGTCTCTTCTTTTAAGTATAACCCCGTTTGCAGGGAATGTGTTTTCTAAACTATACGTATTGAACGAATTAAGTAAAGTACGACTACACAGTCAAAGTTTCCATTGCTTTATTCAGTATATACAACATCGAATACGAATAATTATTCTACTATGTGGTTGAACCAATTCCTAGAGCATGTGTTTTTGAGATCATAAATTGTTGTTACAAGTAAGAACATTAAAAAGTAAAAACATTAATTTTAGTCTTTTTTAATTATTAAAAACAAACGTGACTAAAATACTTGTCAAAGTACCAGATTTACCAAAAGATATTGCAGTGTTCTCCAGAAACTAAAATGATGTATGGATTAATCATATCACAATATAGTAATAGCACATATAATAATGTTCACTCCTAAAACTACCTCACCTCATGTATTTCAGGTAACTGTGACGAAAATGTGATATAATTTTGTATTGTCGCATTCTTTTTTTTAATAGTCTTGTCAAGTTTTGACAACATACAGTGTTGCCAATGACTGACTGTCAAATGATAACATATACCATCCCAGATCTTGACACATACATTTGTCAAAAAACATCTCCTGTCCAGACGATCCTTTATTCAATATTCAAATATTCAAATTGATCCACACGCAAAACATTCAAACTGACACGGACAAATACCTGTTGGAGAAAAAAATTAAATGTATTGTTAATATGTTTGGAAGTATGATATCCTGCGATTATTTCTGCCTATAGATCATGCTGCTGACTCACTCAAGAGGAAAAATAATCAAGCATAATTGTGGACGAGTAATAACAAAAAAAGAATTCCCCTGTTAGTGTTAATGCAAGTATATGGCTGGTGGATACAGTAGTCAACCATGTAAAAGTACAGAAACAGTTTATCTAGTTAGAAACAACCGTTTTGTGTTTTTCTACATTGAACAAAATAATGTGATGTGATTCTGATTTCAACAAGACAACATCTTCTAATATTTCGTCTCCAGAAATTTCGAACTGCGCAGCAATGACATTCGTGTAACCCTGCTCATCTCCAGAAGACATGTATATTAAAAATATGTGTTACACACCATAGACCTCTCGATAATTGACACAGGTACTGCAGCCACAATGGAGAGAACTTTGATCGCACCAACCATAGTTAGAACAACAGTAATGTCGACTGCATGGGTTACACGGTGTTCTGTGGTCACACGTTAAATCCTTGCTAAATATATCATCTGCCAAATAAAGTGATTAATACAAATATGTTATCTTTACCTGCACATTGGTGACGGGAAATTGATATATGCAATTTATGAATGACACATGACATGACAAGGAAGGTCGAACTATGAAAAAATTACATTTAGGGTAGTACATAGTTCGTAGGGTTCTACAAGTATCGTGTCTAGCGGTTTCGGTACTACTTGAGCTTACAAATGCTACCAATAATTCTCATATAGCCTTGTTTCTGAATCACCTTGTTTCTGGTAAGGTCATGGTAATAAGCTTTATTTTTACATAAAATATCAATATTAACATATAAAAAAACTAGTGCATTATTAACACTGGGTACATGGCATGGTCAAATCCACGAATCCGAAATTATGTTTTTCAAAAATTGTAAGAAACTAGTTTTACTGCTTCTAAATTAAATGACAGTGCGATAATCGCTAGTTTGTAACAGAATATCATCTCGCGATCTCCAAAACCACATAATTGGGTTTTACAAATCCGATGTGCAAGTTATTTTATGGACCTGGCCTATTTTGTTTATAACTCACCTATTCACATTTCTCACCTTCATTAATCATTTGCCCTAAATAAGTGAATAAATTTCACTTGTTCGATTTTGAGCAGTACTAATTATACTGGAAGAAAGGCAACTTGTCTAATAGTAAGATGTTATGAATATAAAACATAGTGTTCAAGTCTACTGCTTACCAATTCCAAAATACAAATGACACGTTTCAGGATTGAATAAACTGATATTGCGCTCAGACCCAGCTTGGATTTCTTGGGTAGTATATTCGTCAGTCTGTTTATCTGTCGTGGTTAACACTTCAGATGTCAATTTCGCAGTCTGCTCGGTGGTGACAGTTGTCTGAAACTCGTCAGTCCATATTTCTGATTCTAAAGTGGTGGGCCCGGTAGTTAATTCTTCGGAAAAAACCTCCTCTGACGTCATACCCGTCACTGAGCTTGAATTTGCGTCTTGCGCATCTATACCTCCATTGTGTAGATTCCAAGGCATTCGTATGATTATCTTATTCTGTGAACAATGCGAAGTATCTCTATATATGCCTGTAGAAATATTAACAATGGGATTTATTTATATTATTTATTTATTAAATGGGTGTAATAATATGGCTGTATACGAAATATAGTTGAATACAAATTGAATTAAAATCAGATCATTTTTGGTGTGTTATGATTTTTTTCAATTCCGAAATTAATTTTTTTAACAGTCCGATCGAGAAAGCCCAGTGTTATGAATACCTCCTTATGAGATCTCGTTAAACTCTCGCAAACTTAGATAGCCGAAGAGAGCAGGCAATGATTGGACTTTGACGCATAACCATGTTATACGGACCTTCTCTGATTGGTTGTCTAATTTTGTTATATTTGAAACCTCCAGAACGAAATCTTTTATAGAGGTTGTTCAGATCTTTGGACTTACGCAGTCAGAAAATTAAAAACTAGAATTCAGAAAATAAATGTAAAAAAATATAACCTAAATAAAACAAAACAAAAAATTAATAGAATAAAAAAGAAAAAAAGATAGCTTAATAAGATTTTAATCGGATTTGAGTTGAAAATCTTAAGTTCAGCACTGTATTATGTGTAACTTTGAATTATTTAAAGTTTGAGAAACAACATCTCGGGTAATTTATTTTCAGCGGAACACTGTTAAGAGTATATGAAATTCAGTTTAAAACACTTTCAACTGCTCAATGTATGACAGACAAATGGTTTGTATACAAACCAATCATTTTGTGACCTAATTCATTGTTCAACTACACTCAATAGTTTAAAGATGGAAGTACCAGGTGGGTATGAATGCATTGTAGGAAAACAAAGATACACCATGCAGAATGTACGGCTTGGTTATACCATATGGTTTATACCAACCACGCCAAAATTCCACAGGGTTATTTTTTTGGAAAATTCCGGGGGGGATTTATTATCAAGAATATTGGTTGTCAAACCAGTTAAAGAAACTACTTATATATAAACACTGTATTGAATAAATGTACATAAGTTCGAGGTATTTTTTTATGCATCGATATTCGTTGGCATATAAACCCACTGAATAATAATAATCGACATGGACGCAAGTCGCTTGGTACGAACGGTTCCTTTCTCGTTGCATATCAACAATCATAGAACACATTGATTTAGTGGACATAAAATGTAACATTTCTTGGCAAATTGTTTATTTTGTAGGATCGTTTCCATTTTTAAAAGGTGGATGTTTTTCAAAATGTGAACAAGTTTAACAGATTAACAAAAAAAATATTCATGTATACCAACCTCCTTTGATGTCAACTGCAAAAATTATACCAATTGTTACAGCAATAATTGAGATAGTGAACACTAAGAATCCGATTATAATCATGTTTCCAGTGTGAGTTTGATCGCGTTGATTTTCCATCTTCTCACTTCCACTCATTGTTAGAAACTGTACACCAGATTGAATGCCTGCAAGTATATGGCAAATTACGAACCACGCCCTGTATCCGATTTACTACTAGCATTAGTCACCGATTAGTATTCATATCTATTCATTTCGGTATGCCATTTACGACGTCACAATCAACGCGAGCACATTAAGAGATAATTGCTACGTTCACACGGCAGCATTTTATCGGAGCCCAAAGGCTCGAGCCGGCTCGAGCCAGCAAAAATGGCCGTGTGAACGCGTTCGGCTTGAGCCGGCTCGAGCCAAGTTCGGCTCCACTAAACCCTCGGGGTTGAACTCCGATAGGGTTGAGTCCCGGCATGGCTCCGAACGTGTAAACGCATCGGGGCCCAACTATCGGAGCCGAAATCACGCCCTCAATCGTCTTCTTCGAGTAACCTCTCATTTCAATTATGGCGGAGACAACATCTTTCATAATTTCACGCAATTTCCCGCTTGAATAAGAGATACGCGTCCTAGTGCATAGTAACGAATCATTGCGATAGATTGATAGCTCAATGGGAAACAAAAAATGGCGTACGAAATTATGCGACAAAAACTTGAAAGAACGACTGAACGGAAACTTTTTAAAGACACTAAAGATAAAAATCGTAGAAGCGATCGCGGTACGGTGACGTGTTCCTGGTAGGTTTAGATTCTTCCATAGTCCGTCTATGATAGATAGAGAGAATCTGTGATTCTTCCTAGGAGTTTTAATAGATACAAAATGGTAATTTTGCATGACAATAACTTGAGCGAATAGGCTGTATTAAACGTATTTTAGCTGCTGTGTTTCCTGTTTATTCGAGATACTAGTACCAAATTTAAAATACCAGTCATTGTCTTTTCTACCTCCATGGTCAGGCTCCTTTTTCTCCTAGCTCAACAGCATCATGCCATGTAAAGAAAAAAACACAAGCACGACACTAAAATCGTTTTCATTCACTAATTATTCAAGGGCACTGTTCCGCTCGGCTCTGATCGAACTGAATCTAACTCTGGCAGATCTCGGCTCTCGTTCGGCTCCCGACCGTATGAACGCATTGTAGATAATCTCCTGTTAATCCGTGGGAGGAGCAGTAGTTCGGCTCCGATAGAATGCTGCCGTGTGAACATAGCAATTGTTCTCGAGAAATACTGAACTGACGATGAGACACTGTGCTACTTCCTGTTATTCTGCAATCTGCACTTTCTGAATTCGCCGTAGAACTAACACGTACACCTTCCTAGTTACTGTACTGAGTAATCAAAATTACTGAAGATTTTTGTGTATTCCTTAGCCCGTGCTAACTACTGTTTCCTCCCTGCGTGAATTTTGGGATCAGCTTAAATCTTAGCCCGTACTTCGTGTAGCGTGACCACTACACAATAAATTAAATTTTCTAATTCATTCGATTATTTTTAAATTATATTCACCTTTTAAATCAGTTGAAGTCTGCGATTATTTTAACAGCTTACAATCGGAAATCGTATCATAACACTGGTTGTAATCTTGTAATCGCATTTCTTTCAAGAATATACATTATTGTGTTATAGTGACACAGTTGTTCACTTAAAGTTGTCTTCGCACATATAGTCTTGTATGTACTCAGTGAGCAATAGCAACCTGTCTACATTTCCACAAATCAAATAATCAAAAGACAACGACTCTCTCATCTTTGTTATATCCAACACCGAAAGCAGCAAAATTCGTAATTTTACACGTAACTCTTACAGGAATATTAATACGCCAGGGGGCGCACTCGAATTGGAGCCTGGGTACTCATGCCAGGGCCGTAGCTAGCTTTTTTTTCACTAGGGGGGCAGCAAATGCATTTTTTTAATTGCGTATAAATGTATAAAGGCGTAGAGGTGTGCAGTTGCGCCATAAGTTAATGGCTATGGGGGGGGGGTATATCTATCTATTTTTAACTATAAAATCATCTTGATATATTTTATGAATATATACAAAACACTTTTGTTCTATCTTCATATAGGAGCAACATTAATGTAATGTACAGGACTGATTAATACAATTGATAGTTGTAAAATACACAGTTTAGCTTTCCTTGAATAAATCACTTTTGGGGAAGGAATGATGTCTGTGCCTCGGTGTACTAGTGACATTGCAAGAGCACTGAGTCTGTTTTGAGCCATGCTACATCGTGTCCATAACTTCACCCGCCGAAGTGCAGAAAAAGAACGTTCACATAACACGCTTCCGACAGTTGTTGTAAAGAATATTGTGAGAATTCTGTGGATGGCTGGGAAATAGTTGACATCACAAACAGCAAGAGATGAAGCAGCATCATTGGGCCTTTGCTCAATTGGTGTATCACTGAACTTTGTTATCCACTTCTCAATTTCAATATTCAAAAATTCATCTCTTTGCAACAATTTCCTATAGTAGTTGTTAATTGAGGTCACATGGGTTGATGTGAGCTGACCAATGTTGCATCATGGTAAAAGTGCTTGTGCAGCTATCAGACCACAGTGTTGATCAGCAAATCGCGTCTCAAGATCTTGGATGACATGATCCGAGAAAAGATAATATACATTCAATATTTTTGAATATATTCCGCATCGTTTACGAAATTCTGTCAATTGCTTCCCGCCGCCGCGAGGCATTCCCGGCCCCCCACTCAGGATCCATAGGGGGCCGCATGCGCGTTCCCATTTTCTCGGGAAAGAGGGTACTTTTTGACGATGTCTCGGGAACATTTTCCCGAGAAAATCGTAGAAAAGGGGGTATTTTTTGCTTGTTTTCCCCGAGATTCTCAAAATAGGGGGTGTATTTCAAAACACTTCCCGAGATATACAAAAAAGGGGGGTTTAAAAGGAGTTCTAGACTGAAAAGTTCCCTAGATAGGGGGTGAAATTCATCGGAAAAGCCCGTGAAAGGGGGGGTTAAATTTTCTTCTTTTCCCTAGATAGGGGGGGTCAAAAAATGAGGGAACAAGCATAGGCCCCCCTAAATATAGGGAGTGGGGGCCGGGGAGGCATTGCAGACCCTGTGGAATCTCGACCAGCAAGAAGATCATAATGAAGTGATCAAACTTGATTAGTGGCTTCATAGCAACCAAACTAAACGGCCCTTTTCAGGGCCACCACATATTCCAAAAAGAGAGAAGCCGTAATTTAAATGATTTATATCATCAGATTGTGGCGAGTGTGATCGATTTTTCGTTCAGTTGAATTTACTGCCATACATACTGTCAGGGCGACGTCATGCATCAATCATACTGGTATTCCTCACATTACTGCTTGTACTATAAAAATTCAACATTGACAGTTGTGTGCAACGTTTCTTCGAAGCTGACATGGCTGACGTGTCAATCTGAAATACTTGAAGGTAACGTTTGACCCACTGTGCGTCAAAGTGTCAACGCGCTCAGTAATAAATATAAACACAGTACACGCAACTGGCTTACCATGTTTTATTTTAAATCGTGTACAAACCAAATACGTGGTCGCTCGAAACTTTTCTATTTTAAGTTGTTGTTTTTTTAAAAAAAACTTTCAAACTCAGGGGGGCAGCTACGGCCTTGCATGCTCAAACATGGCTTTTTAAAAAATTTCTAAATGCGTTTGCGTAAAAATAATTCATTTTAAGTACAAAAAACATCAAAAGCAACCCTTATTTGCAAGGAGATTCCCTGGAATTTTGAACGTTATGTATAATACATCGTACTGCTTCACCCTGGAGATTCGCTAATAGGTTCACCGGGAAGATTCACAAAAGAAATTATTGCATGAAAATGAAAAATAACACCTTTTTGCGTTTGTGTGTATCCTTGTTTTTTAACATCCCTTTAACATCACATTGCTTCCATAGATGTAAAACCATAATGTCATATTTGTGATATTTTTTTTATTTTTCACAAAATGTGATAGTATGTCCTGTACATATTTATTTTAGAAAGTTTTGTACAGAATTTGTCAAATGGCCGAGTTATCGAGCAATGATAGCCGCAACGCTGATTTTTTTTAACTCGCCGTACGCGAGTGACGTACAAATGTGTATGAAAATGTCCTGGGCAAAATATGTTTTACGTACGTTTTACAATGTCGCTAAAAAAAACTAATAAATAAAGGTAAGTACTCTTTGAGTTGTGCAACGGCGACCGGATCTTGCAACTTGAAAGAGGTCCAGTGTTTGATCAGTGCCACTTGAGTGGCTTTATACACCCGTCGTCAATTTCAATGTGCCCTACATTATCATTACTGTCCATATTCTCTTCATTTGAGTCACTTTAGCTAGGTCTCATACTCGCTAGTGTAGCTAGATAATATATGTGTTTACAATATTCTGTTCGACTTGACTTTTTTTACTGAAAATCAATCAATTTATTATGACTTATTACTATGTAAACAATGACACGCTATGTCCATCTGACGCATGCGCAGGTGACAACTCCCCCGCTTTAATTTATTAGCGAAAATAGTGAAATTAAAACCCAGCATTAAAGGGAGGTGGCGTTGTGGCACGCATGCATGAGACAAAGATTGCGACTTTGAATACAAACTGATACGTTGCCAAGTTTTAACTATGTTATTTCTTTGGTGATTGGGTAGGTATCGAAGGAGTCACCAACGGTAATTAGTACATGCCTCACCAATCTGATTAAAATCTGATGTAGTGTACGGGCTTTAATTATTTTGGCTATAAACTTATTTTAATTTTATTTTTTATTATATTTGTTTTTAATGCCTTTTTATTTTATTATTTTACTTTGATTTTGATTTTTTTAAATTCCGCCCTACCTACATCTGATCCGACGCCTATGTAAGTCCCGTTCAAATCTCGCGTAAGTAACAGCCAATCACAGCCCCCCTTTTATACAGGCTGTCGGTTGCTTACTTTTCAGTGTATACGGGCAATCTTTCTGTACATTATATTTTGCCCATTTGAATAAACCATTAATAGAAAATTGCTAGTATATTTTTATTTGCAAAAGAAATTCCACAGCATTTTACAATTTTTGTCATTACATTTAATATTTTTTTCACTTCCAACAAATGTGTACACTTCCAGATACATCTTCGCCAGCCAAGGTTCGTTCATTCAGTCATTGCTTCAATTTTACATCACTGAGCATAATTATCTAGAATGGAAGCAAAAAAATAAGTAAATCGTAATGATTAGAACACTGTAAACAGCTATAGAAAACAATGCAAACTGATTTTAAATTGTATAACGGTCACCGGCCCACGGCATCGATGCAGACAGTTGGAGCAAAAAAATATTTCCTGATCAATTGCGATGTGTTCCAATAAAAAATATTTTATTCCAGTCCAAATCAGCTCAATTACTTTAATAAAGAGTTATTGTATAATGTACAAAATGTTGATACAATTTGATGAATATTTACAGCTACGGTTTCAATACCGTAGACGGTTTTGACCCGATCGTCAACAAAACATCACCCGTCTCCAGGGCAGGCGACTGGAAAAAGACACTGGTGTTCGGTCGAACCGGTGGAAACAAAATCGTCACTCTCAGAATAACTATGCAAAATAACGATCTAAAGTCGAATTATTCGAGCCACAATATTAACATAAAAATGACTTTCGTTGCATTTGACAATGATAAACTTACCGAAAAGCCGTGTTATTCTCGGTCGGTATAATCCACCATTTTATTTGAGTCTGTTTGCTACCTGACTCTGCCCGGTGACGTCATCACGTGCGCTATAGAAGGAGGTCTGTGATTCGTTGACTAAAATCGTCGATAGTGGGTCTCGTTGAAATCTCGTTACATAGGCATCGGATCAGATGTAGGAAGGGCGGAATTAAAAAAAATCACAAAATCAAAATCAAAGTAAAATAATAAAATAAAAGGGCATTAATAACAAATATAATAAAATTAAAATAAGTTTATAGCCAAAATAATTAAAGCCCGTACACTACATCAGATTTTAATCAGATTGATGCCTCACCCACGTCAAAATTCGCACTTGTGATTTACTTTAGAAGAACACATTGGATTTGGGAAAATCAATGAGTTGGTCATCTTAGTGCATTGCAGAGGCTCGCATATACAATCTTTGAAAATGCAATAACAGGTGAAGACAAACTGAAAACTGGAATTGGTATATAATTAACCAATCATGGAGAAACTACAAGGGTAGTACGACATGTAGCCGAGGTCAAATATTGCCATACTGCATAAGGTATACTTCACTGTATTCTTGTTATGTTCTTATTAGTATACATCTTTTCGTTCATGAAATAATATGCACTATCAGTCTAACATACCGATGAAGAATATTTCTTTGCGAATATTTACATTCTGAGGGGATTCTATTTCTGTCTTGCTGTATTACCTTGGATGCAGAATCAATATAAAGAAAAGTACAAATGTGACATCAATAATCTGGCATGTGTTCAATGCTGATGATGTACTTTATCCCGAATGTGAAATTTCAAACTTTTTTATGAAACAGACCTATCTTGGGTTACACCAGTATTCACATAAGTCCAAGTTTTCTACCGAGACACAAAGTTTTGTAACTTCGTCGCCCAGTTGTCCACCTACTTTTTTTGAGCAGTAGATCATAAATGGAACATTCTCATATATTTTAGATAGTTGAAGGGCGGTAGTCGTCGCGCCACACATGCGCGAGATATATGGGTCTCATATAAACAAAGATGGCACTTGACTGTTGCGGAGATCAACGTGTACAAACTGAGACGTTACCAAGCTATAATGGGGTATTTTTAGGTGACTGGAATGTATCGAAGGAGTCACCGGCGGTAATTAGTGCAAGTCGCACCCAGATCAAGCCTCATACTTGTGATTTCATTAGAAGAGCGCACTGGATTGTGGGAAAATTAATGTTTATCAACACAAACGTCGCACATGCGCAGCGCGACGACCACCGCCCTTTAATAAATTTTAAAACAACTTTACATGCTTACCTATCATATATAATTTACTGGGCGTAAAGATTTCAACACCATTAAAAAAACACAACACAACAACACTATTCATCTCTTGATATATACTAGATTTTTACAATGCAAGTTGGTCCACTAACTTTTAAGGATCTTTAACAGTTTGTATCCCTGGTTTCCACCACATTGTTTGTGAGAATTTATAATACTGGGTTACTTACTGAGGAATTTGGTCCCAATTATTTTGCTTCACACACACACCATGAGAAAATGATGATATTCAGCAGTCAGTTGTCTCGTCATTCTGAGAACTGGTGAAGCAAAAGTTTAGCATTGCAATTCACAGCCACTAAAGGGAGAAGTATTGAGTGTTTATTCAAAATATATAATGCAGTTATGTAACTGACATTAGGTGCTACACATCTTCGCCAGCCAAGAAACGTTTGTTTCGCGTCACCCCCCTCAAAATTAACCCTCGGCAGATTGAACCACCCCAGTGTGTATTTAATAGGCGCCCTTAACGACAAGGATGGGGAGATGCGACAAAAGTAAACAGCCAATCAGCTATCTTGTATCAAAATACAGTAGAGCATTTTTTTTAAATGGTGACCAAAGCAAAACAGATTTCCGACATTTTGTTCTTTAGCTTACCGTGCAATGTTACACAGCATCTGATTAGGCGCCTTTCCAACAAGCGCATCCAATCAAGCTTGGCCATTTGTTTAACATAAAATAAGCGTTTACCTAGGCTGATTACGCACGGGTTGATGGAGTCGGCCCCATGCGATTCGGACGATGGGTGCTACATTGTAAATGTAAAAAAATATGCCAATTCTCTTTCTGAGTTAACTTAACTCACTGCCGCAACCCATACACCAGAAAATATGGTACACAACTTACACCACAATTAGTTGCTAGAGCCAATATTTCTTCATGATAAAAACAGTAAATGTCATCTAGGGGAAACAAATGGACATTAATAAACGAGATGCTGAAATCAGCACAGAATATTATAAACCGTTAAACAGAGTAAACTGGCTTGAACTTAAAATGCAAGTGGTAGACAAACTGGCGTATTCCTCTGCATCACAAAACATACTATTGTATAATAGTCCCTGAATCGGTCCTTCAGGCTTAACCCTTATGCTGCCAGGCTCTATGTACTTTATCATAGACTTGACCAGATGAGAGTACAATGTACCAAACAGCTAGACTTCACAGATAAGAAACATTTTGTATACAGCACAGTAAATAATATGTACAAATACACACTCACTAAAGCAGATCAATGCGATTTCATCAGATTCTCTTTCATCATTGCGTCTACTATTTTTAATACCATGGTTACAGAGATCAGGAACATTAGACGCACTGACAAGAAAGAATGTCTCGTGGCTCTCTCTCTCTCTAAATGAGATCTCGGCATTTATTTGCATCTTAGGCCAGACTTTTTTTATTCCTTGTTTCTCGAGTTTTTATAAGGCAATTTTTTTGAGGAGGGTGGAAAAAAAATAAAATTCTTTTTTTCCATTAGATTTGTGAGATTCTCAAAGAATTGTAAGTGAGATCATTGATCGGAGAGAAGAAATGAAATAAAATTTTATTCCATGTATAACCTTGTTTCTCATCTGCGCGAGACTTCGGTACTTTGATCATGATACTCCCACGAAAATGCAACTTGGGTTTGTTATGCGACGGGTGGAAAAAAAATGAATATAAAAATAAGTTTTTTTTAGCAATTTTTTGCACTTACAAGTCGGCAGGCGCGAGAAATTACGCTGAAATAAAATTTTATTTTTATTTCATTTAAGGCTCCTGTTCATTCGGCGGGTTCGCGAAACAAGGGATAATAAAAGTCTGGCCTTAGATCATTTAGATAATGATTTTGTTAACTCTTAAACATATCTGAAACGCAGAGTTTTGCGAGTCAGGAACGTAAGGGAAATAGTGTAGCTGCGAACATTTCCGAGTGAATTTGTCTATGCAAATAATTATGAGGGCAAAAATTTATTGGTTTGCAGTATGCTTCAATGTGCGCACACAGTGGATTTAATAGTTATTGCTATTAACAAGGGAATTCATTTATTTTCATCAAATTTAGTTTTCACTGAAAACCATAATTTCTGGGCAACATTTACCGATGTCGTAA
The DNA here is from genome assembly GCF_978046115.1 of Saccoglossus kowalevskii. Lineage (NCBI taxonomy): Eukaryota > Metazoa > Hemichordata > Enteropneusta > Harrimaniidae > Saccoglossus > Saccoglossus kowalevskii. Next base: position 11,746,237 of record NC_140644.1, on the reverse strand, counting down.
ATTAGGTATATACCGGTACACAAAAAAATATTTCCACCAGATTATTTATTTTTACTGATTTTCATTTATCTGTGAAAATGACACGCCAAAAATATGTGTACAAATTTGCATATAATTAGCATAACATGTTTTATTAATTGTATACCAGATGTAACAAATCAGTGAAAAGGGTGGCACAATATTAATTAAGTGTCGGTGACTTTAATTTTAGTCCATACAAATGCCATAAAACTTCCTAGCAGCAAAAAATTTCACAGTATATGTGCAAGAGCAATAAATCAAAATTATGACATACAATTTCTCCGACTGGGTAAGTACACGACTACGAGATTGACATTCCATGTTGTATTTTTGTTTATACATGTAGTAATATTTCAAAGCATTGTGAGTTCACATGATCCTGAAGACCCGCCAAACTGTGATGGTATATGTACTGCTGAATGTTGGTGCTTTGGAGGAGCTGCATTCGGCCCTTGACCTGGTAAAACGAGCTCATATCGTGATGACGTGCCCCCACTTTGAACTAAATGTTGCATAACATCATCTGCACTTCTCATTTTTTTCACTACTAGATGTCTATTAGTTCCACTTCCATATGACACACTTTTCAGACCAAATTTATTTGCTGCCTGATGAAGCAGCTTTCTCTCTTCATTATTAAGTTCTGGCGAAAAGACGAGATCATCTCTGTCATGTGAAAGGGTATAGTTCTTAATAATTTCCTGTGCAGTTTTCATGTCTATTTCATCCTTGCCAGCTGGTCGTCCAACTCCCAACCCCTCTCTTCCAAATCTTTCATTGATTTCAACCGGTTTTTCTCGTCCGATTTTGCCAATTTTGCCAAGACCTCCACCACTCCATCCCATTTTCTTCATCATTTTACTGCCAATGTTCGAATCTGGTAACTCTTCATTAAGGCTAGTTTTAGTACCAATCAGCGAGTGTTTAGACAGAGCTCCTTCAATTTCCTTGTTCACTTTAATAACCGGACATATTTTTCGGAGTCTGCTCAAAGCTTTCTCTGCTGATAAACTTTTAGCATCTTTTTTGGATTCATGAATAGCTACCCCAACCACTTGATCATTGATCACAGTTTTACAGACATGTTTTGGTTTGATATTGCCCTTTAGGTCAACGTCTGCCGTTAGATCTTTGAAATCAAACGAAACAGCTAGTTTGGAAAACTGACACGAGTTCATTATGGTGCAGATGGGATTGAGTTCTTTGGGATGTTCCATGATGACAAGTTTGGCTAATGGGTGTGTAGGTTTTGCACCTGTGCTTGTACTATCACCTGCCACGGCCACCAACTCCAGTCTCACCGTTTTCTGCTCTTCTATTGTTCTTGGCACTTTTGATACATTGAAATGTCCGTCTTTCAATAACTTAGCTGCTGTATCACAGCACTGTTTCTTGGCTTCATTTTTTGAGCCACACTTTGCTTGAGTAATGTACACATCGCCAATGCAGAGGCTGCATTCCCATTGCGTTATACACTTTTTACCTCCTTTGGGAGTTGGCAAAACTTGACTTCTATCCACAAAACTATAACTGAGTTTGACGGGGAATACCATCAAAATATTATTCAAAAGTCCAATCGAGTTTGCAGTATCTTTATCCCAAAGTGACCTAACTCTTGTTGATATCTCTTGGAACATTTTCCCTAACTTTGTAGCATTATCACCTGGAGGACTCTGTGAAGGAAATGGCTGTTTTTTCTTCTTTTGATGCGTATTTGATTGACTGGATAAGGAAGTATTTACTTCAACAGTCGGTGATTGTGATTCATTTATTGGGTGGCAATCTTCTTCAATTCTTGCTGACTTTGCTGGTGGGTCACTGTCAAATGAACTCTCTGTTCTTTTCCTGCTGCAATGCTTTTCAGATAACTTGCTTGCAATGGGTTGTCCAACTATTATACCAGCAGCCAAAAACTTCACCTTTTCCATCAATACGGAAGAGTATCTTTAAAAACACAGGAAAAAATGAATTATTAAGAACTATACCCGGATGCAGTCAAATCTGTCTGAGTTATTTTTGTGTGTTTTGGCGTTTGATTGTTATACCAGCGGACAGCTCATTGATTTTCTCCATTAATTGCAGGTCATATCTGTAAACAATGAAAATGTTTAAAATAATGAGCAAGGCAAGTCTGTGCAGGCTTTGATTAGTTCATGTACCACCTGCAATCAATTCAGTAGAGTAATAGTCTGTTCACAATGACAGGATCTCCTGGGAGCATCATACATGTACAATAGGATCCCACTATTCTGTAATTTGGATAAACAACAGAACTCAACTATCATAATAATTAACACAAGTGAAGTGATTAGCATATTGCTTTATTATGTTAATTGGTCATGGTGGTAAGCTTTTCTAGAGAGAATTCTGAACAAGAAACAATAATTAATTCAGATCCAAAGTGCTAAATACCATTGCAGTACTGTCCCTAGAACCATGTGTTGTCACAGAGTGGGTGATACCAGGTATTTACAAACACTTGTAAACTTGCAGATCGTACATAATGCACGAAAGATGTGGGTCGAATATCACAAATTGAATAATTTGATTTCGAATTTCTTATTTTAAAGTTTAAAGTAGATATGTTTTTTTTTCAAAGGGGAATATAGCATTCATTGAGATACACTTACTTCATCAAAATTGTATAGCACATTGTTAATCAACTAACCAAAAAATTTGTTTGTTTTTAGTGAATCGCAGCAATGGTTTGACTGTTTTTATGTGCAATTTCATGCAGAACGAAAGGACTCACAGTGAATAGTAAACAGTTGATTGTTGTGCACTATAAATTTAGACCAAACAATGTAAAATTGATCCCATTTGAACAATTTTTGTGTAAGGGGAATTAAAATTAGGTTGTCACTGTTGTATGGGCTTTCTCTTTTATGCCTCCACCTCATTTTGCTATAGCAGGATCGATGGCTATGTTTGAATAGGTGGTTGATGACTGAATGATATCACCCATTCCCACAGAGCCATGGATCCAGGGCTACCGTATATTAGAAGCACTTCTCAATAAGCTCACAAGATAAATAAAAAATTTCATTTATTTAAACAAAGATGTGTAAGATGGGAGTACTGTATACAAGTTCAATACCAATGCACCGTGATATGCAATGTAATCCCATGATCTATAGAGTTGCATATGCGTGTCAATCAAACATACAATATAATAATCAACTGCATCAAAGAACATGATTGGAAAGGTGAGATTGCATAAATGGAGGCTAACAAGATTTAGAATGCTAAACATGTTACACATGTTTTCTGAATAAATAAGAACACTGTCAAATACTGTCAAAGACAAACACTAAAACTAGTTCTTGCACAGTATCACTTGTGGTACTAGAAATTTTAGAAATGTATGTCCAGTGTTCTCCCCAGGAATTTAAACCACTGTGGCGGCCTAATTTTCATATCATTTACATAATAATAGAAATTGACCAAAGTACATTTACACCCACACAATAAACAACATATATTTTCAAAAACAAAGTGGCAGATATTTATTTGCTTTACACAGTGTTATAAACACTTTTATTTTGGGCATTTTTGTAATATTAATGAGCTCCGTCACAGTGCAAATATTTTTTTTTTTTTGAGTCAAAAAATTACGTTTCACAACTTAGAAGAGTTTGAATTTAAAAATGAAACATTCTTGATATGCAAATGCTGCAGACAAATAAATTGTAAAAGGTTAAATGAAACTCAACTGAAACGTTCCAGCCAGGATTATGTTCAAGACTTTCATGACCACGTAATTATTTGGCAGATTGCTGGTTATTATTCCGACCATCAGCTTCTACAACGTTTACATTTACAGTAAATGAACAAAGAAATAACACTTCCGACGTTACGACGTGACATACCGCACTCGACCGCGTTAGCGCCCAGGGGCCTCAACTCAGAAAATCACGATTTTTTAGGGGTGGGCGCTTACCCGAGCACCCCCCTCGAAAAAGAGTGCAAATGAAAAATTTTATTCATCAAGTGACAGATTACGTCTTTGAGGGAAATCAAATTACGAAATTAGTTGAGTCGTCATTGATTTTCACAATGAAGGAACAGAAAATTCAAATGATCACAAAAAATATGCACATTTTATTACAATATTAATTACGTACCACCAGAATTCATGAAATTAAAAACATTTGAGTCTGTTGGAACACAGTCGAAGTCAAAATTGTCATATTATCTCCACTGACGAAGGTGTTGGATCGTATGCAAACTCTCGATGAAAATCACTTTCCGCCATGATGCATTTGCATTTGACCTGCAGCAGCATCCTTTGACCTAATGGGTCAAGTTGGTTATTTACCAATCAGAATGCTGTGTTGTACTGACGCAATTCTTCGGAAATTACCGAAGACTTTCCGGTAACGTAATGCGGAAGTGATGTCGAAGTACGATCTGTTGGAATTGATTTCAGCGAATAAACGACATGATTTTTCCAAAAAACTAGTAACTAGCCATTTTTGAGAGGTAAACTGAATATGGCATGAAATATTTACCGCATTTTACTTGTATTAACAGGTCATTGTCGAAGCGTAGTTTACGCACGGTTACCATGTTCTATGCATTCACAACATGTTCACAGCGGTCGATATCCACGCTGTATCATATAAAAACAATTACCAAGATTCGTTACACAAGACCAAGTTTTAAATTAGTTGCATTTTGAAGGGGTGGGCGCTTTGCCGAATGTGACCCCAAATATAAAAATTGCGCAAAAGTGGGGGGTGAGCGCTTGCCCGGGCATGGACGCTAACGCGGTCGAGTACGACAAGTTAACAAGGGCAACACTATCAAAGTTGAACTAGATAGAGGTTCGCATTGCCACTTTGTGATAGGGTCGGGTCGTTGCAGTGGGTCAAGATGTCCAAGGTATCTGGGTCGAGATGTCCAATTTGGGTCAAAAAGTCTTGGGTTGAAAACATTTTGGGTCAAGATGTCCTGAAATTCTCAACTTTTAAATTTGGGATAAACAATAGAACCAATTTAGCATAACAATGGATACGATACAGTATGCAATTTTTTGGGGGAAAACACTGGACATGCACTACTAAAAAATAATTCAAAATAAAACTGTTTTGATAAACATTGTTGAAGCTGTATTGCATCTATAACGGGTCCACCCGACAAGCAGCAACCACGAATGTTTTAAGGGTTCCCCAGACGCGGTGTTGGATTGGATTTTCAACTAGACACACAAATAATGTGCATCTATTTTCATTGTTTCAATGACAATGTTTGTCCATAGATCACCAGCGTGGCCAACGAAAAAAGGGGAACCACACGATCTAAATAAACGTGGATATTATTATTGTCTAATGCTGAAAATACAAATGCGTGGTTGATTGCTGCGACGTACTGGACTTAGTAATAGCACAGATGTGCTAACAGTTAGTACGTCCATGGTAATACTAGTAGTTTTTTTCGCTGACACTGGCGCCTGAATATTAAAAGTTGGAAAATGTAATCGAACACTTACTTGCATCCATCGAACTCCATATTGGCCCACACCATAGACATCGAAATTAAACGATTCTCTGGATAATCATTCCAATTACGCAATATGAACTCTTTTCGCGCATTCCAGTGATGCGTGGGTTCATAAATATGCCGATATTTCTCGACATACTCGCTTCGACTGCTTTCTTGGTCAGCCATTTTGAATACATGTGTTGTTGGAACTGACAGTGTTTGGTTATTTTCAGTACATAAGTACGTTACTAATGTTTAAAACACTTTAATGAAAATATGAAAGTAAATCAAAATTCTTGAAATATAAAATAAATATGTCATGATTTTCTTTGTAAGATTAAATTAACTAAGTTATTTTTAGTCTTTCTCTGTCGTTGAAAACCAAAACAGTACTGTCGCAGCATGGTAATATGGTCGCAGTCAGGCAATGCGCACCACAACGAGGCTTAGACTTGTCAGCAGGTCGTTTGATGTGAAGGTCTTAAACACAATGTTTATTTTCACGAAGTCTGTGTGTACATGCTTAATTATCCATCATGTAGAAACGCAATGGCCATAGATGGATCGTCGAATGTAACAGTTGCAATTGACTTGTCTTGAATGAAGGTTAGTAGACATGTATATTGTTTAAGGGGACAATCATTTGAAATTATGAGGGGGGTACGCTGAACGCATTTTTTTTTTTGCGATATCTTATCTGTACATTTTTATTTTTCGTGAATGTGTTATCATGTTCTACCTGCAACACCTTGCATGCAATTTATTTGTCTAGCTTGCAAATGTTTTTTTTTTTAAATCTCCAACTTCCCCCCATGATATTAAACGGTCACTCCCTTAATGGCCATTTAACTAAACAGTTTCATGGGTATGGCACACTTGGACAATTCATTAAAACTGCCCTTAGCAGGACTCCAGAAGGAGTACCTTCACTTTATGCAAACTTATTCATGATGTAGCAGTTTCTGTGCTCATGAATATTCATTAATTTGTGGATCAATACATTCTGAAAGGGGCGATGTATTATTTTTGGGGGAAGAGTTAGAAAGGGGGATTAGCAATCCTTAGGGGGTCAATAAAAAAGAAGGGACCCATTTGGAGAGCAGCATTGATCCTCGTGTCTGTTGTTGCATGTGACCTGCAGCTGTCAACTGTGTTCGTACTTCGACAACTTCGATTATTACCGTTATTATCATTATATTGTCACGTGATTTGTTTTACCTTATGTGTAATGTCTTAAGTATCTTTATTGTAATTTGTATATACTAATTCGTATATACCGAGGAAACGCCGCCGATTGAAGGTCATGTATTTTGTGACGTCACCAATTCGTTTGTAGGTACGGCTTCTAGATCCGTGCCCTGCCCTTGACTTAAGACAGCAACAGCTCCAAGATTTGTAACCCTTAATGCATTAACGCATTATTATTGTTATTACTTTTTAACAATGGTTTCTTCTACCTTTATTATTGCTGTTAGTGGGATATATTACTATTCATGTTTTTTATTTCTTTTTATTTTGATTATTATTATTTTTTTTTTTTATCATTACTTTGGTCTTAATGTTTTGTATTATTAGTCTAGTTTTGTTTAGTGTAAATGTAACCATTTTAATTCTTCCTGTGGAATTTTATGTGTTTAATAAAGTATAAGGTATGGCTATGACGTGATATATGAAAAGACGAAAATTCAGACGACTAACTTCCATATCAAATTCGCTATTTTCTAAATATCAAAATGAAGTACATGTGAAATGAAATTTATAGTAAACTGGGTAGATCGCCTTTGCTTAATTCATTCATGATTCATTCAAGTTATTTCTAGCTTTGTTCACAGTATGGGAACATGTTAGCTGTCCAAAACATACACATATGATGGCAATAATAATTACTTTATTGAAATCATATCCATTTGGTGCTACAGTATTTATTATTAAAGATATTCAAAAAAATATTCAAAGAACTGTTTCTTATGATTTTAGTTTGTGCCAAGGGCTGAGATTGAGTTTTTGACATGTGTCAACTCAGTCACGATTGTTTATACACATGTTTCGGCACATGTCGACTCGGTCCTGACTCTTAATTGCCACATGCCGCTATTTAGAATTCACCAAACAATACACTATGTTTTAACAAAAGATTTCGGACTAAGTGTTTGTAATGATTTTCCTCCCCGTATTTGTTGTGAAGATTTAAACTCTGTTCCCGATTAATTCACAAGAAGAAAGGAAAAAGTCTGACATCTCAAATGCTAAATGAATAATAGATGGTGGGAAATACAAATGACAATACTAGAACAATTGACTGAATTTAGAGGTGTGGCAAAACCTATCAGTATAATATTTATGCAGGTGACAATAATATAAATACCTCATCTAATTCCATAAGTTATCAATTATTAATTTGAAGAAAGAATTTGTATGAAGACAAGGCTATTGATGATGAAATACATGCATTATTGGTTTGTAAGAACCAAAGGTTAATATCTAGTCGTACACAATTTATTAATACTTTGTCGTTGTATAATGATAGTCTACTAACATTATCAGAACAAAACATGTTCAAACAAATCTAAAGTTCAAATGATGTTTTCATTACCAACAGCCTGGGAAAGTTCATAAAATGATATTTTAACAAAAAACAAAAAATAAACTACTAGTATTAATATTTAACATTTGTCTACCATTTATTTATTTTATATTTTTAGAGTGTTTGTTTATTTGTTTGTCTGTTTGTTTATAAAGTAATGTATATTGGCCATAGAACATACTATACTATACTACTGCATCCGGTTGTGGAGTTTTTTGTACTTGGGAGAATGAGGTTACCCTTTGCTACAACTACCTCCAGGTCACCCTTGGGCAAGGTGTAGTACCTGTCAGCCTTGGGTGCCAACTTCCCACATAATAAGTTTGGTTGACGTCAGTAAGGGCATACGATCATAAAAACCTTGCACCAACTCAACCTCAAATGTGAGGTATCACCTGATAAAGGCAACGTGTATGGTCATTTAATTATGTATATATTTATCCTGGGCAAGATTTTAAACTACATCCGGTTGTGGAATCTATGGACGTGGGAGAATGAGGTTACCCTTTACCACAACTACCTCCAGGTCACCCTTGGGCAAAGTGTAGCACCTGTCACCAACAGATTCGCATAGGTGGACAATATTTTATGTAAATATGCATATATACATTTCAGTTTTCCTTAGCATTTGGCAGGGGGGATCGTAACCTCTTGTAGTGAGAACTAGTGTGACTGGCCTGCCAACGAGATGCAAAGGTATTTATAGTAAAATTTATCAGTCACGTTCGTTAATGTAATTTTGTTTTATTTATCCGTAAAATGAAAAATCACTATACTACTATTAAATATTATTATTAATATTATTGAGGTATAGGGCCGTCAGTCGGTTTCGGTGCGAGAATGGAGATGGGGTGATTTCTACCTCGCATTATTTGCTGGTGTCCATGCTTTCCAGCATTCTGATGAACTATTGAGTGTTTATGCAGAAAAATTCAAAATTGCAATTTTTAAGGTAGCGAGAGGGGAAAAACAAGTAATAGTTTAATTATGATTAGAACTTTCCCCACAGTTATTAAGCATGCAGCTAAAGGCAATATATGTTTTTAGAAAGCTGAGATATAAAAGAATCGGATCATTTATTTTTCATGTTATTATTTGTTTAGGGGATTATATTATAGACATTCACATGTACCTGCTAAAAATATTTTTTTTTCACACAGGATTGGCCATTTCACATTGTTCGTTTCTTCTTTGAGTTCTATTTTTTCACTGTTGCTATATAAGATAATGATCTTTGAAACTAGGTCTTCGAATATTCATGTGCTTCATAGTTCTGGAGATATTTTTTTTGGAGTTATGTAATGTAGATGGGGGAGTGAGTCTGCTAGCGTATGCTACACTGTATATCACAGACCCTCAATACTGGAGGGGGTGTCATTATACAAATTATGTTTTTGCATATTTGTATACTATTCCACTGTCACGATTTCTTTCTTGAAATTATTTTCATTGGTGTCTTGTCTTAATACAGAATAATACAAGTGTCAACCGCAATACAACATACTCAGTATTACGTCAATGTTCGAATTGTGCGGACAAGTACTTTTTTTTTGCAAATACTGCTATTGGGTCCGTTGCCTAATATTGTCTGTGGGTAATAAACAAAGACTGACATCATTTAAATTTCTGCAGATTTTTAATGGGTGTCAGTTCTAGTGTAAATGTGTAGTTTCTTTTAGGTGAAAGTGGTTGATTATGTTAGTTGGATCAACAAGTGGGAGATACATGGCAATCAGTTTTTTTAGATTATTGATTAAAGCCATTAATCCAGCATATTGTGTGTGATTATGTTCATTTCAAATCCATATTACAATCAGAATTGTACAAATTTCTGTTAAACTAAATCCTAATTGCTATAATGTGACAAATTTTAACAGCAATGCATTTTTGAAAATTAGCACACATGATAAGATTACGTATCATATTTTAGCATCAGATTTGGTCTTTGATTGAGGCTTGTATTTTTTCTCATTTAACCATAGGACGCCATGTTAACTTGCATTGCATTATACTGTCAAATACTTTATTTTAGCTAGAATTAATTTTTGTTGAAAAAACTTTTTGTGAAAACAGCGAAAATAAATTCCAGTATTTGACAGTAGTGCATTTTAAAAAATCTGTCGCATTTAACCCTACAAATGCTATAATGCGCACATTACAATTTACATGTCACATTTTCGCATCTGACATCTATAGGGTATTTGACTTGTGAATGGGTAATTAATTTAATATTTAATACTTTGTTTAGTGGATGGTGGAGGCATGTGAACATAAAGCTCTACAAATCAACCACTGGCATGTTTAGGATCATAGTTCAAAGTTCATCATTGGTAGTTGATACAATTGTATTGCCTTGATGTGATAAACAGTCCTTGACATGCTGAGGTGATTGGACTGTATTCTCAGCGACTCATTGTTCGGTTAATGTTTAATTAAGCAGTGCTGTACCTTCGTGGCACATCATTGGAACATCCCTTCAGTACGTAGTATACATTGCTCTTTCTAATTATATTTGGACTGAGCAAATTTCTGCAATCATTAGGCAAGGAAAAAGTAAGTGCAAGTATTTTAAAGATTTGTTATCGACATTCAAAAAATGTTTTTGTCTTTGTATTAGTGCTGTACAATCTGTGTTAGATCAATGCATGCATCTCTCCCAAACTAGGTCATTTTCATTGAGATTATTAAAAGTTATATTTAGAACATTTTCGGAACTAGTTTATTCATCTAAACATAATTACCTGTAATTACCGATAGATATCATGAATGTTAAAGTTAGCAAGGACATTTTGGAATACTTTCATGAATTTTGTTTTCTACATATACCAGTTTATTGCATCGTTCGCTTGCATGGTACTAGTATAGTATCAAATAATTAATCTTCTGAATTTTTTGGGGGACAAATCTTTTGTGTATTTCCCAAGTCTGTATATATATATTTTGCTTCTTAGGATGGAGTATGAACAGTTGGGTCTTCTCCATGATATGTTCATACGGCAAGCCAGATTGACTCCTGATGCAGTTGCAGTCGTATCCGATGATGGCAGTCAACTGACGTTTGCTGAACTTGATTCTTTGACTGATTGCCTGGCAACCAATCTGCGTATTTGTGGTGTTGTAGCAGATTCTATTGTTGGCATTTATATGGAAAAGGGTATTGACTATACAGTGTCATACATTGCTATATTGAAAGCTGGTAGGTATTATGTTTTGTTGTGTAAGTACATTCTGACCAATAATGTTAATCTACTTACTTGTATATCAATCCATAAGATTTGTTGAACGCCATAATTAATTTTTTTATTTTTATATTATTTCGTCGCTAATATTGAACAAAATAAACATAATTATTTTCCAGGATCATGATCATTATTTTTCAACTTAAAAAAAACAAAAAAAACAAATTCGTTTTCTAAAAGGTGTCTAAAGTTGATTTGTGTCCTTAAAATATTGACTGTCTTGTCATTGGCTTTGGTATTGTAGATTCCTGTTGAGCTAAAGTAAACTACAGTTACAGTCACTGCCAAGACATAACATGTGAGCAAACTGTATTTATAGATCATCTGAGTTTATGTGACCACATATTTTAGTTTTCATCTATTTATTAGATTAACCAAATTGTTTTACTCTAAGTAATTCGTTTATTTGAATGATTTATTTCAGGTGGAGCATATCTACCAATAGATGTATCTTATCCACCACCATTACTGGAATCTGTCTTAGAAGACTCCCAGCCTGCTGCTATCATAATAAATCATACAGCACCCACTCAACTCAAAGGTAAAATTATATCGTAATCTGAGAATTACCTTTACTGACTAATTTTTTAAACACATGTACTACAAAAATCAGGTCTAAGTTAAATGCAGTGAAAGTAAAATTAATTTAAAAACAATTTAATTACCCGGTACATGATTTGCCATGAAAATACCAAAATGCAAATTTGGCAGGAAAAAAAATACATTATTAAAATAAACAAAAGTTAAATGCAATGCGAATTGGTTAGGGGCCTTCCTTCTACCCTCAAACCTCAAGTGAGCAGAATTCTACCTGGAGGAAGACTGAGAAGGCCATCAAGAATACCCCAGGGTCAGAGTCAAGACGTCAGAATGTAGCTGTCTTACCCTGAAATGGGAGGTTGGTGAAATCTTTGCCCAACCATGGAAATGGGATACGCGAGTGGGACCAAGGTGACCCCCCAATGAATTAAGTTTAAGGTATGAGTAGAAATAAAAAAAATTCAGAGCTGTGTACCTAATACTTTCTTATACTAGTAGTACTTGTATGCCACATTCAGATTCTATAAACCAATTTTTCTTCATATTGATGAAACGTTATTGACACCTATGATTCTATCTGTGTTCTGTTTCGATCTTTCCTCTACTTTTGATATGTGAAATTGTGTTATCGCTGACTTAAAACACCACATGATTCAACTACTCAAAATATAAAATTTTAATTTTTACTCCAAAAATAATTATTTAAAAAAAAGACAGAAAATGTATAGACATGTTATATCTGATTCGCAATCATAGTATTGTTATCATATATTTGTTTATCTATATTTTTTTGTTGTTGAATAAATTAATTTTAATTTACATTTGTCAGATGCAAAGAAAATAATTACCCTAGATGATGATTGGTCGACTCGCCTCAAAGCTGAAAATGACACGCATGGTGGATTCGATTCTCCACCCACAGTGCATCTGGATAATCTGGCATATGTCGTGTATTCATCGGGAACAACAGGCAAACCAAAAGGTAAAATATAAATGTATTTCTCAGTCAGCTAGTAACTCGGTAACTGCTACAGCTTCCTTTGATTATAATAACTATTTTTCACTCACTGCAAGATCCTGCGTCAAATCGAACGTGAAAACTGAACAAACAAAGGTTGTTTTCTTATCTAAGCATTGCTGAGGATTCAACAAATATGAAACTATTTTTGAGGTAATTCCATGCTTAAATAATGTGCTATACACACAAGATGATGCTTAATTTTAATAAGGTAAGAATATACAACACAATGCCATATTCCTTTCTGAAAGATAGGTGTTTTGACATTGAGCTATTAAAAAAGAAATTCAAAATCAAGTCGTTTGATTTTTACGAAAGACATTCGATCCATGTTTTTCACGCATTATGCAGAATCAAGTCATTAAATTTTTATGGCAAAAGTTTGATCCACGTCTTTCCCACATTATGTGAGACCTCGCGGTAAACAAATAATCACCTATTTGTTGTAGTTTGTTACTTTTTACAGACAAATAAACCTGGTTAATAAAATTTTGAAACCGTCTCGGAGAAGTGTGATTAAGATTGTACAGTTCAAGATATTATAAAGGATGATCAGCACAGTTTCACAAACATTTTGAGAATTTTTTTCATTTTGGTTTTACTGGAAGATTAATCTATTATGTTTGCAATAATAAAAAAACAAGAGTCACTGACCTTTTGAAAGAAATTGTATTTTAATTTAATTTATATTAAAGAGTTAACTTGTGAAGAAAAAGTAAAATATGACTTTCAAATTAAAAAAACATTGTAATTTTTTGAAACTCTGGTACCGATGGGGTTTGTTGAGAACAACATTTTAGACAATTAAAAATAATGTGTCATGTCAATTTTTTAAATGGTATTCAGGTTTTAATAATTTTTATTAATAACTTCCATTTTGAAGTGCTTGTGATGTAGCAACTGTAGATCATAATAAAGTATACACTTTCTAAAAACATTGAGAATTTCTTTTGTTTTTCAAAAATATAAATACTGAATACATAAGATGAGAAAATAAAAATGTGTTTGAGATAGAAAATTCAGTTTCACCAAATTGGCATTATGTCCATCCTTGTATAAGCCTATCATGTACATATCACAAAAATCAAACTGTATCGAACATCCTTAAATCAGAATACAAATTTGTATTGTTAATTAATTAATTAATTAATTAGTATTATGTGCATCATTACAGGTATAATGTGTCCCCATCGAGGCGCTGTGTACTCTTACCACTGGAGGCATACCAACTATCCATTTCAATCTGATGAAAGAGTTGCATGTAATGTTTTCTTTGTATGGGAAATGTTAAGATCCATATTGAAAGGTAAATGCAGAATGGTTACTTGTATTTTTTCAGTATGTACAAGCAATGGGACTTTTAACTTCTTCAAGTATTAGTCTCCATCACAGTACATATGTATAAACACTTTCCCCATTCACTGTCTGTTTAATAATCATCCGAGATGTTATGCTCTCTTGTATTAGTCCAGTCTGTGTACCGGTATCATTAAATGATATCCCATAATTGTATGCAGACATGTTCAAATTCTGAACATATAAAGTATGCATATATATGAAAAAATAATCACTAAATGTACCTGATTGTACATGTAACTACAGACTAAACTTACTTGAGTGTTTTACCTTCTGGCTTCATCTTAGTACCAAAGGTTGCAGGGTCCATAGCATTGGGAAAATCTTTGAAAAGTCTTTAAATTCCTTCATAGTTATTAATTCATTTTAGAAAGGCCTGTTTTCTCCAGGGAACTACCATATCCTCAGAACTTTGATAAGATTTAGTGATGGTGTTGGCCTGAATTAAGGGTCAAAATGTCTTGGGGGAAAAATGATAGAAAGTTTGGGAAAAGGTCTGGAAAAGTCTTGGAAATCATTTGGCCCTTGGTGCTATAGACCCTAGGATGGTACTGGTTGTTTATATATACCTGTAATAAAATAAAGTCTCATGAATAAATGTTGTTATTATATATTTGTTAACATTAGATTTGTTTCACCAAATGGAATTCAGGTTTATTAAATTTTATTTTCATATCAGGTATTCCGATGTATATCATACCAGATAATGTAATCTATGATCCGGCGTTGTTAGTGAGTTATTTAAAGCGACATCGTATCACCAGAATACTGTTTACACCATCTTTATTAGAAACTGTTATTAATACTGAGAATTTGGATGTAGCTGATGGTCTTAGCTACCTCAGGTATGTGCACAGTTACCCGACAAATAACTGCAATTGCTTTCACTAGTATTAGTTGTGTATATGCTTGGAATATGAATGGTATATGATTAAAATAAGTCAGATTTACAACAAATGCTATTTGGGTTTACGTGTGTTTCTATTTGAGATTAAGTTCCTTGTTTTTCTTCACAGTAAACCGATTTTCACAGTAACTCGGCTTTTGTCTTTTATACTCTCCCGTATCATTTTATTTTATGGAAAAAACAACAAAAATAAACAAGGGACTGTATTTAATGCATTTAATTAATTTCTCAAGAATGACCACTAAGTTGGTTGTGATATAGTTAGTATAAAGGTATAATATTAGTATGTATTTGACAACTATAATAAATTAAATAATTTTTAGAGAATCTTGATGAAACGAACAATTCTATTTTGTTTTGATTCACAGGGTGATTTGGTTCTGTGGTGAGGTAGTAACCACCGCGTTAAGAGACAGAGTTGGAAAGATATTACCCAAGGTAAAGTTGCTGAATCTGTATAGTATTTCTGAATGCCATGATGTTGCTGTTGCCAATCTCTCTAAGGAAGCCGCAGAAAATAAGGTAACTTAAAAACACATTTCAACTACTGTTATCTACGAACAAAACGCATTGTTGTGTTAAAGTACCATTATAGTTTCTATCACATAGCAGACATTCAAATGTCATAACAGTGTATTTAAGTGCCCTAAGAGGACCTGTAAGTGTATTTTGAACCATAAAAACGAACAAAATTATACAAATTATATAGTTGTTAACTTGTGATTGAAATGCTGTTTAAATGATTTATCCATCCACCTGTTTGTTCACACATTTTGTCTGGCCATTTTTCTGAGATTGAAAATATTAATCATTTGTATCAATATAATTCAGCATTTTGATAACAATGTTGTGGTAACAGTACTTGTCCAAACAGTTAAATGTCCAAACATGGTGACTAATTTGCGTATTAATGCCATCTAATGTGCACATATCTTGTTACAAAAGAAAGAACACTGTATGTCAGTGATTAGTTGTGGTAAAACAGCTATGCTTAATACAGCCTGTGGAAAACTGCATTTCAGTGTCTGCACTCATGTAAAACCACCATGCTAAAATGACCCAGGTAGAACACTGTATGTCAGTGGCCAAACTTAGTAAAACAGCCATGCTTAAAACAGCCCAGGTAGAACACTGCATGTAAGTGGCCAATCTTAGTAAAACAGCCATGCTTAAAATGGCCCAGGTAGAACACTGCATGTAAGTGGCCAATCTTAGTAAAACAGCCATGCTTAAAACAGCCCAGGTAGAACACTGCATGTAAGTGGCCAATCTTAGTAAAACAGCCATGCTTAAAATGGCCCAGGTAGAACACTGCATGTAAGTGGCCAATCTTAGTAAAACAGCCATGCTTAAAACAGCCCAGGTAGAACACTGCATGTAAGTGGCCAATCTTAGTAAAACAGCCATGCTTAAAACAGCCCAGGTAGAACACTGCATGTAAGTGGCCAATCTTAGTAAAACAGCCATGCTTAAAATGGCCCAGGTAGAACACTGCATGTAAGTGGCCAATCTTAGTAAAACAGCCATGCTTAAAACAGCCCAGGTAGAACACTGCATGTAAGTGGCCAATCTTAGTAAAACAGCCATGCTTAAAACGACCCGGGTAGAACACTGATGTAAGTGGCCAATCTTAGTAAAACAGCCATGCTTAAAACGGCCCAGGTAGAACACTGATGTAAGTGGCCAATCTTAGTAAAACAGCCATGCTTAAAACGACCCAGGTAGAACACTGCATGTAAGTGGCCAATCTTAGTAAAACAGCCATGCTTAAAACGGCCCAGGTAGAACACTGCATGTAAGTGGCCAATCTTAGTAAAACAACCATGCTTAAAACGACCCAGGTAGAACACTGCATGTAAGTGGCCAATCTTAGTAAAACAGCCATGCTTAAAACGGCCCAGGTAGAACACTGATGTAAGTGGCCAATCTTAGTAAAACAGCCATGCTTAAAACAGCCCTTGTAGAACACTGCATGTAAGTGGCCAATCTTAGTAAAACAGCCATGCTTAAAACGACCCAGGTAGAACACTGCATGTAAGTGGCCAATCTTAGTAAAACAGCCATGCTTAAAACGGCCCAGGTAGAACACTGCATGTAAGTGGCCAATCTTAGTAAAACAACCATGCTTAAAACGGCCCCGGTAGAACACTGCATGTAAATGGCCAATCTTAGTAAAACAGCCATGCTTAAAACGGCCCAGGTAGAACACTGCATGTAAGTGGCCAATCTTAGTAAAACAACCATGCTTAAAACGGCCCAGGTAGAACACTGTTACACTGCTTGTATGTGGCCAATCTTAGTAAAACAGCCATGCTTAAAACGGCCCAGGTAGAACACTGCATGTAAGTGGCCAATCTTAGTAAAACAGCCATGCTTAAAATGGCCCAGGTAGAACACTGCATGTAAGTGGCCAATCTTAGTAAAACAGCCATGCTTAAAACGGCCCGGGTAGAATAATTTTGCCCAATAACTGCAATAATTTCCAATACCGGTATTATACATTTTTTGTGTCGTGTTTAACTGCTTTTGAAATTTAATGACAGATGTATTTAAAAATTTTCATATATTGTGCTTTTAATTGTTACTCCCAGAAATACCAGGATGGATGACCTTTAGGGGTAATGCATAAGTAATGTTTAAGTACATTGGTGGGATTAATTGTAATGTAATTGTCAGAATTTGAGATTCTTTCTTTTATTTTTCAGAACAACTCTAATGGACAATCAAATAAGTTTTGTTCAGTAGGTACTCGACTACCCGATGTACATGTTATTATCATGGATGACAACTTACATCCATTACCAGTGGGAGCACCAGGAGAGGTAAGTTACAACCAGGTTGTTGTTATCGTGAATGTAGAAAATTGAAGAGGTAAATTTCTTAGACTAGTACCTTATTACCAAATCTGTCTGATTGTATAGTTTTTTTGATATGTCAGCCCACATAATCTTGTAAACTGAGTGAAATATGTTTTGATCATTACTTAATAAGATAATTGTTATTGAAAGTCAACTACATCCTTAATTTTCAGATTTATGTTGGTGGTCCTACATTAGCTAGAGGTTACCTGAATCGACCTCAGTTGAATGCAGAGAGATTTATTGATCGCCCGCCTGCTGTACCTGAATATATTGGTAAAAAACTGTACAAAACTGGTGATTGGGGTTATGTGCTGTCAGATGGAGGGCTGGAGATATGTGGTAGATGTGACTCTATGGTGAAAATAAGAGGATACAGTATTGAAACTCAGGTGAGTTAAAAAAAGCAATATGTCTATAATTATAAACATACCAGTACATAATTCTATCGATATGTATTTCACCTCAGTAAAGTTCTAACGTAACTGGAACTTCCTATGGTGAATACTAATGTGGTACTGGTACTAATTTTATTTGGAATATGTAAATGTCAAATAGAGTTGCCATAATTAAATTCAGAATTTCTGCAAATAAACTACCAATAGAGAAATTAAGAGCAACAGAGGACAGGTTATGCATGCTATGTGATGATCTAGCTGTTGGCAATGAGATGCATGCTCTCAGAATGCAAGAATCCAGAGATGCTTATTTTTGGGAATAATGAAGAATTTGAGAGTTTGTCAAAACAGATCATGTTTTAGAAACTATTCTATCACCACTTTTAGGCAGTAGAAGCAGCATTACTAGAACTTCCAATGGTGAATGCTAATGTGGTACTGGCACTAGGTGATGAGGGAACTGATAAATATCTTGTTGCTTATATCGTACCAGAAGGTGATGCTACTAGGAGAGAAATTCGAGCTGAATTAAAGAAACGATTGCCTCCCCATATGATTCCAGCATACTTAGTATTCTTGTCAAGGTATTACTAGCTATATGTAAAGCACCTGCAGTTGTCAGCCATGCTCTCTGTATTTTAACTTTTTTATCACCAGTTTTCATCATAAATTCTTCACAAATTCACAAAATAGTCTTGTTAATAGTCTGTTTTTTTCTTCAAAATATTGGGACAAAAACATCAAATTTTGTTGAGTAAAAACTGAAAATGGACTCAAATTTTGTCTGTTGCCTCCAAAATTGGGGTTCATTTCCAGAAATATTGAAGAATTTAAAAAAAAGTGCACTAAAAAAAATTTGGGCGAGAAAGCAGTGAAAAGGTTAAACATGTATTTTAAACACAGCTGATGCTTGTTGTGCTTTAAAGCTGTATTATATTCTAGACATATTTGAAAGTTTTATATTAGATCTCAATTAAGCCTTGTCCTTCATATTAATGTTATATTTTTAAAGAATTTCATTTTTGTGATACACAATGGGCTGGCCACAACTGAATCTGGTACACTTTTAACGTAAGTTGTTCAATTTGGAGAGGGAAGAGGTCATAAAATTCCATTTTGGATTGTGTTCAGCCAAATTACAATATTATTATACATGTGGACATTTTTTTATATTTTGAATGCACTACTTTGCATGGTGTACAAACTGCACATTGGACCGTGATTGCATTGGACACACCATTTTTCAGGGGTGGGGAAAAAAAAAAAAGTATTGGTTTCTCGTAATATTATCCTTTTTCCTATCACGAAACACATATCAAAAAGAAGAAAAAAAACTATGCAAAATACAGCCTAGAAGCATTGTAAAAAAGTTATTAATATAGCAGTTTGTACTTTAAATTAAAGAACTTTCGTTTTGATGGTGGTGGAGGCGTCCAGTTTTAGTGTTCAATGAATACCTCAAAAATGAATTCTATTCTATCATGACAGCATTCCCATCCTGGCAGCTTCTGGTAAACTTGATAAGAAATCACTGCCACCTATTGATCTGCATGGGGATCGGGGTGATGAGATTTGTACAGCCGCTAGTACAGAAACTGAGAAAATGCTAGCTTCTCTTTGGGCAGACATCCTCAGAGTAAGACAAGTTGATGTGCAAGAGAATTTCTTTGATCTTGGTGGGTAAGTGAACTAGGAAAGAAAGATTACCTCATGTCTATTGTATGTGGATAAAAATTCGATATGATTCATAATTTTTGAGAAAATTGGTCATAAATCACATGACAATGTTCATTGGTTTATATTATGTACAATCATGGAACTTTTGTCCCATTGCACAATAAAACAGCATTTTTTGACTCCTGTGTGCGAAGCACAAAAAGGGAGTCTTTGCAGTTAGTGTGTCTGTATGTGTGTGTGTGTGTGTGTGTGTATGTGTGTGTGTGTGTGTGTGTGTGTGTGTGTGTGTTAGGTAACTTCATCCTCTGAAATGTTTCACCATTTCTCTTGAGACCTGAATTTGAATGTGATTCAGTCTCTGCCATGTTGACAATTCAATTTCTGTTTTGATTTCTGAGGTTACCACAACAAGTACATGTACACTTATAACAAATATGTGGTTTCTCTCTACTGATCAGGTAAAATATCATTCATGGCAATTATTGTTGCAAGTAGAAAATGTAATAAATAGACAGCATGTTCTGTTTTTGTTCTGTCACTATAGAGATTTAACCCAAGATAATCATTTTGAGGTCTTTCAGGTCTCATGGGTGTCTGTTGTGAGGGAGCACCATTGAGTCGTTGCTAGTTGAGTAGCAAAAGGAAAATGGACAAGTGCCATGCATTTAGTTTTCAGCTTGTAGCTACAGTGATTATATAGAAAAGACAACAATTCCATAGATGAGCTGACTGACGTTAGTCTATCAGTCACTACTATTAATTACAATATTGTAAAATCCCTATACCGTTAGGCATTCACTGTTAGCTGCCAAATTGTTATCTCTGATCAAAGACAAAGTGAAAGTTGAAATCACAGTCCGAGACCTCTTTCAACACTCTACTGTGTCAGCTATGGCTAAGCTAATTGATGCCAAACTGAAGAAAACAGAAGACATGTAAGTTTCCCCATGATTCATTGCTCTATTTTACAGCCAGCAGCCTTATGTCCAACGGGGGATACAGTGGATTGAAATGACAGCCAATTGAATTATATTGTGATTTTATCTTTACCATCCAACTTTCATTGAAACATGACTGCCCAAAGTGTCATTGATTGATTCACTGATTGATTGATTGTATGTCAAGATCTATTACTATGTAATAGTATTGAACGGGTCCTACTAATTACCGCACGGACACGCGTGGGACTGTCCGAACACGCGCGCGAAGGAGCAGGGGAAATAACTAACGCGTAGGGGAAATAACTAACGCGCAGGGCAACGGCAGCAATCCTTGTACTGTATACTGATTTACCATTTCAGGCATATTCGGTGGGTTTTAAATTCACGGTTTTATCATTTAGATAATGTGTTCTATGCTTAATTTTACATATTCGCTGGGTTTTAATTTAGCACATTTTCCAGTTAGCAAAATAAGCAAAATTAAAACCCAGTGAATAATTAATCCCTTTACAGTAATGTTCATTTATGCTCAAAATTTGAAACAAAGTGGCGAATTCTAGCAGCTATCCACACTTTTTATGATCGATGCCTGGGCATTTTGGTGAGTCAAGTCCGCCATGTTGTTTACTAATGTTGGTTAGCATCCAACAATAGGACAATAACATTTAATCCATAGGGGTGACAATGCTACGTATACATACTATGAAATCGGTATCCTAAGAATATCTGTTTCGGACAAAAATGCACTGTTTATTGTAGAGATATTGTATGCAAGGAACCTGTATTAAACTTGATGTCCGAGGTAGTGCGACATGACCAGGGTGGTGTGAACATCAATATGCAGCTTAGAGCCTTCTGGAGATCAATACAGTATGGTAACAGATGGAAATCAGGACGTGTCTTCTTAACTGGAGCAACTGGATTTCTTGGTGCATTCATTTTGAGGGATCTCTTGCAGCACACAGAGGTAATTGGTTTCTATAACTAACCTTCCATGTCTTCATGGAAATATATCAGTAGGCATCTTCATAAACTCTGTTGACTGGCATTTTGTTCAGATATCACCTTACTGTGGTATTTGCTTTATCATATTTCAAGTATTGAAACCTAAAATTCCTTGGGAAGAATTAAATTGGTTGCATAACAAAAAAAACTAAAAAAAAAATACCAAGTTTTCAGTAATGCACATAAATGACAGAGGCGTATGATCATATTTTAATGATCCATTATACAATAAACAGCATTTGAAATTTCTTCAAATTGTACACCAAACACAGGAGCAGGTGACTTTCAAATTTCACCAGCCCTGTAAGAAAGTTACCTACCCTGCATTAAAGATTATTTTAAAATACTTCTGTTCCCATTGCAAGTAAGCACCACAAAAACTCTCTGCTGAAATACACAGCGGGTAATTACATTTTTTTAGTCCCCGTTCGGATGCAGTCAGAAAACGGGGACTTATGTTTTGACCTCCGTGTGTCCGTGTGTCCGTGAGTGCGTGCGTCCGTGCGTCCGTGCGTGCATCCGGACCTGTATCTTAGAAATGCCTGGACCAATCACAATCAAACTTCACACATACATCATACATGATATTATACATATGCACGTCAATTTGTTTCATGATCTGATTCAAGATGGCCGAATGGCGGCCATTTTTGTGCTAAAAATCATCAAAATCAAACATTTTTCGGCTGTTTACAAATTCAAAATTGGTACGTTAGATATTATAGGACCTTGATGCACATCATTTTGTTTTTTAGATAAGATTAAAAATGGCCAACTGACGGCCATTTTGTTTTAATGAATGTGGTTCTAGTGCCATATTTCTGACTTGCTTTGACTGATTATGTTCAAATTTTAAATATTCATTATAGATCATATCATAGATATACGAATATATTGGTTTGACGATCCTATTAAAAATGGCCGAATGGTGGCCATTTTTGTGCTAAAAAATCATCAAAATCAAGCATTTCCCGGCTGTTTACAGGTGGATTTTGTTCAAACCTTGTATATACGTTGGACATTATAATACCTTGATGCACATCATTTTGTTTTACGATCTAATTCAAGATGGTCGAATGGCGGCCATTTTTGTGCTAAAAAATCCTAAAAATCAAGCATTTCTCGGCTGTTTACAGATGGATTTTATTCAAACTTGGTATTTACATTAGACATTATGGGACCTTGATGCAAATAATTTTGTTTTTCAGATAAGATTCAAAATGACCGACTGGCGGCCATTTTGTTTTAATGAATGTGGTTCTCGTGCCATATCTCTGACTTGCTTTCACTTGATTATGTTCAAATTTTAAATATTCATTATACATCATGTCATAGATATACAGATATATTGGTTTGACGATCCTATTCAAAATGGCCAAATGGTGGCCATTTTTGTGCTAAAAAATCATCAAATATCAAGCATTTCTGGCATTTATGGATAGATTTCGTTCAAACTTGGTACATATATTAGACATTACAGGTTCCTGATGCACATCATTTATTTTTCAGATCAGATTCAAAATGGCTGTCTGGTGGCCATTTTGTTTTAATGAATGGGCTTCTAGACCCATATCTCCGACTTGTTTTGACTGATTATGTTCAAATTTTAAATATTCATTATACATCATGTCATAGATAAACAGATATATTGGTTTGACGATCCTATTCAAAATGGCTGAATGGTGGTCATTTTTGTGCTAAAAAATCATCAAATATCAAGCATTTCTGGCATTTATGGATGGATTTCGTTCAAACTTGGTACATATATTAGACATTACAGGTTCCTGATGCACATCATTTATTTTTCAGATCAGATTCAAAATGGCTGTCTGGTGGCCATTTTGTTTTAATGAATGGGCTTCTAGACCCATATCTCCGACTTGTTTTGACTGATTATGTTCAAATTTTAAATATTCATTATACATCATGTCATAGATAGACAGATATATTGGTTTGACGATCCTATTCAAAATGGCCAAATGGTGGTCATTTTTGTGCTAAAAAATCATCAAATATCAAGCATTTCTGGCATTTATGGATGGATTTCGTTCAAACTTGTTACATACATTAGACATTACAGGTTCCTGATGCACGTCATTTTATTTTTCAGATTGGATTCAAAATGGCTGACTGGTGGCCAGTTTGTTTTAATGATTGGGCTTCTAGAGCCATATCTCTTAAATGCTTTGACTGATTATATTCAAATTTTATATATTCGTTATTCATCATGTTATATATATACTTGTATTCAAAATGGCTGATTTTGAATGCTGTTCCAGAGCAATATCTCTCAATATGGACAAGTAGTTGTTTGACGATCAGATACAAATGTCAATCATTTTAATGTTAAAAAATCATATTCCTGACATGGTTATATTCCAGCTATATTACTATAAACAAAACTATATATCTTAAATTTGATAACTAACGGGGACTGTGCCATGCATGGCTTGTTATTTTAAATGTTGTGTTCCTTGTTTCATGATCTACTGTAAAATACTTTATTTAGCTGGAATTTATTTTCATGAGTTGAATGTAAAATATAGGAAAAAAGGTATATTCACTGGACATTATTTTCACTGAATCATTCCTTCAGCGAAATTTAATTTCAAGCAAAAATAAAGTATTTTACAGTATGTTTCAGCCCATCAGAGGAGAAGGGCTTTCAACTTTATCCAATAATATTATTTAGTAGAATTGCATTTGCAAAATTGTTTTAATTTTTACTAGCCCTGACAGGGTGTATGGATAGACAGTAATTTCTAAACTTACAATAAATGCAATGTCTGTATGTGTTTCTCCTACAGTATTGTCTATATATATCAGTTTTAGTATTGCATTGTAGTATAAAAAATGTTTCTTGTGAAGGTGGTTAATACCAGTATATGGCCACACAATGCTTCTTTAAATTGCTTGCCTGTTTAGTTGTAAATTAGAAACAAATTATTTTTTAAAAAAGCCTTACCGAAATCTGCACTGTGTGTGGCTAGTATTTGATTTTAATATTGAAATCTCCAAATATGACAATTTTGTATTTTTCAGTTGCATATTTACTGTTTAGTGAGAGAACCACCAGATGCCAGTTGCATGGAACGTTTACAAACGTCTCTACAGGGGTTTGGTATCTTACCATCGTCTAACGAGTGTACTGAAGAACAACAAGAAATCATCAACAGATTTAACAAACGAGTCACTGCAATTAAAGGTACATTTTAGCGTATTTGGTACTTTTGTAGCATCTACTCTGTGTTTAATTTTTAAATAGGCAGTGTGGATACTTTGGGTATTATTTTAAATATTTTGTTTTCAAATTAAAAACATGGTATACTTTACTATGAAGAGAAACTGTTTGGCTGTGAACATCATATTCGATCAATACAATGAATGTTCCAGTGCACATTCTGTTTTCAATTTTACGATAAATCACACTAAATTCTTCCTATGATTTACACATACTCATGGTTATTCATATTGCCACCTCAATAATGTTATTATATCGCACTCACAAAAAATAACTATTTCTCTCAACACTGCTGCACCAGTTGAAAGATAGTATAATTAAGCATTAATGTGTTCATTCATTTGTTCATTTTTTCATTCATTCATTCATTCATTCATTCATTTCTACTCAACTTTAGGTTTAATGTTGATGGTGTTACTATTCTCATTGAAGGAAAAATATTGCGATTACCTGTGATCTATGTTGATCTCATTCAATCATCATCTTCACATCATTAGTGAATATTAATCTATTTTCCAATAATAAAAACCTTCAATTTTTCCTATATTGTTCTTTTGATATATACTGTACACCGCTTAATTTTCGCTAGGAATTTATGCAATTTGATGTTTTTATGGCTTTGTGAAAATTGTTTTTTACAAAAGTCGCTGTGTCATAAAACTACAAGTTGTGAGTTGTGAAATTCACTAATATTTGTTTCTCATGAGATTTAAGCAGTCTACAGTAGTTTTAGTGCATGTATCTTACTCAGTATTGTCTGACTCTTATCAGGTGACGTGTCTTTATTAAGATTGGGTATGAATGAAGAGGATTTCACTTATTTAACTTATGAAGTATGTGTATTATTTCTGGAATGTTTCTACCTCAAAATCACATTCAAACGCTGCACATCATATCTATTATGATATACAGATCTACATCAGGCTTTTCTTGTTTACCAAAAACCAGAAAATGTTTTAAATCACCATTTGGTGCTTGTTCCTTTTCCAATCACCATAAGTTGAATATCACACGCAGGTGCTGCTTTGATTTCAACCAATCACCAGAAGTTGTTTTGTGAGTTGAAGATTGCCACTTGTTGCTTGTTTCTTTTCTACCAATCACCAGGAGTTTAAGATTGCCATCTGTTTATTTCTGGTTTATTTTTTATACCAATCACCAGAAGATGGGATTACCACTAGGTTTCTTTTCCAACAATTACCTTGAGTTGAAGGTTTCCATAGGTGATAATTTGTTCAACCAATCACTCTGAGTTGAAGTTTTCCACTGGGTGCTGTTTCCTTTTCCACCAATCACGATTAGTTGAAGATTGCCACCAGATGTGTTTTTTTTCTACCAATCACCAGAAGATGAGATTTCCACCAGGTGCTGCTTCCTTTCCCACCAATCATCAGAAGATGAGATTGCCGCCTGGTTTTGGCTCATTTCCCACCAATCGCAATGAGTTAAAGATGGCCACCAGATGCTAATTTCTTTTCTACCAATCACCATGAGTTGAAGATTGCCACCAGGTGCTGGGTTCTTTCCCACCAATCAACAGAAGATGAGATTGCCACCTGGTTTTGGCCCCTTTTCCACCAATCACAATGAGTTAAAGATTGCCACCAGATGCTGGTTCTTTTCTACCAATCACCATGAGTTAAAAATTGACACCAGGTGCTGGTTTCTTTTCTACCAATCACCTGGAGTTGAAGATTGCCACCAGGTGCTTGGTTTCTTTTCCACCAATCACCAGAAGTTGAAGATTGCTACCAGATTTTGCTTCCTGTTCCATCAATCACCAGGAGTTATAGATTGCTACCAGGTGCTACTTCCTTTTCCACCAATCACCATGAGTTGAAGATTGCCACCAGATGCTAGTTTATTTTCCACCAATCACCTGGAGTTGAAGATTTCCACCAGGTGCTTGGTTTCTTTTCCACCAATCACCTGGAGTTGAAGATTTCCACCAGGTGCTGGTTTCTTTTCCACCAATCACCAGAAGATGAAGATTGCCACTAGGTGCTGGTTTCTTTTCCACCAATCACCAGAAGATGAAGATTGCCACTAGGTGCTGGTTTCTTTTCCACCAATCACCAGAAGATGAAGATTGCCACTAGGTGCTGGTTTCTTTTCCACCAATCACCAGAAGATGAAGATTGCCACTAGGTGCTGGTTTCTTTTCCACCAATCACCAGAAGATGAAGATTGCCACTAGGTGCTGGTTTCTTTTCCACCAATCACCAGAAGATGAAGATTGCCACTAGGTGCTGGTTTCTTTTCCACCAATCACCAGAAGATGAAGATTGCCACTAGGTGCTGGTTTCTTTTCCACCAATCACCAGAAGATGAAGATTGCCACTAGGTGCTGGTTTCTTTTCCACCAATCACCAGAAGATGAAGATTGCCACTAGGTGCTGGTTTCTTTTCCACCAATCACCAGAAGATGAAGATTGCCACTAGGTGCTGGATTCTTTTCCACCAATCACCAGAAGATGAAGATTGCCACTAGGTGCTGGTTTCTTTTCCACCAATCACCAGAAGATGAAGATTGCCACTAGGTGCTGGTTTCTTTTCCACCAATCACCAGAAGATGAAGATTGCCACTAGGTGCTGGTTTCTTTTCCACCAATCACCAGAAGATGAAGATTGCCACTAGGTGCTGGTTTCTTTTCCACCAATCACCAGAAGATGAAGATTGCCACTAGGTGCTGGTTTCTTTTCCAACAATCACCAGAAGATGAAGATTGCCACTAGGTGCTGGTTTCTTTTCCACCAATCACCAGAAGATGAAGATTGCCACTAGGTGCTGGATTCTTTTCCACCAATCACCAGAAGATGAAGATTGCCACTAGGTGCTGGTTTATTTTCCACCAATCACCAGAAGATGAAGATTGCCACTAGGTGCTGGTTTCTTTTCCAACAATCACCAGAAGATGAAGATTGCCACTAGGTGCTGGTTTCTTTTCCACCAATCACCAGAAGATGAAGATTGCCACTAGGTGCTGGATTCTTTTCCACCAATCACCAGAAGATGAAGATTGCCACTAGGTGCTGGTTTATTTTCCACCAATCACCAGAAGATGAAGATTGCCACTAGGTGCTGGTTTCTTTTCCACCAATCACCAGAAGATGAAGATTGCCACTAGGTGCTGGTTTCTTTTCCACCAATCACCAGAAGATGAAGATTGCCACTAGGTGCTGGTTTCTTTTCCACCAATCACCAGAAGATGAAGATTGCCACTAGGTGCTGGTTTCTTTTCCACCAATCACCAGAAGATGAAGATTGCCACTAGGTGCTGGTTTCTTTTCCACCAATCACCAGAAGATGAAGATTGCCACTAGGTGCTGGTTTCTTTTCCACCAATCACCAGAAGATGAAGATTGCCACTAGGTGCTGGTTTCTTTTCCACCAATCACCAGAAGATGAAGATTGCCACTAGGTGCTGGTTTCTTTTCCACCAATCACCAGAAGATGAAGATTGCCACTAGGTGCTGGTTTCTTTTCCACCAATCACCAGAAGATGAAGATTGCCACTAGGTGCTGGTTTCTTTTCCACCAATCACCAGAAGATGAAGATTGCCACTAGGTGCTGGTTTCTTTTCCACCAATCACCAGAAGATGAAGATTGCCACTAGGTGCTGGTTTCTTTTCCACCAATCACCAGAAGATGAAGATTGCCACTAGGTGCTGGTTTCTTTTCCACCAATCACCAGAAGATGAAGATTGCCACTAGGTGCTGGTTTCTTTTCCACCAATCACCAGAAGATGAAGATTGCCACTAGGTACTGGTTTCTTTTCCACCAATCACCAGAAGATGAAGATTGCCACTAGGTGCTGGTTTCTTTTCCACCAATCACCAGAAGATGAAGATTGCCACTAGGTGCTGGTTTCTTTTTCACCAATTACCAGAAGATGAAGATTGCCACTAGGTGCTGGTTTCTTTTCCACCAATCACCAGAAGATGAAGATTGCCACTAGGTGCTGGTTTCTTTTCCACCAATCACCAGAAGATGAAGATTGCCACTAGGTGCTGGTTTCTTTTCCACCAATCACCAGAAGATGAAGATTGCCACCTGGTTTTGGCCCCTTTTCCACCAATCACAATGAGTTAAAGATGGCCACCAGATGCTAATTTCTTTTCTACCAATCACCATGAGTTGAAGATTGCCACCAGGTGCTGGGTTCTTTCCCACCAATCAACAGAAGATGAGATTGCCACCTGGTTTTGGCCCCTTTTCCACCAATCACAATGAGTAAAAGATTGCCACCAGATGCTGGTTCTTTTCTACCAATCACCATGAGTTAAAAATTGCCACCAGGTGCTGGATTCTTTTCCACCAATCACCTGAAGATGAAGATTGCCACCAGGTGCTGGATTCTTTTCCACCAATCACCAGAAGATAAAAATTGCCACCAGGTGCTGGTTTCTTTTCCACCAATCACCAGAAGATAAAAATTGCCACCAGGAGCTGGTTTCTTTCCACCAATCACCAGAAAATAAATATTGCCACCAGGTGCTGGTTTCTTTCCACCAATCACCAGAAGATTTCTTTACTGTTTTTTTTTAGATATTTTTATGTTTTGACATACAGCAGGAAAAAATATCTTGGACAATCTCAATTGTAACCTTACTTAGATTGTACAGTATGTGGTGTAATACATACATAATTCTCATACTGTATTGTAAACTGATTAATTTTCTCTGCAAAGAATCTTTGCACTTTGATGAGTCTTATAGCATTGGTGATGGCAGGATTTTGCTGAAACTTTATATCATGGGAACAAGAGAAATTTTCACTGATACAAAATTTTACTGAATCATGAAATTTACAAAAATATGTCTGTCGCCAAATTAACCCTTTGAGCACCATATTTTTTTCCCGCCAAAATTTCAGTGCAACACCTTGACTATTTTTAGGCATTTTTCTGTAATTTTTTGGATAATTTTGAACCAAATGGACATTATATCTTTTTGGCTACAAATCTTGATCAAAATTTTTGAAAAAAAAATACGAAAAAAATTTGTGGTTTTTATTTGTACTATCCTTAAACCTAAACTAAATGTCTTCATTGCAGATTGACTTTGTAATTCACTGTGCTGCCTATGTAAACTTAGTCTACCCCTACAAAGCACTGCATGGCATCAATGTGGTTGGTACTCAGAATGTTATACTCTTTGCTTCTACCAATAAAATTAAACCACTGCACTATATAAGGTAAGCTAAAGTCACTCATTACTCTAAAACAGCAGCAATTATACGTTTTTTTTCACCATTCACAGATATCAATCCCCATGCCTTAATTAACATTGTGGTCGTAGAATACATGGTTTTGGGTTTTTCTGGATGCCACGTTACTGAGTGCACTTCACCCTTAAGATGAATACACATACTATTAGTAAGTGTATTCCTCAGAAATATGTACGGACACAAATATGTTTTATTTTAATTATATTTTGTCCAAAATCATTGTGTATGTACAAGGAAGTATTTTAATTTAGGTATCAAACAAGAGTGAAAGGCTTTCATTTAGTTCTAATAGGTGTCACAACAGCAGTTTTGTGCAGTCTCGTCACACTGTTCTCGAAGTGTTACGAAAAATCGATTTGTTGTTTTATCATGAAATTGAAGTAAAATTAAAATTTCATCATAAATGAATGTTTTTGGGTTACTTGTAAAATGATATCCACCATGTTTTTTTTCGTGGATGAGTTCTCGTGAAACTGCATCCTTGCATTTGTTAAGCTTGTTATTGGCCAATCAGAAGGCTGGGTAATGTAGCCAAAAATATACTGGAATTTACAAATATCAGCGCAGATAAATGTAATGCAGAAGCAGTTTATCAATGTTGAAGTATGATATTTTAGCACTAATTTTGATGGAAAAATGGCATGATTTTTTTAGGAAAACACTAAGGTTTTGTAAGATAAACAGACCATCAAAGAGGTATTTCACTTTCATAGGTATGAAAGTTCATTGTAAAAATGAGGTTTACCCATTCATGCAAGTCACAATTTGTATTCTTGAATCGATCACCATCAGTGACTATAAAAAATATAAATTTGACTAATTTAGATGCCAGGTAAGATTGAAATGTTCTAAAAGTGACACCTAAAATACTTATATAATGGAAAAACGTGTTTTCAATGGCAACTTGGATGCCTACAATACTGAAATCATATGCTCTGTACGAAACTGAAACTGATATACTAAATATCTGCCTAAAACAGCAAACAGCTGAATCGATATCCACTGATTCTAAACTAACCTCCGTTCCAGACACAAAAATATGTCCTTGCTATATACCATTAGCTATTTTCAACAGTAACAACAAAACAAAACAAAACAAATAAGGAAATATAAACGCCACTTTTTGTCCTCAACAATGATTAACATATGATACAAATATTGATTGTGTTTCAGTACAAATTCTGTATTCCCCAATGATTGTAAAGATGCAAATGAAGATGCCGATATGACGCAATATGCAAATGAGTTAACAGATGGATACAGTCAGACTAAATGGGTTGCTGAACAACTTGTATTGAAGGCAAGATCTCGAGGACTGCCAGTGGCGATATACAGACCAGGTGAATTCGTATATCTCCACATTTCTCATGTTTGATTTTTACTCAAATGATATAAAAAGACCTCCAGTTCTTTCCAGTGGTATAATTGCTGGCATATTTAAGCAGAGGGGTGTACGCACAGTCCTAGGCGGCAATCACAATGTATTCTGAAAATGCAAAGGCTCATGGATTGACTCATTGTTTGTAAACAACAACACACTATTGTCGTCTGTCGCATGCGCAGGTGACAGGTCCCTCACTTTAATATGCGCACATATCAAAGGCCTTGGTGAAATCAAGTGGACAGAATTATGGAGGTCTGGCTATTCAAATTTACTGTGCTAACTGGTTGTCTGCTAAAGTGCCAAGATTATAACAATTAAAATCTAGAAGTGTAAATTTTAGCTATAAATACAAATTTGAATTGAACATGTGGAAACGTCCAATTAATAACAAAGATTCTCAAAATTTATTGCAGGAAATCTGTCTGGAGAAAGTCATAAGGCATATTGGAACCCGACCGATTCACATCTACTACTATTACGTGGTTGTGTTGAGACGCACTGTGCCCCTAATAAAGAATGGGATATTGAGATGACACCTGTTGATTTCGTCAGCAATATTATTGTACAAATGACTCAGAATATTATGTTAGCAGTAGGAAAAGTATTTCACTTAGTCAATCCAAAGCCATTCAAGTCGATGTAAGTTAGGTTTTCTCTGAGATACCCCTTTTCCTAAATTTATTCATTTATTTGAAAAGAATTACGGGCACAAGTCCCATTTACAGGCTCCTCACTCACACATACATCAAAATACAATAAATAACATACAAAAATATACGATAAAATACATAAACATTTAAAATATCTGAATTTAGCTTTCAAGAATTAACTGATATACCTTAGATTTAAAATGGCTCAAATAACTTATTGATATTGTTCATGCATCTCACAAGTGGAGAATATTTAAATATATCAATACGACAACGCGGTAGACAAAACAGAGGGATAAAACGTAAACTATGATTTGGGACATACAAATTTAACACTGATAAAATACTAGATGAGTCCTATAAGCTGTTAACACATTTGTATAAAAATAACATATCTAAGAATAAACGACACTGACTCAAAGTTAAAAACCCAAAATGGGCACACAAAGCTGAGTATTTATCAGTATCATATTGAAAGTGTGATCCATAACGCAAATATTAAAATTATGTTACAATAACCGGTACTGCAAATATGGTCTTGATATAACAACAGTTTTGCGACTTCATATAAGCTTTTGGGATATTTAAGGATATTATGTGATATTTATTTCTGGTGCTGGGGAATTAATGGTAAAGTAAAGTAATTTCTGTGTAATTGTGTAAATATGTTTCTTTTATTGTTTGCTATCCAAGCACAGATCTGGTGAAAGAGATATGGATAGTTTGAAAATGTCCCAAAGTTGCACACGTTTTTCCGAGATGCTTGAATAGGCTGAAAACTTTTCAAAGTTGCCCAAGTTTTCTATGATGCAATGTATGACAAGGGTTAAAAATGATTATACAAGTTTCTATTTAAATTACTGAGAGTTGAAGAGTAATAGTTTTCAACTTCATTGTTCTACTATAGATGGCTGTTTGAATGGATGAAAGCGCATGGTTACACAATGCATTTGTTGCCATTTAATGAATGGTGTCAACAAATAGAGAAATTGAAGACGTCCACTAACAACCATAGTACCCGTGTACTTGGAGAGAGGTTGACTGACATAATCAAGTAAATATACTTTCAAACACTTTCCTTTGTTTAGATTAGAGGCAGCAATAATTTTAATAGCTTGTAACTGAAATAGAATTGAGTCACTTATCGCTAGCATTTCTAGATGTTATATCTCACTAAATTATGGCTTACAAGCAAGAAAAGATGTTTAATATTAAGGTTGTCATGAGAATACCAGAAAGTATGCACTCGGGCAGTACAGGATTGCATTTATTTTAATATGGTTATCATACTGCCTTCATAACTTCATATTATGTATTTTGTTTCAGAAATACGTCCTATTTCAGTCACCCAGTCCATCTTAGTATATCCAATTTACAAAAAGTGATGTCATCATTAAACCTGTCTTACCCACAACTCAATGCGGATTTATTAGCGACGTATTTCAAGAATCTGGCAGAAAGAGGTATCATTGCCAAACCTAAAAAGATCATTTCACAAGGTAATAATAAAGTGATATCTAAAATAAAAGCAATATTGTGATGAAATTTGTTTGGGGTGATGTCACTGGGGAAATAGTTTCTTCTATTGATGAAGCAAGACTTTGTGTTAAGGTAACAGAAATTCATCTTGGTGATGTTAGCTTGTTTATACTTCTTACACCGTAAATTTGTACTGCGTGAATTAAAGAAATATGAGCAGTTTATTTTGGTCCTCTGAATCCTGTATAAAATCCTTTTTATGTTTTTTTTATGTTCACTTGGGGTATATTTAATCAAAAGAAACCTATATGATATATAATTATATATGTGCAATGATTCATATGATGAAGTTACGCAAGAATAAGATATGCAATGAAGATCTTGTTCAAATTAAATTCACATGAATTACAAGACAAAGTAGCAAAACAAATGTTGAAGTGTCAATAATTTTGCAATAAATACAATAGGCTGTCTAGCATGGAGACTACATGTACATTTTGACATCAGGGAGATGTAAATACAGATTTGTCAGATAAACAGAGAGTTTATGTTGCTGGCAAACATGATAAATAAACATATTTTCATCTAAAAAAATATACCGTATTTATCCGGGTATAAGCCCAGGGTCCTGAACATGGAAAATCACCAAAAAGAAGGGGTGGGCGTTTGTCCGGATATCCCCGGCAAAAAAACGAAAAACCACGAAAATTGGCAACATGCAGATCGAACTGCGACAGGGAGTAAAACGGCAAATAAAAACATGCAACAAAAATAAATGAACAATATGCAGCATTAAAAGTGTAACAAGAAATAATTTATTGCTTAGAATGTGACAAATATTAAAACCAGAAATAATAAAAATGTGAAGATTCATTTGAATTAAAATATCCCCGTCGACAAACACGCCGCCCCATACGCGTGAATTATCTCCGGTTTTGACAAATACTGGATCAACAGCCATACAAGATCAATAATAATTTACGCAGTAAAATTACGAAAGTTCATAGTTGTTAGAAAAAACCCCCATCTGTACGTTTATTGCTATCTTCATAAAAGTCAAAACCCTGAAATTCCAAGTCGGCGCCACTGTCGCGATCGAACAAAATCCCTATAGCTTCGTCTTGGAGTTTGTCGATGTCGTCCCACACATTTTGGACTTAGCACATTTAATCCACTTTTAATTCACGTCTAAAGAGACAAGAAAAATGGGGTCGCGGCAAATGACTCGCATGATGCTTTTGTTTACCAAATAAATATTTAATCACAATTAATTTTTTATTTTACCTTGATAAAAATGTTTTGACTGCTTTTATTAAATTTGTTGCCAAATGCTTGCAAAAAATAATCTGGAAAAGCGTTTTTTGCTCATGATTCATCATTAAAAAATTAGAACAAATTCTGGGTTTTTTATTTTTGGAGTAGACTTCTATGTATTCCATTAATCCTAATAACAGATAACACATGCACTCTGGTGTATAACAATTGAAATTTTAAATGTTATCCTATATATATTATTATATCTAGTTTTTGTATGTGTAATTTTTTTTTTTTGGCTTATGACCTTTTCTTCACCTTAAAAATAAATATATATATGATTAAAATCTGATCAGATATTGATCACTATCATGTTTTACTATCTTTTAGGTTGTTATTGCTTTGATTTTTTGTTTACGAACAGAATAGAACCAGTAATATACCCTAATTTTTATTTAAATTATCTTACAAATGTGCTATTTTTGGTAGTTTATTGGGCGAGGGGGTACTTTTTTCATCAAAATCTTACAAGCCTGGGGAGTCCTAGGGAGTGGCATTCTGGGTAATATTCAACATGGCAGATAGTAGGTTCACTTTTAATTTTGGGTCTTATATATATTCTGTAAAACATGTCAGCATAATATTTTACCTAATTAATGTATAATTCGGCTCATTCAAGATTTTAGCTAATTTAAAAGAAAGTATGTTTTCACGATTGAGAATTTTTACACTTTAGCTAAATTGGGATTCTGTTAATTCATGCAATGAGCCAAGTTTGCTAAAATTTGCATGCAGTGTTTTACAGTTATAAATAGTTATTATCACATAGGATTTATGTAGATTGATGAAAGCGTACGTAATATTCATAGCAAATATTTTGATTGTTTTTGTTAGTTAATCTATCAATTTTAACCATGCCTTAATGCTTATGAATGATATTAGTACTTCTTTTTACCTGTCTACATCATAGCAATGTTTTATGTGTATGTAACTTGAAAAGGAGACTACTAATTGGACAGTGTGCATGTTTGTGTTTTGCCAACTATTTGAAGAGTATGTATTGATTATACATTGCATTACATGGCTGATCACTACCAGTTATTTTTATTTTACCACCATGTAAAATCTGAACTGAACATAGATAACAAGAAATTGAATTTACTGATTTCAATGCTATTGGTAACTACAGTAATTCTGATCTGAATAATCCAAAGAAACATTATTGCAATATTTATTCTTGTGTTAGGGTCATTGTGAGGTCAGACAGTCCAAAAAAAAAAAAAAATTGAGCAAACATTGTAAAAATACTGTCAATAACTCGTGTGTGGCAGAGTTGTCATGGTATAGGATTTGCGATACCATCTGTTTTCACATTATAGGTGACAAACCACTCGCAGGCAGTGTTGCCATAGTAACAGGGGCATCTAGTGGTATTGGAGCAGCTGTAGCAAAGCATCTTGCAGAGGCTGGTGCAATGGTTGCTATGGCAGCAAGAAGAGTTGACAAGTTAAATGAGATACAGGAATCCATTGAGAAAGATGGTGGTGTTGCTATTGCAGTTAAAACTGACGTCTGTAACAAAGACGAGGTGAAACAATAATTATGATTATTTTTCCATATCAATACATTGATAGCTATGCTACTTTTTGTGTTATAAAAAATCATTATTTTACTGTTCTCGGGAGCGAACATTTGGGCATTTTTATCGCCTGGCAACTAGAACCCATGAAAACAACAAAAAACTCTCAAAAAACAGTACTTTGGGCTTGTTGTTGAGACTGTCTTGAACAGTGTAACAAGATTAACCCTACATGAGCAGCATATATAAATTTAATTGCTTGGAATTACGTAATTCAAAGTTGAGTTTGTGCAGATTTCTCTACTTTAGCTGTTTTCACCAACTTTTTTACTGGCGCTCCACGACATCACGCACAGAGCCCATTTAAATACGTGGTACAGTGGTGCATGTCATAGCAACGCGGATTATAATATATTTTGCTCACAGTCTCACCAGCTTACTATTATGTTGAAGACCACACTCAAATTATCATAAATATATACATTTATTCATTTTTCTATTTATTTATTTATTTATTTATTTATTTATTTATTTATTTATTTATTTATTTATTTATTTATTTATTTATTTATTTATTTATTTATTTATTTATTTATTTATTTATTTATTTATTTATTTATTTATTTATTTATTTATTTATTTATTTATTTATTTATTTATTTATTTATTTATTTATTTATTTATCTGTTCGTTCGTCTGTTTATTTTGTTATTCTTATGTTACCTTATTTGTTTATAGGTGAAAGCATTAGTTAAGCACACTGAATCAACTCTTGGTCCTGTTGATATTATAGTGAATAATGCTGGTGTTATGTATTATACTTTGATGAAAAATCTAAATGAAGACCAGTGGGAGAGAACTATTGATGTTAACTGCAAGGTACAAAAACATTAATTATACTAGCTACTAGGATCTATAATGTGTGTCATGTTACATCCTCTTATCTTATCTGAGCTGAGCTGAGCTGAGCTGAGCTGACCTGACCTGACCTGAGCTGAGCTGACCAGAGCTGAGCTGAGCTGAGCTAAATTGAGCTGAGCTGACCTGACCTGAGTTGAGCTGAGCTGACTAGAGCTAGGCTGAGCTGACCTGAGCTGACCATACCTAGGCTGAGCTGACCTGAGCTGACCTGAGCTGACCTGAACTGAGCTGACCTGAGCTGAGCTGAGCTGAGCTGAGCTGAGCTGAGCTGAGCTGAGCTGAGCTGATAGGAAAACATACAATATTTGATAATGCAAACTGGATACATCAAGACTGTTCTTTTCTTTGCTTACACGTGTAGGGTGTTGTAAATGGTGTTGGTGCTGTATTATCTGGGATGATATCGAGAGGCAAAGGACATATCGTCAACATGTCATCAAATGCTGGCAGACGGGTAGGATATTAATGCATCTTTCTGAATTGAATAGTAGTATGTTCAACAACGGGCTGTCAAAAGTACATAACTAAATTGTTGCAGCAATCATTTCATATTTTTGAATAACTAGAATGATTAAACATGTACAATTGGGCCACCTTATTCGACCCTGTACAGACACAATCCTGAAATTGGGACTCATGTATTGTGATAGTATTTCATCCATCCTCACTCTTGCAGATTTGATTGTACATGCATGTATGCAGGCAATTTGAGCCAAGACGATCAACTATCAGCCATTTGTAGTCCCTGTTTGGAGGTAGTTTGAAAACAGGGACTTATGATTAATTCAAATTTCACACACATGTGTTTGTTTTATGATCCAATTCAAGATGGTAGAATATTTTAGTGCTATAATTCATGCCATTTCGGAACCGGATCTCCGGATGTTTTTCAGTTGATCATCATTTGACAAACTTGATGTTTACACCCATGCATGTTGTTGCTGACAGTGTTTTGTTGTTTCAGGCCTTTCCAGGTTTGGCTGTATACAGTGGAACTAAGTTCTTTGTTGAGGCCATGTCATCTGCATTGAGACAAGAACTGATTGGAACCGGTGTAAAAGTGACAACCATTCAACCAGGGGATGTAGAAACTGATCTTGCAGCTGAGAATACAGACAAAGAGGTAAGATTTTACCTTGTGTCAGTGAATATAAAACTGAACTTAATTTGTACATTTTGTTCAGAATTAATAAAAAAAATTACACACAAATACATATAAATGTTATAGCAATCAGGGTGCAACTGTTACTGACCATTTCAATATTTAATTTTTAATTTTTAGGCCTTAGAGAAATATGACATGAGTTCAACTTATGATACACTGCAAGCAGCAGACATTGGTAGAGCTGTGGTATATGCAGTTTCTCAACCCCCATATGTAGGTGTCAATGAAATCCTCATAGAACCAAGAGAAGGTCCTGCTGTGTGAATGTGAGGCAATTATAATACATAAACAGATTTTGTTTATTACATGAAACAAACATTCAACAGAAAATTACAGGTGCTATATATAATAAATTATCCCGCTGTTTTGCCATGGGAAAGAAGCAATTCTGTGAAGTAAAAGGTGATATTGTCACTATTTTTTTCGATAGATCAATCAGTTTGTTGAAAGATTTACTATATTAGTGGCGAATGACATCTACATGTTCAGGTCCATTTACAATACTTACAACCGTCTACATCACAG
This sequence comes from Saccoglossus kowalevskii, assembly GCF_978046115.1. NCBI lineage: Eukaryota > Metazoa > Hemichordata > Enteropneusta > Harrimaniidae > Saccoglossus > Saccoglossus kowalevskii. Next base: position 11,706,779 of record NC_140644.1, on the reverse strand, counting down.
ACTTGCTTTGTCAGTATAAACTGCATGACTATATTATTTATTCCTTATATTGTAATGAGATGTCCTTATCACATAGCATTTTGATATTCCAGTGTTGTTGGTAGAATGATCGTGTATTTCAATTTTTTTATCCCAGTACAGTAGTTTGTAAATTAATTCTTCTGAAAGGTTATTGGTGGGATGTTAAAAATTCATCAAAACTAAGCATTTCTGCAATTCTGGAACCAGATTTTGGTCATGTATGGATATTTCAGTCAAACTTAGTACAAACATTTGACAATACAGGATCCCAAATGCACTTCAGTTTTTTTGGATTGTATTTAAAATGGCTGACTAGTGCCCATGTTGTTTTTATTGGATGGTTACATTGTGACGTCATGATATTAAAACAAAATATCTATGAATTTAATTTATGTCACCATTCAATCCACCAATGGACAGCTCAGTTAATTTTGAATGTACTTATTTTATTTTTATTTTAATTGAAAACTTATGTACTTTGCAACGTTGTCAAGGGTGATGGCAATTATATCTTAGTATGCCTGGAATGGAACAACTACTGAATAAACATGGCCATGAAAACCATCACTCTTTTATTGTGTGCATAAAAAACAAGAATTCTTCATTCCAGTTGTAGGTACATGTATATATAATGGTTCGAAATTGGCAATTGTCTGGTTGCCACCAACAACTCTTTTCACCGTGGGATAACCAAATCTTGAAACTGGTTGAGAATATAATATTTTTTTTTTTTTAAGAAATCTCTATATTTTCATGGAATACATGTGGATATACTGGTAGACCAGTAATTTATAATATTAAAAAATCAAAAAAAATTATTCAACAACATTTTTATGTGAACAGCCATTTTTTCATAGTGGTTACAAGGTATTTTTTTTGTGTAAATGCAGTGTAATTAGATATCTTCTCAAAGGTTATTTGCATATTGCTCTGCAGTATACCCTGATAATACAATATAATGGTAATATTATCAATGCTGCTGAGACAAGAGAAGTGTGTTTTGTACTATTTACATTCACGTACATAGTATCATTTACAATTCCATCAGTTTATTGACTTATCACAAAGCAGGGTGAGAAAAAGGCATTATTCAGGAAAATATTATAAGGTATTGTGGTGATATAATATATATCATATTGTTACATTGTGAATGATTTGTATCTTGTGCAATAAATTAAGATGATAGTAATAAATAATTGTCATGACAGTATATTTTTGTTGGCATGTACTAACATCTATCATTTTCACCCACTGTGGCCATTTATGACGTGGACACCCGCTTTGGCCATCCCATAATATTGTTCAGATAAGCGTGGCATCATGGGTAAAATGCATTTCGAAGATGGCAGTATGTAATGGTGAGGTCTCTGTGCAGTTGCATGTTTTGAAATAATTGTTTAAAATTAAAACACATTATTTTAACTGTATTCAGTATGAAATAATTTGAATTAAAATAAAATATTACCAGATAAAAACAGCAGAACATTTTGGTAAATGCTTTGCTTCTGAGGGCGCTCATGCACAAAAGCCAGCACTATTGAGTAAAATATTGTGTTCTCCAACTTTTCCTCTGAAATGTGTGTATTTGATAATAGTGTTTTAACTAAATTTGATATAATTAATAAAATTAAAGAGTTTGGAATACAGAAATTTTAAATTGTATGTCTGCTATTGGTCACTTCACAAATCTGAATACAAACATACATCTAGACTTCAGCAAATACTGTCAATCCTTCCCTCGTTTATTTCAATACAGACAATCAACAAAAAATACTTATAATTTCCCCAAGTATTTTGTCTTCAGACCTTGTTTTGATGTTCATATTAGAAATGTACAGTAAGTGCTAACAGTTGATATACCGGTAATGCATTCTGCCACAGAAACCACATTCCATGTTTGAGGCTATGTGACAGAGTCCTATAATTGAATTGTAGCAATTTAATACAACTATCTTGGTGTCAATCAGGCTATGACAAACACAAGGTTCCTCCAAAGTTGTATCTGTCAGTGAATATACAGTTATCAATAACTTCATGTACTGATAATTGAATAGACAAACAATGGAATGAATTTTTTCAATGAAAGTTTATAAAAATTTATCAATTCTAAGAATATGCTTTCATTGATGGAAGAAGCATTTGCTTATTACCCATGAGTCTTTGCAGGTTTATTTCAATCTTTTACTGCCATGCAATGTGAAATTCATACTTCTTGGAATTCACCAAATTGGCGCATAGTTTGTACCTACTATGATAATATGAGAAGTACAGATCTTATTGACACAAATGACTGCTTTTATGATACAAGATTTGCAGAGCAGGGGCAAGGTCAAGGGTCATGAAAGGTGTGTCTAGCAGCCTGTGCTGTATACCTAAAGGTAGTACAAATGTTCCATAGTATGTAGGTGGAAAAAAAAACAAAACAGTAGCACACTTTTATTAATATAAGACAACAGAGGGCGCTATACAAGAAATATATATGTATGAGCATTTTACCAGCTGTAGCATTGAATTTTTTTTTCAACAGTTGTCAACAAGTGATGATTTGTTTATTTACACAGCAGTTAGTCAAAAGTCAAAAAGTTTTGAGGGAATACTTCTCTAATCAATGGTATATACCAATACCACCTATCATTTATTACCAGTAGTTTTCCATTACAACAAAATGCAACATTACTAATTTGAAATTGACTAATTTTTTATACCACGTCTCGTAGCTGTTTTAATATTCTATTGAAAAGCATAAATTAAGTTGATATGTTTATTATTTTCAATGAATTGTCAAAAACTAGTTTTCAGTATTCACCGATTTACTTCTTCAGAGAAAAATAAAGTAATCTATGGTATGGGAAATCTCAATGATACACTAGTATCTCTCATGTAAGTATTCTGCATTTTTGGTTGTTGATTTAACTATAAATGATTCAATAATTTAATAGTTTCAAAAGCAAAACAAAAAGTTTCAGATCAAATAATTTTACACATACATCCATTTTATTAGATTGTGTAGCATGTTCAATCAAATCCATGAATGCACAACAGTTGGATACATTCAATTTTTTTTTAAATGGTCCCCAGTCGGCAAATAACATACATTTATAACATTCAAGTTCCATGTTGATTCAAACAATACGTCTTGGGCATAATTCAACTTGGCATGTGCATTTTAAGCAATGAATCCATTTTGGGTCATGTGATAGTGTGGGTACATGTACATTTATTCCTGCAATTCCATGTCTCTGTCTTTATGTAGATTGAAAAACCGCTACAGCTGTATTCATATGCAAATGTTAAACCGTTGTGGTTGTATTTGTTTCTGAATTCATATGCTAGCATAAATGGCACATAACTTGTAAATCAATATTTTATTCGCTACATAAGTGCTTGTAAATCAGACCTTGCACCATGCCCAAGACTGCTGCCTAAGACAAGGTGCAACATGGGAATTGACACGTAAAATTATTAAAAAAGTTGGCCAAGGGCAAAGTTCAAACCCACATCAGGTGAGATATTGCAGATTCAAATGCATTAATGTCATGCATTGAATTATCAGAGAGCAAATGCATTTATGTATTAACCTCAAGTGCTCACTGTACAAAATAATTGCTTGCTGAATCTTTCAACTTTCATTCTGGTAAAAATTGGTCATCTATTCTTGCATTGAAAAATTAAGTTTGTGCAAACAACCTGAATGAGTAATTTATGCCTCAGATACGATATGGCACAACCTTGTTTGAAAACAACAATGGCCGTCAGTTGGCCATATTTGATTAGAACATAGTATTTATTTTGGCCTTGTGAAAAGAACAGAACAGGAGAGGTTCCATGTAATGGAAAACATCTATACGACTACATAATAATTGGCATATAGAAAAATTTGCATACACTGTAATTATAGAAAAATCCAAATTTTATTGATCAAACTAATCAATAGATTTCTAACCCAGTATTAAAATTTCAACAAAGAAATAAATATACAAATACACTGGGCACAGAAGATCTATAATTCAGAGATAATAAAACACCGACTGAAAGGACTGGACATGCATCTAAATGTTTCCTCAGATTCATGATCAATGTGTGCTAAAAATAGAACCCTAGCTTGGGAAAAAGAAATACCTTTATGAGGGGAGATACTTTCCAAATAAGTTAATTATAGTTTTCAGTGAAACTTAATTTATCAGCCAAAAAAGAAAATTGGCCACCAGGTTTTGAATATGTTTTTGGGAATCCAATAGCACTTCACTTTATTAGAAGCATGTGATTTATTTATGGGAATAAAAGCACACATTATATATATGGAATTGCATCACATTATTTAGGTGTCAGCAGGTACTGGATTGGTCAGCTTTTGATTTCACTAAAACCAAAGATCGGAACTACCTGAGTACAAGTGTACAAAGTAGAATTGCACTCAAAATAAATATGTTAAACAAATAGCTTACATGTGCTTCTAATAAAGGAAACTGTAGAATAAAGTGAAACGAATTAAGAACATACCCATCAAGTATTCATTACTATTTAGTTGACAATCCATTGATTAGTGATGACAGAGAGCTGTCATACTCAAATGCCTTCTGTTCTTGCAAGTCTACAAAAAAAAAAAGCTGTAAATTGTACCCGCCTGATGAAACAGTGAATGAATTCATAGCAACCCCCCGTTCCCACAAAAACTTTTGATATATTAGACAATAAAGAAACTCTCAATTCAAAGAAATTCTACTTTAAAAATATTTACAACAAAGAGGGTACTGTATCTGTATATATAATATTACACAGGACTGATGACCATGGAAGCGTGTTGTTGAACAACATTATTGTTTTTCACAGTCCTGAAAAAAGGATTTTGAACAAATTGCTAATCCATGACCAGTCACCAAATATTGTACATGTATTTCAAAAATATTAAATAATTATTAAAAGAGTTAACTATCTAGAATGTCCTTTTTTTCTTTCCGGTGTACACTTTGGACAGTACCATTTGCCTTTAGGTTTTGATGTGAGTCCAACACAGTTAAAGTGAAACCACTCAATTACACATTCATCGTTATCGCAACCAATCATTTCACCGTATGAAACTTGATTACATAAACAATATGTAGGTTCATTTGGATCAATTACGATCTCTGGGGGTGACGCTTCACGTTCACGCTCCTTTGCTTTGGATCGCTTTTTCTTTTTCGCCACTTTCTTTTCACTTCCAACAGCTGCAACAGAAACATCTTTATCCTTTTCTTTGTGATCATGATTTCGTTGACGCCGTGATCTTTTTCCAGTCCGTTCATGGTGGTGTTCTGTCTTGGCTTCCACATGATTACCTTTTTCATTACCGCTTTCAAGTTGATCAAAGTCCAACTCTAATTTTCGAGTACTATTTTCTACCAGATCAGCCATTTGTGAACATAGTTGGAGTTTTTCATCTCCTAATTCTTGACTTCGCACCAATGCTCTTTGTAATTGTATCAAGTATCGTTTTTTAGCAAGTCCATCTATATCTTTTTTCTGGTACATGCTGTAAAAGTAGTCCATCTCATTCAACACGCCTAAATGAAAATAAAATGAATGTAAAAACTGTAAGTACCTGTTACTGTGCAATTCATAAACGCATGAATTCATTTCAAAGAAACCTTATAAATTTATTTCAGCAAACATATCACTATAATTTCAATGAACAATTTTGATGAGATTTCCATGCATCTTTTTGGTTCATGCAAAAACACTAGTGTCTTTGATTTATGGCAGTAAATCTGCGAACAATTGAAAAAAACCTGCAAATAATCACTAGTAATGGGCATTACCAAATGGTTTCTATAATCGATAAAAGCATCTTCTTTGGATTTGGATGAAGCACGACGACCTTTCGAGACAAATGGTTGATAAATATTTAAGTTTGTTCATAAAACAAACCCAGTGTAAATGAATAGATTAATTCTGATTACTAGTTTATTGCATTGATAACCCACAACAAATGAACAGCTGATGAAGATCACACCCCCTCATTACTATGCAAATTTATATTCACAACTACTGAATATTCATTAAATATACCACTTCCTGTGCATAGGGAATCGTAGACTACATATTCAGCGTGTTAGTAACATGCATTCCCCTAACTACAAAATTGATTATGCTGATTGCTCTGCTATGTTGGGTATTAATTTACCAAAGTTTGTAAGCAATTTTGCGAAAGCGTGGTTTGTTGCTGCTCTTAAAAGAGAACGATCACAAATAAAGTTGAATCTCGTAGCGAATCGACCAGTATTCGTAAGCAGTGGCACCGGTGGCAACCGTACCCACTTTCAGCATTGTTGGCCGCCAATTCAATGACAGAAAACTATCCATTACAAAAATAGAGCTTAACAATTACTCGATTTTTCATTTTAGAGCCTCGGATGGAATTAAGTAATAACGAAACAACTGCTGTCAGATTTGTGCGGGAAAAGCGACTGCTTTAAAATCTGACAACATTCTAAGCAAACTCGCTTGTGGCGGCAGCCATTTTGATTCAATTGCCGCTGCGACTTCAAAACAACAACGCAACATAAACAGTAAAACTTGTATACAAGACCCAAACTCACGAGTTACGGTCTCACTGGCACTGCAGTCACACGTGTAACGTGCACACGCAAGAATATGCCAAAGAAATAACATTTTTCCTAAGTACGACAATTTCCCACCTCTGTACTGGCAGTCGATCTCTCGCATCTGGGAGATGTTTCGCTGGAGGTCATTTGGAAGCGATTCGACACAATCCAAATAATCCTCGACGTAAGCAGTCTGACACTGGAGTTCTTGGTTATGTTGACTCAACATCATTTCAAGTTTGGACATCCTTGCAGCCCATCAAGTAGCAAATAATCTTCACGTAAACACGGGTGACAACTTGCCAGCAGATCAGAAACGTGAATGGATTGAGTTTTGCATTTTGCACATGCGCACTCAATAGTAAATAACTGTTTACTGTATCATTAGCGCTTCTCCCATATATGGAATAGTTGGGAAAACACATTTATAAAGGGGTCGGTGTTACAAAATAAGGTCAAATTGCATTTTATCTCACAGTAAAATGAAGATTTAAAGGCCAGAAAACATAATATAAACATTTTAATAGTGAAAAAAGAGTTACAAAATATAGAAATATTTTCTGCTTGTAGAATACAACAATAAATTATAAATTTGTATTACCTATATAAAAAATAGAATAGCCCACAAAACGAACTTCCACGGTGAGGGCGCTTATTATACCATCAGCTGTTCCGACTGCAGGTACTGCTGATATATCCCGAAACGTGGTCGAAACAGGTTTGTAGAACCAGGGAGCTGGTAGAACGTACAAACACAACAAAGTATCTATGGCAGTCAGATCTTCTTGTAGTGGAATCGTTAACAGACTTATACACAGACACTTTCAAAATACGCTATCACAAAGTGTTTACCCAAAGTTTGCTCTGTCGACAACGTGCTCCAAATATCGGAAAAAGAAGGTAGCGGAACCAAAAGACTGTGAAGACATCGACACAGGACAAAACAATGACGCCAGTCCTTGGGCTGAACCCGAGGGTTATAACACGGGTGTACACGTTTATAATTCACTGACGAGAACTAAAGTACCTCTGATACTCCAAAAAGACAATATTGCAAAATGGTAGGTTTACACATGTACTATACTCTCAAGCGAAGATCCTGGCATAATTATAGAACTTGCCAATTATATTTACACAACACAAAGATTTATTTAACATTTAAATACTAGTTACGTTTTTTATAATATTTTTACATATATCTTGTTATTATTTTAAAACTCTTTTTTGGTGTACTTATACTTGTCCCATATAAATCTTTTTACACGGAGGCAATAACGTTATTATTATCAGTTCAGACTCAAATATTAATGATGACAAGTCTGAGGTTCAGTGCGTTGTTGTAATTATAATCATAGTCCCTCTATAAACTCCCATCTAACTCAGATGCTGATGGCAAATCTACTTACCTCACCCTCACAGATCTGGTTTTTGACAATTCTGTAATAAGATTATGTTCTTGATCAGTAATTTTAAATGAAGACACATCTCTTAAAGTCATATTTTATGCAAGGACTGTGGGACCAGTGGACCGTCTGCAAAGACAGTAATAATAAAACTATATTAGCTCATAATTCAAAAAATACATGGTATTCATTTATTCAACACTTTTGCCAAATTTACTCTGATTTACAGTAAATGTTGTGAAGCAAAGTTATGTCCCTCTATAGAGGGACTGTGTTATAATACACAGCTTTGAATGTTATTGTCTATCGTTTGTCGAAATACCGTAGAAATTAAACAATAACATAATGTAAACACAGAAGCATGTGTTGAGCACTGATGGGGGCTCCCATGTTCATCACACCCAAGTCAAGCAATCAGACAATGAATAGAAAAACTAATCAATTAATTCACAGACTGACTAATTTATATTAGAATTTCTAAAAACATAGTTCTTGTAATTTTGTAAACATGCAAGATCATAATATTTGCATTCTATCATCTTGAGTTTCCAACTATCTTTTTTCGACTTACCTGCCTACTTTTATGATTCAAACCAACTTTTTTTGATTTTTTACCTAACTTTTAGTGCTGTTCAGCCAATCTTTTTGACTTTTCCAACAATGATGACTTTTCAACCAACTTTCCATGCAACCTGATGATTTTTTTATGCAATGACTCTGCAGCAAATTTTGATTTATATTCCCAATAAATTAGCCATGATTTAGGGAAGACGTAAACACTCGTGGATAATTGGTATTACCACAGTCCTTCTCTAGCAAATAAAAAAAAAAATCTTCAAATTTGAAGGTAATAGCAGGTAAATGTTTTATCAATTTCCATAAAAAAATAGTCTTCTGAAAAGTCTGATACTTGCAGTATTTTAATATGCTGTTTTATTTCTTTTGAAGGTATATGTGTGGACCAACAGTGTACGACAGTGCTCACATTGGACATGCAAGGTAAGAAAACATCTATTAAACTTGACATTTATGGTATCATCAATGATACATATTCAATTATTCAGTTCATCTTTATTGTTCTGCAGCTGTTACGTTAGATTTGATGTCCTTCGGCGAATTCTGACTGAATTCTTTGATATTGATGTTGTCATGGTGATGGGTGTAACAAATATTGATGATAAAATAATCAATCGTGCACGTGAAAAGGATGTAGATTTCAAACAGTTAGCAAGAATTTATGAAAATGAATTTGCCTCGGACATGCAAGCATTGAAGGTAGGTGCAATCTGTCGTTGATAAATGTGATCAGCAGCTGTTTCTTTAAAAACATGGCCAGTCTGGTACACCTTTGGCCACATGGCCAGTCTGGTACACCTTCGGCCACATGGCCAGTCTGGTACACCTTCGGCCACATGGCCAGTCTGGTACACCTTTGGCCACATGGCCAGTCTGGTACACCTTTGGCCACATGGCCAGTCTGGTACACCTTTGGCCACATGGCCAGTCTGGTACACCTTTGGCCACATGGCCAGTCTGGTGCACCTTTGGCCACATGGCCAGTCTGGTACACCTTTGGCCACATGGCCAGTCTGGTACACCTTTGGCCACATGGCCAGTCTGGTACACCTTTGGCCACATGGCCAGTCTGGTACACCTTTGGCCACATGGCCAGTCTGGTACACCTTTGGCCACATGGCCAGTCTGGTACACATTTGGCCACATGGCCAGTCTGGTACACATTTGGCCACATGGCCAGTCTGGTACACATTTGGCCACATGGCCAGTCTGGTACACATTTGGCCACATGGCCAGTCTGGTACACATTTGGCCACATGGCCAGTCTGGTACACATTTGGCCACATGGCCAGTCTGGTACACATTTGGCCACATGGCCAGTCTGGTACACATTTGGCCACATGGCCAGTCTGGTACACATTTGGCCACATGGCCAGTCTGGTACACATTTGGCCACATGGCCAGTCTGGTACACATTTGGCCACATGGCCAGTCTGGTACACATTTGGCCACATGGCCAGTCTGGTACACATTTGGCCACATGGCCAGTCTGGTACACATTTGGCCACATGGCCAGTCTGGTACACATTTGGCCACATGGCCAGTCTGGTACACATTTGGCCACATGGCCAGTCTGGTACACATTTGGCCACATGGCCAGTCTGGTACACATTTGGCCACATGGCCAGTCTGGTACACATTTGGCCACATGGCCAGTCTGGTACACATTTGGCCACATGGCCAGTCTGGTACACATTTGGCCACATGGCCAGTCTGGTACACATTTGGCCACATGGCCAGTCTGGTACACATTTGGCCACATGGCCAGTCTGGTACACATTTGGCCACATGGCCAGTCTGGTACACATTTGGCCACATGGCCAGTCTGGTACACATTTGGCCACATGGCCAGTCTGGTACACATTTGGCCACATGGCCAGTCTGGTACACATTTGGCCACATGGCCAGTCTGGTACACATTTGGCCACATGGCCAGTCTGGTACACATTTGGCCACATGGCCAGTCTGGTACACATTTGGCCACATGGCCAGTCTGGTACACATTTGGCCACATGGCCAGTCTGGTACACATTTGGCCACATGGCCAGTCTGGTACACATTTGGCCACATGGCCAGTCTGGTACACCTTTGGCCACATGGCCAGTCTGGTACACCTTTGGCCACATGGCCAGTCTGGTACACCTTTGGCCACATGGCCAGTCTGGTACACCTTTGGCCACATGGCCAGTCTGGTACACATTTGGCCACATGGCCAGTCTGGTACACCTTTGGCCACATGGTCAGTCTGGTACACCTTAGACAAACACGTTAGTTTTAGGTTGATCAATGAATATGGGTGTATACAAAGTTGACACGCAGGAGTAATCGCATGAGAACGTTTTCTATTACCCATGTATTAGCATGGGACAAACATTGCAACAGGTTGTGTTGTTGTTGACCACGTTGACAGGTTTTATTCAGTTGTTTCTCACTGCTATCATTGCTTACTTTCACAGTTACGCGCATTTTAAACTCAATACAAACAGGTAAGAGACATGATGATGTCAGCATGGTTATAGTTTTATCATAATGATCTACTTAACCATTACAATGCAGGTTCTTCCAGCCACAGTTTATACCAGAGTTACGGACTATATACCTCAAATCTTAGTATTTGTTCAGAATATAATAGATACTGGATGTGCATATTCTACTCCCAGTGGTAGGTATTAAAATCATTTATTACCATTGCGACATTGGAATACATCATTGCTGTGAATTATCGTATGATAATAGAAAATTATTATACAGTATGGTGTTTCATGGGCCCTGACGATTTTTACTTTAAATTCAGCAACAAAAAATGAATTCCGGTGAAATAAAAAATAAAAGTATAATGCTATATTAAAACGAACTACAGGAAATCATTCAAATGTTAAACATTTGATGGAATCTACTCAGTGTATCATCCGTGTCTTAGCATAGACTGGTATGCATATGCATGTTCGAGGGCCACGTCTTTCTACACTATGCATCAACCGGCGCACCAGTCGTGTTTTGGATGTTAAACAAGCCAAAATACATATCATAATAACGATTACAACTGTGCAAATTTGGATTGAGAGTCAATGCTATGCTTGATTATGTGCTCGGCTGTGGCTCGCACCATCTCGCATAGAATCAACTCCTCATCCTGAATCCATTTCAGTTTATTATTGTTGTATTAATGACTAACTTTCAGCATATTTGTGTATTGTTCATTCCTGCCCCAAAACTAAAATGAAATTTTATCATTATTTTGGTTCATACGAACAGTTTCAGATATTGCTTTTAGTTTTTGGGTTTGTCATTTTTATCAACATTTCATGTGAAGAGCAGTTTGTACACAATCATTTCGTTGTTGGTGCCAAAAGTTGACATTGGCAATCAAAGGGTTAAACTAGTACACTGTATAATTAACTAATTAAGCAATAACCTCTGTTGGGTATATTTATTTATAATTAGCAATTTCACAAAAATGTGACATATGTGAACGAGCATAGATAAGTATCTTATTCTGTTGTGTCTCACAAATAATCGATTGTTGATATCCCATAATACAGTGTCAGTGTTTTAACCAATGACAATGGTTCAATTAAACATGTGACATCATAGTATAATACAACATTTGAATATTATTGGTTTGACCCAGAATCATTTTAGATTGAGATAAGTCCTTGTATTTCACAGGTAGTGTTTACTTTGATGTGGAAGCATTTGGTATAGAGAGGTATGCAAAACTAATGCCTCATGTTCGGCACGACCACGGCAGGCATATTGTAGAACCTGAGAAGAGACATCTCAGAGATTTTGCTCTCTGGAAAGCTGCTAAGCCAGGAGAGCCATGGTGGTCGTCTCCATGGGGACAAGGAAAGGGACGTCCAGGATGGCACATAGAATGCTCTACCATGTCCAGGTATATATACTAGTAATTTGTATTATGCGATTTTTTTTCCCATTCAAGCCCTTAAAAGGCTGTGTGAGTTTCCAGGGTGATAGTACTTTTTCATTATATACAAGGAGGTTACCTCCCATAATGCATTGCATATATGTGCAATTACATTCTCAGTAGTGCAAAATTTTGAATTCCGCTAAAACTGAACTTAAACTGAAAATTAAACATTAACGTAGAAATTATTTTTAGCCAATGCCACCTAGATAATTTAGACAATGATAAAATAATGTTCTTCTGAAAACTGATGACAAAACAAAGAGCAACTGAAAATTCGTCCCAAGATTCCAGACTCTCTGATATATATTCCTAGAATCATGAAGAATTGTATTTTAGTTTTCAATTCGTTCTAAATGTTCTAAAATTTTTAAATGTCAGAATTCTATATGAAATATTTTATTTACAGTCTATGACACTATTATTGATATGACATTCTCTCTTTACCGTGGCAACCTTTATAACAGATGTAGTGATAAATTAAATGTAGTGAAGAGTAAAAAACAAAATTAAAGTGAATCTTTAAAATTTGACAAACATTTTATTATTTAAAGTAAGCAACTCATTTTTAACCATAGACACCACTAGTATATATATATATTATAATAGTTTAACCCAAATTACTTTGTTTTTCAGTGCAATATTTGGAAACGCGTTAGATATCCATACTGGCGGTATAGATCTGGCATTCCCACACCATGACAATGAGATAGCACAGTGTGAGGCCTGTCATCAAACTCATCAATGGACCAATTATTTCCTGCACTCTGGTAAGATATATATCACCTTTAGTGTGACAAATATTGCATGTGATATGATTTGGTTGTGGTAACATCAATATTAGGTGTGTGTGGTTTGACAGTACACCATCAAAAACAAAATAATTAGAAAATGATATTATGCTGCCATTCATGCTCATTTCAAGTAACTGAATGAAAGTTTTTGTTTTGACTAGATCAGAATAGAATAGAATAGAATACACAGAACTAGAATAGAATAGACAGAACTAGAATAGAATAGACAGAACTAGAATAGAATACACAGAACTAGAATAGAATAGACAGAACTAGAATAGAATAGAATAGAATAGAATAGAATAAAATAGACAGAACTAGAATAGAATAAAATAGACAGAACTAGAATAGAATAGACAGAACTAGAATAGAATAGAATAGACAGAACTAGAATAGAATAGAATAGACAGAACTAAAATAGAATAGAATAGACAGAACTAAAATAGAATAGAATAGAATAAACAGGAATAGAATGGAATGGAATGGAAAGGAATGAAATAGAATAGCATACTAAGACCTATTATGTATAGACATTATCTTCTATTTGAGTAATATATTTTCTAGGAATTCTACATTTGAAGGATGATGCTGAGAAGATGTCCAAGTCTATTGGTAATACAATAACTGTACAGGATTATTTACAAAAACATACTGCAAATCAGTTTAGAATGATTTGTCTACTTACAAAGTACAGTCACAGTAAGTAAATTGGGGGCATATCTCCAATAGATATTAATTCTATGCTGGCTATGGATGACTTATTTTGACCATATTTGTGTCATTTACATAAGTGTGTGTTCTACTAGAGTAAATACAGTATTGTAAATTGCACATGTTTGAAATTAATGTAAACAAAGAATGTACATGTATGTGTTGTGGACATGAACATGCGACCCACATCAAACCCGACGATTATGGTGCTTAAATTTCATATGAGGCACATTTTGATTGTTGCTTGAAGCCTTCATTTGATTGCAAGTTCATATCCAACCTGCGTTTGATTAAGTCAGCATGTGCTCATAATGAAATGTCTGATTGTGCCACCTGGTTGTATCACAGACTCAAATGAAGTGGTCATCATCTTGAATTTTTAAGGTGAATGTTCGCAAAGCACTCCATTATCACTTGAGGAGGGAGGAACATCCAAGCGGAACAACACCATGTTGGCGGACGATTTCTTTTGGCAGATAATAATTCATTCAAATATTGAGGCTAGAGTACTTATTTTGGGATAATCCTACAAGGTCATGATTTGGACTTGACCCCCTGATTGACACCAATTAACTAATTGCAACTCAACATGCTATTGTGTGTAAACTGTTCCTATTATTTTTTGTCTACCGATGTTTTTTTCTTATTAGTCCCCGTTCAGGCGCAGCCTGAAAAGGGGACTACTAATTCAGGTTATGTCAATAATTCCGTCTCCAACATTTTCTCAGAAATTCTACAGCAGATATCAGTGAAACTTGGCAGGTTGATGAACATGTCCCCTCCGAGTATGCACGTAATTTTTTTTCCAGATCTGAAAATCCCAAGTGGGTCTTTTTCACGATTTTATCAAAAATTGCCTCTCCCGGCAACATTGACAAAACATCTGCGCATGCCCAGAATAAATTAATTACTGTAAAATACTTTATTTTTGCTTGCTACATTTTTTTGCTATTTTCGCTGAAGGAATGTTTCAGTTAAAATAAAATCCAGCGAATATACCCTTTTCTTATATTTTACAGTCAACTTGTCAAAAATCAATGAAAATAAATTCAATACAAAACACCCAGAAAAAGTCTTTTCAGCGAATGATAATTCCAGCTGAAATAAAATATTTTACAGTAGATTAGATCTGTGAGTAAGGCTGCTGTTATTACGGCACGTGATTTCTCCATTGCGTGCAATTTATTATAGTACTGTTTATACATGTATTCTGTTTGGCTCAGTGGTCTCATTCACTCGTTACTAGAAGAACTAGTAACTTTATTTGATTTCAAGAACTTCAAGAAGGCGGCATAAGAGACGTGTTTGCAAAGGTAAGTTTTCCAGTTTATTGGGGTACGATTGGTGTACATTTCGTGACGTACGGACGTGAATATTATGATGATTGCCAGCTTTATATTCTTATGAAAAACCAAAAAAAGCAAACAATTGTCTCTAATCTACGAAACTAGTTTGTGAATTGTATACCCTGTCAAATTATTGTACACGAACGATTAATTCACGAGGACATTCACGGTAAATCGTTTTCCGGTCTTTTGCTTGTGTAGCGATTTCCGAAATATTCACAACTCGGGGGATTATATTCGTATTTTTTATGTTGTGAGCATTGAACTGTTAGTTGCAATGAAGATTTTGGCGATCTTGTGCGATTCAACATGGCGGATGTACAGTGACAACACGTGTATGGACGGTCGGTCGAGCAGTCTGCAACGGACCACAGTCTGTGAACGGACCGTTAATGTTTTGGATATTTCATTCACTCCTGATGCCTAAAAGAGTCTAATTTATATTTTACCGTAGTCATTGACACCTATTCAAGAGTATCATGTTTATTGTGAATAGCGTGAATGGGTAAGCTTCGTTTCGACAATGGGCTGTTATTTCTGTGAACAATGTTAAATTATTCTTTGAATGCTCAGTTTATTTTTTTGAAAACAACTAATTTTTCGATTTAAAAAAAATCATGCCGTTTTCCCCGTCAAAATCAAAGCATAAAGATCTTGCTAAACATCGGTGAATCCCCTGTTGCGTTCACCACGAGGTCACTGAGCCGTCATTAACATATTTAAATGACCACGTGTACTGAAATAACATGGCGGATATCGCATCGCATCGCATTTACATTCGACCGAAATCATTCGTTTACGATGAAACTAAGTTGAATATTACTTCCAATTCATAAAAATTCAACGAATTATTTTTTTGTGCGTATTATAATCATTACTGAATAATAATAAACAATGGCAATACTTCGAAAACAAGTAAGTTATTCACTTGCGAAACACAGAATGACCAGATTGTGCTACCGTGATCATTCGTGTTTGTATTTATTCGAAACTTCTTTTAGAAAATACTTTACTTTTCGTAAACTTTACTGAATTTTTGGGGGGATTCAATTCCAACATTTCGCGATGCCAAACCAAAGGCCTTTCACTCTTTGAGTGTGACACCTAAACCAGAAGTTTTATGGTGTATAAACTGGCACTAAATGAAAAAGCCGTTGAACCTTATTCAAATTTATAAGTACATGTTATTATGTATTTAATTATGAAAACTGACTAAATTAAATGTGATCTTATTTTTAATTTGAACAGAATTATGATTTATATCGGTAATGACGTTTTCATCCAATATTAATAGTGCAATTGTTAAAATGCCTACCTACACATTTATTGTTTTTGTTTCTGTTGCCCTGAAATAGACATTTGTAAAAAAAAAAAATTTAAAAATCATGCTTGATTCAAATTCAAAAAAAAAAGATGTAGCCATGTAGCCCCTTCCTGTTATCTGTTTCCAACTTCTTCCAGAGTAAAACTGGTGAAGCCATGTAATTGCCATACAATCATAAACTGTGGGAAAACTTATATGTTATTGAAAATCTTTATTTTGTTGTCTGTGAATTAATATAATATTTGAAATGGTGTAATGGTGCAAAATATTCTCAAGCAATTGGTTTTCTGGTGGCACTACACTGTGCATTTATGCATGATCTCAGCTTACTAAGTGATGATGGTGGTTGAAATGGAAAACTGAATACAAAAATCCAGTAACATCTCAAACGAATTTCCGTCTGCTGTGAATGCATGTTTCGTTACATCAAATAAATAACCCAATTTTATTGAATGTATCCAAAAACATGGTACCAATGATCTGAAATTTCAGGAGTGCTCGCTGAAGGTTTATCAATCTTGCTTATTGTCTTGTTCTTTACCAATCCTGCATTTCAGTTACTAGAATTTATACTAAAAAAAATAGTTTCTGTTTTTCTTCTAATAATTCGGCCACTCTCAAAAACAAATATTTTTCCATGGTCGAAATGCAAGAAGAATACAAAACTACTGTGATTGCATAGCGATACCTGTAGGGCCATTGTCAATTAGTTCGCCTGATCAACACAGCGTTATACATAGGGCTGATATTGAATCACGGAGAGTAAAGTCTTGTGATACTAATCTCTAGAACCGCTCAGATTGGTACATACCGGTATGTCTTATGAACCCACATGTGTATATCTTTAACAATACTCATTTTAAACTTTTTTTTTTTTACAGTGGTGCTGTGAACTGCTTCAATTTTGCAAGGCAATTTTTTCTGGGTTCCTACAACATGGAGTGTCAGGGACTTTATTGAAATTTCATAGAATCCTGAATATATCTAGAAGTGAAAATTAAATGGTTTACAGTATTTTATACCCATTAATAATGATGAAATGCAATAATATCACTGCACTAAAAAGACTTCAAACAATTATTGTTACTTCTCCATTGAAGGTTATGAGCAGACCAACCTTTACTGGCTTCCTTAATTATTACATGTACTTGCTCTGAAAACATAGCTTTTACAATTGTTTAAATTAACAGATGTTGTTCTATGTACAATGAATACATTTTAAATAATAAACCTTACTGTATTAATAAAAAATTGTATTTGACAACATGAGAATGAATCTGATGCCCAGTGATGTTGAAATAAACCCAGGTCAAGGTTCACTCAGATTTATGAATGCAGTTTCTTGAGCAAGTATACATGTATGACAAATAGTTTTGTTGCACTTGTGTGAGACATGAAATTGAACACAGCGCCCTCTTGAGACGATGTTTGGTAATTTTGAGATTTTTCTGTGAAATGATTTTTCTGACATTGTGAAGTGCCCTATTGTTGTAATTTCATATCTTTGATAATGCAATGCTTGGATTTAACACTATTTTTATCGGAGAACAATTTCTTTATTTACTTTCTTTTGACCGGTCAAAGGTCATGTTTCAGCATCCGTCCATTTTTAATGCTGTCTTCTGCTAGATTGGCGGAAGATTCTTCTTCTTTTCTGAGTTAATTTTGGCCATCAATCAATCATTCATTTTGATGCCAATGTCACTGACTGTTAGCTGAAACTGAACTACACTATTTGATTGAAGCTGTTTACAGTGGCGGTTGTCTAGACTGAGTCAGGGTTTTTTTGTTTTTGCTTTTGTTTACACTGGTCCAGAAATAAAAAGAACAGAACAGGACATTGCATTAAACTCTACCATCTTGTTTGTGTAATATTTTTGGCGTTACACTTGTGTACTCTGAGATTCTGAACATGGGTCAGTGGAAGTTTTTAGTTGTCAGTACAAAACTAGATTATGGGAAATCACTTTATGATGAGTTGTACCCACATAGAGTACATATTCATTCACCTGTTTGCAGATGTTCCTTGTACTACTTTATAATCAAATAACGGGGACTGTGACATTTCATGTCTTGTTTTCCTAGATATTGAATATTGTGAGGATATTGTGATGCAAGCTTCAAGCATACTACACACTCTTTCATCATTTCTCAGTGATGCTGATGCTTACATCAGAGGACAAATGACTTGTCACTCTTTAGATGACACAAAACTGATTGAGCAGTAAGTTTATATTGAATCTAATAGATTATATATATATACTCAGTGTAAGATCACACATAATAGCGTACACCATAGCATACATCGTAACTTGTAGCATACATTGTAGCATACATTGTAGCACACATTGTAGCACACATCATAGCACACATCATAGCACACATCATAACACACATCACAGCACACATCACAGCACACATCACAGCACACATCACAGCACACATCACAGCATATATTGTAGCACGCATCAAAGCATATATTGTAGCACACATCATAGCACACAGCACACATCAAGGCATATATTGTAGCACACATCAAAGCATATATTGTAGCACACATCAAAGCACACATCATAGCATACATTGTAGCGCACATCATAGCACACAGCACACATCAAAGCATACAGCACACATCATAGCACACATCATAGCACACATCACAGCACAGATCACAGCACACATCATAGCATATATTGTAGCACACATCAAAGCATATATTGTAGCACACATCAAAGCACACATCATAGCATATATTGTAGCACACATCAAAGCATATATTGTAGCACACATCATAGCACACAGCACACATCATAGCACACATCATAGCACACATAGCACACATCACAGCACACATCACAGCACACATCACAGCACACACATTGTAGCACACATCAAAGCATATATTGTAGCACACATCAAAGCATATATTGTAGCACACATCAAAGCATATATTGTAGCACACATCAAAGCATATATTGTAGCACACATCAAAGCACACATAGCATACATTGTAGCACACATCATAGCACACATCATAGCACACAGCACACATCAAAGCATATATTGTAGCACACATCAAAGCATATATTGTAGCACACATCAAAGCACACATCATAGCATACATTGTAGCGCACATCATAGCACACAGCACACATCAAAGCATACAGCGCACATCATAGCACATAGCACACAGCACACATCATAGCACACATCATAGCACACAGCACACATCATAGCACACATCATAGCACACATCATAGCACACATCACAGCACACATCACAGCATATATTGTAGCACACATCAAAGCATATATTGTAGCACACATCAAAGCACACATAGCATACATTGTAGCACACATCAAAGCACACATAGCATACATTGTAGCACACATCATAGCACACAGCACACATCAAAGCTTACAGCACACAGCACACATCACAGCCCACAGCACACATAGCACACAGCACACATCATAGCATACATCATAGCACACAGCACACATCATAGCACACATCATAGCACACAGCACACATCATAGCACACATCATAGCACACAGCACACATCATAGCACACATCATAGCACACAGCACACAGCACACATCAAAGCATACAGCACACATCATAGCACACAGCACACATCATAGCACACAGCACACATCATAGCACACAGCACACATCGTAGCACACAGCACACATCGTAGCACACAGCACACATCGTAGCACACAGCACACATCGTAGCACACAGCACACATCGTAGCACACATCGTAGCACACATCGTAGCACACAGCACACATCGTAGCACACAGCACACATTGTAGCACACAGCACACATCGTAGCACACAGCACACATCGTAGCACACAGCACACATCGTAGCACACAGCACACATCGTAGCACACAGCACACATCGTAGCACACAGCACACATCGTAGCACACATCGTAGCACACATCGTAGCACACATCGTAGCACACATCGTAGCACACATCGTAGCACACATCGCAGCACACATCGCAGCACACATCGTAGCACACACCGCAGCACACACCGCAGCACACACCGCAGCACACACCGCAGCACACACCGCAGCACACACCGCAGCACACACCGCAGCACACACCGCAGCACACACCGCAGCACACACCGCAGCACACATCGCAGCACACATCGCAGCACACATCGCAGCACACATCGCAGCACACATCGCAGCACACATCATAGCATACATTGTAGCACACATCAAAGCATATATTGTAGCACACATCAAAGCACACATCATAGCATACATTGTAGCACACATCATAGCACACAGCACACATCAAAGCATACAGCACACATCAAAGCTTACAGCACACATCAAAGCATACAGCACACATCAAAGCTTACAGCACACATCATAGCACACATCAAAGCATACAGCACACATCATAGCACACGGCACACATCATAGCACACGGCACACATCATAGCACACGGCACACATCATAGCACACGGCACACATCATAGCACACAACACACATCGTAGCACACAGCACACATCGTAGCACACGGCACACATCGTAGCACACGGCACACATCGTAGCACACAGCACACATCGTAGCACACATCGTAGCACACATCGTAGCACACAGCACACATCGTAGCACACATCGTAGCACACATCGTAGCACACATCGTAGCACACATCGTAGCACACATCGTAGCACACATCGTAGCACACATCGTAGCACACATCGTAGCACACATCGTAGCACACATGGTAGCACACATGGTAGCACACATCGTAGCACACATCGTAGCACACATCGTAGCACACATCGTAGCACACATGGTAGCACACATGGTAGCACACATGGTAGCACACATGGTAGCACACATGGTAGCACACATGGTAGCACACATGGTAGCACACATGGTAGCACACATGGTAGCACACATGGTAGCACACATGGTAGCACACATGGTAGCACACATGGTAGCACACATGGTAGCACACATCGTAGCACACATCGTAGCACACATCGTAGCACACATCGTAGCACACATCGTAGCACACATCGTAGCACACATCGTAGCACACATCATAGCACACAGCACACATCAAAGCATACAGCACACATCACACATCAAAGCACACACAGCACACATAGCACACAGCACACATAGCACACATCATAGCACACAGCACACATAGCACACAGCACACATCAAAGCATACAGCACACATCATAGCACACGGCACACATCATAGCACACGGCACACATCATAGCACACGGCACACATCATAGCACACCGCACACATAGCACACGGCACACATCATAGCACACGGCACACATCATAGCACACGGCACACATCATAGCACACGGCACACATCATAGCACACAGCACACATCGTAGCACACATCGTAGCACACGGCATACATCGTAGCACACAGCATACATCGTAGCACACAGCACACATCGTAGCACACATCGTAGCACACATCGTAGCACACATCGTAGCACACATCGTAGCACACATCGTAGCACACATCGTAGCACACATCGTAGCACACATCGTAGCACACATCGTAGCACACATCGTAGCACACATCGTAGCACACATCGTAGCACACATCGTAGCACAGATCGTAGCACACATCGTAGCACACATCGTAGCACACATCGTAGCACACATCGTAGCACACAACGTAGCACACAACGTAGCACACAACGTAGCACACATCGTAGCACACATCGTAGCACACATCACAGCACATTGCACAAAAAAGATCTACAGCTAAAGTTTCTTTCAACAAAACACAAAAAATGTTATACCGGTAATACTTTTTTGGAAACTCTTCACTTTTAAACACTACTACACTATATGCATTACAGAATGAACTATTAACATTGTTCTTCATCCACATCTTTATATTATATGCCTTAATGTTTTCAATTATTAGTTTGATGAGAACGAAAAAGCTGGTCATGGAGAGTCTACGTGATGACTTTGATACAAATAGAGCAATGGGAGCCATATTGAATTTGGTGCATAACTGTCATGGTCAGCTGAACAGGAGATCAAAGGTTACATAATACATTTTACTGTGATGCACTTTATTTACTTTTAAGAATCTAATTTGTTTATTAAACAATAAATCGAAAGAGTGGCCAACACATGATGCTTAAATCTCATTGGGCAATCTGGAACTATTAGTATTTATTAAAACAACGCTTTAGTATAGTAGTCTATGCAAATTGTCAACATCTATTAGATAAATGTTAATTTAAAGCAACTTAATGACATGTGTATAGTCAGATTTCATTAATCAATAGTATAAAATAGTATTGTTGTTTCAGCATTGGACTCATGATTGATAGTCCCAAGGGTGTGCCACAGACTCAAAGGGAAGACTAAAAATCTGACCAAGTTTTATTTACTAACAAATGCCGCTTTAGAACCTTAGTTAAGGTGCTTGTGTTTGACTCATCCTGGTTTACGCCAAGATAAAAAAATAATAAAATAAAATAAATAAAACACGCACATGTGACCTGTAGAAAAAACACTTACCGGTACTTACAAGAGCTGATTTTGCAAGACAAAGTTTTGGGGCACAGAGACTACACATGCATACAAGTAATTGACGATGAAGCAATTAAATGCTACAAATGTTGAATAAAAATCAGATTACTCAGGTTTAGACGAAAGTGAAAACCATATATAGACTGAAATCATTTGGGCTGTGTCTGTTGTTGAATTCTGCAAACATAAAGTGACTTGGCGTACTAGCATCAAATTTGAACGGAAATATTTAAAAGCTTTTAATGCTTGTTTAAGATCATCCTGACAGGGCTGCTGAAATCTGCAAGATACCTGCTCTGGTGTCCGGCACCCGATTTTCAGAAATTTCAAACATTGTATATACCGTATTACCCCGGGCACGTGCCCAGGGGCCTGAACGTACAAAATCGGGAAAAATTGGGGGTGGGCGCTTACCCGAGAACCACCCCAAAAAAGATTTTAAAAAGCTGTTTTTGCGATCGTATGATAAGGTCAAATAAAGGAATGCTTTCGTACACTTTGTACACGTACTTATTTCTTGATTTATGCGAGGTTTCAATAAACGTGAGCACTCGGTCAAGATCTGTGGGAACACTAAGACACAGGGCCGAATTTCAAGAATAAAACTTGTTTTATGTCAGCGAATGAAGTTGTATTACTCACTGAAATTGACTACAAACTATGGTAAATATTGTAATCAATGCACGGTTACATTTTTAGTAACCGTGATCAGTGCATGCAAGTCGAAACGGCCAGGAAAAACAACCACTTGTAATCCAAGAAGGCGATGACCTCATTAGCATAATTTTGTTCACGCACGTATTGATACATCGCATCGTAATTACTGAAGAATAGCAGACAGGGTTATGAAACAAAAAAAAACTTTTATTACTGATGTGAAATGTTTACAAACTATTGTGAATACATAAACATATCCAAATGGCGATACATAAAAAACAGACTGAAAATAAACTCTGGTCGACCTCATTAACATGATTTATTCACGCACCCACACACAAGACAAAATTATGATGCAACAAGTTCCCATCGTCGGCATGCCTCATTATGGTTATCGTAATGGACTTAAGGTCGGCAAAATGTGTTTTTCTTCAACGACAGAAAAATAATCCACATGACCGTAATGCCATAGCTGTGATGAGGGATGGAAAGAAAGTAGCAATGTCTCAAAAGTGCTAGCTCCCGTTCACAGTCAGCTGGCATCGGTGTCGCTGGGTGTATATGATATGATAGAGGGAAGTTGTGCAACCAAATTTGCAGAGTTCGCAGTTTTTCGCCGATAAAAAAATAACTAAGGCAAAATCTCACGGTTTTTCAGCATTTTTGTAATAAAGACATTATCCTCTATCAATAATCCGCCCCAAATAGAAACATTTCCACTAATTCTTGTGTTTTTTCGACAAAACCTGCGATTAGGCTGCGAAAGTAGAACATTCCGGAGGGGGTGAAACTGAAGAGCCAAACTTAACGCGTAAAAATAGAACGCGTATTTTGACCTCTACGTAGCCAACCAATGGCTGGACACGGATACGTTTTTGGTCGTTGCCAAAGAGCCCCGCGTCTATCGCCTGGCAATGCTCTTCCAATGAGTATTTACGTAAAAACACAAACAAAACGGCCCTTTTCAGGGCCACCACACACTCCAAAAAGAGAACTACCGTAACAAACACACTATTTAAATAAAGCAAACGCGTTCGTTTTTGACAAATACAACTTTATTGTTGCCCTAATTCTTGGCTAAAAATCACCCTGGGCGTTTAACCGAGGATGTCCCCAACATGTAACTCTTGTGAAAACAGGGGGGTGGGCGCTTGCCCAGGGAGGGGCGCATGCCCGGGGTAATACGGTAACTGTGCGGTTCATCATTAATTGGTAACTTTTCATTTTCTGTAGGACACTAATATTGTCAGAAGTCCCGATGTCATGGCTGCCATCGCGATATATGTAAAAAAAGTCTTGAAATCATTAGGAGTAGAGCTCTCAACAAGGCAGGTATGTATTACTCATGGTAAACCAAGTACAGTACTATGTGACTGATGAATGTGTACCTTTCTGAGTATTTACAACCATCTCCATAGCTGCAATACTGAACACATTATAGTGTCAATCCTACAATGTAAAGTAATAGACCATTTTCCGCTCACTACGTTATGCGTGAAATTGAACGTAAAAACAAGACAAACAAAGGTCATAGTGTCGTAGTGGCGTCAAACATCCTGTGGGATTCGACAAATGCGAAAGTATTTTGGGGGGACATTTCCATGCTTAGTAATGTGCTGTCCACATTTGATAATAGGCAATTTTGATTAAGTAAGGGTATTCGGAAGCAATATTTGTCTGTCGAAGATCGGCCGGTCGATGTGAGCTACAAAATAAAGAAATTCGAGTTCAAAATCAAATCGTTCGATTTTTGCGGCAGACGTTTGATGTGCATCTTTCATGCATCTCACGAGATCTCGCAATTGTACGGAAAATCACCTATTATAATATAGTTAGCTGATATTTTTAAAAAACTGAATAGATTGCCCTTACAAACCTCCTGAAGGGACATTAATATCAAGATGACTCAAATTTTTATTTGTCCTTGTTTTTTTACTTTTGAATCTTTTAAGTCACAGACAACCTGGTGACTATGATTACAAATGAACGTACTTGATTCAAACTGAACCTAATTATAAAAAAGCTTTGTTTATAACCAAATATCTCAATAGGACGTAAATAATAGCAACTCCTCCCAATTTCTCCATGTAAAAATCAACATTTTAACATCAAGCAGACTTACAACTAGTAAAACTTGTACCATATCTGATCTGTTAGAAGCACATGTAAACCAACAATAGCATTTACTTAATCATTAAAAGGTGTGGTGTGGGTCCCATGCAACAAATACATTGCGTGTGAAATATGTTGATGTTTACATGAAATTTTATACTCACTGCATGACAATCGCCACCCTTTGATACCTCGCCTGCTGAATGCCTCTACAGACACACGAAAATCAATATGAAAGACAGTGGGCTCACTTGCGTCATTGACGCAAGAGTATGCGCTACTAATAGAACAAATACAGTATTTGGGATGTGAAAGGACCAAACCAAATTAATTGATTTGAAACATTTGTGAGGCAGGTTACTGTTAAAATGTTTATTTTTACTGACATTATTTTTCCTACTAGGTTTTAAGTTCACCAATTTGTCACTGAAACAATGAGTTATATTGTTATTTTACACATTCATGTTGATTTCATTTAGCGCACTATACTTATCGAGAATATCAAAATTAAAATCTTTGTATATTACTGTAGGAATACATGAAAGATGATCATTCTTATGTCATATCACAAGTCATGGATACGGTGACAGATTTTAGGAAGAAAATTAGAAACTTTGCATTGTGTAAGATGCCAAGCGAAACCTATGCTGCTCCTCATGGTGAGTTATTAGTTACTGCAATGCTTAGGGCATTCAACATTCTTTGTCAATTTCTGTATTAAAGAAGATTTACAAATATAACATCAGGCTGGGTGCTATAAAATGCACGTCAAGTTCTATTTTTTGTTGCTATTTTTTTTTTGCAATTTTGAGAAATCTAAAAAGCTGGTATCATAATAAAAATGAATAATTCATGATGATACATTTGTTTGTTCAAATAGTATGAACTGCATAAAACCATTGAGAATCACCATGTGACAAGCTTGTCAAGGTCTCTTGTACACTTTTATATGTATTGGCTGATTTATAAACAGTATTCTTGGTGGGCATAGCTATGTCACGGAGCCTTCTATGTTGCTGAGATGTTTACCACGTGTAAATCTCTAAACTAAGCAAATTCATTTTTAGCTCCGCTGTCGACTTTGTCGAGCGGAGCTTATCATATGAGTGATTGTCCGTCGTCGTCCGTCGTCGTCGTCCGTGTCAATGTTTTACTTTTTCGACTTCTTCTTGAAAACTACAAGCCTAAATGCTTTGATACTTGGTGTATATGTACCTTGGGTAGACCTCTCTTAGGTTTGTTCATTTCATGTTGATATCTTTAATTCTCTAATTTTGGTGAATATTTTTGTCATTTTTGGTAAAAACTGATATTTTCGACTTCTTGTTAAAAACCGCAAGTGCAATTGCTTTGATATTACATATATAGGTACTACATGTGGACCTCTCTCAGATTTGTTCATTTTGTAATGATATCTTTAATTCTCTGATTTTGGTGAATATTTTTGTCATTTTTGGTAAAAACTGATATTTTCGACTTCTTGTTAAAAACCGCAAGTGCAAATGCTTTGATATTACATATATAGGTACTACATGTGGACCTCTCTCAGATTTGTTCATTTTGTAATGATATCTTTAATTCTCTAATTTTGGTGAATATTTTTGTCATTTTTTGGTGAAAAGTGATATTTTCGACTTCTTGTTGAAAACTGTAAGTCAATTGCTTTGATACTACATGTATATAGGTACTACATGTGGACCTCTCTCAGATTTGTTCGTTTTGTGATGATATCTTCAATTCTCTAATTAATTTATTTTGGTGAATATTTTTGTAATTTTTGGTAAAAAGTGATATTTTCGACTTCTTGTTAAAAACTGTAAGTCCGATTGCTTTGATACTATTCATATTGTTCATTTTCTAATGATGTCTTCAGTTCTTTAATTGAAATGTGCATTGCTAACAGCGGAGCTATCTCAGCCGATAGGCTGCTTGTTTCTCCTTTTTTGATTGCTCGCTTAATTTGATTTTGTAACCATTACTGGTCACTACATTCATCTTCATTCTGACTATTGAAAATAAATAGAGAGACCACTACAGATTTAATGTGGGGGGCCCTTCCCATAGTTTTAATTTTATGGCATTGGTAGTCTCTGTATACTTGCGACAAATCGCAGTAACACTTTATGTATATCTCCACAGATAAAATTATGGACAAAAATAAAAAAAAAGAAAGGCAAGTTTTATTGAAGGCATGTGATGAAATGAGAGATGAATTGTCACCAATTGGTATCCAACTCAAGGTATTTATATTCAAATAACTGCCAGTCAATTCTTTCATACAAAACCACGTGTTTTCTCCAATCCTGTCTGTAATGCTTATCTTGGCAGGATCATGGTGATGAATCTACTTGGGCATATACAGAGAACAAAGATACAAGATGATGATGTATTATGCATTCCTATTGGCTGAACTTCTACAAACACCTGGAATTCTTCTGCCATTGTCCAATCAGTGAGCTGGTTTTGGAATCCACCTTATTTTTGATACAACACTGCTTTATTATGGTGTCAGCAGGAAAGGACTCCTAATGCTGTATTTCAGAACTTGACTGATGGACCAATCATTTTGAGAAAATGAATCGATAGGATCAATTAAATTACTTGTACTATAAATTGATCCCCACTCATTCTAAATGATTGGTTAATACATATTCAAATCATAGCTTTCAAATACTCTTGAAGGCTAGAATGACAAACCCGGGAATCTGAATAATATCTTGCATCTAGGGGCTCTGCAGTTGGAAATTGTTTTCCTACACAATAAAAAAAACACACATCTTCTGTCTAATTGTATTAAGAAAGAAAGAGAACTCAGGTCATTAATTTGGGTATGCATGTAAGACAATACACTGATAGGACTGGAGAATCTGTATTACCAGTACTTAGAATTAACTTTGACAATAGCGCCCTCTATCAGCCACGACTCGTGCAATTCATAGCCTTTTGTTTAACATTTTTCACCACAGCAATAGTACATCAGATTTCACATACTTTAGACAATAGTATTGTAATACTATTGCAATGCAACGTTCATTTGTAGATGGGGCTCAGTTTTTGACCCATGCATTACTTAAACCATTCATACATTATAAACAGTTAAAACTGCATGTAAACCATTCCATGTTAAAACTTTTTCAATAAGGAATCAAGCGTAAGTAAAATAAGTTCAGTCAAGCAGTATCCGCGGCGACTCCGTTAACCCTTGCAACAATCGATTATTCACAATCAGTGATTGAAAACTTAGAATTCTTACTGAATAAATTAAGTACGGAACAAGTAGCCTGCAGTGGAGAATTGCCCCAGGACTTAACATAGGTCATTAACAGAGGTGAGAAATGTTTTTACTTTAGTTACCATGTAAAGAAGAAACAATACACAAAGATCTAAAGTCTGGTGAAAAGTTTTTTATGTGCTTGTCTTGTAGGACATGTTTTGCTAGGCATATATCTACAACTATTTCTCTTCTCAATAGATACACTTGCCATCTTCTCAATGTTATTTAGACACAGAAATACCAAACCTGGGTTCAGTTTCCTCGATGCCACATATGAACACCACATATTGTTACATGCTAAAATGACAATTGTTTATATTATTTCGCTAAAGTCAAGAACCATTCTATCTCACTTGCAGTTAGCAGCCATGGCATGTTTGCTGATCACCTTCAATGTCTGAAGATCAAATAGTGATCTGGTACATGCATGAATACAAAACTATGAATAAAGTAATTTTTACATTTTATTGCAAGCTATAGCAATTATTTACAATAGAATAGTCACAAATACATCAGTAAATTTGTATTTAAAATTTGTAATTTATTGTGTGATATACTTGTGTGCTAGGAATTTAAAAGCGAATGTACACATACCATTGAATTTATTTGTATCGTTAAAAAATAAGTTTTTCTTGGAAAGCAGACTTCAAGTTCATAACTAATAAATCATGAATAACACAATGTATTTAAAAAAATTGCCAAGGCACTTGAAACATGTATGAAATGCTCTCTGATATTACAAAAAATGCAGTTTACTCTGCAGTTACCAGTATGCAAGGTAGGTTTGTAAACAGGATGGATCAAAATATTTTTAAAAGTTCAATGCATATTGATATCAATTACACTATGTTGGAAACATAATTTTCCATACAAAACTGTATTTCAATGCAAAGTTATTTATTATACAGAATGAGCCCAGAATGCATGCATTTCCTGGCAAGCATGAAAGGGCTGGGCAAGGTCATTGACAGAAAATGACTGCTTTACCCAGATATCATTTAATATGAACAGGCAAAGTTTATGAACGTGACATGGATTATGTAATTATGCAGCAGACTTTAAAAAAAAAAATCACGAATAGATAATTTGACTTTAATTACTACAGTGCATTTACAATCATTAAACTGTGGTATATATTACTCAGACTTGGAGGGACACATATTCCATTCATGGAAGGAATGCATTTCACTGAAGATAAAAAAGACACCTGCTCGGCAATAACTGTGCAACAAACATGTTAACGATGAAAATAACGCTAGTTCATAAGAATCAATAATGCAGACGATAAGACAAAAAGTCATTACAAACAAAAATGAGCTGTTCTGAAAAAGCTAACACTACTCAATTATACACATCTGGTTTTATAACTGTTTCATCTGTGCATTACATGTATATCTCGTACATATAAATGTTTTTGTGTTCTACCTGTAGACAGTTGTCTATTTTCCTTGGAGGGCATTAAAGTTAAGTTACGTTACATGTAAACTCTGCCCACATTTGTTTGACCTTTACAGGAACAAGTTCAAAGAAATACAATGTAGCTTACCACTATGTTCTTTCACAATGTTGACACCTGGCCTTCATAAAAAAAAAAACAATGAGACTATTTAATGGACTTCACAACAAATTGTTATTGGTCATATCAATGGTAATGAGACCTCG
This sequence comes from Saccoglossus kowalevskii, assembly GCF_978046115.1. Taxonomy (NCBI): domain Eukaryota; kingdom Metazoa; phylum Hemichordata; class Enteropneusta; family Harrimaniidae; genus Saccoglossus; species Saccoglossus kowalevskii. Next base: position 11,675,813 of record NC_140644.1, on the reverse strand, counting down.
CTGTGAGAAAAAAAAAAGGCATACGAAATGTACGAACAAATGCAATTTACAATGCCTTCGCTAGGTAATATATCCAGTATCTAGTTTTTTTTTGTATTCAAAGCTCTATTATACTTTTACAAAGTACAAATATTTTCAATAAAATGCAATTTTTGTAAGATAAATTTAGAAAAAAAATAAGCACTATTTTGTTTTGGGTAGCGCACTGAGCAGTTAATTATGTATTCATTTCTTGTAACAATGGAAACCTTTCAGTACTACTCTTGTGCTATGTAAAATCTGTCATCCCAAACAGGTCTTGGTCGTTCTGGTGGTATTTTGCCACTCATTGGTCTTCCACTGCCAGGTCGTGACCTGATACCACTTTGTAGACTGGACATACTGGATGATCTGGAACCCATGGATTGTGTATATGCATGAACTGTAAATACAAAACAAAAGTTGTGTTATTGTGGCTGTAAGGAATGTGTACTTGCATCATACTAATAGTTGTCTTGTCTTCTACTTTTAACAGTTTTCATTTTGCAAGACAGTGAAATTCGTCACTGACTTTCATGAAATTTTGCCATCACAAAGGCCATAAAATTGTGAAATCGTGAAATGTCCCAGCAGTGAAAATTAAATGGTTTACGCTATATTTTTTACAATTTGATACAGTTATGTATGTTGGGATATCGCCGCAATCACAATTTTTTTATCATGGTCAAACAGATTTGTGTACAACTGTGATGATTAATTTATCCTTATCTAAACCTCCTGTACACCCCTAATTAAATGGTTGTGTTCGTTTGCTCTTTCCTTTACTCTACAAGTGCTGACCTCCAAAGGAATTGTGTTGTTTATTAATAATAATATAACAACTGTTCTTTTGTACTACATTCTAGAATTTCGATGCATTGCATATGTGTGCCGCAGAAGACTACACCTTTGTTATTTGTTGCTATGGTAACCTATCAACCTCTCACTCGTACAAATAAAAACATTTGTAAACTCCTGAAAAATAATTTAATAAACAAGTTCATGCAAGACGTTGACAGCCACAGTGCAAAAACAACAAATGTATGTAGTGTTGGTTGTGTTTACATGACGGACGGACAGAAGGAAGAAAGCAACTCACCCGTTGATCGTTGCTTCTTGCCACTCATTGGCCTTTCCGGTGTACTTGTAGCTGGGTTTGAGACTTGCAAGCCATAAGTTAGCTGTCTCTCATGGTCTTTGAGCAGAGAGTCTCTCTTCAGATAAGTTGTTGGCTTGGCTCCTTGTATTCTTTTCAGCAATTCCTACAACAGAGAATGAATGAAGACATCATATTCAATGATCTAGGATACTTAACAATGGAACAACTCCATGACAACACTAATGTAGGCTTGCTGTTATGTTACTGAAATAAGAGTCAATGCAGCGAAGGGTTCAGTGACAACAGAACGGATTTGAAGCAAACCACTTAGGGTCTCTGAGTTTTTTCTGTGACTGTAATCCATAATACTTCTATAAAATGATTTTTAACTTTGAAAACGGCAAACTAAAAAGTCTTAGCAAGCAAGGTTAACAAATAAAATCCCATGACATTTCTTTGTCCCACTAGGACTTTATTTTCCCAAGTTCAACTTTAGTTCAAACGTTGTTGTATATGTGAGTGGCATGGTAATTAAGCAGTCTGGTAGGTACATGTATGACAGTCAGTTCAAAGTTCAACAATATAGCTTAACTAGGGAGTCTGGTGTACTTTTAATAAAATCTAACCAATACAGATATTTTACTCAATAAGAGGCTTCAATTCGAGAAAAACAGTTTGTAGATTTTGCACAGTTTACACATCAGTAATACACTGTTATTGAGAAAGACACATATACTGACTTCCCCTAACAATCATCTACTTTTAAATTTGGCAAAATGTATGGCACTTTTGCCAACCAAAAGTTAAGAGACATTTCAATGTATAATATGCTGAAAAAAAAAAAATGTTCATTTAAAATTAGTTCATCACCCATGGAAAGGTAAATGTAGTGGAAGCAAAGCTTGCTAGTGGTAATCAGTGAGGAAGCTGTCTTAACTTACACCTACATGTTGTTTTATATGGCTATAAAAAGAACGTTCAAAAACAAGCTAGTTTCTATATACCGGTACTGTTTAAAAGAATTGTCTTCAGTCAATTTGGGTATTAAAATTATGTTGTCGGCAAAGTTTAGTTGAAAGCCCTTCTAATATGAAGTTACTTGACTAAGAAATCTCAATATCTGGCTATTGGCAAGGCGGATGGATACCGGTACATTGAAAATATTTTGTATTTACCGTATCATACTGGTTCAAAGGCTTCAAACAAAATTTTGTCGACAACACAACTTTAAATAATGACCACGGAAATTACATTACTGGCATGTGAAAACCGTCATCTTGACGTGTGAATTCAAAGATGCTGTCTCCATGACTACCATAAAATGAATGTAATTTTACAGTAATCTAATCATATGCACTTATTAGACTTTATATCGTAATCAAATTTGATACTAGTTATTCATTACTCCATGACTGAAGGATTGTAATCTAATTACAGTCTCTGTCATAACACTGCACTTAACGATAATTGATGACAAGTATGTACAATATTGACACATTCATGTATAAAAAGATTTAAACAGTAGACATCAAGTGCTCACTTCCGTCTTTTTGCCTGGAAACTCAATATTATCAGGCTTCACAGGTGTAAGAAGTTTTTGTTGACATATTCTGCAAACTGTTTTTTTTCATTTGTGTTAATTTTGTTTTTATCCGCTCTTCACAATCTGTAGTATTATAAAGTTAGATGGATAATAAACCGACGTTTGTATGTCAAGTATTCCTTTACATTGTTTGGAGATGTCTAGAGACTAAATGAAAATCTACTTTTTGGAATACATTGTACTGTATGAAAGACTTCAATGTACTAGTATCTACCTGCCACTTGCAACAAGAACAAAGTGGTACAAGTGTTGAGAGTTCAGTTCAGTACTGCACGTATGGGATCTGTACATATACATAAATCATTCCCAACTGCATGAAGTCTTGACATCATTTCAATATAATTTACTAAATGGTTTTACATTCAAGTAACCTTCATTGTAATTGTGACTGGGATGTGTAGCTAACACATGCTTTATATCAATGGGTGAACATCAATTTCTTTTAAAGGACAAATTTTTGTTACACAATAACTCAGTCATCAGTGGTGAATAAGAAGTTTATGTAATTGTTTTTTTGCAAAACAGTTCATTAAGCCTTGCGGCCTCCTATCAATGCTACTGGAAGATTTTAAAGGTGCTAATATGGAGTAAAACAGCGGTAAAACGGGTCTGAATTGTTCACTGCTTAATGTGGTTTGGTACTGTCATCGTATAGCGCAAGTTTTAATTTTACATACACAAACACTTTACATGCGTTTTTACGTCGCTATGGGTCTTGTATCGAACGTTGCAGTGCAACGACTGCAGTGCTTTAACAAATTTACAATGTAGAGTTTTCACAAAAAAAGTACGGCCTGAAACTATCCTTTAAAGAACTAAAGGAACAGAAAGTACATTCTTTGAAGACAGAATAAACAAGTCATTGTCAAAGACACTATAGACTCCTTTTACTGTAAATTGGCTGAATTTACACTTGAATGCTGGAAAGCTTCCAAGTATTATTCACTTTTAGAATTTCAAGTTCAATATAGTTTAGCCACAAAACTAATTAACATAAAGCAAAAAGTTGGCAATATGAAGTTTTCAAGGTATGATTGTCTGATGTTTATTAAAAGATGAATCTTTAAATTTCACTTCATATGAATAATATATCAATCTTGAACAGGGGAAAAAGTGAGTTGAAACATGACAAAAAACAAAGTGACTGTCACAAACCTCAATTAACAAAATAACAAACACCATTTTTTAAAACTAAAAATGTGTTATAACCATATTATTTGTTTGAAAATATTATAGGTATATACCATTATGCACAAAAATTGTTGACGGTGTTTGATATTTTTAAGAACAACTGATTGTCATTCAAATATTATTGAACCCTAAAAGAAACTAATGTACATATTATAATGTCTCACCTTTTTACCATATACAAACAAAATCTGTGAAAGGCATGTCAAATAAACATGAGCAGGAAAAAAAATTTATGATGGGTTTAATATTTTTAGAAATGCATCAAAATTTGTCACAAACTTGTTTCCATGACAACAGATGAAACCTAAAAAGAATCTTAATTTGTCTTTTTGTATCAAACACGTTTTTTACTGCATACCTAAAGAAGAGCACCTCATCACAGACTACAAGTATTAATCTGACCATTGAGACAAGCAGAGAAAATTTGAATTCAAACACTACTGATCACACAACACATCGTTGCTAGTCGTATTCCGTCACATTGCTGCAAAATAACCGAACCGGATAGCTTCTCCATGATTTAGACTGTCAATGTATTTTAACTAAACTACAAGCATTATCAAAAGATTTGTTAAATTGATGTCTCTATTCATTGAGAATACAAAGAGTCTGGCAGAGCTTTTCAAATGAATTATTTCAACATCAATGGTAAAAGCCAAGGCTCTGCAGGTAAAAAAAAAAGATTCAGTATGTTGTATTTATCAAACCTGTACATGCACACACTGTTATTTGATATTTAAAAGAATTAGTTTATATCATAAATTTTACATGCCATATGTTAATATAATAATAATAAACTTTTGGAAAATGCTGGTCTTATTTAGTGAAGCAAGAGAGTGGCCTGTTCTATTGTCCTCCCAAGTTTAACTTTACAGAGGATGATGATTGAATGATATACATCTATATTCAGGGCACTCAATGGATTGTTGTAATATCTTTGCAGATATTTCTCACATACATCACTGACTTTTCTCAAGATTTTTAGTACATTTATTAACATTCACTACCGGTACTGACTGAGGGAGCATAGATGTACTTTAATAATCTCGTTGACAGGCTAACCACAAACTGTATAAAAGTATTGAAGTAAAGGTATCAATTCTAAATAAAAGTACTTCCTGAATCTTAATTGTACTGTCATTGGGTTCATAGTAGGAAGGGAGCTGTACAAATTTTGGTTTATTTTTTATCAGAAATGTGGTTACAAAATTAGTGCACTATTAAATAAATGGTTTGGGATTCAACAGATTTTTGAGTTAACGCAATATGTGTACATACACTATGTAGATGGAAATCAACGCCAACATTTATTTTATAACAAAATGAATATATGAATATAATTACTGTGAATTCTCTAATTTAGATGCAATGAAAGATTGAAATGTTCAAGTACTTTTGGTACACACAATGAATTTGCAATGTGTGATGTTCAATGTCACAAAAATCAATACTAGTCAGTGCCCACCACAAATGCCTACCAAAACTGATTTCACTGGCACAGTGTCAATTAAGTGTGCATTTGAGGATGCTAACTACGGTTAGAAATTACATTCTTCACACTTGTTAACCATATACATGTATGTACGTTGCCTGTGTCCCTGGCATGGGCTGAGCACTTCACAACAACAAGGTTCTGGGAATCATTAGAACATGGGACACTGCCATACAACAACAGCTATTTAATCCCAGTACAATAATGAAGTAAAACGTAGAGTAACCCACTCAAGTGGAATGCATGTAACAAAAACTACACCCTAAACACATTAACATATATAAAATGCCTGTACTGAAAACAAACAAGAAGATCACAAATAAATTTTACAAAACTGAAAAGGTATAAATAAATAATAAAATATTTTGAGGTCAACTGAAACATCACGCATCACCAAGGTAGGTTAGCAAGCATTGCGACACAGAGTTTTTTATCCCAGTTTATTGAAATGCAAATCTTAGTTACAATAGACCTGAAATTACTGCGCTGTGTAAATCATCCAACCGTAAATAATCATTAAACCACTGTTGTTATATGCCGGAGTATCCTGCTAGCTACCTTCCATAAAAATTTAGAACCAATTATTTTGCTTGTGATGTCCAAATGAAATTAATCTCTGCTTTGTTCAGCACACTACCATTCATTTGCTTCGCCATCGGTAACAGATTAGTACTAAACAAATCGATCGCCCCGATATGAACTTTGTTTATTCAGTTGATATTTAGATAAGCCAACGTCCCTTAATATTTGGGCAGTATTTATATAGGAGACAAGACCAAAGGTGACGCATGGATTCTATACGTCATAAACACACAGACATTCATTGTTTCCAGCCAAGTAAATCAATTATCCTCTACGTTCATCATCCAGCATGGCAGTGTTTATTATCTGGTTCCCATGGTTACCTGCCTGTCAAATGGTAATCAAACGATATAAGGTCTTGCTCACATAATGTGATTTCAAAAATAACAATTTAAAGATAAGAACTTTTTAGCAAGACTAGCAATAAAAGTAAAAAACTACTCATTATATTTAGGCAGACACTTGCAAACATGAACATTAAAATGAACAATGGGGGCAAAGAGCCTTTTCAAAAACTAACAAAAGCCACCATTTCGTACTAACGTTGGTTGTAAATTATCAATCAACACTGGTTGAGAATGTTTATAATTGGTAATCCCTAGATACAATTCTACAATTTAACAAATTAATGGAGAATCAGTAACCCTCAATATAACATGAACTCTAACCATGATCACTGTTACCAAAATATCATGCGTCTATGTTTTACATAAGCACATTTACAGCATTTCATTTATTTAGTAGTTGTTTGTAATTGTATCCGCTATCAGCCAACAGGTAGGAATTGACACTAACTGGCAAACAGCCAGAGTATAAACTCATTGCGGTGCCTATGCATGGGAAAAGCAATGGTACAGGTATGAATTGTAGTATGTTGACGTTGTTTTCACTGAATTACCCTCGGGTAAATATCCAATATACATGTAGTGGTCAGCCAACATTACAGATGCACTGCAGTCTCCAACCAAGTAGTTTCATGTGTAATTAAACAATACCGTAAAATAACTACTACTGTAGAATACTTTATTTTCGCTTGGAATTTATTTTCGCTATTTTCGCTGAAGGGATGATTCCGTGAAAATAAAATCCAGTGAATATACTTTTTTTCCTATATTTCACATTAAACTCATGAAAAATCAGTGAAAATAAATTCCAAGCAAAATGCCCAAAATGTCTTTTCAGCGAAAATAAAGTATTCCACAGTATTATTATATAATTAATTTTATTGTGCAATAAATAAAATTACTTGATAAAATTACTGAATGTACAAAATGTTTTTTGGGAGGAAAAATTCCTATTACTACTACTAACTAGTATGTTAGTTTGCATGACATTACCGGTACTATTTTACTTTACATGTACATTGCAGTAATTTCTATCATTATACTGGATTTTCTACGTGACTCTAACCTCTGTACAAACATGTAGCTATACATCTTTGTGTCAGCAACTACAGCATTATAGATAAACAATACCATCTCTTTACTAGCTCCATCTTATCTCCACACGTAATGATGTAAAAACTGATAGTATTTATTTTACCTGCAAACCACTGACATAAAATTGAGTGATCTATTCCTAGTCAGTTGAGTAGAAACACAGCCTGCAACTCTGAATGCTTCAGTGTACCCACACAAAAGAATCCATAATGGAGTGTTTTTACCTGCGGTAATCTAATATACACTGGAAACATCACGGTGAAAAGGTATTGGTTTCTAGAACACAGTCAGTGTATTACCCCGCAGAGACCATGATAAGACTAATGGCGAAAAACAATTCAATTAAAATCTGTGGGGCAATTGTTTTCTTTCTTTTGATGATCAATTCACCAATGCAAATTGGAATTGCCCCCGGAGTTTTATTCATGGTGATTTGCATCAATTAATTAATAACCTAACTTTCCGTTACCTCCAGGTACAATTTGCTTCCCAATCGTCGTAATTGCTTACTGAGATAATTCAATTAACTACCGGTAAATCATATAGTTAGTTGCAGTATTATTTATTTTATTATTTATCAAGTTTTGTTTTTAACCTAGGGACAAAACTAAAATATTAACGTATATCAAATTTCAACACTATCTACGAGGTAATTGCAATTTTCCATTACTTGCTCTCAGATTATTTCAATGTTGACTGAAATATATTTGGTTTTCGCATGATTATAAAAATTGATTTTCTGAGAATGTGAAAAGATATAGACATGTAATTGTATATACTTCTGTAATGTGAACCAAACTTGTTTAATGATATGCACCATTTTCTACTTTCTCACACTAACACGTGCAATTATAGTATTTTAATTAAGTTATGTCACTCGAGGCCTTTCATAGTAGCTACACTGGTGTGTTGTATTATACAAACAGTACATTCTGTAACAGTATCAAACTGAATATTGGTTGTAACATTGCCTCAGAGATTTCTATTAACCTTATATTAATCACCAATTACTTTTTATAATTTGGTACAATAAATTATATCATCTTTGCTATCAAAGTCCAAACCATAAATTATTCTGAGAAAATAATTTTCACTTTGCATCTTGTCCAATAAATGTAAATATCAGAAGGATAAATTTGTATTTTGCTATAATACTACTATATGTACTAGTAGTATTACCAGCTGTGGGTTGATATATATTTTACCCCTTTAGTAGAAGCTAAAAGTGTTGTCCTTAACATTTTCACCAAATGTATGTGTGTATGAAAAATGATTACCCCGGACCGGTAAACTTATATTAAATATATATTTAAATAAAACATATTCTCATTCAATTTCAGTGAACTATTAGAAACTCTGGGTGGGGAAATGACATAAAAACTGTGCAAAATAATTTTTCTATGAATTTGCTGTATGTTTTTTACTTTGTGAAATAATATTCCCCTAATATTTAGATATGTAGAATTTTGTTTGATTGTTATTGATCCTTGCAGGATTTTTTCTTCCTGTGCAAATTTTTCCCCATTTCTGCTACTCCTAGAGTTTCTGATGATGATGTATAACCAGCTGTGTATAACAGAATGATTTTTTAGCATACTTACAAAATTTTCTCTCTCTATCTTGCGTTGTTGTCTAGCTCTATTTAAAGCAGCATGACTTAAAAGTTTTGGTTCGCGGTGTACCATAGATTTCTTCTTCGCCACCGCTTTCGACTGATTGACTCTCAATATTTCACCCAACAAACGCTGATTCTCCCCATCAATTTCTCTCACCCTATCGTTAGAGAACGATTGATTCTTGCGGTTTTGTGACTGCTGGCCCTTCTTAAAAAGTACTTTCTTTGTAGAGTCTGAACTCACACCTGCACGTAGAGTTTGCTTAGCACTCTCGTCTAATTCAAGAACTGCTTTGAGAAGTAAACTCAGTTCTCTACTATCTGCACTGTGTAAAAGTCTGTCACGATTACCATTAGGAGTCATACCGGTGAAGTGTACCATATCTTTATGCCTTGGCGTACGTTTTGCAGACTGTGGTCTTGTTGGCGGTTTGGCTTCAATCGTCACATGTTTAGGTGACTCACCTGTATTACTCGGAGACAGTCCAGACTGTAACGTGTCCATAACACTTTTCTTTTGACGTCTCTGCCTACGCGGACTTTGATGAGGACTAGGTAAGGGTGAAACATCGGTTATTTCACTTTCAGAGTCACTAGCCGAAGTATACGAAGATGAATACGACGAATAACTGTCAGAGTATGAATCTGAATAATCACTTTCCGAGCTGTAGCTGTCATTGTGTGTTCTGCTTTTCTCAGCTTTCTTTCTCTTACTTGTTTCCTTATTCCGCCTGGGACTGTCTGTTTTGGGGCTTTTATCGCGTCTTGGACCAGCACTTTTCAAATTCCGCCTGTCTTTTAAAGAAAAACTGGGTTCTTTTCGTGCCGGATCTTTAATTTTGTGACTGTCCGGTGAATGGTCTCGTTTGTTAATGATATCAGTTGCTCTTTTACCGTTGCTTTCTTCGTCAAAATCGTCATCAGAAGAATATATATAATCGCCAGCTCGCGGAGTTCCGGTCGGTATTTTCGCTTGAATTTCTTTTCTACTACCTGTACTCGATGTCGATCTAGCACTCAGTGCCAAAGAGGTCCACTCCATCCCCTTCTGAGCGCCATTTTGTTTACCTTCCCTCGACATACCCCTTTTCTGCTGCTTGTCACGACTCGACCTTTCTGGACTGCTTCCCCGTGATCCATCGTCGTCGTCAAAAAAGTCGTGATCAATCGGGTCGTTGAGATCGTCGTCCATGTTCCGGCGTCTGAATTCAGCTATATGTAGCTTGTTCACTGTACGTATAGCGGTTACTACACAGAACACAAGAGCGAACAGTATTCCAAATGTTTTCTAGCAACTGTAATGTATGCTGCAAAGCATTCTGGGATTGTGCCTGCTGAAAAGATACGAAGATCTCATGAGATACTCTCACGAGAAATCGCACGAGACCAAAGTAATTTTTAAAAGTCAACTTAGAGGGCGCGTGGATAAAAAAAATAAAGAATTTTGTATGTTTTGGTGTCCCGTAGTTACATGATCGGGAAAAACGTGGTTGAAAGGTGAGTTTATGAAACAAAATATATGCAACGTACCTGTTAGATAACCTATAATGTCAGATTCGCCGTCCGTATGCAAGATCATTCAAATCAGAAAATGACCGAAATACATCTCTCTGAATCATGTCACAAGTTCAAGATGTCCCCCGAAAACAGTCTCTTGGAACGAAAAATAACATTCAATTGTCACCTTGTACATTACACCGAAACCGTTAAGTGTATTTCCAATGTACATTTACAAGCGACTGTTTTCGTTAGTTTTCACAACTGCCATAAGATTGTAAAATGTGATTGTCATAATCATCCATATAACTACCGGTATATGATACGGTTGCTCAGATCTCTTTTCTACCTCCATGCTCAGATATTTCACTAGCATATGTCACAACACAGTGGTCACAATTATAAAGAAAAATTTATTTACATGCAGAAAAGCAAGGGTTTGAAGATCATATATTGGCACTAATAAGACATATACAGAAAGCTTAAGAAATTAGAAAAGGACAATTCCAATAGGGAGGAAATGTCTATGGGTAATCTCAAGCCTTCCCCCACAATGGCACAGGGTTCTGGGTAACTATGTTCAAAATGAGGTAAATGAAAGACCCTTATTAAGTTCATATTTCATTTAATGTGGTTTCCTGTAGATAGGATCAAGATGAGGTTTTTAACCTATGATGCCTACCTTGTTCAATATGTAGTCTGTGTGCACTTTCAGTCAGTGGGTGCATAATATTCACACTGATAACTGGCAACTTACCTGGGGAAGTCTTTATCAATGTTCCAATAACCAGATCAATTAATGAATCAACAACAAATATTCATACGGATAATTTACAACTTCCTTTGTATACCCCCGGTAGTCACAAAAATAACTAGAGTAACCGAATCAACATCTACAACAATAGATCACTGTCTTATGAATTTTTTTGATTATTTTATTGAAGCCGGTACCCTAGAGGCGGATCTTAGTGATCATTTTTCAATTTTTGCTGTTTTTAAACATTTACGTCATATATTTAACACAAATCCAACAAATAGTTACAAACATGACTTTTCTTTGTTTAATCCTGAATCATTCAAAGCGGATGTTGCAAAAACGTCATGGATACCAATTTATGAAATATCAGATCCAAATTTGGCCTACGACGCCTTTTACAAACTGTTTAACAACGTTGTCGCTAAACATGTCCCAAGGATTAAAACTCGTTTTTCGTCCAAATCACTCAAAAAGCCCTGGATTACTAAGGGACTGCTTGTCTCTATTAAAAATAAACACAAACTATTTTCTAAAACAAAACGACATTCTGTCAGCTCAATAGTACATAATCAGTATAAAAAGTACCGTAATATTCTCTGTAAACTGTTGAAAGCTGCCAAAAAGTCGTATTTTCGTGACAGATTTTGCACCTCCGCTGGCAATAATAATAAAACATGGCAGGCCATTAATGAAATAATGAATGGAAACATGTGCAAAGCTGGAACCCCTCAAAAATTAAAATCAACCACCAAACCAGATGAATTTGTTATAAACAGTAAGGATATTGCACATTTGTTCAATTCTTACTTTGTTAACATTGGCCCAAAGCTTGCTTCGGAGATTACCTGTAACACCAATTTTAATGACTACCTTGGCAACAGACAATCAGAGTCATTTTTCTTTCGCCCTGTCTGTGCACACGATGTCTTAAATGAAATTGACAAATTTGACATTCGTAAATCCGTTGGTTATGACGGTATTCACCCAAAACTTGTGAAAGTGGCTGCTGAATATATTGCCGAACCAATCGCCTATATTATAAATTGTTCCTTGTCGAAAGGTGTATTCCCTGACAAACTGAAAAAAGCACGGGTGACTCCCATTTTCAAGAAAGGGTGTGCTTATGAAGTTGGAAACTACAGGCCGATTTCCGTTTTACCTGTCTTCAGCAAACTATTCGAATCATTCGCCAATAAACAGTTGTGTGCCTTTATGGACAAATTTAAAATTCTTTCAGAAAATCAGTACGGGTTCCGAAAGCAATATAGCACTAAACTCGCCTTAGCTGATCTCACAGCTGAAATCTCAAAAAGAATAGATGAAGGTTTTGTCACACTTGGTGCTTTTATAGATTTGAGAAAAGCTTTTGATACCATTGATCACAGTATTTTGCTAGCTAAACTACAACAATATGGGATTAGAGGGTCAACTTTGAACTGGTTTAAAACTTTTTTGGACGGTCGGCAACAATATGTCAGTACTAAAAACAATGATTCTGACTGTGAAACTATTTCCACAGGGGTACCACAAGGGTCAGTCCTAGGCCCTCTTCTTTTTTTAGTTTATATTAATGACATTTCTCGATCATCCCCCCTTTTTTCATTCAGACTATTTGCTGATGACACCAGTCTATTTTATTCCGTAAAAGACCGTTCTGTAAACCTTCACACACTTAATATTGAATTAAATAAAGTTGCTACCTGGTGTAAATCAAATAAATTAACTATAAACATTGACAAAACATATTTCATGATTTTTCAGACAGCTCAAAGAAAAACAACTATTGAGGGCGTATTATCAATTGATGATTTGTCATTAAGAATGGTGTCGTCAGCTGTTTATTTAGGTGTCACGCTTGACTCAACACTTTGTTGGAGACCCCATATCGATAACATTGTTAAAAAAATCAGTAAAATAATTGGGATAATCTCATACTTGAGGCATTATTTACCAAAATCCATTATGATATTACTTTACAACTCGTTGATTCTCCCACACATTGCTTATTGTATAGAAATATGGGGACACACTTTTAGCACATATATTGATCCAATTTTTAAATTACAAAAAAAGTTTGTCAGATTAATTTCTTTCTCTCATTTTCGAGCAAGTACCACACCACTTTTCCTGCAACTTGGCATTCTTGATGTGTATAAATTATGTAAGTACAATACATGTTTATTTGCATACGATTTGAAAAATGGCCGCCATGCACACTCTCTGGATCATTACGCCTTATCAATATCACATCCATACCATACACGATCAGTAACCTCTGAGAAACTTGCCACACCACAAATTAATTTAAGTTCAACTAAGAAAAGTCTGACATTTTCTCTTGTAAAACATTGGAATGAGCTCCCAACTTCGTTAAAAATATTAACTTTACGAAACTCGTTCAAAACGGCATTAAAAAAATATCTTTTAACTAATGTATAAATACTTGCATTATTGTAGTATATGTATTAGTATTGTCTATTTTTGTTTTCTTCATTATTATTGATTATGAGAGTTTGTAGTCTCTTTACTTACTTAATTATGTATTTATTTATTTATTTTTAACTTAACAATATAATTTTTTTTTGTGTATCACTATTCACAACAACGTATATTTTAACAGTTGAGTATGGTTTTGGGGCCAGGGACTAGATTAGTTCTGCTAGAACTACCTCTCTGGTCCCCACCAGGAATAATATATATATTATTATTATTCATTCAGATAAAGTTCCCTGTACAATTGTCTCTTTTTTCTGGTGGAATAAATCTATTCTATTCTATTCTATTCTAATATAGGAAAATGAAAACTGACAACAACCTGACCATATTACATATGTCTACAAAAATTAATTAGTCCAAAATAAAGTGGCATCAGCGGAAGTGAGATTGTCACAAAATGTAGCAAATCGTTTTCATAACATTAGATCATTTGATAGACCCAATAAGAAAGTCCTTTTCTTTACTGCAATGTTCATAGGAACTTTCCTAGGGAGTTTGCTATGTTCATAGGAACTTTCCTAGGGAGTTTGCTTTACTGCAATGTTCATAGGAACTTTCCTAGGGAGTTTGCTTTACTGCAACGTTCATAGGAACTTTCCTAGGGAGTTTGCTTTACTGCAACGTTCATAGGAACTTTCCTAGGGAGTTTGCTTTACTGCAACGTTCATAGGAACTTTCCTAGGGAGTTTGCTTTACTGCAATGTTCATAGGAACCTTCCTAGGGAGTTTGCTTTACTGCAATGTTCATAAGAACTTTCCTACGGAGTTTGCTTTACTGCAATGTTCATAGGAACTTTCCTAGGGAGTTTGCTTTACTGCAACGTTCATAGGAACTTTCCTACGGAGTTTGCTTTACTGCAACGTTCATAGGAACTTTCCTAGGGAGTTTGCTTTACTGCAACGTTCATAAGAACTTTCCTACGGAGTTTGCTTTACTGCAACGTTCATAGGAACTTTCCTAGGGAGTTTGCTTTACTGCAATGTTCATAGGAACTTTCCTAGGGAGTTTGCTTTACTGCAACGTTCATAGGAACTTTCCTAGGGAGTTTGCTTTACTGCAACGTTCATAGGAACTTTCCTAGGGAGTTTGCTTTACTGCAATGTTCATAGGAACTTTCCTAGGGAGTTTGCTATGTTCATAGGAACTTTCCTAAGGAGTTTGCTTTACTGCAATGTTCATAGGAACTTTCCTAGGGAGTTTGCTATGTTCATAGGAACTTTCCTAGAGAGTTTGCTATGTTCATAGGAACTTTCCTAGGGAGTTTACTTTACTGCAATGTTCATAGGAACTTTCCTAGGGAGTTTGCTTTACTGCAATGTTCATAGGAACTTTCCTAGGGAGTTTTCTTTACTGCAACGTTCATAGGAACTTTCCTAGGGAGTTTGCTTTACTGCAATGTTCATAGGAACTTTCCTAGGGAGTTTGCTTTACTGCAATGTTCATAGGAACTTTCCTACGGAGTTTGCTTTACTGCAATGTTCATAGGAACTTTCCTAGAAAGTTTGCTTTACTGCAATGTTCATAGGAACTTTCCTAGGGAGTTTGCTTTACTGCAACGTTCATAGGAACTTTCCTAGGGAGTTTGCTTTACTGCAATGTTCATAGGAACTTTCCTAGGGAGTTTGCTTTACTGCAACGTTCATAGGAACTTTCCTAGGGAGTTTGCTTTACTGCAACATTCATAGGAACTTTCCTAGGGAGTTTGCTTTACTGCAACGTTCATAGGAACTTTCCTAGGGAGTTTGCTTTACTGCAACGTTCATAGGAACTTTCCTACGGAGTTTGCTTTACTGCAACGTTCATAGGAACTTTCCTACGGAGTTTGCTTTACTGCAATGTTCATAGGAACTTTCCTACGGAGTTTGCTTTACTGCAACGTTCATAGGAACTTTCCTAGGGAGTTTGCTTTACTGCAATGTTCATAGGAACTTTCCTAGGGAGTTTGCTTTACTGCAACGTTCATAGGAACTTTCCTAGGGAGTTTGCTATGTTCATAGGAACTTTCCTAGGGAGTTTGTTTTACTGCAACGTTCATAGGAACTTTCCTAGGGAGTTTGCTTTACTGCTATGTTCATAGGAACTTTCCTAGGGAGTTTGTTTTACTGCAACGTTCATAGGAACTTTCCTAGGGAGTTTGCTTTACTGCAATGTTCATAGGAACTTTCCTACGGAGTTTGCTTTACTGCAACGTTCATAGGAACTTTCCTAGGGAGTTTGCTTTACTGCAACGTTCATAGGAACTTTCCTAGGGAGTTTGCTTTACTGCAACGTTCATAGGAACTTTCCTAGGGAGTTTGCTTTACTGCAATGTTCATAGGAACCTTCCTAGGGAGTTTGCTTTACTGCAATGTTCATAAGAACTTTCCTACGGAGTTTGCTTTACTGCAACGTTCATAGGAACTTTCCTAGGGAGTTTGCTTTACTGCAACGTTCATAGGAACTTTCCTAGGGAGTTTGCTTTACTGCAACGTTCATAGGAACTTTCCTAGGGAGTTTGCTTTACTGCAATGTTCATAGGAACTTTCCTAGGGAGTTTGCTTTACTGCAACGTTCATAGGAACTTTCCTAGGGAGTTTGCTTTACTGCAATGTTCATAGGAACTTTCCTAGGGAGTTTGCTTTACTGCAACGTTCATAGGAACTTTCCTAGGGAGTTTGCTTTACTGCAATGTTCATAGGAACTTTCCTAGGGAGTTTGCTTTACTGCAACGTTCATAGGAACTTTCCTACGGAGTTTGCTTTACTGCAACTTTCATAGGAACTTTCCTAGGGAGTTTGCTTTACTGCAACGTTCATAGGAACTTTCCTAGGGAGTTTGCTTTACTGCAATGTTCATAGGAACTTTCCTAGGGAGTTTGCTTTACTGCAACGTTCATAGGAACTTTCCTAGGGAGTTTGCTTTACTGCAATGTTCATAGGAACTTTCCTACGGAGTTTGCTTTACTGCAACGTTCATAGGAACTTTCCTACGGAGTTTGCTTTACTGCAACGTTCATAGGAACTTTCCTAGGGAGTTTGCTTTACTGCATCATTCATAGGAACTTTCCTAGGGAGTTTGCTTTACTGCAACGTTCATAGGAACTTTCCTACGGAGTTTGCCTTACTGCAATGTTCATAGGAACTTTCCTAGGGAGTTTGCTTTACTGCATCATTCATAGGAACTTTCCTAGGGAGTTTGCTTTACTGCAATGTTCATAGGAACTTTCCTACGGAGTTTGCTTTACTGCAACGTTCATAGGAACTTTCCTACGGAGTTTGCTTTACTGCAACGTTCATAGGAACTTTCCTACGGAGTTTGCTTTACTGCAACGTTCATAGGAACTTTCCTAGGGAGTTTGCTTTACTGCAACGTTCATAGGAACTTTCCTACGGAGTTTGCTTTACTGCAACGTTCATAGGAACTTTCCTAGGGAGTTTGCTTTACTGCAACGTTCATAGGAACTTTCCTACGGAGTTTGCCTTACTGCAATGTTCATAGGAACTTTCCTAGGGAGTTTGCTTTACTGCAACGTTCATAGGAACTTTCCTAGGGAGTTTGCTTTACTGCAACGTTCATAGGAACTTTCCTAGGGAGTTTGCTTTACTGCAACGTTCATAGGAACTTTCCTAGGGAGTTTGCTTTACTGCAATGTTCATAGGAACTTTCCTAGGGAGTTTTCTTTACTGCAACGTTCATAGGAACTTTCCTAGGGAGTTTGCTTTACTGCAACGTTCATAGGAACTTTCCTAGGGAGTTTGCTTTACTGCAACGTTCATAGGAACTTTCCTAGGGAGTTTGCTTTACTGCATCATTCATAGGAACTTTCCTAGGGAGTTTGCTTTACTGCAATGTTCATAGGAACTTTCCTACGGAGTTTGCTTTACTGCAACGTTCATAGGAACTTTCCTACGGAGTTTGCTTTACTGCAACGTTCATAGGAACTTTCCTAGGGAGTTTGCTTTACTGCAACGTTCATAGGAACTTTCCTACGGAGTTTGCTTTACTGCAATGTTCATAGGAACTTTCCTAGGGAGTTTGCTTTACTGCAACGTTCATAGGAACTTTCCTAGGGAGTTTGCTTTACTGCAATGTTCATAGGAACTTTCCTAGGGAGTTTGCTTTACTGCAATGTTCATAGGAACTTTCCTAGGGAGTTTGCTATGTTCATAGGAACTTTCCTAGGGAGTTTGCTTTACTGCAATGTTCATAGGAACTTTCCTACGGAGTTTGCTTTACTGCAATGTTCATAGGAACTTTCCTAGGGAGTTTGCTTTACTGCAATGTTCATAGGAACTTTCCTAGGGAGTTTGCTTTACTGCAACGTTCATAGGAACTTTCCTAGGGAGTTTGCTTTACTGCAACATTCATAGGAACTTTCCTAGGGAGTTTGCTTTACTGCAATGTTCATAGGAACTTTCCTAGGGAGTTTGCTTTACTGCAACGTTCATAGGAACTTTCCTAGGGAGTTTGTTGTCTACTCATATGTTTGCCTCCACTGTAATCTTAATTTAGCCAAGATGCCTTTATCCTTATAGTGCTTTTGTTTTTGGTCTTTTTAAGGATCATAAAAAAGAATAGTGTTGCCATTCAAGTTGTTGACAGTGCTTTGATAATTTGATTGCTTGTCATTGAATATTTGCAAGTGAAGCATCGACCCTCTAAAGGGTCTATGAGTGAAGGTTAAGCCTCCAATTATCAGCTACCAATGTTGTTAATTGTTTTGATTACAAATTAGAAGTTTGGTTGGGCTAACATTTTTTTTGAAGTTTACACCAAAAGTTGAATATTTGTTGAATATCATTAATACTTTTTTGTTATTTAAATGAACTTAGTGTCTGAGTTGTTTTGTTGCTTATTATATTGCATGTTAAAATAAATAAACAAGTAAACAAACAAACAATCAAACAAACAAATTACCTCTGTATCTTATCACTCAATTTTAATCATCCGTATAATTATTATAATGGATCAAATTGTCATTTTTAAGAGGTTACACTGTAATTGGTTGCCATGCCAATGGTGGTGGTTAGTTATATCCGTCTACTAAACGACTGTAATTAATCAAGTGGTTTTCAAACATAATTTAAAAGTTGTTTGTTAATATTTAATATTAATATTAATGATTGGTTTCATTGCTGTGTAAATTTCAAATAGATAAATATCCCTATGTGCTTCTAATAGAATAAATATGGTATCTTATATGTATCTTCATATTGTCACCATGTTAGTAATTTAGAAGTGGTGATTGGACTGTCCTGTATGTAATATTGTCTTGATTGATTGATAGCAAAAACTTTTAAACACAAAAAATGTTGATGACCACAGAGGTAATTTCCTGTCAGTGTCCAGATTCATACCATGCTGTAGTTTCACCTTCCAGTTCATGCATGCTGTCCTAATTGGTACTAGTATTTCTTTCATACATACTTAGCACAAACTGTAGAATATTGGCAAGCCGTGTATATCTTGCTTAACTGACAAATGTTTCATTTATACTATATACCAGTCATACATTTTATATCCATTGGCATTGTAAATGTACCCCCTGTATATATTGAAATTTGTGCATCTGATTTGCTCCGTTCTCCATATGGTGATTGAGAATTAACCTCCAGTCCGTCATCACTTCACTATTGTGATTTTAGAAAATTAGATGTACTGGTAGTTATTGCCATATACAAGAAGACAAAACACCCATAATTTAATTTAATAAACAATTACACGTGCATGTAAATAACAATTTGTAGACCGGTCATAATTCATTTGCATGACAAACACTTGTTTACCCTAGCATTCATCATTGCTGGGAAAGGATTGACCAGCTCTGTTGTTGGTCCAAGAAAATTGTTCAGCTTGGAATGTGTCTGAATCCCTCATTAGTATGCAAGTATGTAGGAATATACCAGGAAAATTGTTTTTCTGGAGTAAATTGTAGTGTATTTTACTTATGAATGGTCAAAAAGTGCATGGAGATTTTATGAAAATGTGTGGATGTTGACAGAATGATGTCGTTTGGTCACAGTTACGCAATAAATGATGGACTTTTTTTTTTTTCCAATTTGAAATTATTGACACATACAAGACTAAATCAAATAAACAATTGTCATCTATCACTGTATGTGTCTCACTGGGTCCAGTATATGTGAAATCACAATAGTATAGCAAGAAGGGATTAGACGCGGGCTCACCATCACTGAATTGAGAAAACTTGATGTACAAATACTTAGTTGACTTTACATTTACAAAAAAAATTACACAGAAATTGAAGAAAAAACAAACAAACATTGTCAGCTTGAAATAAAATTTATTTGTATTTGCCAAAAAAATTAAGATATTTGTTTACAAGTAATTAATAAATTATTATTATTTGTCACTAATTATTAAAATGAATACAACTGAAATACAGAAAATGTTAAAACTCAGTAACTACATTGTAACATAATATTTTTCCCAAATATGCAAAAGCAGTATTTGGCAGTGTTTTTTTTTTTACATAAAAACTTTCTTCACTTTTTACTTACACTACATCAGCTGCACAAAGTACTTTACTTACTATCAAACGTATATACATTATATGCTATAGAAAGGGTTTGGGTCCCCTTTTCTTTAGTGATATAATAACACACTCTAAATCTTACAAATATCTACTGTATAATTCTAAATATATGAATCAATTTACTGCCATATGAAAATGGATGGTTTCATACTTAATAATAATGCTTTTGTCTTCTTCCATATTTGTATCAATATTTCCTCTGTTTAATATTTTTGGAAATAATTATTTCTCTGGTCCTGTGTATGAAACAACTCTAAACAGTCCATTATTAAATTATTAATTTATCATGAACCTGATATTTAATTGTTTTTTTTCTGCTTTTATTTGCTCTTTATTATCAACCATTGACATGAAAGATACATTTTAGTATACTGAAGAGTTATTGTAAATTAAATCTGCAAAAAAACCAACAAAATATTCCACATACTTACAACTGAATAATACATGTCAGTTTCTGATTGTACTATATTACTGAATAGGATTCATTGTGGCCATCAAATGATGTGTTTGGTTTCTGGGCTTCTCATTTTGGAAAGTGGAGAAGTACAATGTGATTTAATTATATATTTTGAGAATTGAAGAGGCTTGCTAAAAAAGTTCCATTAAACGAGAAAGGGTAAATAAAAAAAAATTAAGTACCAGAACCTGTTTCCATGGAAATCAACATATGATTTCTCAAAGCCCTAATCTGGGGGGCTATTTCGATTTGAAAATTGGTCAACAAAAAAAAAAAATTCAAAGGGAGGGATTTTTTGAAATTCCGGCCACATACAGCCTTATAGAATTATACCACTCTTTGCCCTGTGTCCATTGTTCTAAGTGTGATATGCTTACTTTCAATAGAGGGCAGTTTTCATTAAGACTCATTTTCTACATTTAATACTAGTAGTAGAGTAATATTTTTTTTAGCATTTTACAAGGAAAGTACTTTTTTTTTGTTCTAAACAATGCCTATTTATTTATTAGGACTGTTTCTTTGTTGCATTTAGGCATAGTCAATATTTTTTTGTCAGCAACACTGCACTGGATTCAACTCAATGATTTCCAGACGTGGATGCATGGTCACTCTACCCAATGCACTAAGGAGGTAATTTTTGATGAAATGCAACATGTACCTAATACATGTTTGTATCAGTTGTGATATCTACAAGTCATTGATGCATTGTCCTTCTATACAAAAGGATTTACGTAACACAGTGACACATGTATACTGTGACTCATCCCCGATGGGGCTGCAACCAAAAAAACCCCCAAAACTCATCAATATTGCAGTATAACTTCATTAGACTACTCCCACTCTGCCATTATTGTTAATTACTGTAAAAACTTTATGTTAGCTATGTTATGTTTTTTTGGTGTTTTGTATAGAATTTATTTTCACTGATTTTTGACAAGTTTAATGTAAAATATAGAAGAAAAAAATATTCGCTGGATTTTATTTTCGCTTAATCATTCTTTCAGCGAAAATTATTTCTAAGCGAAAATAAAGTATTCCACAGTAACAAACTGTTTCGGGACCTTGGTCTGGTAAAGGTCCATGGCGCGATACACTTCAGACTCTTATCAACTTGGCCCCAAAACAGTCCCTTAATTAACGATAACGGCAGTGTGGGAGTACTCTATCTATCTGTGAACAAAACACAGATACTTCAGACAGGACTCTGAACAAAACATTTTTTGAAAATTCTGGGGAGTATCCTGGAATCGTCTGTGGTCTATTTGTAACTTTAGCATATTTTGGACATTCACAGAGACTACCAATAATATAATAATTGTATATTTATTATAGGTATACTTGATGCAGAACAAATATTAACATGAGAAGCTGATTTCAGAATTGCATTTTAGCTCAACAGTACTAAGATAAATCACTGGCTTTTGTTGTTAAAAAGACCAGAGAAACAACCCAAAATGCAAATAAATATAAAAAAAATTGCACCAATAAATATTTATACTGTACAAAAATAAGATTGGTCAACAAATACAGTCATGCAGAAAGTGTACGTATTAAGTCATGTATTAGAAAATAATATAGAAAAATATTTAAAAAAAGGTGAATTAATTAGCATATAATTGTATCAGACATATTGCAGAATGAATTACAGATGTGTCCAGTGTAGTATAAACTGAACCAAGGATCTTCTTTTGTTTCAATTGAATGATGATGCTACATCCCAGAATCATTTGCATGAAAGAAAAATGGCTTCCTTCTGTCCTTCCCTCAAAAACACAAAATTCATCCGGATAGTGTTCAATACTAAATCTTTAAACAAAATATTTTATAATTCTTTGTGTTGCATTTAATAAAAATGTTTGTTCACCTGAAACAATTTTAAAATATCTTTTTGAAATTTAATCAAACCCTGTCAGTGGCATTCTTTTGCAAAATACCAGAAAAAACCTAAATAGACATCTCAAAATTGAATTGCTTGACCTTTGGTGACCTTGTAGTAAACACTTTATTTAAATAGAATCTCGTGACCAAATCGACAATGATGTAATAACAAGAATGATTTAACATTAATTGAACATCAAATCGAACATTTTGTTTATGCATACATAACAACTTGAACACCTCTCAGGAATATGTCTTAACACATTTGTTACTATGACAACACAGATAGATCTCATTCAGATCAAGACATGCAACATTTTTAATTCACATGATATGCTAGGTGAGTAAGGAGGGTGTGGATCAGATATTGATCAATGTATAATTAACTTAATCCACAATTTCCAGATTAATGTTACTGAAACAGACATTTCTTTCCAGTTGCTGGTCATTGTAATTTAAGTTTGAATTGAAGTTTACATAACGATGAAAGACAAGAAATTTAGTTAGAAAGTACACTCAGCACGAGTACTACAAATTACACTACTCAAAAGATCAAGAGAAAAAAACCATGCAAAGATTACAAGTACTAAAAAGAGCTACACACACACACAACTAATGTATAATCTGTTTTACAAGTTTCTATTTTCTATTCACTCATTCACAACCTGTTGTGGAACAAGATTTTGTCTTTCTTGCAGTCACTGGTTATTTCAGTTTGCATAACAGCGCCCTCTTTAGGTAACATTTGGTGGTTTTCACTTTTTAACTAAAGATACAACTGTTTTAGCTTTTGTTTCGTTTGAATAGTTGTGAATAACATCTTTTTTTCAAATGACTTGAGAACCGTTCAATTTATTGTACTTAACTCTGGGGAATAAAGTTGAAAAATAAACTGGGAAATTATGAATTGATGACAGACAGGAAGGAGTGCCATACTATTAGTAGTGTTCAGTTAGTGATTAATCGCTAGTTGTGTAGTACATCATCACTAGTTGTGTAGTACATCATCACCAGTTGTGTAGAAGATCATCACTAGTTGTGTAGTACATTATCACTGGTTCTGTAGTGCATCATCACTAGTTGTGTAGTACATCATCGCTGGTTCTGTAGTGCATCATCACTAGTTGTGTAGTACATCATCACTAGTTGTGTAGTACATCATCAATAGTTGTGTAGTACATCATTAGTATTTGTATATCATCAGTAATATCATTCAGTGCCATTACACATCAGCATGTGTGGTTATTAATCGTGTTGCTCATCACTCTATTAGTTGCAAACTATGTCATCATTAGTTGTGTTATAGATCATCAGTTGTTGGGTGACATATCATCAATTTACGGTAGTTATAGGAAACACAAGTACCCTACAGTATTCAGATACTGCCAAGAGTACATTAAGAACAGAGTGGTACTGACTATCCACTCGTGAAATCTTACCAGTATGTCAGCCATTAGTACCAGCCAGTATCAACTTATCATCCTTATTCTCTGTGTATATTCATTTCATCATGCATATTATTATTATTATTACAATCAGAAGCTTACATTGCTGGTGACCGCAAAGTAAAATAAAAAAAAAAAAAAAGTGCAAAAAAAATTAAATAAGTAAAAAAAAATAGTTAATTTGTCAAGACAATTAATAAAATAAGAAGTTTGGTGCTATGTAATTTAAACTGCATGCACTTCAGAGCTTTGAGTCATTTTAATAGATCTTTAAAAACACCAGAAGTATTATACAATCATGTTTTTGCAAAAAATTACCTTTCTCACATGCATTGTAATCTTCTCAACGCAAATCAAAATTTCAGAATTATTTCTAGAATTTTTTTTTTTTTTAATTGAAATTTATGTTAAACATTCCAAACCTCAATCCTCCACCTACAACCACCAAGATAGAGATGTGCATTAGAAGTAAAAATGAAACGGCAAAATAAATTAAAAGCAGAAAACCTCATCGCAGTCATGAATGTGAACTACTGATGTAATTTATCGAGAAATGAGGACACACGCAAGATGGAGAGTGGTGAAGCGGCTGATTGGCGGCCCTGTTTTTCATACATCTTTAAATCGTGAGGCTGGGTAACTTAAAGCATCATATGCTGTAGTTTGAGGCATAGTTTTTATATTTATGTGAAATTCAGACAAAATGAACTTTGACGCATCAAATGAGTAGACACACTGTAATATGTAAGTTCACATGACATACATGTGTTTCATTTGATACCTCGATGGTCATTTTAGCTCAGAAATGCATGGATTAAAAATTATGGCAAAATTGGAAAAAAATACAACTAGCCAAGCTATGGGAAATATTATATGTGAAATATGATGTATGAATAACAGGGAATGTTAATTCTTAGCATGCATTTTGTTAGTAAGTAGTGAATGGATAGATGGTATCAAAACTGTTCTTAATGTGTCCCTTGCAGAGTGTCAATCAATCCCCCTCTATATGTGGTAGGCAGAGTTACTATTAAGGCAGGTTTTATCCAAATACCATCACCATTACAATTACATAACCTTAAACACCCCTGCTATTAAATAGTTTTGTCTAGATGACAATTTTATCAAGGTGGTGGATAGGTTAGTTTTGAGGTATAAGTTGATGTAAATATTAAGTGGTGATTTAAACAGGAATGAACCATTTGATTTGAAGGGAAGGTAAAACTGATGAGTCCAGAAAATTTAAATCATTGATTTGTTTTCGCACTCAGCTCTAAAATGATGCCAATTAATAATGATGCTTCAGAATGAAAATATATAACACGTAAACTCTTTGAACGCCAAAATTTTTTCCCCATAAAATAATTTTGTCTATTTTTAAGGTCTTTTTTCGATAATTTTGAACCAGATAGACGTAATTTCCTACTGGCAACAGGTTTTGATCAAAATTTTGAAAAAATATGAAAAAAAATTATGCATATTTTAATTTGTGATGGTTACAAAAGTTTACATTGGCGCTCAAAATGTTAATTACGATATCGACAGAAATATACATCACATTTGGCAATTAGAAATCTGTGGATCCCTGTCAAGTTCAAGTTTAGGAGCTTCACATCCCTCTATAGACAAATGGTCCATGCCTGTCATCTAATATCTCCATCCAGTGAAAAGGGGACATGGGTAGAGTAGTCCTCTGCCTCTCACAGGGGGCGACTGACGCATCGGTATCTCCTACTGCAAGTACTTGTAGATCTTAACGCAATAGTTTCCAGAATCGGCTACAGCGATATTTCCGTCGCTGGTTATTGCGAGGCCTTGGGGACCGTACAAGGGGTCGGCATTGGTGTTGATGTACGAGAGGAATGATCCGTTACTGTCAAACACCTGCGAAGTAACAATCAGAAATATAATACAGACAGCATAGTAAATATTTTGTGAAGATGAAATATGATTTACTTTCGATCTAAGACTACTAAAACAGTGTCAGAACCTAATTTCAGAAAACCTGATAATCGATCAAATTTACAGCATCAATATAACATTCTTTGGTATGTTAAAAATTTACACATAGATTTGTTTGTGAATCATCTTCTAGAATTCACTGCTGAATAACGTTACCAACAATTTGGCAATTTTCTTCAAACATTAGGTTGAAAAAATTTATCAAAATAAAGAGTCATATTTTCACTCATGCATAACTCTATTCTACAATCTAATCTCTGTTTCATATACTCCTAGATAACATATGTACAATAGCAAATACAGTGTTCTCCAGATACAGGTTTAGCACTCTGAAATCAGTTTATGAATATTCAGATTAGCTAATTAATATGCACAATATTGAACCACAATACTTCAGGTTATGTATTGCTATTAACATAATTTAACACTTTGTTAAATTGATTACGTTCTATTGTTAAAGGTGTTATACCAGTCATTTCTTCAGTAATATTTTCCAAAATATGGGTAGAGATATTCCCCCATGCTAGCAGATATTTTCAAATATGTAATACCAATGTTCTATTATAAGCGCAACTCCAATAGAAAGGGATAAAATTTAACAGTTGCATGTATTGCATACTGTTTTGATGCTCAGAGATTCCAAAAATAATAGGTATCAATTGGACACAGTACATAAACAAAAGTGCATCAATGTATAAAGAAGTACATTAAACAAATGAGCATCTGTATGAACATATTGTAACATATACTGAATCATGTGATTTATCACAATTTTAACAAGAGAGCTTGTTACATTAATTGTTTCCAAAGAAATATGTATGATGGCGTTTATATTCTTTGTTAAGTGGATTAAATCACTACTGTACCTGAATTCTGCTGTTACCCCAGTCAGCTACGATAATATTATCTAGGGAATCAACTGCTACTCCAGTTGGTGCATTGAATTGACCATTACCTTCGCCATTGGAACCAAACTTCATGATAAACTGACCTTCGGCATCAAATACCTTAATGCAATGATTGTGGAAGTCTGAAACTATGATTTCGTTGTTTGAATTGATAGCGGTGAAGTGCGGCCCGCAGAGTTGAGACTCGTCCATACCACGTGACCCAAACCGGTTCAGCAGCTTACCGTTTGGGTTGAAGATTAAAATCTGGCTGTTTTTATTATCCACGATGATGATATTACCATTCCTATCCACACTCACTCCTTTTGGACCCTGTAACCGCCCGGTACCAATTTTGCTCGCAAACTTCCCGTCTGGAGTGAACATGCTTACCATCTTGTTGTCATAGTCGGCGATAAGGTAGTTACCATTTGCCATTATAGCACATCCTGTTGGCCGTTGAAGCTGGCCGGGATTGCGTCCACGAATGCCAAACTTCATTTTAAAGTCGCAGTTGTTGACAAAGACTTGTACGCTATTATTACCACTATCAGTAACAATAAGCCGACCGGTTGCACTGCAGGCAACGCACTGGGGATTCATGAATTCCGCTTTGTTACGACCTTTCATACCGATACGGAGTAGCAAATCATCTTCAATGGGATTTGACCTCGCGGACCTTGATTTTGAGGATATCGTACTTGGTGGCCGCTTTGTAGCTTTCTGTTTGACATTGGTTTTAGTGACCTTTGAACTGCTAGGTCTGGTGGGTGAGACAATTTCCTTCATACCTTTTACTCTGTACGGACTTCCTTTAATGTGTTCTTCGAATAACTTGATAGTCAGCGCATGCTCTCCTTCGTATTCTAAAGAGTATCCAATGTCGTACGTGCCGTTCTTGTTATCCGCAATTGTACACAGTGCCAGATTTCCATCAGGGTTTTGTATATGTGCAGTCACGAGAGCCCGTCCGGTCTTCACCAATTCTCCTTTACTATCCTTTGTGATAATTGTCACAACAGTTTGCTCCCCGATCTTAGCTCGCTTTAAACCTTCGCCACTAGCTACACTCTCATGTGGCACTGCACTGTTCGATTGCACGCTACCAGTATTTACTGTGCACTTTTCCACACTACTTAGATCACATGTGAACTTGATGAAGTCATTCTCTTCTGGCTTACACGATAAACTTATCGCTGACAGCTCTCTTAATCTATCAGCCATTTGTTTTTTTACTAATAGTACTTCTGTTTCGTTGCCGTGCGTTAGTGCTTGCTCTGTGAACTCGCAGCTGTTAATAATATTTGAAAGTCCCAGTTCCAATTTCTTTTTTTGTTCTTCAAGTACTTTTAGTTTGCTGCTGTGATAGGTTTCCAACTGATTAAGAAGAGTCTCTTTTCTTGTGGTTATAACCTTATCTAACGTCTCGAAGGACTTCACGAGATCGGTCTCAGCATTTGTTTTCTTCGCGGATAATTTCTCTCGCGTGTTACTTACAAGATCAATTGCATGTGTAAGTGGGGCTATGCGAGCTTTAGCTTTTGTGAGTAATTCTTCTAATTCCTTCTTATGTTCTTCAACAGCGTCTTTGAGAGGGACAGTGGAGTGTTCGTTATGTTCAGCAATAGTGCAGTGTTGACAGACAGCAGTCTCACAAGATTCGCAGTAAAACTTTAAAACTTCACCCTCGTGACTTGGACAAGGAAGAGCTTTGGAATCGCTTTGTGTACCGTTAGTTTTGGGACCTTCCAAAACTTCCATAAGATTTGTAATGAAGAAGTTGTTTTGAAGGCCGGATACGCCTTCCTCTGGAAGTATGGATGTCTGTCGGCATATAGGGCACGAAAGTGATAGACTGTGAGGTGGTATATAATTTTGTAAGCACTTCTGGCAAAAGGTATGTAAACAAGGCAAAACTTTAGGTGTCCGATATCTTTCTAAACATATACCACATTTGAGAAACTGTTTATCAATCTGTTTGACCACCGGGCTGGTACCGTTGCTGGCGGCCATAATTGGAAGAGTCTGTTACAAGGAACTGGTCCAAATGACCTGAAACGAAACAAAAAATTGTAATTAAGCATTGCAAATGAAAATAAACTATAAGTGCTTTAAGTATGTATGAATTAAGTCATATGCCTGCAGTGAACATTTTAGAAAATCGCAAATTTACTTTGAACGTAAAATCACTGTGTGAGTAATGGTATACTTAAAATGCAAAAAAAAAAAAAAAATAATTGTTGGTATTTATATCCATCTATGACCCCTACATAACCCCTAAAGATTCTAGCACTTAATGAGGGTGTTGTTTCCTTATAATAGCAATAATTTTTAATATTTTGCATTATTTTTTGTGATGTTTAACTGTTTTTCAACTTTTCAATGATGACTGCTTGTATGGGAGGGAGGTGCTTTGATCATATTGGTCATGAAATTTTTTTTGTTTTAAATGTTGACACAATTACCATTCAGTTATCCGTTGTACAGACAGATGGCTTGACTATCAATTCCAATTCCAATTTATCCTAATTCAAAGGAGCAATCACAACTCCAGCAATTAGCGATGTTTAAACTAATGAATCTAAAGTCGTTTGTATTTCTAGTGAATAGCTGCTTTGTAGACAGCTGCTAAATGAGTTGAATTGGAATCATTTGATGATGGAAAGAAAATTACAGAATTCAATGTTATCACCCTGTGATTTTATTGTCACCACTACCATACCTGCTCTAGAACTGCTTTTTTTTTTTTTGGTGGTTTGAGTTTCATAACTGTAGAGGGCGCTATATCATAAACTTTTTATTTATTTCCAATTCATTGAAATACAATTCCTTTGAATGTCTTGTAATCATTGTTAAGTAGTCTGTTTTAGGCATGAATTATAGAATTTTACTAACACTTGGTTTTAAAACCACATTCCAAAAAAAAAAAAAAAAAGAAATGTCTCAGATCAGTTGAAAATGTGAAAGGAATTAATATCAGGTTATCTTTGAGTGCAGCAAGGCTGGCATAAGTTGTCAGCCATCCAAAGCGATAAATGGCCTTCTCGACCAAGTATGTTTTGTTCTGCTTGTCTTCAGTGACTTTACCAAAACACTAAGCCTACTGTGTGCTATGACAGTGATGACAAAAACTGGCAGTGGAGGGTGGTATGTTGATGAAAAATACAAGATTTATGCATACTCGACCAGTGTGCTTGTTTTATGTCCATTGTGTTCATACACGTATGTATGCATCGAACACTGTAGATATAGTACAATACTTGTTTCATTGCAGACTGGGTTGACAAATATAGAAATCTGTAAGTGTTGATGATAAATTGATGATGCCAGTGGGTCTAATTCATAAATACTTATTTTTATTGTGTTATTCTGGGCATCCATGCGACTGTCTTTGTGAGAGACCATTAGCACAGACACTACTAGAGAGAATACAGGGTAGCTGTTTGTTTTAGAGTCTTTTTTACAGTGGTGTCGATATTGCTGGTAATCAAAAAGCAGTTGCCATGCTCCTTGTTGGATGCAGTTTGCGTGTGGTATAAACAATGCCTGTAAAATACATTGTTGACATTCAAACACACCCATCGCTACTTTTAACCCTCTGATCATCAGAGTTGAATTTTGTCACCTTTCGAAAAATAAAATTTTATAATTTTTTTATTATTATTTTTCAAAAATTTTAATCAGGACCAGAAGCCACTGGGAAGTTATTTCCATTTGGTCCAAAATTATGAAAAAATTTATAGAAAAATACATAAAAATAGGCGAAAAATTGCAACAAAATTTTGGCGGGAAAAATTATGGTGCTTTAAAAGGTTAACAAAGTGAAATCGCACTGCCAAAAAACATTATTTCTAATAACAATATTTTAGTGATTATGATACAAGCAAGTAAGGAAAAAATAAATCTAAAAAAATTTGTGTGAAAACATTTTAGCAAATAAACATTTGTTTTTCAGTATGGGTATAGTGGGTACCTTAGGCTGTTAGTGGATTAGTCTGGTATCAATTGCGGATTCTTGCTTCAGCTTAACGTATCTATTGTCAATCAAGAAATTGAGTATACAACTCACAGTGAAACTATTTGAGCAGCTTAAACGATAGTCTCAAGGAAATGACTGAATTTACTTTATAAGGGACTGGTCATCAGAAACGTAGGGAGTAATGGAGAATTTACTCAGAGTAAATTTTCAACAAAACTATTCTTTGGAGGTACACACATTAGAGGAAAGCGAAAAAAACTATTTGCAGTTCTTTATCATTTCGGCTTACAGAGTCAAAGGTCACCATTTGTTGTTTCTATATTTGAGAAAAAAAAGTTATGCATACATTGTACATAACGAAATGAATATTCATAAAACCTGAACTTGGATCACTAAAACATTGTTGTTTTTTTCATCTGAGAAAACTCAATTATAACATTCCTAGTTGAGATACCTAGCAATGTTTGACAGAGTTAATGAATGCGGTCAGATTTTGTGAACACAAATAAATTAATTAAATGAATTTACATATTGTAAATGTATGAAAATATTGCCATGTCTGTTGTCAGAAGATGTTTGTATGTACGTAGTCACTGAAACGTTAAATAAACATTCAACACAGTCCTGCTAGCATAAATCCTACTTTCTAGTGACTAAACTGTTAACTGCGAGGTAAACTGGTGAAGGAAGTTGTGACCAGAATAAAAACAGGATGAAGTTATCAAGCAAACTAAAAGGTATCAGATAACAGCATTGACCATTGTTTACTGACTTTTATTGTTATTGAAAGTCAAAAACACCAATTATGCAAATAAGAAAGCATGCATTCTGTAGTTGCTTGTATTTTGCCACTAGTGCTTGATTTTGTTGTTGACCTTTTTGAACGGCAAAGTCAAAGTCAAAATAAACATGCATAATTCATTTCCATATATTTTTTAAAAAAAACAATTTATTTTTTTCAGTCCAAAAGTAAAATCCTAAGTAATGCTCTCGCTTGGATAAACTGCATTTGTCAAATGGTTCATGAAATGTTGGTTTTTAAAAAAAATTTTAAAAATAATTGATGGAATACAAATATATACAACTTTGACAAAATTGGTTTCAGTCATGTTCAAGAAATGATGTTAATATGAAAAGTCTATTTTGTAAAAAAAAAACGTGCGTCTTATCTCCTTAAAAAATTTTCACAAGAGATTAATTTATATTGAAAAAGTCCAGAAACCAAGACTGTGAAGAGAATGTAAGCTTACTTCTCAATTTCAAATCCTATCAGTGGTTGAGCATAAAAGCTGAGCTAACGATCAACGATAAATATCAGTTTATGTTTCAGGATCAAGAATTCTCAATATTAAATCCTACCTGTGGTTGAACAACAAAAGAAAGCAGCCAACATGTGACTGACATATCACAATCTGAAATGGAGTCCAAGAATTCAAAACTGATGATTGAAACTCAGCCAGTAATGGAGCCCCAGTCCTGTAGTCTCAAATATTGAAAATGGCTTCTGTGTCAAAATATACTTTACTAGTGACTGTCTTTGTAGTACGGTACATGTGGTCTGTGTGATTTACAACATGCATAACCCATATAGGCCACACATCCTGCAGTGATCTCACCAGGTTATAATTAATAGATTAGCACTGATAGTGAATTTGCATTCCCAGAAAGGATCAGGATGTGTGATCTTTTGAAGGTCAAGCATAAAGGATATAATTTGCGCATAAAAAAGTAAAAAAAATGTTTGTCTTCACGAATGCCATGAAATCATCAAATCGTGAAAACTCCCAGCAGAGAAAATTACTGTAGAATGCTTTATTTTCGCTATTTTCGCTGAAGGAGTGGTTCAGTGAAAATAAAATCCAGCAAATATACCTGTTTTCCTATATTTTACATTCAACTCGTCAAAAATCAGTGAAATTAAATTCCATGAAAAACACACAAAAGTCTTTTCAGCGAAAATTAAATCCAGCTAAAATAAAGTATTTTACAGTAAGCGTTTTACTGCATGTAAAGATGCATATTACCTAGTAGTACGTGCACGGCCCAATATGGAGTGAAATACTTACAGTCAGATATATGACCTGGTATCATGAAATAATCATCTCAATTTTGCCTTCATCCATGTTTAATATTGAGTGACTGTCCATGCATCGTTGGGTACAATAAACAAGAAGGATGGCTTCACTGTTGTAGTGTGTACTACACCAAGCAAACATAACACACTAAGTGTCAACACCTAATGTGTTTGTGTTCTTTACACTTTGTTCAAAGTTGAGCTTTTGCGCATTTGCAAATAACATGATGAATAATTATGTAAATTTATTAGGGACGGAGGATGGACATTTCAGTCACAGGTGTTTTAGCCTAAGGCAGTTTGGCATAACTTTCGTTTTATAAATGCTCATTTTTTTAAGAGGGTGATGGTTGGTTTGACCCCCCCCCTCCCCTTCTGTGTTCCCCATATGTCTTGAGCATTGTATGCAATGTGTGTAAAATAGTGTTTACATGCATATTATATGCAAATTTAACATGCATTGCCTTCAATAGACCAATCAAAATTACTGTTTCAATAAGTCATCTAAATAATGTATTTGGAATAGCTTAATTGTTAATTTTGAAAGAAAAACCACAATCCTTTTTATTTATTTTTTAAAAAGATGTGTAGACATGTTTATCCTCTTGATGGCGGTGCTTCACTATTATACTGTAAATCACTTCTGACAAATTTTGGCGAATTAGGGAAACCTTCGACCATCATAAATTTTTTGGCCCAAATTTTGGTGTCATTATTTTGTTTGATATTTTTAGACTGCCCACTGATCTTGATCAAAATTTGGGAGAAATATTTAAAAAAATTATGTCAGTGTTTTGTTTATTTGCGAATGGTGGCCAAAGTTGACTCAATTGTTACGAGGGGGGAAGACAGGAAATCACAGTGACTTTCGTAATATGTAGTCATCACAAACAGTTTCCAATTATCACAAATAACTTTAGCAGCAAAATATTAACGGTTTTCTGAGACCTGAGAATGGAATTCAATCTACAACAAACATAAAGGTCACTAAAATTTGAAATTTTTCCCTGCTACTTCATTCATACGGATATTTGTAACTAAATGCCAGAATTTAAGATCTTTGAATTTGTAATTCTGTTTTATCTATTTTTACCTGCATTACGGCATGTACCTAAAAATATATGTAGAGCTATATGCGTCATACTAGTACTACAATTACAGGAAACATACAGTGAACTGACACTGTGCTGTTTTTAAATTGTTGAAATATAATATTTCAAATAAATTCTTGAAGTCTCCATGCTGTAGTGTGTCTTCCTAATACAACACTTATAAAACCACATCCACATAAAGGGTCTGCATCACCAGTTCCAACGTGTGTCAGTTACAATGTTATTAATGACATCATCAAGCAAATTCCTCCATTTTGTCAATTTTTGTATGATATTTGACCTGTTTTTGATATTACGCAAGAATGTTTGATATGAGTCATTTTTATGATTACATATTTGCTTTGAAGTGCATAGAGTGTACCGGGAGTATGTTGAGTTAATAATATTGAATATTAATCATGGACTACGTTAGCATTTTCAGTTAGACAATCCTGATGAGAAAATAAAAAGAATTCAATGTATATTTATCACAAATGGAACCCAACGGTACACGGTGGCCCATACAGATGAGCATCAGAGGTATGTAAGGGTGCCTCTAGAGTCTGATTTTTGCGTGCGCGTAAATTTTAAGTGCCATGCCAAGTTCGATTTTCACATACATTTCATTTTTTCTCAACTGTATTTAAATGCCACGCGTAAGTCTGATTTGCGTGCAGGTTGTGATTAGAACGCCATGCGAAAGTCTGATTTGCGTGCAGGTTGTGATTAGAACGCCATGCGAAAGTCTGATTTTAACGTGTGCATAAGTGGCATATAGTCGAAAATGCGTCTCATCTTTTTCACGCTTAGCTCCCCTCTAGAGACACCCTTACATACATGGAGGTGAGATAAAACGCTAAAACTGATAATATAGAATCTACATAAACTTCAATTCTCTAACAAAGTGAGTATTATAAGTGAGCAATAAATTCTGTCACACTTGGCAATCATATGGCATCATCTGAAGTTGATGTGCAGTATTGGGTGGGGCTACATGATTATCATAACAACCATTGTACCACGTACGGTAACCTCTATAACCACAGAGTATACACGTTTTCAAGTGTCTATGTCAGCCTATCCCTATGCTCTAAGCTATAGTCGTGTATTGTATATGTGTTCTTTAAGTATCAGTGTAAACTGTCCTTACCGACTACTGCATGTCATGCTAACTTCTTTCACCCTGACTTCATAAGTCTTCAGACGCCTACACGTTTTCAAGTAACGACATATGTACACCAGCAACTGCTGTATACCAACCGTATACACATCATGTGTGGCTGCATATTTAATTAACCTAAAGTTTACCCAAAAATTGCGATTAGAAGGCTCGATCAAAAACACAGGCCTTTAAATTGTATTATTTCACTCATAGTATTTAGAAAAAGTAGGTGGATAATGAACGAGTCGTTTTGAAAATAAGCAGATGCCTATATAATTAGCCTGCAGCCAACTTTTTAGAACAAATCTGTGCTAACATCAAACCGCTCACCATTTGCTATATATCATGTACATGTTGTCACACGTATACATCAGATTGACTTTCTAAAAGTCTGAAATGCACGGAATTCCCAGTAGTAAAATAAAATACATTTGTAAATTGTTTGCACGGATAACATAGTGAAATTGTTGTTACTTTGCTCATATTGATTTTTCTACTATGGAATAGATACTTCTTTTGGGCGGGGCTCAAACTTGCCTTGATAAGAATATCCTTCTGAATGTATTGATACTATTTAAATTATTCTTAATAATTTTTAATCAGTCTATCAAGTCATGTTTAGCCTTGACAATGGGCGTCCTCAGAATACCAAGGCTAGTATGAAGATGCACGTTTTACAAAATGTTAGCTTGCCCTGTCTTAGATAGAAAGTTGCTTATCACTGTTTCTAAAATTGAAATACATCTACCAGTATGTTTTGTTAAGTTATATGCCAGCAAATAACCCATTCAGCCGGTTGAACTGTTTTCTCAACATTCCTCACACTAAGAGGTAGACATTGTAGACAAGTTGGCGATGCTACAGAACACTGGTATGCATTACGGTACAGTATTAGATATTAAACATGCTTCTGTTTCATGCAGAACACACAGTGCAATAGTCAGGAAAAAACAGTCCAGTTTAAAACCAATTAATTCCAGCATTTTTTTTAATTGCTCTCTCTCTGTCAGTGAATTTTATTTTGTACTTAAGCTGTGAGTATACTATGGGACTGTAATCTGTAATTGTGACAGGTCAAAAGTCAAATTGATCATTATTGACCATGATTTTATTTAATATTGAAAATATTCCCAAATAACTAAGCATATATTAGATGCATATTTTTCAGCAGTCCATTATTTGATTATGCAACAAACTCAGCGTTGAACTTTAACACCTAAAGCAGGGACACACTTTTGGTACAGAAATATTCTGAAATTATTCACTCTGTATGTGCTGTTTTTTTCTTTTTTAATTATCAAACTCAATTGTTTATATTTTGAATTTAAAAGCTTTGCTTATTGCTGTGGGAAAATTACTTTATTCTTTTTTTTTCCATGAGAAAAAAAGTTGTGGTACCCTCATTTTTCATCATTTATTCAATTGAACACAGTGAAATATCAAGAATTTTTACATTTTTGTACAAGAATTACATTTTCTGCATTTAAGATATTATGACATTTCCTTCATGGTTTAAGATTATGAGATTCAAATGGAAAATATTCAGTAAAAAAATAAAATTTCAACTTTTTCCAGGTTGAGCCTCTTATTCCAAAGTTTACAAAAAATAATACTTGGTTGAACATACATGTATACTTAAAAATATCAAGAATGTGAGAGTTGAACTTGTCAGAGTGAAGGTCAAACTCTATAGTACTTGGCTGAAGTGTATTTATGTACACAGCAGCGGAAACAAATATTGCTGAATAGCTGTGATGAACAGAAAGTCAATATTGATATAGTGACCAAGTCAGTGTATGAGATTGACGGTCTACAGAACTGACTGACATAAAGACTGCATTGTATTCTGGAGGTTCATAGAACAGTGAAAGATATTCGGGTATTGTTAGGGCCAAATACAATAATGAGTGTGTTTCTGATAAAATTCAAATTAAAAATAGCGTATGGTATCTTTTTATTTCATCATATTTTTTCATACCAATCTTGTTATCGTTGTCTTTCATGTAATGATTGATGAGCATCAGCTAAATGGTGTTGTGCTATTAAATATGAGATATTTTTTTTTTTTAAATTTCAAATTACATGAAGAATTAAACCTGCATGCAAACTGGAAAGAAGAAGTGAGTGCCTTCCAGTGCTCCTTTTCCAGTTTAGCCATAACAAATATTCGTGGTGGCATACAAAATGTAGGCAGAAACATATCATTTATTTTATTTGGCCTTAATTGTTGTTGTAAGTGACTAATTTTATGACAATATCACAGTGTTTACTTGTCGCTGTGTAAAAGCAACACTGGTTTACAAAGACATAGTGGCTCTATTATGGTCTGCATGAATAAAATTAGTAAAATTTAAAGACTTTGTGTTGGCACAACAACACTTTTAGTTTTTTGTTTTTGTTTTTTTAATATATTTTTTGTGCCAGGCGACAGTTCCGGACATTCAGTGTCACTGTTGTCTCTCCTGCCTTTTTTTTTTTGTACGTGCAAATTGCAAGTGTTAGTGACGACACCTAGTGCATTTTGCCACAGAAGTCATATTCATGTTTGGGACTACATGACAGGGCTGTGTGGCCATCTCTCTGTCAAATGGCAATTTGTAATGCGCTGTACTATCACCATTGATATTTGCAGTTGTCATTGATGTAGTTACAGAGAGTGCAAGAGAAGGGCTGATGAGAGAGATGTTGTATGCTGATGACTTGGTCTTGATGGATGACACAATGGAGGGATTGAGGGAGAAGTTTGTGAAATGGAAAAAAGCATTTGAGAGTAAGGGTTTGAAGGTAAATCTGGGAA
The DNA here is from genome assembly GCF_978046115.1 of Saccoglossus kowalevskii. Classification (NCBI taxonomy): domain Eukaryota; kingdom Metazoa; phylum Hemichordata; class Enteropneusta; family Harrimaniidae; genus Saccoglossus; species Saccoglossus kowalevskii. The sequence goes on along the minus strand of NC_140644.1, from coordinate 11,637,756 downwards.
AGACAAAAATGATGGTGAGTGGGATGGAGGAGAAAGCCTTGGTGAGTAAGGTTGACCCATGTGGCATGTGTGGAAAGAGGGTAAAGGTAAATTCAGTGCGGTGTGTGAAATGTGGGAAGTGGATACATGGGAGATGTGCAAAGATAAAGAGGGTGACCCAAAGATTGGCAAGGGATTTTGCGTGTGGAAGATGTAAGAATGGAGCTGGAAGGGTGGTGGAACAGGAAGAAAAGTTGTGTGATGAGGTTGAGACAGTGAAGGAGTTTACATACCTGGGGGACAAGGTAAGTGTGGGTGGTGGGTGTGAGGCGGCTGTGACAGCTAGAGCAAGGTTTGCTTGGGTGAAGTTTAGGGAATGTGGAGAGCTACTATATGGGAAGAGATTTCCCTTGGAGATGAAAGGAATAGTTTATAAGAGTTGTGTGAGATCAGCATCGCTGTATGGGAGCGAGACATGGTGTTTGAGTGAAAATGAGTTGGGTACTTTAAGGAGGACAGAGAGAGCGATGGTGAGAGTGATGTGTGGGGTGAAGTTGATGGACAGAAAGAAAACTGAGGACTTGATGCAGATGTTGGGTTTGAAGGAAGCGGTAGATCGGTTGGCGAAGGCAAATGGGGTACGTTGGTACGGGCATGTGCTGAGGAGGGAGGATGGGCATGTATTAAGAAGGGCCCTTGATTTAGAGGTGAGCGGTCCAAGGAAAAGGGGAAGGCCAAAGAAGACGTGGAAGATGCAAGTAGAGGAGGAGAGTGGGAAGGTTGGGATGAGGATGAGGGATGCTTTAAATCGTGCAAAGTGGAGGGAGGGGGTAAGAGCGATTGCCACTAGTTTAAGGTGAATCCGGCCACCCTCGTCTTCGGGGACCAAATCGGATTTAAAACTCTGGACTACTACTACTACTACTACTACTACTATCCTGGCGTCAACCAGGCCCGGTTGAACACAAGCACCTGCGGACCTTAACCAAGATTCCCCCAAAGTCGCATTTGTTAGTGAGTGAATCTCGGCCAGTGGAATTGGCCTTCCCATTGAGTCTGTGGCCCACTCACCCAGGGTAGGGGTCGACCCTTTTGATGTTCAGCCTAAGGTAGGATTTGAACTTGGGTCTACCGATCAGTAGTCTGATGCGACAACCACTATGCTACCAGTGACCGGCACGACAACACTTTGATGTTTGTTCTAGAACCCAAAAAAAACAGTTACCTGTAACGTGGTATCATGCTGTATGTGATACTGTAAAATATTTAATTTTACTGGAATTTATTTTGGCAGAGAGAACAGCACATTGGAGCATTGCTCTTCTGTTCTAGGATAAAGCGTCTCGGTCATTGTATGTTTAGTTTACACACGCTGTATATCATCAAGGATTTACGAGAGAAGGGTATGAAACATTGATAGCGTACGATGATATGTGTTGAAGATCTCACAAGAAGAAAACTCCGGCGCTTTGTGTGTGTTTGAATGAGACCCAATTCCGTGCACGTCAATCGAATGTAGTTCTGACTAATAGCGTCACAGAAGGTAGATGGTTTCAAAATAAGCGAGATTTTTGCTGCATTCAGAAGAGCAAAACGCATGTATAACATGATTTGCGATTAGCACAAACACTATAACCAAAAACACAGACTCATTAATTTTAATTAGAATTCTAGAAGTGTACGTGTTTGTAATTTTGTGACCGAATCATATTTTGCATGACTCCTATAATTTGCATGTTATCTTAGTCCCATATATCAATACTTGCTTACTCTAATCTTATAAAACCTTCTCACACATCTCCATGGTGCAGCACAGGGACTGTAAAACTTTAAATGGCATTTTTACTATTTCACTGTTTTCTGATGTGTTAGAACACCAAGTACAAAGTCATTGCATATTTTTTTACACATGTTTCACATGTGTATATGTGCATGGGACCCCCATATCAGTCAGGTCATGACAGGGCAAGACAAGGTAAATGTATTTCCAGTGTTTTTTAACCCCAGTGCAAATACTGTAACACACTTTAACATGGCTACCGGTATATGCAATTTTACACTCAATGCATAAATTAACAGTATCTTAATTTGGCCAATGTACCAACAGTCTCATTGTGAGAATATACTTTATTTCAAATTATTGACATCTTGAATTAGCAAAATTCCAGGGTAGCTAAATTAGGTAAAATTATATGCTAGCTAAAAAGACATGTTTTACAGTAAACTTTAAGAATAAATGACGTTACAGTCCCTCTATCATCATTCTGGCAAAACTGACTCTCCAGTTGTATCTCTCCATGATAATGTCAACTGATATTGGTTATCTGTGATTGAGGTTTGACAGGGTGTTGTTCAAAGATATGTAATTTGATGAGAAATGTAAATAATATTATAATCTTAACATCATCATTGCTTGTATGTTTAAACATTATGAGTAGTACTACCACCTGCTTACAAATTAACTAATAAATTATCTTTCTATTTACCCCTGATTATTATTATTATACTTTTTTTGTATATTTTTTTCACTTTCAAACTGTATTTTATGTCCTTTAACTCCAATATGATATGATTTCAAAAAGATATTTTCAAATTCTATAAAAATAACTGTATAGTCGCCAGAAGCCAACTGGTCTTGAAATCGGGTCATTGCCATTAAAATAGGTCATTTGTTATTATAAACTGTCACTCATTATAGATCTCTGTGTGGTATTTGATTATGTTATTATTTTTTAATAAACAAAATTGTCAAGTGTAGCGGCATTTGAACACATTCTGCAAATATATGATCATTAATAATTCGGTAATAGCGGTAATATTAAAAGGTATACTGTGTTTGTTCTATTTGAAGCGCATCTTTTTATCATGAACATTGAACACTATGATCTAAACTTGACCCATTTCAGAATGTGTCCCATATTAAGTACCACAGTTTTAAATTTCATGTAAACAAACAATGAACATAAAGTATAAGTCACATTAGACACCTATTTAACATTATAACTGTACAATGTGTGTCCCCTTTCATGAAATAAAATAATATATTTTTTGCCATATTACCGATATTTTAAAAAAACAATGATCAAGTTCTGGGAAATTATGTCTATTTGGTGTGAAAATCACAAGAAATAAGTTGAAATGTTTTCAGCAAAAAAAAAATAATTAATAAATGAAAGGCATGCCTATATGTGTGGATGTTGATACTGCAATAGTACAATGGGTACCACATTACATATAACTGGGGCCAATTTATGGGTAATAATAAGAGACATCTGCCATAGTTATATACTGAGTGTCATTTTTGGCTGTAGACAAGGTCAGACATGCACTTCATTGTATGTACACTATTTATCAAATGTATACTGTCTGTCAACCATGTGATGAATGTGTTACAAGTGTAATTTATATACTGGTATTAAAGGTCACTATGTACTAGGAATCTAAGCATAATAACAGCACTTTTATCAACATTAAAATAATTAGGATTATAATACTTCACTTTATTTACAGACATAAATTTTATTTGAATGTTTCTGTGATGGAACACCTGCCACTATTAAAATGAATTCATTTATTACTGACAGTATCAGTATAAAATATTTTAGAATATTAATGCACAAAATGTGAATTTATTTGAATATAATCAATATACCCTGAAAATCGTTTTATTTTCGCTGCTGTCAATTTACGCGGTTTGATAATTTGAAGTTGAGTACGAAATCTCGCAAAAGGCACCATGACTCGATGTCTTAAAAAATTGCAATGGAATGGTCAGTGTTACATATTTTTGTGGTTTTCTTCAAGTTCTTGAAAATTGGTCTGTCATAAAATAAATACACTTTTACGCACAAATCTGATCCCATCCTTCGACTTTGAGGTCAAATTATAAGAGAAATTGATCTAGTAATTCAATACATTTGAAGTAATATTAATCAGACTATAAATTCCATCCATGTACATGCACTTGATCTCCAAAGTACCACATCACTGTTTACATCTAGTTAACATATTTGTACTGGCTCATTCTGCATATTTTAAATTTAATACCAGTCTGCTAAAAATACCTCATTCCCTTAGGACCTCAATTTATTATATTTGACATATTATAATCACAGTTATGGTGCCTGAGTGTCTCCAATTTGTCTTCCAACTCATACCCACATATTTTTTTATCATATGTCTATTTTTAGATCAAATAACTGATATACTTGACTTGAAATTACTATTTAATGGATATAATTAAAACTGTTTAATTAATTAATTAACTTTAGTCGTAAAAAAAAATGATATCTGTGAAAATTACTAATTTCTTTCATTGCTGGCTCTTCTATGACTCATTTTTAATTTAATATCATTTTATTTTTATAACTCAATTAATTATAGTGAGTTTTAGTTGGTTAAACTTTTTGAATGACATATTTGTCCCCATCAAAATGATGGTGCAACTTTTTCATATTTTTGGATATTTTGCTGCATTTTTTTTTTAAATTTTGACCAAATAAATATATTTTCTCATTGACTGCAGTTTCTGATCATTTTTTAAATATGAAAAAAAAACTTATTTTGCGTCAAAAAAATACGCTCCATTCATAATTGATTGCCTTATCAAAGCTGAATGTTATTATTCTTAGGACATTATCATTGTAAGTCCTGTCTAGTTATTGAACATTCGTGGATATATCACAGTTAATACATAACTGGTTCAATCTAGCCAATGTATTTGGTATACACATTTTGTATCTTGTATTTGGGGGGGGGGGGTCAAATTGAATTTTGTCCTAGGTTATGAGTTCAAGTGATAAACATGCCTCCCGGTTATAATACACTAAAAATAACAATGAAGCCAATTTGTAATATTCTAAATGGATTTATGGGCTTAATAAAATATTTTTTTCGTCCTGAATGACTCAGTTATATGTTAAATGCAGTGCAGTGTAGTTCAGTTTTGGGGGGAAAAAATCACACATTTTATCAATTGCTGCATAATGGAATAATCCGGTTTTATAAAGATGGGTCGTACCATTATGAGTGGCATGGGGGTGTTAGCTTAAATTTCATATATTTGAAAATATTACAGTTATAGAAGATGAATTATTGTACTAAATTTGATATTTTTTTTTATTTTCTGTGCAAACAGGATATCAGCTGATAAAGTCTTCAAATTTACTTATAATTAGATTATGTTAATTTCAGTTCAGTTTTGGTATCCGCCAGCATATTGGATTTCAAAAGTAACTATAATAGCATGGTATTATATTATATTTTTACTACTGCAAGAAATATTTAGTTTCTGTTCGTGTGTAATTGATATTATATGCGTACGGGGATAACTGAAGAATTTGATGCAGAAATTAATCCTGTGCTAACTGTTGACTTCACATCTATACAAATGTATTTTTTTTTTTTTTTTTTTTTTTGGTAAACTGAATACCGTGAACAGTCTATTACTTATAATATATTTTTGTTAGAAATAAAATTAAAAATGTTAAAATTGGCGATATTAAATTTTTGTTCAATACATTGTGTTGTGCATTCAACACATCACAAACTGAAAACGTTGCATGTAAAACAATAAATTTATTTTCAAGAAGAAAATAAACCTGCGGGTAAATTACTCAATTGTAATGTTAAGGGCACTCAGAGGACATTGTCCCCCCCCCCCCCCCCACACACACACATCCCATTGAAGTAACACATGTCAGATCCATAACAGAATTACTAAAATTATTTTATAAAATAATATATAGCCGGTGGGTCTACCAAATGGGCAGCTGTAGATAATGCATTTCATTGTAATATCATATTTTCCTCATGCGTATAATTTGTTTCTATGACAACCTGCCTGTCAATAATAATCTTTTGTACCAGAGAGTAAGGTAAGTGAGGTGAGTAAGTAGATATGTATAGATACAGTATCTTTCATATCATTGATATTACATCCTATTAGTAAGAAAGTGCAGTCTCTTGATAATAAATATTTTTTTTAACCCCCCCCCCCCCCACACATATATTTCAGTTTTCGGGGCGGGGCTGGCATATACAGACGCTGAACCAGAAACAAACTGATTCTTGCACCATTTTGACTTCACTTATTTTTCAACATTTTATATGTTTTTTTACCAAAATATACATTATTTTTAAAATTTGTTCCAATATTAATATACATAATACAGTTTTTCTCATTTTCTATGAAAATACAGACAGAACCATAGCCATAATATTAGCAGTATATATTTTACAAGTATGTCTCCAGGCTAGAGAAAACAACTGACTATTTGCTCGAGTCTGGAATTTTTTTTTTTTTTCGAAATGTAGACAGCATGGATGCATGCACACATGTGATATGAATACACAGTTACTAAAGGCAGCCATATTGAGAAACACAATCGTCTGTCATGTCATGCCTTTCTCTGTTAATGCATATGTGAGGTAATATGCTTCCGTGTGATAAGAAAACATTACTTTACATTTGACACCCAATGCCAGATGCCGGCTATCTCTCTTTATTGTAACGTCAAATTAGCTCCTTCCCTGAGTACGCATTGTGATTAAAATATCAATAAGGGGGAATCTCGAAATGAAAAAAATAATTTATATAAATTTCAAACAAGCATGTAAATTTTCTATTTAAATTTTTTCATTTTAATTGTTAAATTTATGTATCTAGGTTGAGCTGATTAAATCAAGCAAGTACTAAAATGACTATGTTGATTTTTTAACATGAATGTCTACTGAACTCAAACTGAAAATTGGAACATACAAGATGTATATAATAAAAAAATCATCCTAAAAAAAGGCTTTGATCGATATATTGTTGCAAATTTATATTCTCAGTTCATGTAGTGTCTCTTGGTGCAATTGAAAAACAAACATTACTGTAACAATGTAAATAGTTCAATTTGAAAAATGATACTCCTCCACTAAATGTTTTAAAACCATGGATTTCAGTTATAATTATAAAATAATATGATATAAATTGTTGCATTTTGATGGTGTTATTGTTAAAATTGTAATATAAATATTATCAAATATGTGAAAGAATTTGACAGTTTCTCTCAGATCATGTTTCACAGAAAAATAAAACCTCATGTTCTCGATGGCAAAAAAAAAATGTCTGCCATAATGAGTAATGGAAATTTGCCAAATCAGTCATTTTGTGCAGTTTACAGCTGAACTATCCTGGAAAATGGTACATTCAGAAATCTGCTGACTAGAATAATGTACACTTAATAATTTGGATAAATTTCATTTAAAATAGTAAGAATTCAGCCTAAAAATAGTCTTGTCTACTCACCACAATTCGATAGAGCATCTTGATGTTTCAATATCACAGCAGTGTATGTTAATGATATGAACAGCGGATTTTCATTTGCAATGGATTCAACCATTTATAAATAGGGGTGGCAGGTATTGTAGCTTCCTTTCAGGGTGTGTGTTCTTCAAATCATTTTGTATGCAGATCAAAAATACTTATAGGATTGAAATTATATTTTGTATTTCGTTTTGAACACCAAATTCAAATTTTTTTCAATTTGCTCGACAGTAATAGAATGTACATGGCTGGCGTCATAGACTCTTCTCAATGTTTAATATTTTCATTAAACTCAAGGTCATTACGTTTCAATAATGACTTTCTTTTAAATAGTGGGATGTTAAATTAATGTAATATTAGATGGAACTTCATAATTAGCATTCATAGAATGCATTATTGCCATGAAATAATCTTATAATGTTTTTTTTTTATTGCATGTATTATTATTATTTTTATTAGATTACATGTAGTTTAATTAAAAAAAGAAATTTCGGGAGGTAAATCTCAATCAGTTACCAGCGCATTATTTTGTACATAAAACAAGAATAATGAATTGTTTGTGGAAGGTTAAATGACTGCACGACTCGTTACAACAGCTGCAGTCTACATTGTTCATTTCCAGACACTCACAATTATAATGAAAGTCGATTTATTTATTTATTTAATAAATAAATAAATTTACAGATATGTAAATTTGGGAGGGACATGTTAATGACAATATAGTGTTACATGTATATTATATATCATGTTGTTGGTCCTTGTTGTCTCAGATGTAATCTTGGATTAGACACTATGGGTCGTCTTATAGCTCAGGATATGTCTCTTACCTCCATGCTCAAGGACAAGTAAAATTAGCATTTGGACGACGGAATAGTGACTCACTTGCCTGAACCACATACAGTCCCTTCCACAAAAGAACTGTGCCCTAACTACTAAAACCATAAATATATTTAAGAGAAGTGAGTTTAAAACTTTGTAAGTTCCGTGATCTTTTATTACATCAGTGGCTATTATGTAGGATTTTGAATCCTAACCCGCACACTTCAATGCTATTTATGTATGTATTTTCTCTAAAGTTTACATGTCAGAGGCTTTTGTAATTGGTAGGGAATTTGTTGAGAGGTCTTTAAAATAATTGACCAGTCTAGCAACCAATCTAATAACAATGTCATGTAAATCATAATTCAATCCAATATACTATGAATAAAATTTCATAATATAATTGTGATTATCATATTTGGCTAATTTCATATAAACCTTGAAAAACCCTGAAATTGCCCGAACATTTAATTTAATTTTTAAGTTTTCATAGTTGTCTACCCACTGTCACTAATTACTGTCATATTAATAATAGTTCAAAATGTTAATAGCATATTTTAATAGACACCTTCATATTACTTTTTGGGACCAATATAATATTTTATATCAATTCACAAGTATGAGGTTTGACCTGGGCACGACTTGCACTGATTACCGCCGGTGACTCCTTCGATGCCTTCCAATAACATGAAAACTACTACTTAATTAAAGCTTAGAAACATCTGAGTTCGTACTCGTTGATCTGCGCATATATCTCGCACATGCACAGCGCGACGACTACCGTGCTTTAAAGATCAGATTTTTCTGTTGCTGGGTGAATTTGCAAGAACTTTTGTTCTGCATTCTAAAGACATGTTCAAATTTGTTTTACAATTACAATTAAAGATATTTTACATAAGGTTAGAGGAAGAAACATAGGGTAATTATAGTGTGGCCACATCAGAACATTGATTGATTATTCAGACACAATACAAGGCTAGGAATTAACAATAGTCCAAGACACACAGGCTGTGAGCAAATCTTGTAATAGGACTACCATTCCCCAAAATTAAACAAATACAAATTTACTAAATACTCATACTTTTTTTTCAAATACTGTGGAATACTTTATTTTCACTGGAATTAATTTTCGCTGAAAAGGCTTTTTAGAGCGTTTTGTATGGAATTTATTTTCACTGATTTCTGATGAGTTTAATGTGAAATATAGGAAAAAAAGTATATTCGCTGGATTTTATTTTCACGGAATCATCCCTTCAGCAAAAATAAAATCCAAGCGAAAATAAAGTATTCTACAGTAAACCAATTTGTCTGAATGTTCTACACAAATAACATGTATTCATTTTCTATTGACACTTATGCATGGTTGTGAGTTCCTACAAAACCATATGGACTACCAAACAGTACCAAGTGACTAGCAGCTTTTAAAACTGTTATCAAAGCCACTTTTCATGGAATTTGTTAATTTTGGAATCTGTATTGGAGATGAGTAGAACACACGATTTCGTATTCAGGTGATGTCACTTCTCAGTCATAGGTATGCACAGCACCGTACATGATAAATGATTGACCATATATGGGTGAAGTCTTTACTCATTGAGAAGCAGACTTTAAGTCGCGTGTTCCCATAAATCCTAAATCGTGTCTGCAATAATTTGTTACGCTCTTTTCTTTATTATTAAAAATTGTCAAAAACATTTAACGTACATTTCCCCCCAGTAGGTAATAGTATTGGTCATCATTACAGTACATTCTGTGAATTTATAAATGGGTGTGGTCACTTCAGACAGTTAATTTCTAATTTAATACCTAACAGTTGCTTTGTAATGTCACCATAGCAGTTAACATGTGGTCATCGTCAGTAACAGTGTTACCACTATGCTGTAGCAAAAACAGATCTGTTTACTTAACATTCTACAAACCAGAATTTAAAGTTTTACATTGATATAAAGTCCTGTGATTTCAAATTATCATATTACAATATATAAAATTTATTGTTTTAGTTATGATTTTTTTATTTAATTGACTGAATATTGGAAACTGACCTTGTCATTATATTAGTGATATTTAATGTTTATAAAGAAACTACTCCAGCCATGCCTTGTCATGATGTCATCTCAAATCAATCATACAGACAGGGTTAATTTATGTAGCTGAAAGCAGTGAACCACTCCTAGTCTGTATCTTTCATGCTTACATCATATGTATAAATAATCACGATTTCAACATTAAATGACATTTTTGACCGGCTGTCCTTCATTATCAATGTATGCTACGACTAATGATGTCATTCAATTGGACAGACACGCTGTTGATGTTGATGCAGTATTAATACTGACATTATTAGCCCATCACAATTTAATAAGGTCCTTCCCTTCAGCTCACAATTTATGCATTATTAAAACATTACAATTAATTAATAGTGTCAGACGTACAAGATGCAGTTTGGCTAATCTCTGAGAATGCAGTCGTTTTCTTATTTACCTTAATTGTCCAGCATGTTTGCTGTCCGTCTATCCATCAACGGGTGTTCAATGTTCGGCATATAGAATTTTCGGCAGCTAAGCGATGTTGAAGTAATTATTATCTAACGCACTCACTAGACTGCTTTATCTTCTTGGTTTCTAAGCAGCAATGCTGCCTTTGTCAGGTATCCCCTATGCTGCCTCCAGAATGCTCTAGGCTAAACCATGACCATACAGGGGGTGTCATAATGGAGGGGCATTTACAATTTCAGTTGAAGCAACTCTTAGAGCCATCAAATATTATTTCAGAATGGATATGAATGTGATTTGTGTTTTTAGAGCATCAGTACTGTTTAGAAAAAGACAATAATAATAATATGTCACCCCTGCTTCTATAATGGTATGTTCCACAGTGTTATTTTGTCACACTTGTGTTATGAGAAGAGTATCTATGTCATGGAACAACTTAATAAAAGTTTATTTGTTGACTTTGGTTGATTGTTCCGGTGTGGCTGGCAAACAATATAAAACAGAAAGTTGAAGGGTAACTAGAAAAAGAAACATGATAAATTTTGTAATATTTTAAAGGCCGGTAGTCATCACGCCACGCAATTGTGTTGATAAACATTGATTTTCTCATAATCTAATGTGCTTTTCTAATGAAATCACGAGTATGAGTTTTGCCCTAGGTGCCACTTGCACAAATTACCACAGGCAGCTTTTTCGATACCTTCCAAACACCAAAAAATTACCTAATTAAAGCTTGGTAAGCTCTCAATGTGTACTTGTTGGTGTGCCCAATAGTCAAAATAACCATCTTTGTTTATATGAGACCATGCGCAGCTTGACGACTATCACTTTTTTTGTGTTTTTTTTAGAAAAATACAGACTTCATTGTTGGATGAAGAGTTACATGTAGCTAGATATTTCCTTTGACATAAAAATTAGTATGAAGAAAAAAAATATACAATGAATCAATGGTCAAGAAAAAAAAACAGAAAAAAAACTAAAGCTTAAGGACAAAATAAATAAATTTTTCCAAGCAATCGACAATGTAGCTATCTTTAGTGTAGAGCCAGCATTTAAATTTCTTAAGAGTTGATACCTTGCAAAAACTGTCATTATAAATTAAATTGCTAATTCAGCTTCAAATTTAGTGCAAACTTGACCAATCTGACTATTTTTACATGAAATTCATCACCAATAGTTCATAACATAGAGAATAAAATTTATATATGTTGTACATCTTGTTATATCGTTCAGAGGAGTCTCAACAACTACCCCAATTAAAGTACACTTTTCAACCTTTGTGTTCACTGTGACAGTTACCAGGCAGTGAAAGTGTCCGGAAGACGTCCCGCCCTGAGAATAAGCAGTTGCATTACATATCATTCACTATCAATCACTGTGCAGTTTCTGTTACTAAATCTGTAACTTGAGTCATTTTTGAATTTTAATCTGTGTAGTGATATATATGATAAGTAATTATTGATATTCCTTATAACAGGGGAATAGTGCTGTGCATCTCAAGAGAACTTTAGTGTAATACCTACATGTAATAACAACTTTTCATTGATTGAACATTGTGCTTGCCCAGCCCTGATAGTAGGAAGGACTATGGGAAAGATTATGGCACATAATGGCACCAGACTGTTCATGGTTGAACAATTCACTAGGTGCCACTGAATGGCAAACAGTTGAACAGTTTGTATGGTGGCACCAGACTGCTGATGGTTGAACAATTCACTAGGTGGCACTGGATGGCAAACAGTTGAACAGTTTGTATGGTGGCACCAGACTGCTCATGATCGAACAATTCACTAGGTGGCACTGGATGGCAAACAGTTGAACAGTTTGTATGGTGGCACCAGACTGCTCATGGTTGAACAGTTCACTGGGTGGCACTGGATGGCAAACAGTTGAACAGTTTGTATGGTGGCACCAGACTGCTCATGGTTGAACAGTTCACTAGGTGGTACTGGATGGCAAACAGTTGAACAGTTTGTATGGTGGTGCCAGACTGCTCATGGTTGAACAGTTCACTAGGTGGTACTGGATGGCAAACAGTTGAACAGTTTGTATGGTGGCACCAGACTGCTCATGGTTGAACAGTTCACTAGGTGGTACTGGATGGCAAACAGTTGAACAGTTTGTATGGTGGCACCAGACTGCTCATGGTTGAACAATTCACTAGGTGGCACTGGATGGCAAACAGTTAAACAGTTTGTATGGTGGCACCAGACTGCTCATGGTTGAACAATTCACTAGGTGGCACTGGATGGCAAACAATTAAACAGTTTGTATGGTGGCTCCAGACTGCTCATGATTGAACAATTCACTATGTGGCACTGGATGGCAAACAGTTGAACAGTTTGTATGGTGGCAGCAGACTGCTCATGGTTGAACAATTCACTATGTGGCACTGGATGGCAAACAGTTGAACAGTTTGTATGGTGGCACCAGACTGCTCATGGTTGAACAATTCACTGGGTGGCACTGGATGGCAAACAGTTGAACAGTTTGTATGGTGGCAGCAGACTGCTCATGGTTGAACAATTCACTGGGTGGCACTGGATGGCAAACAGTTGAACAGTTTGTATGGTGGTGCCAGACTGCTCATGGTTGAACAGTTCACTAGGTGGTACTGGATGGCAAACAGTTGAACAGTTTGTATGGTGGCACCAGACTGCTCATGGTTGAACAATTCACTAGGTGGCACTGGATGGCAAACAGTTAAACAGTTTGTATGGTGGCACCAGACTGCTCATGGTTGAACAATTCACTAGGTGGCACTGGATGGCAAACAATTAAACAGTTTGTATGGTGGCTCCAGACTGCTCATGATTGAACAATTCACTATGTGGCACTGGATGGCAAACAGTTGAACAGTTTGTATGGTGGCACCAGACTGCTCATGGTTGAACAATTCACTGGGTGGCACTGGATGGCAAACAGTTGAACAGTTTGTATGCTGGCACCAGACTGCTCATGGTTGAACAATTCACTATGTGGCACTGGATGGCAAACAGTTGAACAGTTTGTATGGTGGCAGCAGACTGCTCATGGTTGAACAATTCACTATGTGGCACTGGATGGCAAACAGTTGAACAGTTTGTATGGTGGCACCAGACTGCTCATGGTTGAACAATTCACTGGGTGGCACTGGATGGCAAACAGTTGAACAGTTTGTATGGTGGCAGCAGACTGCTCATGGTTGAACAATTCACTGGGTGGCACTGGATGGCAAACAGTTGAACAGTTTGTATGGTGGTGCCAGACTGCTCATGGTTAAACAGTTCACTAGGTGGCACTGGATGGCAAACAGTTGAACAGTTTGTATGGTGGCAGCAGACTGCTCATGATCGAACAATTCACTAGGTGGCACTGGATGGCAAACAGTTGAACAGTTTGTATGGTGGCACCAGACTGCTCATGGTTGAACAGTTCACTGGGTGGCACTGGATGGCAAACAGTTGAACAGTTTGTATGGTGGCACCAGACTGCTCATAGTTGAACAATTCACTAGGTGGCACTGGATGGCAAACAGTTGAACAGTTTGTATGGTGGCACCAGACTGCTCATGGTTAAACAATTCACTGGGTGGCACTGGATGGCAAACAGTTGAACAGTTTGTATGGTGGCACCAGACTGCTCATGGTTGAACAATTCACTAGGTGGCACTGGATGGCAAACAGTTGAACAGTTTGTATGGTGGCTCCAGACTGCTCATGGTTGAACAATTCACTATGTGGCACTGGATGGCAAACAGTTAAACAGTTTGCACGGTGGCACCAGACTGCTCATGTTTGAACAATTCACTAGGTGGCACTGGATGGCAAACAGTTGAACAGTTTGTATGGTGGCACCAGACTGCTCATGATTGAACAATTCACTAGGTGGCACTGGATGGCAAACAGTTGAACAGTTTGTATGGTGGCACCAGACTGCTCATGGTTGAACAATTCACTAGGTGGCACTGGATGGCAAACAGTTGAACAATTTGTATGGTAGCACCAGACTGCTCATGGTTGAACAATTCACTATGTGGCACTGGATGGCAAACAGTTGAACAGTTTGTATGGTGGCACCAGACTGCTCATGGTTGAACAGTTCACTAGGTGGTACTGGATGGCAAACAGTTGAACAGTTTGTATGGTGGCACCAGACTGCTCATGGTTGAACAATTCACTGGGTGGCACTGGATGGCAAACAGTTGAACAGTTTGTATGCTGGCACCAGACTGCTCATGGTTGAACAATTCACTATGTGGCACTGGATGGCAAACAGTTGAACAGTTTGTATGGTGGCAGCAGACTGCTCATGATTGAACAATTCACTATGTGGCACTGGATGGCAAACAGTTGAACAGTTTGTATGGTGGCACCAGACTGCTCATGGTTGAACAATTCACTGGGTGGCACTGGATGGCAAACAGTTGAACAGTTTGTATGCTGGCACCAGACTGCTCATGGTTGAACAATTCACTATGTGGCACTGGATGGCAAACAGTTGAACAGTTTGTATGGTGGCAGCAGACTGCTCATGGTTGAACAATTCACTATGTGGCACTGGATGGCAAACAGTTGAACAGTTTGTATGGTGGCACTAGACTGCTCATGGTTGAACAATTCACTAGGTGGCACTGGATGGCAAGCAGTTGAACAGTTTGTATGGTGGCACCAGACTGCTCATGGCTGAACAGTTCACATGTTTGCACCAGACTGTTTATGGTTCACCTTTATAACTCATGCTTGAGAAAAACTTGCACTTAGCCAAGAACAAGCCAGGGGGAGCTACAGTTGTTAACATATGCCTTTAGATAAACCAATATTAAATGACCTAGTTTACCCCATAGTAGGATAGTAATAGCCTCTGGCATGACCCGGTCCCAGAACTAAATGGTAATAGACTCTGGTATGTCTGGGCTCCAATCAACTTTAGTCCGGGTCCTCTTTTCTTTGTATATTATAGAAATTAAATGAAACTTACTCCTACAGCATAAATCAATCAACACAATCAATAGTGTGAGTGATTCCAGTTAGTTCAGTAATCTGTTGTTAAGTAGCTCTGGTTGACATGTATGATTCAGTTTCCCAGTATTACAGCATATTATAATGATTCCCATCCCAGTCAATAAGTCAGAATAAGAAATTACTAAAGAAGATGTCATATTTGTAAATATCGAGACATGGAAGATGAGGAACATTTTTTGCTCAAATGCAATCGTTATAAACATGAAAGAAACATTTTCATAAATAATTCCTATAAACAACAAAACAGATGAAGAAAAACAAACATTCATTTTGGGGAATAAGGATGTGGAAATGAAAATAGGGAACCAATTTATTTTGTCGTCTTATATCACGTCATTAAAAACAATTTGTATTTGATTTTACAATTAGTTACCATGGAAATGCATCAGAACATGTGCTGTTAGGTTCAATTCTATCAACAGAGAAAATAGGTTTATAGTGGGAATCCTGCAATGGTATAATGGTGAGGTGATGCAGGACTAAATGAACCTAGGCTGGCCAAGATTCCTGATGAGCTACTCTATGTCTGTCTGTGTATGCAGTGAAATTGCTCAGGAAAACCAATCATCAGGGCCTCAAGAACTGTCAACTATACAGTTACTGTCTTTAATTGTGGCCTCATAGAAAGAAAATTTCATCTAAGTGCTGAAACAATCATAGACAACATGTAATTCAGTTACTTACCCACAAATGACATTTATAATGTAACTTAGGTATATGTGGCAGCTACAAGAGCCATTAAACTCCTGTATCTTTAGTGCCCACCAACACTCAGGACTATTTGCTCCATGGTTGTAAAATGATAAGAAGCAGCTTGAGTGGATATTGAGTTTCTCAAATTACCTTAACTCTTTAAGGGTTTCCGACCTTTGACCTCAGACTGATCAAGTTTATGGCAGCCCTTGTAAATGTCAAAGAGCAGTGAGATTTGACAGACCTAACATTGGATGTACTAATATCTTGGGGTGGGAGGTGGGGACTATATTACTGTATTCTCAACAGCTTTCAAAATGCTGATAAAAATGATATGAAAATGAGCAATTTTTGTTGTATTGATAGTAACGCAAAGATGAATAATATACATATTTATGCTCGCACTGAAATCTTTATGAGCCCCCCTCCCTCCGCATAAATAGAATTTTCCTTATCCTATTATGCCACCATGAAGAGGCTGAGATGAACAGTGGTTGCCCAGTAACCGGTTTATAGACACTCAATCAAATGGAAGTCTTAAATGATTGGCATTCTTGGGAATACCACCAGTCTTAGTGCTATGCAGCGGAACACTGTGTGTGTGTTTCATATATGCAACATGATGCGAGTTGAATCCAAACTTCTGTTCCCTACTGTTTTATTTGTCATAAGGGCTTGATACCACTCCCTAGCGACATGAAATAGCTGTAGAAGATTGTGGAAGCATTGGGGAGTTACATACATTGCAATTAAACACATTTCAGCTTATTTAATGACCAGTTCTCTGCATCTTTTCTCCTGTGCTGTATCTGTTGGGATGGAGGAGGTACGGGTATTGTATGTATTCTGTGGATAATTACGATTGTCGAGGTAACCCCTAACAATAGAGTGTGTGTGAGGCTGTACAAATCAGTTCCTGGTTGCCATGGTATTCCATTAATAAGAACAAATTGCATATGTGAAATGACTGTGAGGTCTGTGTACACATGGATACAAATGTGATAATAATTCTCTGACTCAGTAAGTAGCAAGCTTTTTACTCACCCCCAGCATTTACCAATTGACACAATATTATACAGCGCCCTCAAGTATATTGAATTTGTTATATGATTTCATAATTTTTTTACTTTATCATTGTCTTAAACAGATACCCTTTAAATTATATTTTATAAGCCTTTAAATTATATTTTGTAAGCCTCTTGTTTAGTTTTCAGTTGGCATGTTATTTACACTAAAACGTGCTGAAGATAACTATTTTGTCCTAGAAAAGACCTTTGAAGATACCTTAGAGATGTGCTATATATGAAATTAATAAAATTAAAAATATATAATAGTACAATAATAAGTCAAAATGAAATATAGATAAAATATAAAATGTTCTTCCACTGTTAGTAGCCATTAAAAACATACTTGTACGCATTAGAGTTTTCACCACTATTCCTATGTGTCTTTTGTAATTTTTCACTACATCTCTCTTAATCATGAAAATAACTCAATGAGAATGTAGCTATCATTTGGTGATTCTTTTGACTATATTAAACATGGTCCCAGATGAAATATATAACTTATTAAAGTTTATTTACATAAAGTTTTAGGCTAAGGAACGAGACATTGCGTCAAACTATTGATGGCTAGGTTTTCATATTTTTTATAGTAATTTTCGTGATGGTCTGATGGCCTATATACCCCCCCCCCCCATACATATATATTAATAAATTTTATTATTTTAACTGACAAAGAACAATACTCATTGTTATCAATTGACAGCAATTTCAATTCATATCCAACTGTGTGTTTATGCTCAACTCATGTCATTGCTGACCTAGGATATGCTATAGGAGGAACATGATTACTCGGTATTAAAATCAAGACACAAGAGAGCTAAATTATGATCACTTTCTCAATTCAGACCATATTGACAAGATTTTAATAGTGAAAGAGATCAAGCCATTTCCAGTTTGCCAGCCATTCTCAGAAGTCAAGGTCTGATCAGATGATGGCATATTGCTTATACATGAAATATATATATATGATAAAACCTGGACTGGATGTGGTTTAAATTCTGCTACACTCACTAATATGGCTAGCACACTTGCAAGCTCAGGCAGACAAATAAGCTAGGCCAGCAAAGCTATATTCTGTTCAAGATTAATTATATATATATATCTGATGTTGTATACTATAATGTTTTGTCATAAAGTAAATTTTTAGTATTGCACTGGGTTTCTGTAGACTGCAAAAGTGGATTTCCAAACATCACATGGTCTTTCTACGTCTGATTACATTATTCTGGGCAACAATCACCCATATAGATGCATGTCTGTGACAGTGATTTCCGATGTGCACAGCTGAATCTAATACCTTACAAAAACAGTGTGAATGAATGGGTAAATTGGAATAATACATAAATTCTTCTCCCCAGTGAATTCAACTTCAAACCGAATCATAATTAATGAATTTTTACATCCTGCGTCTAAGTGAAACCTACTGATGTTGCATTAATTCCGTGTCCTCAGTTTGACCCCATTGTTCATATCAGCAGCTGAGATATCGTTCTATTATATAACAATCGATCTATCACAGTGCAGGAGGCAAATTTTATTTTTTGTTCAATTTACATCATAATACTTCATAATATTATAATGTATGTCTTCTTATCTGTAAATTATACATGTGTTCTTTTGTAAGGAATAATTTAGGATAAATAGAGGATATCCAATGAGTGACAATCTGATATCAGATTTTATAAATGGTTGTAGTCGTATTCATATGTTCTGAGCCTTTGATGAGGAACCTATCAAAATGACTACATGAGTTTAATATATTCAATGTCACACGATAACAAGTTGGAGATCCTTATTCACGTGTTCGTTTTGTAGCTTTTTGTCATCATGTACGCTCTGTGAGCATGTACACACATTTTTAGCATGTTCTGTATTCATTTGCATATTTGAACGAGTTCATTGAATATATTTTATTTATAACTATTGCTGGCTGAAAATTTTGCTGATTTTAAAGGGAAATCAATATATTTTCGGTTTTATTAAAAGACACGTTAGTAACATTTCATTAGTTTTGGAAGTAACTCTTTTTCAGCAGATTTGCTATATCGGTGAAAGTAATCCTGTGCTGTTCCTAATTAAGGTTGGGAGAATTAAAAATTGTGAGGTGAATTTAACACCCAAACGAAAGTTAGTGAATCTCTGAAATTACCAGCATATGGAGGATACATTACCATTTACCATATTTGAAAACAGTTATTGAAAAAAAGTACCATCAATAGCCCATTGGATATCGTGATGGGATATCAAAAATATCTAATGGGTTGTATCACATGATACACGGGATAATCAACATGTATGATTTTCTTTATTACATGTATTTTAATTATTTACCAATTAAGTTTTTACCGGTGCATAAATATTACACGTATGTTGCAATATCACTGTACTGTGTGGACTCCATTACAAAGTTACAATACATTCGTGTAGCCAATAAGCCTTATATGGGAGTTACAGTGAGTATGATACTGTGAATTGATGTCATGTGATGTCAGTGTCACTTTGAACCTTTTTCACAGTACATGTCTCATCCCATGCTAATAAATTGTGTCTTGCAAACAACAACCTATGTCCTATTTCTTTGTCCTGTTTCAAGTTGATTAATAATACATAATATAAATTTTATTTTAAAATAGTTAGCAACTTTGGATATGTATATCAGCTCGTTTTTTATCGTAGTATGGTGAAAGTGTATGATACCTGTGCCATAATTCACGTTTCACAATCATCATACTTTGCTATTCTGCACTTTTTTTTTAAACATTTTGCACATCATTTTGACTCAACAAATGAAAATCTTTTTTTAGGGCTATCTGCCATCTCGTATTATGTGCCTTTTAACAAGTATTGAAATACCTAGTTACTAATGAGTGGCAACAAGATCTGGATGCTGCTTGTCTAAATTAATGGCACAATTTGTCAATGTACACTTATTGGTCAAAGGATTGACGTGGGTGGTCAAGTTATATCCAGTAACTGGCTATTTGAAAGTCCACAGACAAAACTTGAGGTATACAAAACTTGAGGTTTTTGCACGTATTTTGTCCAATTTTCAATTCAAAATGGAATCAGAATATTAAAAGCTCAACATTTTGTCCACTTTTTATTTGCTTTATATTATTTTGTATTTTATGTGTTGAAGCTTTCACTCAGAAAATATCTAGATTTTGTTTTGCTTGTATTTGAACATGTTCTTGTTTGAAATGCAAACACAACTTTGGTTCAGTCATTTTTATTTTAATGTGCTTATCTTCAGTGAATGAAAATAAAACATTTGATTTTGTTTTTGGTTAAATGCTTTTCTCATAAAAAAAGTAAACAAATTTTGTTGATAATGGTCATTATTTGAATGCAACCAAAACTTTTTTGCTTTTATGTAATTTTTATTCTTTTGTTCTCTTTTGAATGCTAACAAAATGTTGATTTTTTTGTTTTTATTTAAATGTTTGTCACTTAAAAGAGACACGTTTGATTATCATTTTTTTTAATGATTTTCATTGAAATGCAATCAAAACCTTGATTCTTTTGTTTTTATTTGAATGTTCGTCTCTTAAAGAGACACATTTGATTGTCATTTTTTGACCTTGATTCTTTTGTTTTTGTTGAATGCTTTTTTTTTTTTATTGCTAAAATTGTTTTGATTCTTTTGTTTTTATTTGAATGTAATGCATTTTGACACTGCCTCAAATTGTGGCTATTTGCATATTTGAATTATATCTGCTGAATTTATACCTTTAAAAGGACATCCCTTTAATCATTGGTGTTAACATTCAGACTTGTAGTGTAGTCCTGTGTGTTTGTTGTAGTACAGTACTCTGTTTGTAGTATAGTGTAGTACTCAGTGTTTGTTCTTTTTCTCATAGGTAGAATGTAAGCATTGTATAGTCTTTACTGAATAGCACCTGTCTAGAGGGCACTGTCCTCTATGACCTCAACAATTGAGTCAATGTCAAAGCTGACTTTATTTATTATCAGAAGACCATTGTGTGAAATTCAAATGAAACATTTAACTTCACATTTATATGTAGTTATCTTGCTAATCTGATTAAAATAAGATCCTTGTTTTTTTTGTTTTTTTTGTATATTTATTTTATTTTATTGAAGTTTTGGTAATTGTGAAAGCCAACATGTAAGGCCGAATTGAAAAAAAAATCACAAAATCAAAATCAAAGTGAAATAATAAAAAGGCATTAATAACAAAAGTAATAAAAAATAAAATAAATAACCAAAATAATTAAAGCCCGTACACTACATCAGATTTTAATCAGATTGTTACCTTGCATGCTACAAGATTCAAGGGAATGGTCACTTTGAGCCAAAAATAAAGATCCTGGTAGATTGTGGTTCACCATACATGACTGACTATTATCACCGGAATCTACCTGTGTCATTGACTATGATATTTTATTACTAATCATAGCAGTCAATAATCGACAATCAAATACAACAACTAAACAGTCGTTCGTCAGCTGAGTACATACATTGATTCTCACGTAGCACGTTGGAGCGAAAAATATTTGTATACACTAAGGGTTCATTATTTAAAACTAAAATATTTGTATCACTAGACATTAAAATCTAAATCTAAATATATATGGTTTATTATGAGATTACTGACATTACATTGAAAATGTCAGGTATTAGTGCATTGGTCATCAGAACCATATGTATGATATACGAGTCAAATACTTATGTACTGTAAAATACTTTACTTTCCCTTCAAATTAATATTCACTATTTTTGCTGGAGGGATGATTCAGTGAAAATAAAATCCATCGAATATACCCCCCGGTACCTATTTTCCTATATTTTACATTCACCTCGTCAAAAATCAATGAAAATAAATTCCATACAAAATATCCAAAGTGAAAATTAATTCCAGCTAAAATAAAGTATTTTACAGTATTAAAAGTCACTAAATCCAAGCCTTCAGAATGTAGTTCATGTGTCTGTGTAACCTAATATTATGTTGGAATATAGTTTCCTAACTTAGAAAATAAAATGATGCCATGATTATAGTTCAACATTACCACAGCTGTTGGATAATAGTATTGACAATTGAACAAAACAACACTATATTTGTGTTGACATGCAGTTTGTTACTAATGGATGACACCTAGATCGACAGCTGGTGGTATCGGGACTTGGACCAGCAAACTGTGCCGTCATTAAGGCTTGTCAACAACCTGTCATGATTGCAAAATGAACAGGTTATTTCATTCACCTTCGAGATTTTACCTCTAACCCAAAGTATGAAATGTATGCTATAGCCAAGTGCATATTCACTTTTATATTAAGTGTGTTCGTAAGCATTGCAATTCTGTATATAAAATATGTGGGGGTTGGGGGTGGTGTCTCTCATAATGTCTTATATATGCATGGCAATGTTTTAGTGCTTCACCTCACTGTTATTGTCTGCATTGCTACAAACTCGCTAATCCTTTTACATAAAGTAGTGGTTTACACACAAAAAGCTTGTCTCATCTGAATTGCAGCTATTGACAAAGCGAGAAGTAATAACCCAACGCAGATGCTGTAAATTACATTCAAGTTAGTGGATGTCTCGATGTCTACTCTGTGGTTTAGTTATTAAGGCTGTATAGCAACAAAGGCAACTATGTTAAGACAGAATACTACTTGTGAGTCTTTTTTCATGTGTGAATATTTTAGCACGTATAGCAGTGATAATTTTTCATATCATAATCTGTCTGTTCTGTATGTTGAAATTTTTTGATTTACTGCCGATCTGTTTTTGAGAAAAAAAGTTAAAACAATGTGCATAAAATGCCCTTTTAAAAGTAGTTTCCATAAAAAAAATTTCATTTAAAATTCACTGAAAACATTGTCAACTTGTTAATACTTTTAGACATCAAAAAATACCTTGTAAGACACTATAATAATATTTATATATCTTTTTTCTCTATATGTCACTGAGCAAAATTTTGAAATATTGGGAAATATCCTTGCCATAGGAAACAATGGTAAATGTCCTAAAACAGACAAAACATTTCCACTATATTTTATTGATCGATTTTCTTCAAACTTAGTACAGTGACACCTGGCTTTACGGATGTGAGTGAAAGCATTGCAAAAGTTGGGGAATTTATATACACATCATTGTTTTAGTTAAAAGCTACTTTAATGTTATTTTAAGTTATACATTATATAAATATTGCGAGAATAAAGCATGGTATTCTCTTAAATTGTGATTAAATGGTTGAAAACACTGATCACAACAGGTGACGCTTACATAGAAACTCCACAATGAGAACCAAAATGATGGGTAACACACTGTGTTAAAGGAGCATGGTAACATTTAGTGAATTAGTAAAGAATCATCAGAAACAAAGATGGGAATAGGGAAAAACTATGACTGATAAAATCTTCAGTATTGACAAGGTAAACTTTTGATATCACTCACCTATCTCCAGTTGGGAACTCATGGTTGTCTTGTTTGATTCTTCACAATAAAGGAAACTGAAGTACGGTGTATGTGTAATAGGAACTGTAAAGCATTGATATATGTCACACACCTCCTCTACAGACGACTTGTAAGACGCTGTACGTACTACACCCGACTGACAGATGGTCTCAACGTAGTCGGGAACAATTGTATACCCATGTTTGTTGTTGCACTCTCACGGATTTTGAACAAGTACACAAGAAAAACAACTGGGCATGACAAGAATACCAAGTGATCGTTAACAATGAATGATCTTATGCAGCTACAATGCCAACAACAATCACGTCTCTTTATGACACAGTTTTCACAATTAAATTTCATTATGAAACTTTTTTCATATGCCTTGAATGGCTTGATGTCTCGTAATGAATGACTTTCATATCATTTGGGATTACTACCTAACTTTATGAGTATTTTTTTAAACTTGACTTGCATGTAGCATGGGTGATTTACCATTTTCTTCATATTCAAAAAATGTTTTCAGTTCATAATATTTTACACCCCTTTTCAATCAGTAATTATGCCAACATTGATGTTAGTATTATCTCAATTCAAATATTACAAAACTTACTTTATTTATTTGTATAAACTGGTGATACAAAAACCTAAATTTTCTGATAGTATCTTCTATACAATTGACAGCCACCTGTTGTATGTAAGGGGCTGTGGATACCATGCACACTGCAAACATAATCTTTTCAATTAAAAGAGGACGTTTTAAATCATCTGTTTACTATTCAGATATTATTTAGTTGAAATTGAAACTCATCTTTATATTTTAGTATTCATCTGTGAAATATAATTAAGAATATAATAAAAATAAAAAAACAATCTTGTATTTTTTTGATTCTATTCTATTCTATTCTATTCTATTCTATTCTATTCTATTCTATTCTATTCTATTCTATTCTATTCTATTCTATTCTATTCTATTCTATTCCATTCCATTTCATTCCATTCCATCTATTCCATTCCATTTCATTCTATCTATTCCATTCCATCCAATTCTATTCTATTCTATTCTATTCTATTCTATTCTATTCTATTCTATTCTATTCTATTCTATTCTATTCTATTCTATTCTATTCTATAATGTTGTGTACATCTGTAAAACTGACATGATTGAATATATATATATATATATATATATAAATAAATAACATTGTGGTGTGAAGAATTCTCATACTAAAGTCACTTGCAAAGTCATATTGTATAATGAACACAAGTCATTCTATCACTGCCAGTCACAATGCTGTGAGAAAACTACTACGCAGAAAGCAATCACTTTGATTCTGGTATGGTCACAACACATACACAATTATCTTGAGTTAACGAGTCATCGGGTCAAATGATATATCTTTGTAAGGGGGGAAGTATGCTTGATAGTCTCTACCCGGTAATTTTGTATCAATAAAACTGGTGCATGCTATTCTTTATTAGTCCTATCAAAGTTTATTTTTTGTTCAAGTCAGGTTTAAATAATTGAATAAATTTTATCACAGTTTGTCGGGGAGTTCACTTTCTGGATGTTTTAGACTATATGTAGTTAATAGTCATAATAGGGTTCAAGTTGAATTTAAAAGATAATAGTGACAATTTCACTTGGAATATATCACACTACATGTGTGTACCTATCTTTTTGACGTCTCGTGTCCATGATAACTTATTGATTATTGAACAATCCATATCAATGACAAATCATTTGGTTTCTAGTTGCCATGACAACCATATCTGAATTGTTAATTTTGTATTTTGAAATGATTGCCCTTGAAAAGGACAGATCACGACAGTCAGTTTCATTGACCTACCACCTATATGCAGGTGTTTTTTCGGATCTTGGTTCATACGCTCACAGTAATGACCTTTAACGCTGGCACAGAGAAATAACAAAAGCAACTGCCAAAATGCACCAAATTATGTACCCTCCAATTCACAGCAATTGGACTGTTCTTTCGTATACACGAGGGAAATCAAAATAAATAATTGTTTGTATTATGGAGCAGGGTTAGAAACTATAATTTGAAACTATAAATTTTTTAAAGAGTCATGTGTACTTGATGTAGTATATTGATGCAAAAATATGTTTAGTAATATTTCTCAGAAGACATTAGTCCTATTATTCCTGTGTCTGAAAATATGTTTGAGAAGTTATGCAGTAATTTTATGTTTTTGTTGACAGTATTTTCTGTAGGGTTTAATCCTTTTTTTTCAATTTTGTTCAAAGTGATAGTAAATCGTTGTCAATTTAGGCCACTGAAATGACCTTTTTTTGACCTTTGTGTATCATTCTAACCGCACAGCATAGCCATACATGTTAGAGTACCGCCTACCGCCTACTAGTACTACTATATGCTTGTGTTATCAATGGCAATATATATGACCATTTTATGAATGGCGAGATTTAACAATAGTTCAATACTCAGGAGAATCCTTGTAACGATGTCAAATTAGACAAAAAAACAATTTTTTTCATTTCTAATGTACTCTGTTTTTGTAAGGAAATGTTGTGAGCTATTATGGAGATGTTCACTTCGATATAGTCGGTATGTGCTAACAAGATGGTTGCTCTGAATGTACTTTTTACGGGAACAGATCGGCATTCTATAACGTTCTTTAAATCATTTTCTTTTGTGTACCAAATTTTGTAAACAAGACTTGAAAGATCTAAACACAGAGAACTTCTGATTGGTACATTTGTGTTACTTGTCACAATGCACAATATTTTTTCAAACTATGTTGCCAAGTTTGGCAGTGGCTAATATATCTGATTCAGTGCAGTAACAAAAGGCACAGAATACAATGCAGTTTGCATGTACACTACAAATACCAGGAAAAATAAGTTTTGTTTTTGTTTTTTTGTTTCACAACAAATATTAGTTTAAATGGTCAAAAAAAGGTTTTCAAGCATACACTTCAAAAAAAAAATAAGATAAACTTTGTGTGATTATTTAACCTTAACACCACACCATTTCTGCTGACACTCTTTTTTTTTTGCTTTGAAAACTGATTCAGCCGAGACTATACCTACACAAATATTGTTTTCTTTACTCTGCCCTGAGGGTTGCCACATAAGACGACCACTATGTTGTCAGATAATACCTTCACATTGCTGATGAGATACACCTGGATAAACACAGTGCCGATACTAGGGGATTATGAACAACGTTCGCCTTGTTGTAATCTGCAGTGATTTATAACGTAACAATCACTGAATGGATGTTTGTGACGAGGTATTCATGCATATTGTATTGATAATGTAAAGATGACTGCTTAACTTACATGTATATGGTTATAACGTTCTTACACACCTGTTGTGTTCATCGCTACTGTCCACTGTTAGATATATGCTTCATACTAAATAATGTTCTTTCAGGCAAATATGAGATTCTTCAGGTAAAATCAATTGGACAGTCTATTTATTAGTATGAAAACAAGCACTTATGTTTTGATTTTATCCGTGTGTGTGTCTCACTTGTACCTCAAACATGCTTGGACCTATCATTATCAAACTGTTCATTTAAAAATGGATGAGATGGCTGAGTGGTGGCCATTTTTGTGCTAAACATTCATTAAACTTGAACATTTCTGTCATTCCGTAAACAGATCCTGGCCGTGTATGGATGGATTTTGTTTAAACTTGGTACATACATTGAACATCATGGGCTTGATGCATGACATTTTGTTTTTCAGATTGGATTCAAAATGGTCAACTAATGGCCATTTTGTTTTAATGAATGCTCTTCTGGAGCCATATCTCTGTCATGCTCTGTTTCTAAGGAATGTGTGTAGGATTGTTTCAGAATCTAAATCCTATCTTACCTGTGTATATCTAAACTGAACAGCAAAATGAGGATTTTGCTTCCAGAGGTGGATCTTTGGAATGGACTGGAAACATTTATTTAGGTTATAATTGTTTCCAATTTAAAAAAGGTTTAGTGAAATGTCATAACCCTTTCACCACCATTGTTAACTTATCATCTCACACAAAATAGTCCCATTCAAACTCCTGCTCATTTGCATAATCAAAATTCATAATCTATTTACCAATATCATATTTTTCTGTTAAAACTTAGCACTAGATTTTTCAGAAAAATTTTCTGTATTTAGAATAAGCTATGTGTGAGAAATAACACGACTACCGAGGTGATAGTCATAATATCAACCGGCGCCGAAGGCTTCACACCATACAAGATATCGACCTCCTTCAAAATATCGCCGCAATATGTGATCATTCTCGAAAATATCGCCTACTTTTTCTATTGTTTAAATAACTACGAGGTACATGTATGTATACAGGTGTATGGTCATGGGATCAGGTGTTTATCTCATCTATGTCCATTTATAGTCAGAGATATCACAGTTACTAGTAACCGTGGAGATATGCAAATTACTGAGTTATTTTTATCTAAAGCAATCTAAGAACTACTAGTATGTTATTGAAGATGATGAAAAAATAAAGAGTGCATGCATGAGATTGTATTAATGTTGGATGTTGTAGTTACGCTGGTTCCATGGCTCATTATGTATGTAATGTATAATTGATAATGGAACATTGCTTTTAGTTAATACTCACATATATGTAGCACTGTTACCTTTGATTTTAAATTTATAATTATATTTTTCACAATTGTTACATCAATTGTTACATTGTCACCCAGTGCCAAATATTTTTTTCAGGAAAAAATTATTTGAAAAAAAAATCATAAATGAACTATTTCCATTATTTCATAAAAGATAAATATTTAATTAGCTGAATTTTCTAATAATTCCTGACAACCATACCTGCCATTTGGCAATACAATGATCTGCTCACCATATGTCATGAAACAAAGATATGAGCAATGTTTGCCCATATAAGGTAATTTGCTCAAAAATTGCCCACTGCAGTTTGTGTGTAAAATTACTTCACCATTTTAGTCCCTGAAGAGATTTCATTATCACTATATACATATACATTGTTTTTATCAACTGTAAATGTTTTTTTTTGTTTTTTTTGTTTTTTTTTAATCGATGTAAATTTCTGTCTCCTAAAGCACAAGCATTAACATGAAAGACTGATCTGGGTTTCTAAATTTAAATATTTATTTCTGTGCTGCATGGAGTCTAATTAAAACTACCTAATTATTATTAATGTGTGACTCAGTGTCTGTTTAATAACTATCAATTGTATCTTAACTAATTGCAGAAAATCCATTGATATCAAGTAATTTATCATTTATAAAAATTTAATATTCATTGGTAATTTGAAGTGTGCACATTAAATTCAAGGGGAAAACAAATCTTCATCTCTCTCACTGTTGGAGAATGTTATTAAAATTGGTCCAATAAAATAGCTTAAAATTTGGCAGAAAAAAAAATTGCTGAAAACAATTTTTTTTTTGCAAAAAAATTGTTTGTCAGAAATATGAATTTGTTTTCTCGCCAAATTAATGCATATTATTTCTTGTATCAATGAAAATTAAATAAATATTATCTGCAGTATAATAATAATTGCATTAACACATTGCATCCTTGGGAAGAGACGAAAAGGTCACAAAATAATTGCCCGAAGAAAAAATATATACCGACTTTTTCCAAAACATTTATTTGATCTGATTTTATAGATTGATGAGTGAATTTTGTTTCACAAGTTTCTGTAAGGTCATGGATTCACAGCAAGGTTATATTACTAATAGTTGCTAAGATACCAGCAAACATTTAAGAAATGACTGCCATCTTTACTACAGAAGGCTCAAAAATATGTGAAGAAAGCAAACTTGAAGGTGTTTGTTTCTTGATTGCTCAGCAATGTGAGATGGAATCAATTATAACAGTTGCCATGACAACAGTCTCATTCAAATCATGGATGTACTAAGAATTTTAACTCACAGATAATGTATCTCAGACACAAAGGTGCTAGGTTCCTGTAATCACAGAAATGCAAATACGCTTGTAAGAAGCTAAACAAATTCCAGATGTGTGTATCTGTGTCACTGATAGCTTACATGTGTGTCATGTGACCAGATGTCTGCTATATGTCAATGCTTTTAAATTATTGATATAACAATATGGGAAACAGGATTTTGTTCCTAAACCTCGAATATAATTGCTGTGATCATGTGAAACTACTAATTAGGTGGCAGCGGTGTTGTTTTTTTTCAAAATGTACTGTTTTCAATATTTTTGTTTTGTTTTTAATGTTTAGTCACTAAAATTTAAATAAAAATATCCAGCATTTGTGTATAATGTCACTGTAATCGTTTAATCCATATTATCAATATGCCACTTTAGTTGAGTTTTATTCACTAATCGATGCGACCTTTTGTGTTTGTGTGACCTGGTTGACGCTAGGATAGGGCATAAATTACCATAATGCCATTTTGATAGGAAGATGGTCACACAGCCCTGTCACAAAGCATGGAATATAGTTTCTGTGGCAAAATGCACTGTGTGTATGCATTAAATTGCCATAATTCCATAATGATAGGAAGATGGTTACACAGCCCTGTCACATAGCGTGGAATATGGTTCTGTGGCAAGTATGTATGATTGACAGTTGAACTTTAATACCGTAATTGCAATATTTTTTTGTTCGTACAATGTAAATTGAAAAAATAAATTCCATAATTCTGTAATCACAGGCTAGACGTACTGCATTCACAATAACAACACATGAAAAGTAATATTCAAAAAAAAGATTCCAATAGCTGATGTTGTACTGTTCTAAAGCATATGCGCAATCACACTGTAGATGCATCTAAAAATTCTTCCTGACTGCAAAGTTGTTCTTTTATTGAATTTTTTGACATTTATCATCATAATAAATTGGTACAATTAATGAATCCAGTTAATTAGTAACATTTCTTTGCACCTGTGAAATATGTCGTTTATATTAATTATTATCAAATTCATAATAACATAATCGTTATTTTTAGAACTGTTTTTGTAAAATCAACATAAACAGATTTCTGCAGCTTTTACATTACTATGCTATGGACAATTCCATGTGACATGCAATGTCAATGTCCAAATATGGACAATGCCATGTGACATGAATGTCAATGTCCAAATATGGACAATGCCATTTGACATGAATGTCAATGTCCAAATATGGACAATGCCATGTGACATGCAATGTCAATGTCCAAATATGGACAATGCCATGTGACATGAATGTCAATGTCCAAATATGGACAATGCCATGTGACATGCAATGATAATGTCCAAATATGGACAATTCCATGTGACATGCAATGTCAATGTCCAAATATGGACAATGCCATTTGACATGAATGTCAATGTCCAAATATGGACAATGTCATTTGACATTTCCAAATATGAACAGTGACATGCAATGATAATGTCCAAATATGGACAATGCCATGTGACATGCAATGTTGGGTTGGATTAGTCTCTAAAATAATGTGAATCATCAATCATTAGTTTGTACATAATTATTGGAATAATTAGACAAATCACTATATGTGGTACTGTACTGTGACATTATTGTGAAATAATGATATTAATAACACAGCTTGATAATATTCAGAAATGACAGAATGTTTTCTATTGATGACCCAATAGTATAGGCATTAAATGCTGTAACGTCCATTTAAACACATTTCTTAGTAACGTATACAATGCAGCAATTTATTTTTCCCACTTGACCTGAATTCTGGAAACATTTAGCGATTAAACTCTTTGTATGTGTTATTTTCCAAATACTACATTGCACAATTTAAACACTGAGCAATAAGTTTTATGCATGACCTTCTAAAGTTTTAACATCCTGGTATTTCTAGGAGTAAAAATTCAGGATCAATGTGACACCCCCCCTCCCTCCCTATCACCTACCACCACCAATGCAAACAGTTGTCATTGAAGTTCAAAAAACAGTTTAACAAGGCATAAATTGGGGTATACTATTGGTAATAATTATCGCCATTATATACTTATGCAATACCCTCAAAGATGCCAGGATGTGTGATCTTTTGGGGGTAATGCTTTTAATAATATAGTGTGTAACAGCTAATGGGTCGCATTTAAATAGTGGTTATTTATGTATATCCCTGCAATAAACACAGTGTGCAATTAAATAGTATACAATATACATACCCTTTAAAATAAAATTTTGTGTTATTTTTAGTTGTTTAGGATTATACTTAGCAGATGATTCGTTGACATTTCGAAAAGGAGGTGAAAATAGTGAAGAAATATACTAGGAAAGTAATTCTGGTATAATCAAGTATGGATACGTGAAAATGTATGTGCATTGTCGATTATGATGGACTGCACAGTGCAAATATCGTGTCACTATTAATATATATCTTAAATAAAATCGCCTAACACAAATATTGGTAAAGAGTTATAATATTGAGTGTAACCCAGAAGCTATGACATGTGAGTGGTATAAATTGTGAAGTAATTTTTACAAGGAGTGTTTTGTCAGAGAAATCAATGATTAATCTTTTTACCTGTTATCCTGCACGATATTAAAGCCATTTTGGTAGTCAGCTGGTGATCACAACACTGTGTTTAGGAAATGATGCTGCCCTCCCAGCTGTAAAACTTTAAACATGAAAATAAAATAAATATGAAATTAGATGATGTCATATACGAATTAAAAATTCGATTATGATTAAATTGTATACTTATAATATAGCAGACATTTGTTTCTGTACAGTGCAGTGCAGTGACAGCTGAGTGACTCGGTTGATGTACCCTAGCGATATGAATAATGTATGTAATTACTTGGACTGTTGGTATACCGCCACCTGGGTGCTATAACATGACTACTTAACATAACAATACTATAGACAGGAAAACCATGGTGTATTCTGAATGATCACAGAATCAAGGCATATGACATGTAGGGTAGATAAATCAAATTCACAGAAAAGTATACCCTTACCTGAATTGAAAATAAATCTTTATTTAGACTTGCAGTATTGGTGGTTATGAGGACACTGGAAAGTACTGTAATATAGACACTAGTTACCCACAGCTAAGGATGCATGTGTTTGAAATAACAGGATACAACTATTCCGTAATCTTTGAGATCACTGACCTTTGGACTTATAAACTAAACACATGACAGGCTAGCACACAATCAATCATATTAACAACACGTACATAAACATACTTTGTGAATAATTGAAAAAACATGGTACTACTGCCATTCTCTGAATGAATGGTCAAATTGTGGTAAAAGTCTATGTGCAATTTCCTCATCTGTATGGGTATTTACAGGTGGTGGGTGTGCTCTGGCCTAGACTCATATGGGTATACACAGGTGGTGGTGGATGTGTTCTGATCTAAATTTATATGTGTATCTACAGGTGGCTGGTGGATGTGTTCTGGTCTAAAATTATATGTGTATCTACAGGGGCTGGTGGATGTGTTCTGGTCTAAAATTCATATAGGTATCTACAGGTGGTGGTGGTGGGTGTGTTCTGACCTAAATCCATATGGGTATCAACAGGTGGGTAGTGGTGGGTGTGTTCTGACATAAATCTATATGGGTATCAACAGGTAGATAGTGTTAGATGGGTTCTGACTGAAATCCATATGGGTATATACTGGTGGGTAGTGGTGGATGGGTTCTGACTGAAATCCATATGGGTATCATCACGTGGGTAGTGGTGGATGGGTTTTGACTGAAATTTATATGGGTATATACTGGTGGGTAGTGGTGGATGGGTTCTGACTGAAATCCATATGGGTATCAACACGTGGGTAGTGGTGGATAGGTTCTGACTGAAATCCATATGGGTATATACTGGTGGGTAGTGGTGGATGGGTTCTGACTGAAATCCATATGGGTATCAACACATGGGTAGTGATGGATGGGTTATGACTGAAATCCATATGGGTATATACTGGTGGGTAGTGGTGGATGGGTTATGACTGAAATCCATATGGGTATATACTGGTGGGTAGTGGTGGATGGGTTATGACTGAAATCCATATGGGTATATACTGGTGGGTGGTGGTGGATGGGTTCTGACTGAAATCCATATGGGTATATACTGGTGGGTAGTGGTGGATGGGTTCTGACTGAAATCCATATGGGTATATACTGGTGGGTAGTGGTGGATGGGTTATGACTGAAATCCGTATGGGTATATACTGGTAGGTAGGGGTATATACAGGTGGGGTACAGTGGTGGATGGGTTCTGACTGAAATCCATGTGGGTATATACTGGTGGCACAGAAACTAATATTGACTGGCTTGGTTAAACTGTACTTTCATCTTCTATATTAGCCTTAATAAACCAAAATTCAACTAGGACATGCATTTTTTGATTTACTGATATATATTACTGTTGATTAAAGTTCTAAACAGGCAATAGGTTAATTCTGTCAGACATACCGGTACATGTATTACCGGTATTGCTTATTGGTGTATACTGCCCTCTAGTGGCAATTATTTGATTCAGGATTGATTTGTGTTTTTTTGACTCCCGTGAGCGAAGCACAAAACGGGAGTCTTTGCAGTTAGTGTGTCTGTGTGTGTATCTGTTCCACTGATATCTCAAGAACCATACATTTATTTTTGATGAAATTTGGTGCATAGATGCTCTGGGCCAATGCGCAGATTTGATTAGGTTTTGGTAAAAATCCATGCATATTAACTACCTAATTTGCATGAAAATTAGCTGATTTTTAGCTGTTCCATGATTGTTCCACTGATGTCTAAAGAACCACTCATTGGATTTTGATGAAACTTGGCACATAGATGCTCTGAACTAATGCGCAGATTTGATTAGTTTTGAGTAAAAATCTGCAATATTAATTACCTAATTTGCATAATGATTAATCAATTTTTGGCTTTTCCACTGATATCTCAAGTACTAATCATCACATTTCAATAAAACTTGGTACATAAATATTATAGGACACTGCACAGACCTGATAGTTTTTCGGGTAATATCAGTACATATTAATTACTTAATTTGCATAATTAATTTTCAGCTTTTGATATTTCAAGTAGTAATCATCACATTTCAATTAAACTTGGTACATAGTTACTTAAGGACTGTGCAAAGACCTGATTAATTTTGGAGTAAATATTTGTGCATATTAATCATTTTATTAGCATAATTAGTTAAATTTCAGCTTTTCGCCTGATAACTCAAGTACTGATCATCATATTTCAATGAGACTTGCTATATAGATCCTCTAGGACTATGCAGAGACCTGATTAGTTTTTGGTAAATATTTATGCTTATTAATCACCTAATTAAAATAATTAATTCGACTGATATCTCAATTACTGATCATCACATTTGAATAAAATTTGGTACATAAATGCTCTAGAGCAATAGACAGGCCTGATTAATTTTGGGTTGAAATTTGTTCATATTAATTCTCTATTAATAATTCATAGTTTTTTTTTCAATGAAACTTGGTATATAGATATTACATCATGCAGACCTTATTAGTTTTACACTCAAATCTGTTCATATCAGTTACCTGATTTACATAATTAGTTTTCAGCTATTCCATCAATATCTCAAGTACAAGTAATTTTGAATTAATTTTTAATGTGTCTTCAATGCTCTCAGCACACGGGAGTTCTTTCTAAGCTTTCTTTGATTTGGAATATTCTATTGATGCCTCAGATATTCTGAGCTCCCAATTAAATTTAGTATATAACGTTTTTTATCACATAAAATAAATATTATTTTAAAGTATGTATGGCTTAGAAGGAATTTTCAAGGTAGTTTATTCCTAAGTGCAAAAAAACAAAATTTTTTTTTTCTTATCTTTTGCATCCCCTGGTAAATGTATCAGAACACAGATTTTTCTTACGTCCTTCATAGCTACAGTGTATTTCTAGTTGTAGAATTTCATGATGAAAGGAGTATTCGTTAATTTCAATGTGGTGCTGACAACAACACCTGAATGATTATTATATTTGTTGACTTCCCTATTAATAAGAAACAAATCTATCTAAAATGTATCTAAATAGATGAAAAATTAAATATTAATTTGAGCCTATTTCATAGTAATATCCAGATTATGATAGTATGCAAATGAAATGACAGATCCTTGTTTCCATGGTAACATAGTAACCTAAGTTTGCTGGCCATTTTGAACTAGAAAATGGTGAAATTCTATACGTATTTTGCTCCTAACTATCACTCCTGGAACTGTCAGTATTTTTAACTGATCTTTATTTTATATTCATTTTTATCCGATGCGCCCTCAAATTTGGCAAGTGTAAAAATAAATTCCTTTTGTTTTTTGAGTTGTACCCGGTACTTCTTTGGATTGTGAAGATATATCTAAGACAGTTTAATAACATGGTGTATGCCCAATTGATGATGTTACGCTAGAGTGATATGTGGAGAATAATAGTTAAATTGTGCATTTGCAGTTACTGTTTAGCTTTTAGACTATATATAGTCTTTTTGTCCTTTAACTTGCATTACTGTTATCTGTTACATTTACTATATCTCCTATGAGTTTCAAGGACTTACAGGTACCATATTTGCTTTATTATATTACAAGCATACCTCAAATAAAGACACATATAAACCTAAAATTTCTTTTTTTTTTCGTCATTTACTCAATCATATACGTTACTAAAAGAACAATTACTTTATATGAAACGAATATTATAGACCAAACATGAAGCCAGTATGCTTGACCCCAAAAGGTCACCTATCCTGACACTGACCCCCAAAGGTCACCTATCTTGCCAGGCTGGTACTGACCCCCAAAGGTCACCTATCCTGCCAGACTGGTACTGACCCCCAAAAGTCACCTATCCTGCCAGACTGGCACTGACTGCCAAAGGTCACCCATCCTGCCAGACTGACACTCACCCAGGTACTCAGTACTTAGTACCATGATGTGTGACCCCTTTTGAGATCATGCTACTGTTTTTATGTTATTAATTAATTACTGATTGAACTTCATTCAGAGTATTCTTAAAGCCAGAATTGATACAATATTATTAGGTACAAAAATGTATTATAAAATAATAATATAGGCAATATTGATGAGCACCAAGGAAAACTTTTTGGGAAACAAGGCAATTGCCTTTGATGCCTCTATGATGTTAAAGCCCATAGACTTGGACTTCCAACTGACATTTTCGGACAGCCCCAGTAAAATCCAGCACATGTGCAGTGCAAAGTATCCTTGATTTCCACTCATATAGTACATAGAGTAAATGTAATTTAAAATATCTTGCAACATATTAGTAAGAATTCCTGTACACCACTCATGTTACATTCTGTGACGCAAGCTATGCATTTTATTACTTCAAGCTTTCATTACAAACTACCAGCACTGTTATAGGACCTGCAAAAATAGTTTCTGGTCAATTTCCAGTATCAGTTGATGTGATTATGTAATTTGTTTTTTAAATTCTAACAAAAAGCTAACAAAAGCTTTGATAGGCAGATTTTACTAAGAATATAATTCATTTTTTAAGAAGATAAATTTGTCAGACAGACATTTTATTCAAAATACGCAACCGTTTATGAAATACACCACCCATTAATTAATATAATTTAATTGTTTAGTAAAAATAAAGGAAAATATTGATCAAAGTGATCTTATGAATTGAAACAATAACAACTTGTACTAAATGAGAACACTCAATGTTTAAACAACTGTCTTGTTGAGACAGTAGTACCTACCAACTTAAATATTTTAATTATTACAGAAAACTAGTGTATTATAGTTTGTTTGATCAGAATTTTATTTTCTTTCATCCTATGTAATTTTTCTATCCCTTCTGGGTTTTGTTGTGATATAATCAACAAATACATATACCATATAAATACTACATGTTTATTAAATAAACAAAACATGTATGTTATTGACAAAACTGGACCAGACATTTTAATGATGCTGTCGTGTCCATGGTTACAGGTAGTGTCTGGGATTGTCCATACATTCAATGGTCTTCTTTTTCCCTGTGTAGTAAACATTAGGTCAGTGACACATGGTTCTTTGTGTCTTGTACCACCCTTCTTTATCTAGTGGTCATGGGATTCTACATCTTTTTGTACGGCTTTTTATAGCTCTTAATTTTTAAATTAATTTAGAATACCGTAATTATTCTATTAGGTAGCCTACTAGATTTTTTGTCAAAACGATGTAATTTGTTATTTTCCTCTCACAAATCAATCACATGGCAGGGAATTGTCACATTAAGACGCTATCAATCCACCTAAATATTTCTAGACATGAAATAAATTTTCTTACACATTTAAGTCTTCCTGTGTTTTGTTTTCATGTTTCACATTTTCTCCGTTGGAAATTAACTAAATATCTTTAATTCTACAATCATGTTAACCACTGATTATAATACGTACTGTGCTCTACTGTGGCACATTTTCCATGGTCAGTTGGTACCACATGCAATCAGACGATTACTGCGCAGCAGTTCTTGGTCAGAGATGTTCATCTGAATAAGGGGCTTGACTATATCCCAACCATGCATCTCCAGCCTTGCTCTGTTAACCACTCACAAATTTAATTTTTCTTCTGACAATTCCGCCTCCTCTAAAAAATATTATTTGTTCATGATCTAATTATTGCAAAAATTGTTGTATTTATTTTTATTATGATCAAGTAATGGATTCCTTGGTTATTTTGTCTGTTAGTTTTTTTTTTACAATGGTAATGGTAAAATTAAGGCATATTAGTTAATCAAAATAACTTTTTTTTTGCAGACATGCTGGCAGTTCATGTGTTCTTGATCAGCCTTCTCTATGTAGTACAATGGTATGGTCCACTCTAGCTACCACAAAAGAATGGCATTTGAGTAAAACAATGCTGTTGTTATGTAGATGTTCCACCAATCAACCCTCTCTCCTAAGCCTACTCCCCTATGTAGTTGAATGGTACGACTCAAATAGCTCAGATGGATTCCTGAATTTCAAATACGGGTAGGTAAGCTCTATTCAGGGTGTGTACTTCACAGACGGCTGTCATTCACAGCTCAGTTCAGCTACAGAACTTGACTTTGAGAATAGTTAAGGGTGTTTGCAATTGGTGAAAGTTTTTAGTATTTAGAAAGTGTAAGATTGGTGAGTTTTTCATCATCTGTGAGTCTGCCAGGGTCATTGACTTGCAGATGTGAGAGGCTTGAGTGTTGTGTAATTTATTGAGATGATCACAGACAGCAGCGAATCATAGGTGCTGCATTCAAGTAACAAGTTGTTATTATTACCATTCAATGGAACTTCTCTTTTTCCTCCAACAACATGACTACCAAATCTGGTTTATGGTCGAAGATTATCCAAAAAGCGTCTTCTGTAATAACGCACTCAGATGCCAGCAACCTGCAGGAAAGTGGACCAGAACTGTGCATTCAGTTACTGCGTATACCAACGATACAGAACTATGCTGGACTCAAGAGAAGAATCGCATCGAGCGACTCGGAATGGATGCAGGAGTTTATTGAGTTGGATGGGATCGGTGTATTGATGGAAGTCCTTGAAAGAGTCTCCGATCGAAGATTGTCCAGTTTTTCAGATGCTTACCTACAACTTGAATGCATTGGATGTGTGAAGGCTGTTATGAACTCACAAACTGGTCTAGACTATATTATTGGGACCAGAAAAAACAGATCATGTATAAGAAAGCTAGCTTCAGGTAAGATTTCTATTGAATTGAATTTTCCTTCAACCTGCATGTATGGTCTGATATATACTGTTTTTGTATATACCTTATAATATTGCATTTTATCACATTTAACAGTAACCAAATTAAATTCTGAAAATCTGTGTGTGATGCGTGAAGAATTTATTTATTATATTATTTATCTAGATCGATTGTATTCATTACTGTTGGTGCATGAAAGTATATGAAATAATTTGCCGGAAGAAAAAAGATTCTCCAGCCATTAGGAATTTTTTTTTTTTATAAAATTTTAAAATTATAATTAAACCCAATTTTTGTCTGCCAACATTTTTGTGCCATGGGGATAAGGGCTTCAAATCAAATTTTTGTTTTGTCAATGTTTTGGTAAATTAGTTTAAATATGTTTTGGAGAATTGTTTTTCCACCGAATTAATGTGCGTACACATACCAGTGTTGATCAAATTGATAGTATATGTTATGAATGATATAATAATTGTTTTTCAGTGAATATTAAATGATTTTTCGAAGTTAGTTTGTCACGTTTATTTACTGTGTTTGCGATGTAAGACCTCTCAATTGTTGCTTTAAAAATTTCACAGATGTTGAATACATCATATCTCAAACATGATTATGTCTGTGACATTTTAAGCCCATTTAACATTGTTTATCATTGTAATTAGGATTCTTATCCAATTAAATGTATAATATTACCTTATTGTAATGTTACTTATGAATGTCAGCGCATTCTCACCCACAGTCATACAATGTTATCGACACCACAGGATTATTTGGTACAACAACTTATACAACCAAATACCTAATAATTCACCTCCCATAGTTAGAGAATCTCTTTATTTTCTTTAATAATTAAAATTGAGAACAAGGTTATGGTTTCTCTCTTAATTCCCAATTTAAACATC
Source organism: Saccoglossus kowalevskii (assembly GCF_978046115.1). Classification (NCBI taxonomy): domain Eukaryota; kingdom Metazoa; phylum Hemichordata; class Enteropneusta; family Harrimaniidae; genus Saccoglossus; species Saccoglossus kowalevskii. The sequence continues at coordinate 11,597,426 of NC_140644.1, read as the reverse complement.
TGGATTACACAATAAACATTTAGTAGTTCAGTTTTATGTAACTTTTGTGGAGTAGAGAAAGAATACTAATTTATGAATAGTTCACAATTTTGATATATTTTCCTATTTAACCGGTCACTGAAACTTTCATGAAATTGTGATGGAATAAGTTTGATAAGATATCGTGCTCTGTATTTTTTTTATAATAAAATGAATGGGTGAGTAATACATCTGTCTTTACTGTCTTATATTTGAATAAGGCTTTGATTTGACCATTTGACTTGGGTTGGGTTAGGTCATCTATTGAGTAAACCAGCTCATAAATTATTCACTCCTATATACAGTAACCATGGTAACTTTTCAATTTAAAGTCTGACATTCCTATCACTATTTCATGGAAAATGAGCTCTTAACAACTATTACGGATGAGAATCCGAATTCAAGGTGATTTATATTTCGCAATGAAGATGAAATTTGATGATACACTAACATTTTTCAATTGTTCTCCAATTATCTTCTTGATAAAATATCATTCTATCAAATAAAATAAACTATTCTGAAATCAATCAATTGATCAATCAATCAATCAATAAATCAATAAATGAATCTTTGTGTACAGCCAGTTGAGTGTGATTCAATATACTATATTTGCTTTATTAGTTCGTAGTGCATGCGATTAAAGATGCAATTCGAACGAAAACATATATTTTTTAATTATTTGTGCTTGATAGTGCATATTGAGAACAAATTGGATTATGATTTATCTTAAAGTAATTACGTAACTTTTCAGCGCTCACAACGGTAGTATTCGTTTGATGAAATTCATCACTTCATATGCTAATTAGAAACAAATACTCATCATTTTAAGTTTATTAGAAATCCTAATCCAATAAACAACATTAAAAATGATATATATTTGTCTATATTACATCTTTAAAAGGCATAAGAAAGTCTGTGTCAAAATACGTCATATTTAAATGATCCATGGTGTGTATACAATAAATACAACTATTGGTTGTCATGTGCTTTGCACTGCTATTGGAGAATGTATTTCTAATATAAGCAAATATGCTACTTGGTATATATTGAGAATTAGAAGTATGTGTTTACCCTCAAATTCCGTCTTCATTGTGAAATACAAGGAGGTTGCTCAAGGAATGACCACCTAAGGGGAAAAGAGCAAATGGTCAAGCCACATATCAAACCGTTGATTCAGATATTTCCTGTTCTATATTACATTCATTTTAATATAAAAATGCAGAACCAAATATTGTCAATAAATTTTCAGAAACTTTCAAATTTCTGTGAAATGTTAATGAATTTAAACTTTTCAAGTACAGGCAATCAGTGTCAACTTTTATAATAAACATCTTCCTTTTGGCTTTTGAAACTTACAAATAATATTTCTTATTTTTATGTATACATCATTTCATTTTATAAGGATGAATGAAATTATAAAATAAAAATATGAAGTCAGAATTGTTAACTGTTTGAGCACCCATGCCAACTAGTTGTCACTTAACACAAAACACCCAAACTGTTTCAAAAATTGTTATCAACATGTTTAGTGAATGTATATTAGGTTTTTTTGGACCAAAATGAAAAAAAAAAAAAAAATGACATAAAAGTATGTTAAATGTTGCTTCTAAATATTAGCAAGGAAAATGATGGCATTGAAAAAGACGAAGTTCAGAGAAAATTTATGAACAAAATATCATGTTTTCCCTGTTATAGGGTATTTTACCGTTATGATTGTTTCTTAAAATCACAGTACAGTATCTCAAAACAAAAGCAGACAAAATGTCTTGTAAGGTTGATGTCAACAAGTATGAACAAATTTATATTATTTTTAGTGGATTTTAATGATGAAATGTGAATTTCATAATAATCTATGCAATTAACTGTTAAATTAACTGTTAAATTTACTTTTTATGCGAATAATTTAACGTTATTTTCCCTAATAACACAGCGTCTGGTGAAAAAAATGACACATTCACAAGTTTTTTTGTAATATATACTGCATTTTTGATAATTTAATTTTTTTCGTAAGATAATGGGCATAATTAACAAAAATGTGCTTTTGAGGAGCTATGGTAATACTAAAATAGTTAATTATAGACACAAAATATTAGCACTGATATATTTTGATATAATATTTCAAAACCATCATGTGATACCTTCAGCAAAATTAATATTATATTTCAGATACTTTGTTAACCTAATTACATATTACAGATGCTTTAGAGATGTGTCAACACTAAACAAAAGATTCTATTCCAGTACCAAGTAAAAAACAAATCTTCTCAAATTCGCTAATTGCTTTGAAAACATCTTGTGCCACTATTTGCTAACATGTGCACGTGGAATGTCTGACCATGCTTAACCTGTACAACAAGCTCTTATCACATGTATGTTGTTTATTTCATTTGTTTGTGATCGTTATGATGCCTGTAGAGAAGATGGAGATAGCGGTAGTCAGGAAAGGGACATACATGTACGTGCTCGCTGTCACGCTTCTTAAAAGATGATCAACTCTTAGTTCGGTTTGATTAGAAGGATTTTCATAGGTGCTCTTCCTAGAAATCTATATGCTCAGTGAACCTATTTTATCATATTGTCGTAAGGGAATTGTTTTATAAATAAGCCAAGCATAATAAATCCAGATTGTATGTTATTGTTCACGGAGTACATTCCTAATTGCCAACCTTGAAACTAACAGCCATTGAAGAGCACATACAAACATGTAATAAATACTACTTCTAATAATAATAACTTTATTATACTACTGAACCATCAGCGGGTTCAGTATGGTAAATACAAAAGTATTTACAAGACTAGGACAATACTAAATACAATACAATACAATACAAGACAATAATAGAAAATACAATAATAGAAAATAAGAATAAAATAAAGACTGAGTTAAAAAATAAATGTTAAAAACAATTCCTAGAATGAATACAATTAAAACAAAAACTGTTCTAAATAAGTGAAGTGATTAAAAATGTTTATTTTGGCCTACTGTGGAATACTTCATTTTCGCTGGAATTAATTTTCGCTGAAAAAGGCTTTTTGGGTGTTTTGTATGGAATTTATTTTCACTGATTTTTGATGAGTTTAATGTGAAATATAGGAAAAAAAGTATATTCGCTGGATTTTATTTTCACGGAATCATCGCTTCAGCTTCAGCGAAAATAAAGTATTCTACAGTATTTGTTTATTTTTTTACTGTATAAACCAAAATTTACATTTGTTGTATCCTGAATAATTAACCTTTTTACCACCAGACTTTCTTTTCCAAATTTGTATTCACCTTTTTTGTTATATATTCTTCAATGTTTTTCTAAATGAACCCGAATTTTGGAGCCAACAGATAAAATTTGAGTAAATTTTCAGTTTGTACCCAAAAAATTTGCCTATTTTTGTTACAATCTTATGAAGGAAAAAGCAGACTATAATTTTGTGAATTTGTGATGAAAAGAGGGAACTGGTGGTGAAAAGGTTAAAATATTATTTATTTTGAACATGGAAATATCACTTCAATTTAAGTGTATGTGCTCCTAATAGAGCAAATTTCTTTGGTAATTTTGGGCCTGATGAACATAATTCTTCCTTGGCTACAATTCTTTAAAAAAATGTTGAATATTTTATGAGGGTTTATTTTATAAAGGTTGACAATAGTTTGCTTTGTGTTTAAAGAGGTAAAAATGCCTGAAAAATTTCACTGTTGATTATCAGTTTGTTATCGGTGTACATTACAAGTTTGAAATTATAGCATAACAATTTCTAAGAAATAATTAATATGAAGTTGGTGAACTATAAATTATCGATATAGATTGCATTCTGTATGTATGTATTTGGATGTGTATTGCCTTGTATGCACATATTCTAAAACTAGTTCCTTATAAACTTTTCAACTTTTCAATTCTAAACTGATTTTCAATCTACGTATATATTAATAAAGGTGGACAGTTAACACAATTTTCACTCACTAATGTTGTGGAATTTTACAAAATTATTTCTTCCTCTGACTATTTGAAAGTTTGATAAAATTGTATTAGGTGGGGTAGGGGGGGTAGGATACCTCAACTATTTTCTGAACGTTGTTTGTATTTTGACTAATTGAATTTCCATTCAAAATAGCTGCCAGAGTAGGCTGGATTTCATAAGATGTGGAAATTAGAAAGTCATCATTTCCATGGAAACAAGATTGGGTACCCCACATTTTTATGTGTTTTTTTTTTGTCATTTGAAGAAACATTTCACTCATCAAAATATCGAGAATTTGAATGGTTTTTAAACTTGAGTGAATGTTTTCTGAAATGATGGGTAGACAGACCATCTATTTGTAGGTTTTCTCCATGGAGATGATTGTGATTATAATCAGTATATTTCCTGTGTTTGCTCAAGGTATGCAGTTTATTGGCTTCACACCACAATTACAGAGTGTTCATTTTTATTCCCACAGTAAACTTTTAACATTTCAAACTGATTCACTTCTACCACAATAACCAAAGCCATAAATTTGTGAGTAGAATTTGATAAAAAAAAGTTTTAAAAAAGAAATCATTTTCATGAATCAACCTTGTTACTATTCACAAAATTTAGCCCACTTATTATTTCCATTTTTTTTCTAAAAAATGTTAATGGCAATATCTATGTGATAAAAAATTAATAAAGAAATATTAGAAAATTATGTACAAATATGCTAAATTTTGCACCAAAATTGTGGCGGGAATAATGATGACATTCAACAGATAAAATTGAAAGATAACGGGGTGCAGTTATTGTGGACATATAGAATAATTGATGAGTTTGTTTTACTCAATAAATGATCTACCCAACCAGTTCCGGTAACTAGTGACTGCTAGGGTAAGTTATGTATATTTATGTGGTTGATTTAGCGAGCCTAATAATCAGTAGTGAGACGTGATGGTTCTACTTTTGTCAGTCCCTGATGGCTGTTTGGCTCTTAGCATCTAGATAAACGTTTTACATTGTGATTGTAATTGTAGTTTGAGACCTACAATTTATTCCAGTATTGATGTAGAGTAAATCATGATGTATGTTGAAATTATGTTAATTTATTTTCTCTAACATACTAGATCAGATGTGCATAGTAGTCATGTGCATTGTTTTTGTTCATCATTTTCTCTCAATTTTGGTTGAGAAATTTACTGATGAAATATTGAAGCAAAAATTAACTGGAACTGAAACAACACCTAAATGCTTACATGCCATGGAAAATTGACAACCTATGATAACAATTTCATCAAAGAGGAAAAAGTTCTCAAAGACAAAAATAAAAGGCTATCACCAGTGTGTGGATACATTATTCAGCAACTACCATATTTATGACTCTTCTAAAAAAACCGATGTGAATGTAAATTTAATTGTTTCTAGTTAAAAGAAAACAGTACACATCCTTATCAAGGGTTAAATTACATGACAGTGGAAAAAAGTCAGTTTCTTTATATGATTTGATGTGTACTCACACCTTACTGTTTCAATGCAGGAACACTCCATAAGGAAGTTTTTTTTTTTATTTTGTTTTAATACTCCTTTGTGCAAAGCCCTTAATGGGAGTGTTTGTGCTCACCTTTTCTGTATGTATGTATGTATGAAAACATCTTGAATGAGTTTACAAGACTGAAAATTAATTAGGCAACATTATTATACATCTGTCACCGTAGCATCATAAGTTACAGTCTGTCGTAATTTTGTGATATTTTACGGGGTATTTTCATCCTACCATATTAGAAATCAGAAATTCCAAATATGGATTGATTACCTGTTTGTGTGTAAGCATTCTCTAATATTAAAAAAACGAAAATAGCTGCCCCCCGGGGTTTCTGTATTCCTGGGAGGAAAAGATGTATAATAATAATAAGGTTATTACGTATGCACTCAGACAGTATGCTGTTGCATTGACCTCCGATGCGTGTCTGTCGATATTCCTGCTGTACTGCCTTCATGCAGACTTCTTGGTATTCTCATATTATTGAGTAAGTGTCTTGCAGAAAAACAATAAAGCCGTTGCATCGCTCTGTGCAAGCACTGAACAGAAGTTATATTACGCAAATTTTCTCATCAATGCATACCATGTGACATTAAAATGACTATTCTAATGCACCTATTTGCCAAATTAATTAAGAAGGCACATCAGAATCAGCAATAGTTCACTCTCAGTGCTGTAGTTGATGTAGTGAGTTTGAACCCCATGTTTGGCCAATGCTTGAGGATGAACTCTATCTTCTTTGTCAACTCTAGATATTGAAAGCACCCTGACGTTAACTATTATACAGTCTTATAGCCAAGGTGCAAGGTTTGATTTACAATAGAGGTTTACAAGCTATGTACAGTGATGTAGCGATGACAATGAGGGGTTAATAGTACTGTACAGTTATCTGCAGCAATTACACTCTGCATAATAATAATTATTATACATCGGTCACCGTAATGCCATAAGTTACAGCGTGCCGTAATTTTGGATCATTTTATGGAGGTATTTTCAGCCTACCATATAAGGAAATACGAATTCCAAATATGGAATGATTACCCTGTGTAAGCGTCCTCTAATGTTAAAAACAAACATGGCTGCCACCAGGGTTTGACCAGACTCCATACAAAGAAGTTTGCTGGTTCTGTTCTAAACTTTTTGGATTTCCGCATTTCCATGACGTATCCTTGGAAGGAAAAGATGTATAATAATAAGGTTATTCCGAGGATACCTCAGAGTATGCACGAAGACGGTACACCGTTGCATCGACCTCCGCTGCACGTCGCTCGATATTCTCGCTGTACTGTCTTCGTGCATACTTTGAGGTATCCTCGTAATAACCTTATATAATAATAAATACAAAAGGTTTGTTGCAATATACATAAAAATAAATTACAAAGTTGAAAAAAAAAATTACAAATCAAGTTCATTTTCTAAATTGAATACAAATGTTTTTGACACTTGGCTTATCAATGTAAGTGTTGCTTGTTGAAGCCGTGACATTTATATAAAGATGTTTAATTTGCATAATGTTGCTTTTTCAGTTGTTCAATATTGTATTATCTTAAGAACCACTTAACTGATTTAAATAAAACTTGGTGGGCTAGGATATTCCACACACATGATTATTTTGAGTTACACTTAATGCATATTATTCAATTTCTAGCTGTTCCACAAGTATCACAAAAAATACTCATAAAATTTCAATGAAACTTGGTACAATTGTAGGTGCTTTAAGATAATCCATGGTCCTGATACATTAGCCATAAAAATGCTAAAAAATCATAATTTCATTGCTTTTCGGACATACTTTGTAAATTTTTTTCAAATTTGGTATGCTGATTGAACATGCCGAGTTATAGTGTACATTCTGTGTTTTTTCATGTTTTGATTCAAAATTACGTACCGGTACTGGTGGCCATTTTATTCTTTAATGTGATATAATAAAATACTTTCTATATTATTTTTGAAACAAAAATGGTCACTAGCTAGCTGGTCAAAGGTCATCAAAATGAAAAACAAATCAAGGTGATTATGTATACCATTATGACTTTTTTGTTTTTGAACAAAATTGGTCCAGACATGTCTGTGACGTTAACTAATGTGTTGGCCAATTTAACCTTTTCACCACCAGTTCCCTCTTTGCATCACAAATTCATAAAATAGTCTTGTTTATCGTTAGCAATTTCCTTCAAAAGATTGGGACTAAAATAGCCTAATTTTTGGAGTAAATACTGAAAATTGACTAAAAATTGTCTGTTGGCTCCAATATTAGGGTTCATTTCCAGAAATATTGGGGAATATTAGAAAAAAGTGTAGAATAATTTGAGCCACAAAGTCTGGTATATAGATTTATGCATGTAGTCTGTCTACGGTTTAGGATGTTCATTTCAGTGAGTAGATAACTATTTATGGGGTCATTGATGGGACTACTTAACTAGGAGATTATATTTTCACTGCAAGCCACGTACATGTATAGCTCAGATTTCAAATGTCACTGAAATTAAGTGGTTAATCTTCTTTTTAACGTCCTCTTAATATTATATGAAGGGCAAAAGTTATTGGAGCAAGGATGTCTGTCAGCAGAGATGATGAGTTGTTCGAGTTACGGACATTGAGTAACGAATGTTGAGTTACGAAAACATCGAGTTACAAAAATGCCCAAATTTTAGAAACCACGCCCACTTTTGTGAAACCACGCCTAAATTGTAACTCGATGTTCGATTAACAGTTAACAGAACTTTGAGTTATGGGCAACATAATATGCTTTGTTTAACGTAATATATTTCCCGTAATTTGAAGTTCGGTTAACTGATAAATCAAATTTGAGTTACTAAATTTTAATGTTAAACAAAACAAAAAATTATGTTGCCCGTAACTCAAAGTTCGGTTAACTGTTATTTAAAGTTTGAGTTACAATTTGGGCGAGGTTTCACAAAAGTGGGCGTCATTTTTGGAACTCGATGTCCATAACTCGAACAATTTGCATCTCGGCATTAAATTTGAACGTTCAACAAAAACAAAAATATATATTGATCGTAACTCAAAGTTCTGCTAACTGAACACAGAGTTACAATTTAGGCGTGGTTTCTAAAATATGGGCATGGCCATTTGTGTAACTCAATGTTTCGTAACTCAATGTAACGTAACTCGGTGTCTGTAACTCAGCATCTTGTAATTTTTATCCAAACAATGTTATAACTTGGTTATATCGTTCATGGGTAAAACAAAAGTTTTATTGTCCTGTCCCTAATCTGAAAATATGTCTTATTTTAAAAATTGTGCTCCTTATCTTGATGTACAAACTGGGGTGGAATTCGCATGTTTTGTCAATTTAGGGCATTTTACCATTGTTTCCTATGGAACAGATACCAGTATATCTAAAAATGTTGCTAGGTGACCTATGGTGAAAAAAAAAAATTAAATTTAGTATTTATATTTTGCCCTGTTGTCATTACATACCTGAAGGACAATTAATAAAAATGCATGGTTTCCAAAGAAAATACACGTTTTTCGCACACTAACATAAATAACAAATTACAATTTATCTCAATAAATATAATACTCAAGTAAAGTGTCAAATTAAAGCTTAATATCATTAATTGGATTCAATTAGTTATATGGTTTCTTATAAGGTACTTTTTGATGTTGAGAAGTGTTAAAAAATGTACAATATTTTTAGTACTGGTAGGTTTTTATCAAGGAAATGTGTTTTCAATGTGATCTTATGAAAATCGCTGCTAAAATGGCATTTTATGCATATTATCTCTGACATGCTGAAGCCGATCAAGCTTAAATTTCACATATGCATCAGATGCAATATCAGACAAATGCATATGCATTTTTTTTTTACCATTAAATCCAAAATGGCTGACTGACTGACTGTCATCTTGTTTATACGAATGCCATATAACATATCCCATACATGTAGGTAGGGATTATGGATAACATCGTGGTAGTCATGTGATATTTCTTGCCAAAATACAAAAGGGAACTATGTCATTGACATTGAATTGTTGACTAAAGTTGACTTTCTATGCCCTGAGTGACTGTATGAAGTACATGCACCATAAAACATCACAGTACTATCTGTGTGTCACTTAACTCCCATACTCGCAAACATCTGCCTTTGCCTCAATAATTGTCGTCAATACAGTGTCCATAAAAAAAAATACTAACAGAATTATAAAATTCATACAATAAGCTTTCCGAGAATATATAGCTTTGTGAACAAGGGAGGTCATCTTGGTTTCCTAATTAACTAATTAAAATACCTGTCAGGTAAACTGCATCTCTACCTTAAGGCAGATTACTCTACACAATATAGATTTAGAGTAAGCCAAGCCAAGCTATATTTAAGCCAGATTAAGGCAAGCTAAATGTTAAGTTACATTCAAACAGTACTGTATTATACCTGTATATCTTCTACTATAACCTTGTTTACACTCATTTTGAGGGAGTATGTGTATAACATTCTCTCAATGAAAATTGTTCTTAAAGCAAACATTGCGAATTCAATCAATAAAAACATTTGTTTTGCAAAAACATTAAGCAAAAACACAATTTCCCCTTCGCAAAGTAAACTTGAGTTTGATTGAAGGATTCCAGCCCTATTGTGAACACTATGAATTTAGTGTTTTTTTTAACAGTAATTACAAATCTAAACTCTATTATTTCCAACCAAGAGTTATAGTGCATTTGTCAATTTGAAGTACTACACACTTCAGTGTGGTAGCAAAAATCGTTGCTGTTCAATTCTACATTATATCGTAGATTTTTATTTTGAGCGGGATCAACGATTTATACCTGAATAACATGTGATTGAGACAATTACTTTTTAGTTTTTACATGAATATGCAAATTAGCCATGGTCATCCTTAGTATTTCTCTCAATATGTTAACATTATTTTCCTAGTAGATGACAATACTAAAAACCTACGGTATCAAAATTCCTGTAATGTAAGTTGAGTGCTTGGAAAATGCATTCAGATTCGGGACAATGTGAAGAGAATAATGTAGGATAAAAAACATAATTACCCCCCCCCCCCCCTCCAAAAAAAAAGTCCATAAAATTGATTGTTGGCATAAATTTTACCTTATCTTTCAGGAATGGTGCAAAACCATGTTTTTTTGTCATAATAAACATCTTAATCAGTGTGTGTGTCTCAAATATTAAAGTAAAGAATATTTTGGAATATAGTCAACTGAAAAAAATTGTTGTATAGGGACTTTTCAGGTCCCCTCCCACTCTTTTCCTCCTTCTTTTGATATTTTGTCTCTTAAACAACATTAAGCCAATACATTGCTAACTCTAAATATAACTGTGAGCTTCATAGACATGAATCAGGCATATCATAATTGATGAAATCCAGGTCTGGCGTTTTAGATCAAAAAGTAAATAACAAAATGAGGATATTCTGTATTTTAAAATACTAAGTAAATGTCTATATATTTTATATTTATGTGTAAATAGTTGTATAACTAATTGAATCCAATTAATGAGATTAAGCTTTAATTTGACACTTTACTTGAGTATTATGTTTATTGAGATACATTGTAATTTGTTATTGTATGTTAGTGTGCGAAAAACATGTAGTTTCCTTGGAAACCATGCATTATTATTACTTTGTCCTGCAGGTATGTAATGACATAAGGCAAAATATGAATACTAAATTAAATTTAATTTTAAAACATGGCTGATATTTTTGTTTTTTGTTTGGTGGGTTGATTAAACTTTGTAATATAAGGCCTTATTAGATGAGTTGCCACGCATCTAATAGTGGTTGTACAAAAACATTTGCGTCATACCACAGAATATTATTGATTTTCCACGATATTCTTTTAGTCCTTGCATTCATGCACTTTTGTCATGGATATGCCCAAACCAACTGGTGGACATTTTCATCCTCAAATTAAGCATTTATACCATTCTGAAAGAAACATGGCAATCTTTCAGCAGAACTGGAACATGGAGATTTTTTGGTTAGAGTTGTTACAAGCATTTATGCAGATCTTTTCGTTTTCTGGATTTTGTTCAAAACATGCAACCATTTTGTTATTTGTAGTGCAACAATGTTGCCGTCATGCCTGAAGTGATTACAAACATACCATAACCATACATACTGTAAAATGATTAATTTTTACTGGGTTTAAATTTCGCTGATTTAGCATTTCAAGCATATTCAGTGAGTTTTAAATTGTGTTCTATGCTAAATTTTACATATTCACTGGGTTTTAATTTAGTGCATTTTCCAGTCAGCAAAATAAGCAAAATTAAAACCCAGTGAATAATTAACCCTTTTACAGTACTACATTGTACATGAAGGATTCATGATGCTGAGTATTCTGTTTCCAGTCAGGGATTCAGTTAATGATTTATTAGCAATATAATACCTAAGGCCAGACATCCTGGTCATTTGTGTCCTGTCTGGAGTTGTGTATTTACACCATATATCATAATTTGTGATTTAAAGTCGTACTGAGAAAAACATCATTTAGTCTGAGATGACTTATTAGTATAGTGTTAGATAAAACAAAGTCTCTCAGTTGTTGAGACTGGGGATAAAGCAACAGGTTGTTGGAGTATTAAAGTTTTTTTGTTGGTACTAGGACTCAACTCTAGTATATGTTAACACAAGCACTACTAATAGAGGGAATACAGGTTTTTATTATACATTTGTCACTGTAACGGCAAAAGTTACAGCGTGCCGTAATTTTGCGATTTTGCTCTGGGTATTTTCATCCATATTAGGAAATGCTAATTCTAAATATGGAACAATTACGCACTTAAGTTTGCTACTTCTGTTCTGAACGTTTTGGATTTTGGCAGTCTCATGATGTGTTCCTGGGAGGAATAGATGTACCGGTATAACTCAGACACTGCGAGGTCTCATTGACTCGCAGTCACATCATACTCCCACTGTACTTTCTTCGTGCATACTTTGCAGTATCCTTGTAATAATCTCATATCAGTTACACAGGTGTGAGAAATATGACAAGTTATCTCTATGGCATACTTCCTACCATTCAAAATATAGATTACATTCAGTATTACTAATTGCACCCATTACTGAAACTAAAGTGTTACCCAAGCATTAAACTATATCTGTACTTCGTGCTTCATTTCATCTTTCTTTCTGTCTGTTCTGCATGTTTGCTCTTCTGAACATGGTGCGAATATTTAAATTCAAGTTTAATATCAGAAGTAGAAGTTTTATATTAAAATCATTAGATCATTAATATACTAAAACATTATTATTATACATCTGTCACCGTAACGCCATAAGTTACAGCGTGCCGTAATTTTGCGGTATTTTACGGGGTATTTTCATACTACCATATTTGGAAATGCGAATTCCAAATATGGAATGATTACGCGCGTAAGCGTCCTGTAATAATAAAAACAAACATGGCTGCCACCAGGATTTGACCGGACTCCATACAAAGAAGTTCGCTGATTCTGTTCTAAACTTTTTGGATTTCGGCATTTCCATGATGTATCCTTGAAGGGAAAAGATGTATAATAATAAGGTTATTACGAAGATACCTCAAAGTATGCACTCAGACAGTACGCTGTCGCATCGACCTCCACTGCTGCTGTACTGTCTTCGTGCATACTTTGAGGTATCTTCGTAATAACCTTATATTATTATTATTATTATTATTATTATTATTATTAGGGACTATATTATGTAAAATATTTGATGGTCAGAAATTGTGTGAATTACAAAGATACATACTTATTATGTATTCAATATGTACAGTATCTTGTATCCAAATGTTGCCAATTTTCCAATTTGATTATCTGTTATTGAATTTCATTTGGCAATGCAATCAAACTATTTCAACGCTTCTGGCTTGAATGATTCAAAAAAATGAAACAATATGAATATTCATATATTTACTATATTAATTCTTGCATCATTCTCCAGTAATATTCCATAACGAGGCCAGGAACGACGTTAAAAGATCTTACAATATTATTTGACAGAGACCATCATTCAAAAATCAAATAAACTGTTGTTGCTATAGTTATATTTTAATGTTTATTCCAATTTTGCTTTCAGCTTTGGATACTTCCAATGTGTTGATTAAAAAGATGGTATTTGAGTTATTATCTGCGGTGGCGCTCTATTCACAGGATGGTCTACAGTTGGCTATGGATGCATTGCAGTTCTATAAGGTATATACTATAATTTGTATATTAATTGGATTCTTCTATTAGCTACACCCCTTTATTGGTTGGACCCCCATCTATAAGTTAGACATCCCTCTATTTATAGTTAAACACCCCCTCTATAATCTTGGACCTCCTCTCTTAGTTGCACTCTTCTAGTAATTGGAACCCCTGCTTTTTGCTAATATAATTTCTTATTTTTCTCTACCTTGATATTCTTTCTTTAATAAAACTTATTGTTTATGGTCTAGTTAGGACAAGATTGCGATAATTTAGCTGAATGTGCTTCTAAAATGGGAACAAAGCCAACCTAGTACAATACTGTATAATGTTTACATTATGCAAGGTTTGCTTTGGAACCCTAATCCAATATTGCCGATTGGTGGCCATTGCTCAAAACCATGTTTGTGAAAACACTGCTTGTATGTCAGCAGATTCTAAATGTGACAGTCAATTGGCTTTGTGATTAACAAGCTTTACTGGACATATTGAATGGGCAACCTTGCCAAGTTTAATATAGTCCAAATAAACTTTGTCAAATCAACCATGCTAAAACTCTTTTGTTAAATTATTAGATTCACACTACATTTAGCTTTCATCGAGGCATGAGCCTAGGTCACATAGGCACCTACAAAATTTGATTTCATATTAACAAAACCATTTTACAAAAGGTTCCATATATATACTCTACCGGTAGTATTTGTTTTTAACAAACAGAATAACAACCGAGCCTTACATATTTTGTAATTGGATTTGAGTGAAAATTAACCAGTTTTGTTTAAAGTCAACTTCTGGTTTTTGCCGCCATGAATTTTCAATTCAATGTCTTCCTTATCGACAACATTTCACAGAAGTCGATGTGACCCTGTCTTGTCTTTAGGATCCCACGACATATCAACTACAACATTTTGTGATTTCCTTGACGTGCAAAATTCACTAAAATTGGGCTCGCCTGAAATTGAATTGATTTATAGATCTGCAGTGAGCATATACTCAAACAGTTCAAAGTGTATAAGTGAATATTATTTTCAGAAATTGTTGATTCAATGGGGAGTTTGAATAAAACTCAGTTTTCATACAATTATACCTCTGTGAATGCAAAATTATTCACCAGGTTTTAATATTGCTATTTTTACTGATAAGTAAAATCTGCTGATAAAATGAAATTCATGTGAACATGTAAAATATTAATAGTCAGAATAATATTTTTATTTCCCTGACAAATTTGTAATGCCAGCTAATGTTTGGCAAGCACATGTAGAAGAATGTAGTACTTCTGCGTATCTGCAGAATAAGCCATGTGTGACTATTTAGTTGAAATAACACAATGCTGTAATGTAGTAGCTACATTGTATACCACAGTATTTATCTGGAATTTCAAATCCCCAGTGTATGCATTCAAGCTATCATGATTAATTAGACAGCAACAAAGTACCGTAAAATCTGTATTACTGTAAAATCTGCTTCTATTAAAATGGTACAATGCAACCAAGGGAATGCGGCTTCTATTAGAGCATCTACACATATGAGAAATGATGGTTTTTTGGTTCTCAATTATTCAAAAAGAATGGGTGCGACTTCTATTAGGGATGCGGCTTCTAATACAGATTTTACGGTAGTAGCTGCATGCATCCCTAATAGAAGTCGCCCCATTCTTTTAGAATAATTGAGAATCAAAAATTCATCATTTCTCATATGTGTAGGTGCTTTAAGAGAAGCCGCATCCCCGCTATTGCATAATAACATTGTACTATTTTAATAGAAGCTGTGGTTTTTTTAATACAGATTTTACAGTACTGCTGTCATTTAACTGTCATCACCACTTGATTCTCCCCTTTGGATTTTTGATTGTTGCAGTAAATTGTAAAGTAGTCCAAATAGGACCACATACCAAATAAATTATGTGTTATTAGCAGGTAGCTACAAAGCTTCCAATCAGTACACATCTCTTTCATCATGGTCTGTTACTTATTATGCTTGATTGGTTTATATTCATTGTTGTTAACTCATGCATATTTGTTAACTTATTAAATAGAAGCCACTACACTACGTCACTGTACTGTGAAAACGCAACTTTTTTTTTTTTCAGATCGTATTTCTTTAAGTAAGTGAAGCAGAAAAATACTGTAGTGGAAAAGTTCACTCAAGCTTTGTAGACGATTAAATATCCATAAAATGTTAATTAATATGACTTTTTAAGTACCATGCTGGCAGTCAGATAGTTTGTACTATGAGGTTGTAACAAGAATACCCCAAAGTATGCGTGAAGGAAGTACAGCAATTGTATCGATTTATGCGTAGCGAAGGTCAATGCCCCCCCCTGTACTGCCTTTCATATTTTGTGGTATTCTGTTGATAACTTTAATTATAGATAACTTAATGAAAGAGTATATAGAGTTCAAAATGGCGTCAAAAATATGTTTGCGCTGTGCAAGCATTTTTGTTCAATGACTGGATTCATTTGAGTGTTCTTCTGCATCCAGTGAAAACCAAGGGAAGTGTTAATTTAAAAATACATGATGACGTCAATAATCTTGAACGTGTCAATATTGTTAATGAAGTTTACCCCATATATAGAAAAAATTTGAATATGTGCTGATACAGTGTTTTACAGAATGGCAAATTCTATTGTTTTGGGAGCTAGATTTATACTAATGTAATATATCGTACAAAAACTGAACAAAGCCAACAAGATATAATACAGACATTAAACTGATCTATTAGTTATTTCACTAAAATGTTAAACCCATTTTTACTTTGTATCATTGTAGATGAAGGTCTAGGTATATATGAAAGAAAAATGTCTGTCCTCGTCGTTGTTGTCGTCGTCGTCGTCGTTGTTGTTGTTGGTGATGGTGGTGCTATTGTTATTATTGCTGACCCCCCTCATAACACTTTTCTTGTTTTTACAATAAATCAAACAATTTGATCATCTTCCAATTTGTAAATCTTATCAATCATCTGAAATCTCAACCAAGTTAAATTTTAATGTAACTAGCTTAGTGCAGTTTTCAAAATATAAAGTAAAACTTATATGAAATAAAATGTTTGTTTGTTTGTTTGTTAGATAAGCAAACTGAACGAAAACATTTATACTGATGATAATCAGAACCAGATGTTAATTTAGTAATATGCTCTTGAAATTAGATAATTGTAGTAAACTGATACTTTGTACATACATGTTGTCCATATTATGTTTTGGATTTCATCTGTCAGTTAATCGTCCGTTTATCCATTCATTTGTGTTTCTGGCATCATTTCTTGAACATGTGTAGACCGATTTTGTTCAAAGCTGGTGCAAAGACGAGTCATAATAGACTACATTTGCATGTTGATTTGTTTTTCATTTAGTTGACTTTTGACTGGCTGGTGACCCATTTTGTTCCCCCAAAAAACAAAAATCAACATTTGGACATTTCATGGGTTACTGATGCATGTCATTTTGTTTTGTGATTTGATTCAAAATGGCTGTCTGGCAGTCATATTCGTTTCATTGTTATGTTATTAACATTTTTCTGGTGGGCCTAGTCCAGTTTCATTCAAACGTATACTATGTTTATATTGATTAAGGTTACTGATGCATGTCATTTATTTTCGTAGTTTGATTCAAAATTGGTGAATCCTACCCAATTCAAAAAAGCAAGACATGATGGTATGAATATTTCTTGTGATCAGATTCAGTATTTGTGTAGGTTTTCCCTCTAATATTTGAATGTACTGCATTCACAACCAGTCCTACATATTATATGGGCTGAGCAAATTCCAAATAATTTTTTTTTCCAGTGATACATTATATTTTCGACTTCTTGTTAAAAACTGCAATCCAATTCCAATTGCTTTGATATTATGCATATAGATATCTCAGATAGACCTCTCTCAGATTTGCTCATTTCATGATGATATATTCGATTCTCTAATTTTGATGAATATTTTTCTCTTTTTTAGTGAAAAGTGATATTTTTGACTTTTTGTTAAAAAAAACGCTAGTTCGATTGCTTTGATATTATACATATAGATACTTCAAGTAAACCTCTCTCAGATTTGTTTATTTCATGATGATATTTTCAATTCTTAAATTTTGATGAATATTTTTGTCATATTTTTGATTTTTGGTATATAATTATTAAAGTATAATTGTATAAAATGGTACAAAACTGCATTCAAAATGCATTTTAAGAGCATCACTAAAAGGAGAATTATAAAAAAAAAATATTCATATTTCAGGAGAACTATAACAAATATTTATGCTTCTTGTTATTATGTGCATTAGTTAAAAGTGTGAATGTCACTGCTTTTTAGTCAGAATTTTAGAAGTCAATTAAATTTTCAGATACAATAAAAATGAGAGCATAATTTCATGACAAACTTGCATGTGCATCAATTTTGGAAAAACAAATGGCGATAAACAAATTTTCTTGTGTTTTTCTGGTCCTAAGAAAGATTGCTCTTCATTTGACTATGGTCATACGTATTGATTTAATCCCTGCTTGCTTACTACATTAGGATAATGCTATTGTATATAAATAGTGCATATCAATGGGAATACAGGCATGGATTGAAAACCGACAACACAGACATCAAATCAATTACTTTCACAATTGTTTGTATTTGTAGGTGGATAAGAATCAGAGATATCGATTCAGTCTGGTTGTGAATGAAATAAAAAATATTGAATTAACAGCGTACAAGACAACCTTAATGGCATTTATCAACAGTTTAATCATAGCAACTGACGACATCATTGAAAGAAGGCGATTGCGTAATGAATTCATTGGACTTGGCTTGCTGGATATTATTGCCTCACTCAGGTGAGACTACAATTACTGTTACAGTTAATCTTCTTTTTGCACCATGTAAAACTATCTTTTGTCATGTTTTACAAAAAGAAATATCGAATGCACTGAATTATTGCGTTCTTGTTAACCTTGTCAGCGCCACAGACAAAATACTGGACACTATATTGAAAGCAAAATTGCTAGCAGATTTGCTCTCTGATGCGCTGCATTGGTGTTTAAAATGCTACATGTGGCAGTAGCAAGCGTTCCAGATAATGCTATATATTACTTTATTATCAAGTTGTTAACAACCAACTGCAATTGTTTATTTTTCCAGCTTCTATTTGAGTTGCATTTCTAACAGAGTAAATATGGTAGTTAATCTTAATTAAAGCCATAATTCAGTTAACTGTCACAAACTTTATGTTATTTGCTAGGCATGAAGATGACACTGATCTTTGTATACAGTTAGATGTATTTGATGAACATCAAACAGATGATGAAGATGATGATGAGATTGGTCACGGTATGGATATTAACAGTCACTTTGATGTTTTTCATGCTGTCTTTACTATGGTAGGTGACACAATAAACTATTTGATTGTTAAAACAGAAAAGATTATTGCCCAATTCAAATCAAGACCAACACATAATACACATTCAACAAATAATAATAATATTAGGTTATTACGAGGATACCTCAAAGTATGCATGAAGGCGGTACAATATCGGCAGGGAATATCAACCGAGGTTGAATGGTACGGTGTACTGTCTGATTGCATACTTTGCAGTATCCTCTTAATAACGTTATTATTATATATATTTCCTCCCAAGGATACGTCCTGTGAATGCTGAAATCCAAAAACAGATTTAGCGAACTACTTTGTGCGGAGTGCGGTCAAACCCTGGTGGCTGCCATGTTTTTTTTTTATTAATAGAGGATGTTCACATGCGTAATCGCTCCATGTTTGGAATTTGCATTTTCTAATATGGTAGAATGAAAATACCCCATAAAATACTGCAAAATTATGGCACGCTGTAACTTATGGCGTTGACAGATGTATAATAATAATAATATTTATAACTCATAATATCTCCCTGAGAAAATAAAAATGGTCATACAAAACAAATAAAGAACGAAAAAAAAATATGCAAGGATACTAGAAAAAATTACCTGATATGAAGACTTACTATTTCTTGTGTGATTACTTATTTGTATTTATTAGTACCGTATATATTTCTTTCTAGTATTTCTTTATACGTGTTTGATCTCACAAATTATCTCACATTATTTCAATTAGGATCTTATTTGCATATCACACTGATTTCTTTATTGATAAATATACACATCTGCAGCATATATACAATAGTTCAATGCATCTGCCTTGTACAGAATGAAGTACTCATTAATATTCATTTCATCTCACTAATCATTTATTTTGTTAATTAATAGCAACTTTTATACATGGAATGCATGATCCATTTGATGCTAGAGTACAATTATACAATTTTCTCGCTGACGTTTCATTTTCAACTGAGCATGGTCAAATTGAACAGCGCAAACTACGCATTTATTTTTCAACTTTGTATCCAATTTCACCCAGACATAAATCTTTTCACCACCAGACCTTCTTACCCAAATTTTTTCTTAATTTCTTCAATATTTCTGAAGATTAACTCTAATTTTGAAGCCAACAGAAGGAGGTATCAATTTACAGATTTTACTCAAAAAATTTGGCTATTTTTGTCCCAATCTTCAAAAGAATAGTGCAGACTTTAAGCGGGACTATTTTGTGAATTTGTGATGAAAAGAAGAAACTGGTGGTGCATAATATATATTCATACTGCAATCAACATGTAGAATTATTGTGTTTGATACCAATTTAACCCAAAATCATTACTAAAATAATTTACTAAATGTCATAAGCATTCCTGATCAACAAAAGTGCATTGCTAGGTTTAAATTGTGCATATGCAATATTACTGCTCCCCAATAATTATAAAGTGTTCCACGAACTTTGACCTCTAGAGTGAATGTGTGTCAATCATAGTACATTCAGTGCACACTTAGGGGGCATCTAGTTCAAAATTAAGTTATGAAGGCTGCTGTGAAATTATAAATGACAAAGAGGTTATTGCACAAAAATCAGGTAATATTGCATCATTCTTTTTCATAATCTTGGTATTTTAACTTATCGCTATGTGACTCTTCGAAATACCAAGATCCCTCATGAATAAAACTTAATATCACAGGGATTGTTGTGTATTAACCTCAAAGTATTACACTTGATTGACAGGTGAGTGATTCTCCCCATGGCATGACCCTGCTCTCCATTCTTCAGTGTATGCTTCAGCTGGAGCCTGACAATCCATTGTCAGACGTTATCTGGGGAACAATGGAATTATTTTTGAGACGAGCAGTCGTAATGGAAAACAAATCACAAGTTGAGAAACTATTGAATCTGAATGGTGAGCAAATAATCACCGCTAATTACCAGACAAAATCACCATGCAGTAGGATGTATGAAAACGATCTCCAAACAATCAAGAGTGACGATTTTGTACCAGCAAGGCAACCATATGTGAAAGTTGGCCAACAAGAACAATTGAATCAAAACTATGTGATTGAATCTGAATCACTTCAATCTACCTTGCCACCATCTTTAACAAAGTCATTCCCTCAGGTTTCACCTTCTCTACAAAGCCATTCACTTCCACTATCTGATCAATGTTCATCACCATCACACCATGAATTACCAGGCCAATCTGTACCACCACAACTTTCTCCTTCATCGCCAGGCCAATCTGTACCTCCACCACTTCCTTTGTTGCCAGGCCAATCTGTACCAGCACCTTCTCCTCCACCTCCTTTGTTGCCAGGTCAATCTCTACCATCACCTTCTCCTCCACCTCCTTCATTGTCAGGCCAATTTGTATCACCACCTACTCCACCTCTTTCATTGCCAGGCCAATCTCCACCACCTTTATTGCCAAGCCAATCTCCACCTCCTTTAATGCCAGGCCAATCTCTACCTTCCTTATTGTCAGGCGAATCTCCCCCACCTTCTTCTCCACCTCCTTCATTACAAGGCCAGTCTGTACCACCACCTTCTCCTCCATCTCATTCATTGCCAAGCCAATCTCCACCTCCTTCTACTTCTCCTTCATTACCAGGCCAATCTGTACCACCACATTTTCCTCCAACTCCTTCAATTCCAAGCCAATCTTCACCCCCTACTTTGCCAGGAAAATCTGTACTACCACCTTCTCCGCCACCACCTTTGTTGCTAATCCAATATCCACCTCCTTCATTGCCATGTCAATCTCCACTTGCTCTTCCACCTCAGTCATTGCCAGGCAAAACACCGCCTTCTTCTCCACCTCCTTTGTTGCCAGGCAAATCTCTACCTCCTACATTGCCAGGCCAATCTCCACCACCTTCTCAACCTGCTTCATTGCCAGGTGAATCTCTACCTTATTCAATGCCGAGCCAATCTGTACCACCACCTTCTTCTCCACCTCCTTCATTGCCAGGCCAATCTCTACCTTCTTCATTGCCAGGCCAATCTCTACCACCACCTTATCTACCTTCTTCATTACCAGATGAATCTTCACCTCCTTCATTGCCAGGCCAATCACGGCTTTCTTCTCCACCTCCTTTGTTGCCAGGCGAATCTTTACCTCTTTCATTGCCAGACCAATCTTCACCACCTGCTTCATTGCAAGGTGAATCTTCATCTACTTCATTGCAAAGTGAATCTCCACCTGCTTCATTGCAACGTGAATCTCCACCTGCTACATTGAAATGTGTAACTCCACCCGCTTTATTGCCAGGCCAATCTGTACCACCATCTCCTCCACCTGCTTCATTGCCAGGCCAATCTCAACTTTCTTCATTGACATGCCAATCTCCACCACCTTCTCCACCTCCTTCATTGCCAGGTGAATCTTCACCTGCTTCATTGCAAGGTGAATCTCCACCACCTTCTCCACCTGCTTCATTGCAAGGTGAATCTCCATCTGCTTCATTGCAAGGTGAATCTTCACCTGCTTCAATGCAAGGTGAATCTCCACCACCTTCTCCATCTGCTTCATTGCAAGGTGAATCTCCATCTGCTTCATTGCAAGGTGAATCTCCACCTGCTTCAATGCTAGGTGAATCTCCACCACCTTCTCCATCTGCTTCATTGCAAGGTGAATCTCCATCTGCTTCATTGCAAGGTGCATCTCCACCTGCTTCATTGCAAGGTAAATCTCCACCACCTTCTCCACCTGCTTCATTGCAAGGTGAATCTCCATCTGCTTCATTGCAAGGTGAATCTCCACCTGCTTCAATGCAAGGTGAATCGCCACCAGCTTATCCATCTGCTTCATTGCAAGGTGAATCTCCACCTGCTTCATTGCAAGGTGAATCTCCACCTGCTTCAATGCAAGGTGAATCGCCACCAGCTTATCCATCTGCTTCATTGCAAGGTGAATCTCCACCTGCTTCATTGCAAGGTGAATCTCCACCTGCTTCATTGCATGGTGAATCTCCACCACCTTCTCCACCTCCTTCATTGCCAGGTGAATCTTCTCCCCCTTCATTGCCAGGCCAATCTCCACCACCTTCTCCATCTGCTTCATTGCCAGGCCAATCTCCATCTGCTTCATTGCCAGGCCAATCTCAACCTCATTCAACGCCAGGCCAATCTGTATCACCATCTTTTCCACCTCCTTTGTTGCCAGGCCAGTCACCATCTTCGTCTCCACTTCTTTCAATGCCAGGCAAATCTCTACTTCCTTCATTGTCAGGCCAATCTCCACCACCTGCTTCATTGCCAGGTGAATCACGGCTTTCTTCTCCACCTCCTTTGTTGCCAGGCGAATCTCTACCTCCTCCATTGCCAGGTCAATCTCCACCACTTTCTCTACCTGCTTCATTGCCAGGGCAATCTCCACCTGCCTTATTGCCAGACCACTCACCGCCTTCTTCTCCACCTCCTTTGTTGCCAGGCGAATCTTTACCTCCTTCATTGCCAAGCCAATCTCCACCACCTTCTCCACCTGCTTCATTGCAAGGTGAATCTCCACCTGCTTCATTGCATGGTGAATCTCCACCTGCTTCTTTGCAATGTGAAACTCCACCCGCTTCATTGCCAGGCCAATCTCAACTTCCTTCATTGACAGGCCAATCTCCACCACCTTCTCCACCTCCTTCATTGCTAGGTGAATCTTCACCTCCTTCATTGCCAGGCCAATCTCCACCACCTTCTCCACCTGCTTCATTGCATGGTGAATCTCCACCTGCTTCATTGCATGGTGAATCTCCACCTGCTTCTTTGCAATGTGAAACTCCACCCGCTTCATTGCCAGGCCAATCTCAACTTTCTTCATTGACAGGCCATTCTCCACCACTTTCTCCACCTCCTTCATTGCTAGGTGAATCTTCACCTCCTTCATTGCCAGGCCAATCTCCACCACCTGTTTCATTGCCAGTTGAATCTCCACCTGCTTCATTGTCAGGCCAATCACAGCCTTCTTCTCCACCTCCTTTGTTGCCAGGCGAATCTCTACCTGCTTCATTGCCAGGCCAATCTCCACCACCTTCTCTACCTGCTTCATTGCCAGACCACTCACCGCCTTCTTCTCTACCTCCTTTGTTGCCCGGCGAATCTCTACCTCCTTCATTGCCAGGCCAATCTCCACCACCACTTTCTCCACCTGCTTTATTGCAAGGTGAATCTCCACCTGCTTCATTGCAATGTAAAACTCCACCCGCTTCATTGCCAGGCCAATCTGTACCACCACCTCCTCCACCTCTTTTGTTGCCAGGCCAATCACCACCACCTTCTTCACCCACTTCATTGCCAGGCCAATCTCAACCTCATTCATTGCCAGGCCAATCTGTACAACCACCTTCCCCACCTCCTTTGTTGCCAGGTGAATCTTCACCTCCTTCATTGCCAGACCAATCTCCACCACCTTCTCCACCTGATTCATTGCAAGGTGAATCTCCACCTGCTTTATTGCAAGGTGAATCTCTACCTGCTTCATTGCAATGTGAAACTCCACCCGCTTCATCGGCAGACCAATGTCAACCTCATTCATTGCCAGGCCAATCTCCACCATCTTCTCTACCTGCTTCATTGCCAGACCACTCACCGCCTTCTTCTCCCCCTCCTTTGTTGCCCGGCCAATCTCCACCACCTTCTCCACCTGCTTCATTGCAAGGTGAATCTCCACCTGCTTCATTGCAATGTAAAACTCCACCCGCTTCACTGCCAGCCCAATCTGTACCACCACCTCCTCCACCTCCTTTGTTGCCAGGCCAATCACCACCACCTTCTCCACCTCCTTCATTGCCAGGCCAATCTCAATCTCATTCATTGCCAGGCCAATCTGTACCACCACCACCTCCTCCACCTTTTTTGTTGCCAGGCCAATCACTACCTTCTTCTCTACCTCCTTCGTTGCCAGGCCAATCTCCACCACCTTCTCCACCTTCTTCATTGCAAGGTGAATCTCCATCTGCATCATTGCAAGGTGAATCTCCATCTGCTTTATTGCAAGGTGAATCTCTACCTGCTTCATTGCAAGGTGAATCTCTACCTGCTTCATTGCAAGGTGAATCTCCACCTGCTTCATTGCAATGTGATACTCCACCCATTTCATTGCCAGGCCAATCTCCACCACCTTCTCCATCTGCTTCATTGCAAGGTGAGTCTCCACCTGCATCATTGCAAGGTGAATCTCCACCTGCGTCATTGCCAGGTGAATCTCCACCTGATTCATTGCAAGGTGAATCTCCACCTGCTTTATTGCAAGGTGAATCTCTACCTGCTTCATTGCAATGTGAATCTCCACCCGTTTCATTGCAATGTGAAACTCCACCCGCTTCATCGGCAGACCAATGTCAACCTCATTCATTGCCAGGCCAATCTCCACCACCTTCTCTACCTGCTTCATTGCCAGACCACTCACCGCCTTCTTCTCCCCCTCCTTTGTTGCCCGGCCAATCTCCACCACCTTCTCCACCTGCTTCATTGCAAGGTGAATCTCCACCTGCTTCATTGCAATGTAAAACTCCACCCGCTTCACTGCCAGCCCAATCTGTACCACCACCTCCTCCACCTCCTTTGTTGCCAGGCCAATCACCACCACCTTCTCCACCTCCTTCATTGCAAGGCCAATCTCAATCTCATTCATTGCCAGGCCAATCTGTACCACCACCACCTCCTCCACCTTTTTTGTTGCCAGGCCAATCACTACCTTCTTCTCTACCTCCTTCGTTGCCAGGCCAATCTCCACCACCTTCTCCACCTTCTTCATTGCAAGGTGAATCTCCATCTGCATCATTGCAAGGTGAATCTCCATCTGCTTTATTGCAAAGTGAATCTCTACCTGCTTCATTGCAAGGTGAATCTCTACCTGCTTCATTGCAAGGTGAATCTCCACCTGCTTCATTGCAATGTGATACTCCACCCATTTCATTGCCAGGCCAATCTCCACCACCTTCTCCATCTGCTTCATTGCAAGGTGAGTCTCCACCTGCATCATTGCAAGGTGAATCGCCACCTGCGTCATTGCCAGGTGAATCTCCACCTGATTCATTGCAAGGTGAATCTCCACCTGCTTTATTGCAAGGTGAATCTCTACCTGCTTCATTGCAATGTGAATCTCCACCCGTTTCATTGCAATGTGAAACTCCACCCGCTTCATCGGCAGACCAATGTCAACCTCATTCATTGCCAGGCCAATCTCCACCACCTTCTCTACCTGCTTCATTGCCAGACCACTCACCGCCTTCTTCTCCCCCTCCTTTGTTGCCCGGCCAATCTCCACCACCTTCTCCACCTGCTTCATTGCAAGGTGAATCTCCACCTGCTTCATTGCAATGTAAAACTCCACCCGCTTCACTGCCAGCCCAATCTGTACCACCACCTCCTCCACCTCCTTTGTTGCCAGGCCAATCACCACCACCTTCTCCACCTCCTTCATTGCCAGGCCAATCTCAATCTCATTCATTGCCAGGCCAATCTGTACCACCACCACCTCCTCCACCTTTTTTGTTGCCAGGCCAATCACTACCTTCTTCTCTACCTCCTTCGTTGCCAGGCCAATCTCCACCACCTTCTCCACCTTCTTCATTGCAAGGTGAATCTCCATCTGCATCATTGCAAGGTGAATCTCCATCTGCTTTATTGCAAGGTGAATCTCTACCTGCTTCATTGCAAGGTGAATCTCTACCTGCTTCATTGCAAGGTGAATCTCCACCTGCTTCATTGCAATGTGATACTCCACCCATTTCATTGCCAGGCCAATCTCCACCACCTTCTCCATCTGCTTCATTGCAAGGTGAGTCTCCACCTGCATCATTGCAAGGTGAATCACCACCTGCGTCATTGCCAGGTGAATCTCCACCTGATTCATTGCAAGGTGAATCTCCACCTGCTTTATTGCAAGGTGAATCTCTACCTGCTTCATTGCAATGTGAATCTCCACCCGTTTCATTGCAATGTGAAACTCCACCCGCTTCATCGGCAGACCAATGTCAACCTCATTCATTGCCAGGCCAATCTCCACCACCTTCTCTACCTGCTTCATTGCCAGACCACTCACCGCCTTCTTCTCCCCCTCCTTTGTTGCCCGGCCAATCTCCACCACCTTCTCCACCTGCTTCATTGCAAGGTGAATCTCCACCTGCTTCATTGCAATGTAAAACTCCACCCGCTTCACTGCCAGCCCAATCTGTACCACCACCTCCTCCACCTCCTTTGTTTCCAGGCCAATCACCACCACCTTCTCCACCTCCTTCATTGCCAGGCCAATCTCAATCTCATTCATTGCCAGGCCAATCTGTACCACCACCACCTCCTCCACCTTTTTTGTTGCCAGGCCAATCACTACCTTCTTCTCTACCTCCTTCGTTGCCAGGCCAATCTCCACCACCTTCTCCACCTTCTTCATTGCAAGGTGAATCTCCATCTGCATCATTGCAAGGTGAATCTCCATCTGCTTTATTGCAAGGTGAATCTCTACCTGCTTCATTGCAAGGTGAATCTCTACCTGCTTCATTGCAAGGTGAATCTCCACCTGCTTCATTGCAATGTGATACTCCACCCATTTCATTGCCAGGCCAATCTCCACCACCTTCTCCATCTGCTTCATTGCAAGGTGAGTCTCCACCTGCATCATTGCAAGGTGAATCTCCACCTGCGTCATTGCCAGGTGAATCTCCACCTGCTTCATTGCCAGGTGAATCTCTACCTGCTTCATTGCCAGGTGAATCTCTACCTGCTTCATTGCCAGGTGATTCTTCACCTCCTTCACTGCCAGGGCAATATCTACCTCCTTCATTGACAGGCCAATCTCCACCACGTTCTCTACCTCCTTCATTGCCAGGTGAATCTTCACCTGCTTCATTGCATGGTGAATCTCCACCTGCGTCATTGCCAGGTAACTCTCCACCTGCTTCATTGCCAGGTGAATCTCTACCTGCTTCATTGCAAGGTGAATCTCCACCTGCTTCATTGCCAGGCAAATCTCTACCTCCTTCACTGCCAGGCCAATCTCCACCACCTTCTCCACCTCCTTCATTGCCAGGTGATTCTTTACCTCCTTCATTGACAGGCCAATCCCCACCACCTTCTCCACCTCCTTCATTGCCAGGTGAAACTTCACCTGCTTCATTGTCAGGTGAATCTCTACCTGCTTCATTGCAAGGTGAATCTCCAGCTCCTTCATTGCAAGGTAAATCTCCACCTCCTTCACTGCCAGGCAAATCTCTACCTCCTTTTCCACATCCTTCACTGCCAGGCCAATATCTATCTCCTTCATTGACAGGTCAATCTCCATCACATTCTCCACCTCCTTTAGGCCAATCTCCACCATCTTCCCCACCTCCTTCATTGCCATGTGATTCTCCACCTCTTTCACTGCCAGGCCAATATCTACCTGCTTCATTGCCAGGCCAATCTCCATCACCTTCCCTACATCCTTCATTGCCAGGCGAATCTCCACCTGCTTTAGTGCCAGGTCAATCACCGCCTTCTTCTCCACCTCATTTGTTGCCAGACAAATCTCTACTTCCTTCATTGCCAGGTCAATCTCCAGCACCTTCTCCACCTGTTTCATTGCTAGGTGAATCTCCACCTGCTTCATTGCCAGGCCAATCACCGCCTTCTTCTCCACCTCCTTCATCGCCAGGCCAATGCCAACCTCCTTCATTGCCAGGCCAATCTCCACCACCTTCTGCACCTGCTTCATTGCATGGTGAATCTCCACCTGCTTCTTTGCAATGTGAAACTCCACCCGCTTCATTGCCAGGCCAATCTCAACTTTCTTCATTGACAGGCCATTCTCCACCACTTTCTCCACCTCCTTCATTGCTAGGTGAATCTTCACCTCCTTCATTGCCAGTTAAATCTCCACCACCTGTTTCATTGCCAGTTGAATCTCCACCTGCTTCATTGTCAGGCCAATCACGGCCTTCTTCTCCACCTCCTTTGTTGCCAGGCGAATCTCTACCTGCTTCATTGCCAGGCCAATCTCCACCACCTTCTCTACCTGCTTCATTGCCAGACCACTCACCGCCTTCTTCTCTACCTCCTTTGTTGCCCGGCGAATCTCTACCTCCTTCATTGCCAGGCCAATCTCCACCACCACTTTCTCCACCTGCTTCATTGCCAGGTGAATCTCTACCTGCTTCATTGCCAGGTGAATCTCTACCTGCTGCATTGCCAGGTGATTCTTCACCTCCTTCACTGCCAGGGCAATATCTACCTCCTTCATTGACAGGCCAATCTCCACCACGTTCTCTACCTCCTTCATTGCCAGGTGAATCTTCACCTGCTTCATTGCATGGTGAATCTCCACCTGCGTCATTGCCAGGTAACTCTCCACCTGCTTCATTGCCAGGCAAATCTCTACCTCCTTCACTGCCAGGCCAATCTCCACCACCTTCTCCACCTCCTTCATTGCCAGGTGATTCTTTACCTCCTTCATTGACAGGCCAATCCCCACCACCTTCTCCACCTGCTTCATTGCCAGGTGAAACTTCACCTGCTTCATTGTCAGGTGAATCTCTACCTGCTTCATTGCAAGGTGAATCTCCAGCTCCTTCATTGCAAGGTAAATCTCCACCTCCTTCACTGCCAGGCAAATCTCTACCTCCTTCTCCACATCCTTCACTGCCAGGCCAATATCTATCTTCTTCATTGACAGGTCAATCTCCATCACATTCTCCACCTCCTTTAGGCCAATCTCCACTACCTTCCCCACCTCCTTCATTGCCATGTGATTCTCCACCTCTTTCACTGCCAGGCCAATATCTACCTGCTTCATTGCCAGGCCAATCTCCATCACCT
Source organism: Saccoglossus kowalevskii (assembly GCF_978046115.1). NCBI lineage: Eukaryota > Metazoa > Hemichordata > Enteropneusta > Harrimaniidae > Saccoglossus > Saccoglossus kowalevskii. Next base: position 11,567,648 of record NC_140644.1, on the reverse strand, counting down.
TCCCTACCTCCTTCATTGCCAGGCGAATCTCCACCTGCTTTAGTGCCAGGCCAATCACCGCCTTCTTCTCCACCTCATTTGTTGCCAGACAAATCTCTACTTCCTTCATTGCCAGGTCAATCTCCAGCACCTTCTCCACCTGTTTCATTGCTAGGTGAATCTCCACCTGCTTCATTGCCAGGCCAATCACCGCCTTCTTCTCCACCTCCTTCATCGCCAGGCCAATGCCAACCTCCTTCATTGCCAGGCCAATCTCCACCACCTTCTGCACCTGCTTCATTGCATGGTGAATCTCCACCTGCTTCTTTGCAATGTGAAACTCCACCCGCTTCATTGCCAGGCCAATCTCAACTTTCTTCATTGACAGGCCATTCTCCACCACTTTCTCCACCTCCTTCATTGCTAGGTGAATCTTCACCTCCTTCATTGCCAGTTAAATCTCCACCACCTGTTTCATTGCCAGTTGAATCTCCACCTGCTTCATTGTCAGGCCAATCACGGCCTTCTTCTCCACCTCCTTTGTTGCCAGGCGAATCTCTACCTGCTTCATTGCCAGGCCAATCTCCACCACCTTCTCTACCTGCTTCATTGCCAGACCACTCACCGCCTTCTTCTCTACCTCCTTTGTTGCCCGGCGAATCTCTACCTCCTTCATTGCCAGGCCAATCTCCACCACCACTTTCTCTACCTGCTTCATTGCAATGTAAAACTCCACCCGCTTCATTGCCAGGCCAATCTGTACCACAACCTCCTCCACCTCTTTTGTTGCCAGGCCAATCACCACCACCTTCTTCACCCATTTCATTGCCAGACCAATCTCAACCTCATTCATTGCCAGGCCAATCTCAACCTCATTCATTGCCAGGCCAATCTGTACAACCACCTTCCCCACCTCCTTTGTTGCCAGGTGAATCTTCACCTCCTTCATTGCCAGACCATTCTCCACCACCTTCTCCACCTGCTTCATTGCAAGGTGAATCTCCACCTGCTTTATTGCAAGGTGAATCTCTACCTGCTTTATTGCAAGGTGAATCTCTACCTGCTTCATTGCAAGGTGAATCTCCACCCGTTTCATTGCAATGTGAAACTCCACCCGCTTCATCGGCAGACCAATGTCAACCTCATTCATTGCCAGGCCAATCTCCACCACCTTCTCTACCTGCTTCATTGCCAGACCACTCACCGCCTTCTCCCCCTCCTTTGTTGCCCGGCGAATCTCTACCTCCTTCATTGCCAGGCCAATCTCCACCACCTTCTCCACCTGCTTCATTGCAAGGTGAATCTCCACCTTCTTCATTGCAATGTAAAACTCCACCCGCTTCATTGCGAGGCCAATCTGTTTCACCACCTCCTCCACCTCCTTTGTTGCCAGGCCAATCACCACCACCTTCTCCACCTCCTTCATTGCCAGGCCATTCTCAATCTCATTCATTGCCAGGCCAATCTGTACCACCACCACCTCCTCCACCTTTTTTGTTGCCAGGCCAATCACTACCTTCTTCTCCACCTCCTTCATTGCCAGGCCAATCTCCACCACCTTCTCCACCTGCTTCATTGCAAGGTGACTCTCCACCTGCATCATTGCCAGGTGAATCTCCACCTGCTTCATTGCCAGGTGAATCTCTACCTGCTTCATTGCCAGATGATTCTTCTCCTCCTTCACTGCCAGGCCAATCTCCACCACGTTCTCCACCTGCTTCATTGCCAGGTGAATCTTCACCTGCTTCATTGCATGGTGAATCTCCACCTGCGTCATTGCCAGGTGAATCTCCACCTGCTTCATTGCCAGGTGAATCTCTACCTGCTTCATTGCAAGGTGAATCTCTACCTGCTTCATTGCCAGGTGAATCTCCACCTGCTTCATTGCCAGGCAAATCTCTACCTCCTTCACTGCCAGGCCAATCTCCACCACCTTCTCCACCTCCTTCATTGCCAGGTGATTCTTTACCTCCTTCATTGACAGGCCAATCCCAACCACCTTCTCCTCCTGCTTCATTGCCAGGTGAATCTTCACCTGCTTCATTGTCAGGTGAATCTCTACCTGCTTCATTGCAAGGTGAGTCTCTACCTGCTTCATTGCAAGGTGAATCTCCACCTCCTTCACTGCCAGGCAAATCTCTACCTCCTTCTCCACATCCTTCACTGCCAGGCCAATATCTATCTTCTTCATTGACAGGTCAATCTCCACCACATTCTCCACCTCCTTCAGGCCAATCTCCACTACCTTCCCCACCTCCTTCATTTCCATGTGATTCTCCACCTCTTTCACTGCCAGGCCAATGTCTACCTGCTTCAGTGCCAGGCGAATCTCCACCTGCTTTAGTGCCAGACCAATCACCGCCTTCTTCTCCACCTCATTTGTTGCCAGACATATCTCTACCTCCTTCATTGCCAGGTCAATCTCCAGCACCTTCTCCACCTGCTTCATTGCTAGGTGAATCTCCACCTGCTTCATTGCCAGGCCAATCACCGCCTTCTTCTCCACCTGCTTCATTGCCAGGCCAATCTCCACCACCTCCTTCATTGCCAGGTGAGTCCCCACCTCTTTCATTGCCAGGCCAATCTCCACCACCACCACCACCACCACCTTCTCCGCCTCCTTCATTACCAGGCAAATTTCTACCTCCTCCATTGCCAGGCCAATTTCCACCACTTTCTCCGCCTCCTTCATTGCCAGGCCAATCTCAACCTCCTTCATTGCCAGGCCAATCTCAACCTCCTTCATTGCCAGGCCAATCTCAACCTCCTTCATTGCCAGGCCAATCTGTACCACCACCTTCTCCACTGCCCTTGTTGCCAGGTCAATCTATACCACCACCACCTCCACCTCTTTCATTACCAGGCCAATCTGTAGCACCACCTTCTCTTCCACGACTTTCATTGTCGGGCAAATCTGTACAACCACATTCTTCTCCACCTCATTCGTTGCCAAGCCAATCTCCACCTCCTTCTCCTCCTCCTTCGTTACCAGGCCAATCTGTAGCACCACCTTCTCTTACACCTCTTTCATTGTCAGGCAAATCTGTACTACATTCTTCTCCACCTCCTTCATTGCCAGGCCAATCTCAACCTCCTTCATTGCCAGGCCAATCTCAACCTCCTTCATTGCCAGGCCAATCTGTACCACCACCTTCTCCACTGCCCTTGTTGCCAGGCCAATCTATACCACCACCACCTTCACCTCTTTCATTACCCGGCCAATCTGTAGCACCACCTTCTCTTCCACGTCTTTCATTATCGGGAAAATCTGTACAACTGCATTCTTCTCCACCTCATTCGTTGCCAAGCCAATCTCCACCTCCTTCTCCTCCCCCTTCATTGCCAGGCCAATCTACACCACCTCCTTCATTGCCAGGTGAATCTTCACCACCTTCATTGCCAGGCCAATCTGTACCACCACCTTCTCCACTGCCCTTGTTGCCAGGCCAATCTATACCACCACCACCTTCACCTCTTTCATTACCAGACCAATCTGTAGCACCACCTTCTTCTCCATCTCCTTTGTTGTCAGGCAAATCTCTACATCCTTCATTGCCAGGGCAATCTACACCGCCTTCTCCACCTGTTTCATTGCCAGGTGAATCTCTTCCTGCTTCATTACCAGGCCAGTCTCAACCTCATTCATTGCCAGGCCAATCTGTACCACCACCTTCTCCACCTCCTTTGTTGTCAGGCCAATCACCACCTTCTTCTCCATCTCATTCATTGCCAGGCGAATCTCTATCTCCTTCATTGCCAGGCCAATCTCCACCACCTTCTCCACCTCCTTCATTGCCAGGCCAATCCCAATCTTTTTTATTGTCAAGCCAATCTGTACCACCGCCTTCTCCCCCACCTCCTTTGTTGCTAGGTCAATCTGTACCACCACCTTCTTTTCCACCTCTTTCATTGCCAAGCCAATCTGTACCACCACCTTCTCCATCTCTTTCATTGCCAGGTGAAACTGTACCACAACCTCTTTCTCCAGATCCTTTGTTGCCAGGCAAATCTTCTCCACCACCACCTCCTCTACCTCTTCCATTGCCAGGCCAATCTCCACCTTCTTCTCAATCTCTTTCATTGCCAAGCCAATCTGTACCACCACGCCAATCTGTACCACCACTACCTTCTTCTCTGTTGCCAAGCAAATTTGTCCCACCACCTCTCCCACTACCTCCTTCATTGCCAAGGCAATCTGTTCGACCACCTCTTCTTCCACATTCTTGGCTGCCAGGCCAATCTGTCCCACCACCTCTTCCTCTGCCAGGCTATTCTGTACCACCACTTCGACCTCCTTTGTTGCCACGCCAATCTGTACCTCCACCTCCTCCTCCACCTCCTCCACCTCCTTCATTTCCAGGCCAATATCAACCACCGCCACCCCCTCCACCTCCTTTGATGTTCTGTCAATCTGTACCACCTCCTCCACCACCACCCCCTTTGATGCCAGGCCAACCTGTACCACCACCTCCTCCTCCACCACCCCCTTTGATGCCAGGACAATCTGTACCACCACCTCTTCCTCCACCACCCCCTTTGATGCCAGGACAATCTGTACCACCACGTCCTCCTCCACCTCTGCTGCTAGGCCAGTCTGCACCTCCTCCTCCTCCCATGTCTCCAGGGACCCCATCTGTGTATAATGCTGCAACATCAACTCCAAAACCAACGGTAAAAATGAAAACATTCAACTGGACAAAAATACCACCAACTGAAATATGTATGGCAGGTGAGTCTAGCATATTGTTTACAGTCATTATATTTCTACTAGACACATAAAGGAAAAAAACAATTTATGCCATTCCTGCTAGAAAAGAAGTTGTTTTTACTATGATATACTCAAATCAACTTTATGTTCCACTATTGTCACATGTCACTGTACAAACATATACTTTGTGTGTGTATATATATATATATATATATATATATATATATATATATATATATATATATATATATATATATATATATATATATATACATATGGCACATCTGTCATTCTGGCTAATCGCAATGGTGGCAGAATAACATAATTTATTTTAATGTTACCTCAAAGGTCAAAAGTCAATATGGCAGAGTATATTGTTGGAAAATAATTGTCATAATGTACTGCCAGAATATGATAAGATTGAGGAACTATTCAGTCGAAAGAAACCAGCAGTGGGTGGTACTCTTAAAACAAAACAAGACGAAAAGAAAGAACAAAATGAGGTAATGGGCATGTTTCTCATTAGAGTTATATCAATCATATGCAATAGCTGTTAGTTTTTTACTATTTGTGGATTTATTTACTGGAGAAGAGAGGTCTGAATGTTAACATTGTAATACCCATAATGCAACACAATCATAATTGACCAATCAGGAAACTGTTACTTTTTTACAATTTGCAGATTACTTCACTGGAGAATAAAAAAAAGTCTGAATGTAAACAGTGTAATACCCATAATTCAATGCAGTCATAATTGACCAATAAGAAAACTAGAAACTGTTACTTTTTTACAATTTGCAGATTACTTCATTGGAGAATAAAAGAAGTCTGAATGTTAACAGTGTAATACCCATAATTCAATGCAGTCATAATTGACCAATCAGGAAACTGTTACTTTTTTACAATTTTCAGATTACTTCACTGGAGAATAAAAGAAGTCTGAATGTAAACAGTCTAATACCCACAATGCAATGCAGCCATAATTGACCAATCAGAAAACTGGAAACTATTATTTTTTTTACAATTTGCAGATTAATTTACTGGATGGTAAAAGAAGTCTGAATGTTAACATTTATCTGAAGCAGTTCAAAATGCCTATAGATGAGGTGATATCGTTGATAAAGAGAGGTGATAATCAACAGGTTGATGCCGAGAAATTACGTGGATTAATAAAGTTGTTACCAGATTCAAAAGAGGTAATAATGATTGTAAACTGTTGAATAGGCTTCATTTTCACAAATGGCCGAGATGTTATTGAAACAGCGAGAAAGCCATGGGGCTTGTTTTAGCCATTATTCCAAGTAGTGTTTCATTCGCTACCACTGTCACGTCCACTGTTTATCTATCCAATATAACAGTGGATGTTACTGAACATTATTTGCGGGACAAAGACAAGGTCTCTGGTGACATAATGCTGTTATGGCTGAAATAAAGTCACACTGCTAGTCCTTCAGACATACTCTCCCTGGTATTTAGTTCCTGTTAAAAAATGCACTATGTGTGCCATCAATACTTGCATGAGAGTGACAATCAATGTAGTGAGCAGTCGTCTGGCACAAAAACAGTGTTTTATGACTTTTTATTTCATTTTTCAATTCCAGATTTCTATGCTGACTTCCTTTACTGGTGATAAAGACAAGTTGGGCATGGCTGAGAAGTTCTTTGTCAAATTAACTGATCTCAAATAGTAAATATAAATATATTATTATTGGTGCTTTCCATCGTGCATTCAGATTTCATGTCGAAAAACTATTTATTTTATACATAATGCAACAACTGTGACTCTTACAGACCTTAGATAAAATGGCCGACAAGATCACGTTCTTATATAAAAAACCATGAGACTTGTTTTTTCCCTCTCAAGTATTGGTCCATTCTATATCGTCATCACGTTCAGTGTTCCTCGTACACATGTTACCATGGTGTTTGGAACAGTGGCTGCGATAGCTGGAAATAATAGAAAAGTACTTGAATGAGCCAAAGAGTCTTGTGGATCTTGCTGGTAATGAGGTCTCGGCAGCCATTTTTATCTCAGGTCTATTGTGCTGATGTAATCAGATGTCACATGTGATGCCCAGGATTACATGTACCGTCATCACTTATAGTTAATTGATGTGCTGTTATATTTCCCATTAATTTTATTTTATTTGTAGTTATAGATTGAGACTAGATTGTATGTTGATGAGAGCAGAATTTGTTATCAACGTGAATTCCACTAAGCCAGCATTACATACAATTATTGATGCATGTAAATGTAAGTTGGTCATTTTAAATATCTTTTGTATTTCATTACAACTCTTGTATTTTTTGTAGACAAACTGTCTTGTCTTTAAACTTGCTGGAAGGATTAACCATTACGGGTAGTTGGTGCATGGCATTTTGATTTGTAAATTTGAATCTTGATGGCTGACAGGCAACCATTTGGACACAGTAAAAAGTAGATAGATTTTCTTTTGATCCTAAATTGAGAATGGAAAATAAATAATCATGCATACAAAAGATGAAGTTAATGTTGCGATTAAGAAAACCAAATCAGCATAATCCCTATGTCTGGATTCTATCTATCATTAATGAAATGTGCATATACTTGTCACTTATAGTTGTATTCAAATTTTAGTCAACTGAGCATGTTACTGCACATATATGCAATGCATTATGGGAGAAAACCTCCAATATAATGAAAAACCATTATTACTTGTGGAAACTGACACTAAATTATATATCAACTTTTTGAAATGTTTTCATAACAGGATTCATGTCGATAATAATATGACTTTTTTCATCCTATGTCATCGAGCAAAAGATATGAAAAAATAGTGGAAGGTACAGATAAATACCAACAAAACAAAAATCTTTATTTTCAATGAACTGGGTAAATCAATCGATTAGTGAATTGTATTTATGAAGTAATCAAATTACAATAATTCAATTATTTACATAACCAAGGGATTATATTTCAGAACAGCTGCAAATTTAAGTCAGCCATTGAAAATCTTGTTATGAAAGCACATAGTGCATTATGAGGTAGACACTCAATCTGCATTTACAGTTTCTTCATGAGACACCATACAATTGTTCACAAGTACAGTCTGGCCAATTCAGAAGTATGGGAATCCTTCACTTTTAAACAGATACAATCAAAACCAAATATTTCTTGGAAAATACAAAACGATATATTAACACATTCAATTTTGTAAAGGACGACGTCAAAAGATCGATGTCGGATAAAAAACTTATTTCCTTTAGTTTGGGGGGGGTTTGACCTCAAAAAGTTTCCATCCTATAAAAAAGATTTTATTTTTTAATGAAGTCAAAAAAATCTTGGAGTATTTGTAGTTCGTTTTTTTCTATCCAATCATGGACAGAAATAACCGAAAAGGGAAAAAAAACAGAAAAATGGTTTGGTTCGAGTGTAAATTTGTGCGTCAAATGAGGTGCATTTGTAAAATCTTTTTACACCCACCCGACAACCAACTGCTATGCAATACTACTGTCCGATTATCAATTTGTATTTAATGGTGAATGTAGTCTGACGCCATGACCAATATTTATCAATTAAGTTTCAGTGGGGGGTAGGGGGGGGTTTGGAAAAAAACTAAAGGAATTAAGTTTTTTATCCAACATCGATCTTTTGACGTCGTCGCTAAAGCTGTATTTGGTGTGCACAAAATAAAGAGCAAACAACATTGCCACAAGTTTTCCTATTGACTGAGAATTAACATGGACTGCACTTACATTGTGCTTTTACTTCAGTAAACTACAAGATATAAATAACAGCTCTGATGTTGCTCCTTGAAATGATATTAGTAACAAAATAAAATACAAAAAAATAAAACAAATATGTTGGCAATGTACACCTACCATCCATTCAGAAAACTGACAATAATTAACTATTAGAGCACATTTAACAAATTTATAACAAACATATGAACTTGAACCAATTTTGAACATATCAAGAATATCAATCATAGAATCAGCATCAAAGTTCAGGTTCAGGTTCAGTATATCAGCAAGCACATGTTTTATATAAAGACCTAAGATACATAGGAGTACCCCAAGAAATAAGGAAGTATATTCATTGTAATACTGCAACTACTACTAGTACATGCATTACTAGAATTTAACCATCAAGACATATCAGATGCACATTCTCAGTTCTGTGATACAATCTCACTATATGATCATTCTGAGATTACAAAATTAAGAGAAGTTTGAAAATTAAAATTAAAATATCACCTGCTAAAAGCCAATAATATGGCATTTTTGTTACTATGCTATTTTACTTGTGGCATATGTATTTCATGAATTGAATAAAATATTCATTGTCACATGCACTGTGTCCACATAGTGGAAACCACATTATATATGCATAGTTAGAGTAGATGGCAAAATATGAATTCAAAATAGTTGTTGTGTTTATTAGTCTGCACTTTCCTTCAGAAGAATGGGAAAAAAATAGCCAGATTTTGTGACTAATTGTTTCCAATTTTTTCTTTTGGCTCCCAACTTAGAGCTCATTTCTAGAAATATTGATGAAAATTGCAGAAAAATTTGGGCAAGAAAGTCCGGTGGTGAAAATGTTAAGGACATAACTCTGCAAAATTCTGGTTTTAATTTTTTTTATTTATTAATACAGGTATATTTAATAGCAAATCATTGGAGGAATTTTTGAAGCTTGTTTTGACCACTGGAAACTTTATGAATGCAGTAAGTAATGATATTGTATTACATAGGGAATGTATGATGTATGAATAAATTAACATGAGATAGCTCTGATTGGATGCAAGTTAAGATGACATCTCTGATTAAGTGTGATCTTGGGTGACAGCTCTAATTAGATGTGAGTCAGGGTGACAGCTCTGATTAGATGTGAATTATGGAGACAGCTCTGATTAGATGTGACTTAGGGTGACATCTCTGATTAGATCTGATCTTGGGTGACAGCTCTGATTAGATGCGAGTTAGGGTGACAGCTCTGATTAGATGTGAGTTAGGGTGACAGCTCTTATTAGATGCGAGTTAGGGTGACAGCTCTGATTAGATGTGAGTTAGGGTGACATCTCTGATTAGATGCGAGTTAGGGTGACAGCTCTGATTAGATGTGAGTTAAGGTAACAGCTCTGATTAGATGTGAGTTAGGGTGACAGCTCTGATTAGATGCGAGTTAGGGTGACAGCTCTGATTAGATGCGAGTTAGGGTGACAGATGTGATTAGATGTGAGTTAGGGTGACATCTCTGATTAGATGTGAGTTAGGGTGACAGCTCTGATTAGATGTGAGTTAGGGTGACAGCTCTGATTAGATGCAAGTTAGGGTGACATCTCTGATTAGATGTGAATTCGGGTGACAGCTCTGATTAGATGTGAGTTAGGGTGACAGCTCTGATTAGATGCAAGTTAGGGTGACATCTCTGATTAGATGTGAGTTCGGGTGACTGCTCTGATTTGATGTGAGTTAGGGTGACATCTCTGATTAGATGTGAGTGAGGGTGACATCTCTGATTAGGTGTGATCTAGGGTGACAGCTCTAATTAGATGTGACTTAGGGTGACATCTATGATTAGATGTAATCTTGGGTGACAGCTCTGATTAGATGTGAGTTAGGGTGACAGCTCTGATTAGATGTGATCTTGGGTGACAGCTCTGATTAGATGGAAGTTAGGGTGACAGCTCTGATTAGATGCGAGTTAGGGTGACAGCTCTGATTAGATGTGAGTTAGGGTGACAGCTCTGATTAGATGTGAGTTAGGGTGACAGCTCTGATTAGATGTGAGTTAGGGTGACAGCTCTGATTAGATGTGAGTTAGGGTAACAGCTCTGATTAGATGTGAGTTAAGGTAACAGCTCTGATTAGATGTTAGACAGGGTGACAGTTCTGATTAGATGTGAGTTAGGGTGACAGCTCTGATTAGATGCGAGTTAGGGTGACAGCTCTGATTAGATGTGACTTAGGGTGACATCTCTGATTAGATGTGATCTTGGGTGACAGCTCTGATTAGATGGGAGTTAGGGTGACAGCTCTGATTAGATGCGAGTTAGGGTCACAGCTCTGATTAGATGCAAGTTAGGGTGACAGCTGTGATTAGATGTGAGTTAGGGTGACATCTCTGATTAGATGCAAGTTAGGGTGACATCTCTGATTAGATGTGAGTTCGGGTGACAGCTCTGATTTGATGTGAGTTAGGGTGACATCTCTGATTAGATGTGACTTAGGGTGACATCTCTGATTAGGTGTGATCTAGGGTGACAGCTCTAATTAGATGTGACTTAGGGTGACATCTATGATTAGATGTGATCTTGGGTGACAGCTCTGATTAGATGTGAGTTAGGGTGACAGCTCTGATTAGATGTGATCTTGGGTGACAGCTCTGATTAGATGGGAGTTAGGGTGACAGCTCTGATTAGATGCGAGTTAGGGTGACAGCTCTGATTAGATGTGAGTTAGGGTGACAGCTCTGATTAGATGTGAGTTAGGGTGACAGCTCTGATTAGATGTGAGTTAGGGTGACATCTCTGATTAGATGTGAGTTAGGGTAACAGCTCTAATTAGATGTGAGTTAAGGTAACAGCTCTGATTAGATGTTAGACAGGGTGACAGCTCTGATTAGATGTGAGTTAGGGTGACAGCTCTGATTAGATGCGAGTTAGGGTGACAGCTCTGATTAGATGTGACTTAGGGTGACATCTCTGATTAGATGTGATCTTGGGTGACAGCTCTGATTAGATGGGAGTTAGGGTGACAGCTCTGATTAGATGCGAGTTAGGGTGACAGCTCTGATTAGATGCAAGTTAGGGTGACAGCTCTGATTAGATGCAAGTTAGGGTGACAGCTGTGATTAGATGTGAGTTAGGGTGACATCTCTGATTAGATGTGAGTTAGGGTGCAAGCTCTGATTAGATGCGAGTTAGGGTGACAGCTCTGATTAGATGCGAGTTAGGGTGACAGCTCTGATTAGATGTGAGTTAGGGTGACAGCTCTGATTAGATGTGAGTTAGGGTGACAGCTCTGATTAGATGTGAGTTAGGGTGACAGCTCTGATTAGATGTGAGTTAGGGTGACAGCTGTGATTAGATGTGAGTTAGGGTGACATCTCTGATTAGATGTGAGTTAGGGTGACAGCTCTGATTAGATGTGAGTTAGGGTGACAGCTCTGATTAGATGCAAGTTAGGGTGACATCTCTGATTAGATGTGAGTTCGGGTGACAGCTCTGATTTGATGTGAGTTAGGGTGACATCTCTGATTAGATGTGACTTAGGGTGACATCTCTGATTAGGTGTGATCTAGGGTGACAGCTCTAATTAGATGCAAGTTAGGGTGACATCTCTGATTAGATGTGAGTTCGGGTGACAGCTCTGATTAGATGTGATCTTGGGTGACAGCTCTGATTAGATGTGAATTAGGGTGACAGCTCTGATTAGATGTGATCTTGGGTGACAGCTCTGATTAGATGGAAGTTAGGGTGACAGCTCTGATTAGATGCAAGTTAGGGTGACAGCTGTGATTAGATGTGAGTTAGGGTGACATCTCTGATTAGATGTGAGTTAGGGTGACAGCTCTGATTAGATGCGAGTTAGGGTGACAGCTCTGATTAGATGCGAGTTAGGGTGACAGCTCTGATTAGATGTGAGTTAGGGTGACAGCTCTGATTAGATGTTAGACAGGGTGACAGTTCTGATTAGATGTGAGTTAGGGTGACAGCTCTGATTAGATGCGAGTTAGGGTGACAGTTCTGATTAGATGTGAGTTAGGGTGACAGCTCTGATTAGATGCAAGTTAGGGTGACAGCTGTGATTAGATGTGAGTTAGGGTGACATCTCTGATTAGATGTGAGTTAGGGTGACAGCTCTGATTAGATGCGAGTTAGGGTGACAGCTCTGATTAGATGCGAGTTAGGGTGACAGCTCTGATTAGATGTGACTTAGGGTGACAGCTCTGATTAGATGTGAGTTAGGGTGACAGCTCTGATTAGATGTGAGTTAGGGTGACAGCTCTGATTAGATGTGAGTTGGGGTGACAGCTGTGATTAGATGTGAGTTAGGGTGACAGCTCTGATTATATGTGAGTTAGGGTGACAGCTCTGATTAGATGTGAGTTAGGGTGACAGCTCTGATTAGATGTGAGTTAGGGTGACAGCTGTGATTAGATGTGAGTTGGGGTGACAGCTGTGATTAGATGTGAGTTAGGGTGACATCTCTGATTAGATGTGAGTTAGGGTGACAGCTCTGATTAGATGTGAGTTAGGGTGACAGCTCTGATTAGATGCAAGTTAGGGTGACATCTCTGATTAGATGTGAGTTCGGGTGACAGCTCTGATTAGATGTGATCTTGGGTGACAGCTCTGATTAGATGGAAGTTAGGGTGACAGCTCTGATTAGATGCGAGTTAGGGTGACAGCTCTGATTAGATGTGAGTTAGGGTGACAGCTCTGATTAGATGCGAGTTAGGGTGACAGCTCTGATTAGATGTGAGTTAGGGTGACAGCTCTGATTAGATGTGAGTTAGGGTAACAGCTCTGATTAGATGTGAGTTAAGGTAACAGCTCTGATTAGATGTTAGACAGGGTGACAGTTCTGATTAGATGTGAGTTAGGGTGACAGCTCTGATTAGATGGGAGTTAGGGTGACAGCTCTGATTAGATGCGAGTTAGGGTGACAGCTCTGATTAGATGCAAGTTAGGGTGACAGCTGTGATTAGATGTGAGTTAGGGTGACATCTCTGATTAGATGCAAGTTAGGGTGACATCTCTGATTAGATGTGAGTTCGGGTGACAGCTCTGATTTGATGTGAGTTAGGGTGACATCTCTGATTAGATGTGACTTAGGGTCACATCTCTGATTAGGTGTGATCTAGGGTGACAGCTCTAATTAGATGTGACTTAGGGTGACATCTATGATTAGATGTGATCTTGGGTGACAGCTCTGATTAGATGTGAGTTAGGGTGACAGCTCTGATTAGATGTGAGTTAGGGTGACAGCTCTGATTAGATGTGATCTTGGGTGACAGCTCTGATTAGATGGGAGTTAGGGTGACAGCTCTGATTAGATGCGAGTTAGGGTGACAGCTCTGATTAGATGTGAGTTAGGGTGACAGCTCTGATTAGATGTGAGTTAGGGTGACAGCTCTGATTAGATGTGAGTTAGGGTGACATCTCTGATTAGATGTGAGTTAGGGTAACAGCTCTAATTAGATGTGAGTTAAGGTAACAGCTCTGATTAGATGTTAGACAGGGTGACAGTTCTGATTAGATGTAAGTTAGGGTGACAGCTCTGATTAGATGTGAGTTAGGGTGACAGCTCTGATTAGATGTGACTTAGGGTGACATCTCTGATTAGATGTGATCTTGGGTGACAGCTCTGATTAGATGGGAGTTAGGGTGACAGCTCTGATTAGATGCGAGTTAGGGTGACAGCTCTGATTAGATGCAAGTTAGGGTGACAGCTGTGATTAGATGTGAGTTAGGGTGACATCTCTGATTAGATGTGAGTTAGGGTGACAGCTCTGATTAGATGCGAGTTAGGGTGACAGCTCTGATTAGATGCGAGTTAGGGTGACAGCTCTGATTAGATGTGAGTTAGGGTGACAGCTCTGATTAGATGTGAGTTAGGGTGACAGCTCTGATTAGATGTGAGTTAGGGTGACAGCTCTGATTAGATGTGAGTTGGGGTGACAGCTGTGATTAGATGTGAGTTAGGGTGACATCTCTGATTAGATGTGAGTTAGGGTGACAGCTCTGATTAGATGCGAGTTAGGGTGACAGCTCTGATTAGATGTCAGTTAGGGTGACAGCTCTGATTAGATGTGAGTTAGGGTGACAGTTCTGATTAGATGTGAGTTAGGGTGACAGCTCTGATTAGATGTGAGTTAGGGTGACATCTCTGATTAGATGTGAGTTAGGGTGACAGCTCTGATTAGATGCAAGTTAGGGTGACAGCTCTGATTAGATGCGAGTTAGGGTGACAGCTCTGATTAGATGTGAGTTAGGGAGACAGCTCTGATTAGATGTGAGTGAGGGTGACATCTCTGATTAGATGTGAGTCAGGGTGACAGCTCTGATTAGATACGAGTTAGGGTGACATCTCTGATTAGATGTGAGTTGGGGTGACAGCTCTGATTAGATGCGATATGGAGACAGCTCTGATTTTATGTGAGTTAGCGTAACAGCTCTGATTAGATGCGATATGGAGACAGCTCTGATTAGATGCGAGTTAGGGTGACAGCTCTAATTAGATGCGAGTTAGGGTGACAGCTCTGATTAGATGCAAGTTAGGGTGACAGCTGTGATTAGATGTGAGTTAGGGTGACATCTCTGATTAGATGTGAGTTAGGGTGACAGCTCTGATTAGATGCGAGTTAGGGTGACAGCTCTGATTAGATGCGAGTTAGGGTGACAGCTCTGATTAGATGCGAGTTAGGGTGACAGCTCTGATTAGATGCGAGTTAGGGTGACAGCTCTGATTAGATGTGAGTTAGGGTGACAGCTCTGATTAGATGTGAGTTAGGGTGACAGCTCTGATTAGATGCGAGTTAGGGTGACAGCTCTGATTAGATGTGAGTTAGGGTGACAGCTCTGATTAGATGTGAGTTAGGGTGACAGCTCTGATTAGATGTGAGTTAGGGTGACAGCTCTGATTAGATGTGAGTTAAGGTGACAGCTCTGATTAGATGTGAGTTAGGGTGACAGCTCTGATTAGATGCGAGTTAGGTTGACAGCTCTGATTAGATGCGAGTTAGGATGACAGCTCTGATTAGATGCGAGTTAGGTTGACAGCTCTGATTAGATGTGAGTTAAGGTGACAGCTCTGATTAGATGTGAGTTAGGGTGACAGCTCTGATTAGATGTGAGTCAGGGTGACAGCTCTGATTAGATACGAGTTAGGGTGACATCTCTGATTAGATGTGAGTTGGGGTGACAGCTCTGATTAGATGCGATATGGAGACAGCTCTGATTTTATGTGAGTTCGCGTGACAGCTCTGATTAGATGCGATATGGAGGCAGCTCTGATTAGATGTGAGTTAGGGTGACAGCTCTGATTAGATGCGAGTTAGGTTGACAGCTCTGATTAGATGCGAGTTAGGATGACAGCTCTGATTAGATGCGAGTTAGGTTGACAGCTCTGATTAGATGTGAGTTAGGGTGACAGCTCTGATTAGATGTGAGTCAGGGTGACAGCTCTGATTAGATACGAGTTAGGGTGACATCTCTGATTAGATGTGAGTTGGGGTGACAGCTCTGATTAGATGCGATATGGAGACAGCTCTGATTATATGTGAGTTAGCGAGACAGCACTGATTAGATGCGATATGGAGGCAGCTCTGATTAGATGCGAGTTAGGGTGACAGCTCTGATTAGATGCGAGTTAGGTTGACAGCTCTGATTAGATGCGAGTTAGGATGACAGCTCTGATTAGATGCGAGTTAGGTTGACAGCTCTGATTAGATGTGAGTTAAGGTGACAGCCCTGATTAGATGTGAGTTAGGGTGACAGCTCTGATTAGATGTGAGTTAGGGTGACAGCTCTGATTAGATGTGAGTTAGGGTGACAGCTCTGATTAGATGTGAGTTAAGGTGACAGCTCTGATTAGATGTGAGTTAAGGTGACAGCTCTGATTAGATGTGAGTTAGGGTGACAGCTCTGATTAGATGTGAGTTAGGGTGACAGCTCTGATTAGATGTGAGTTAAGGTGACAGCTCTGATTAGATGTGAGTTAGGGTGACAGCTCTGATTAGATGTGAGTTAGGGTGACAGCTCTGATTAGATGCGAGTTAGGATGACAGCTCTGATTAGATGCGAGTTAGGTTGACAGCTCTGATTAGATGTGAGTTAAGGTGACAGCTCTGATTAGATGTGAGTTAGGGTGACAGCTCTGATTAGATGTGAGTTAGGGTGACAGCTCTGATTAGATGTGAGTTAAGGTGACAGCTCTGATTAGATGTGAGTTAGGGTGACAGCTCTGATTAGATGTGAGTTAGGGTGACAGCTCTGATTAGATGTGAGTTAAGGTGACAGCTCTGATTAGATGTGAGTTAGGGTGACAGCTCTGATTAGATGTGAGTTAGGGTGACAGCTCTGATTAGATGTGAGTTAAGGTGACAGCTCTGATTAGATGTGAGTTAGGGTGACAGCTCTGATTAGATGTGAGTTAGGGTGACAGCTCTGATTAGATGTGAGTTAAGGTGACAGCTCTGATTAGATGTGAGTTAGGGTGACAGCTCTGATTAGATGCGATATGGAGACAGCTCTGATTTTATGTGAGTTAGCGTGACAGCTCTGATTAGATGCGATATGGAGGCAGCTCTGATTAGATGCGAGTTAGGGTGACAGCTCTGATTAGATGCGATATGGAGGCAGCTCTGATTAGATGCGAGTTAGGGTGACAGCTCTAATTAGATGCGAGTTAGGGTGACAGCTCTAATTAGATGCGAGTTAGGGTGACAGCTCTAATTAGATGCGAGTTAGGGTGACAGCTCTGATTAGATGTGAGTTAAGGTGACAGCTCTGATTAGATGTGAGTTAGGGTGACAGCTCTGATTAGATGTGAGTTAGGGTGACAGCTCTGATTAGATGTGAGTTAAGGTGACAGCTCTGATTAGATGTGAGTTAGGGTGACAGCTCTGATTAGATGTGAGTTAGGGTGACAGCTCTGATTAGATTTGAGTTAGGGTGACAGCTCTGATTAGATGTGAGTTAGGGTGACAGCTCTGATTAGATGTGAGTTAGGGTGACAGCTCTGATTAGTACTAAATGATGCTATATGTACAAGACAAAACAAAGGGGCACATAGTCCAACATTATATTATATCTTAAAATTATCTTATATTCATTTGAGTACATTATTAACCTTGTTGTTTTGCTAAAAATCCAGTACGAACTAATGATTTGAAGGAGGCAATAATTTATTATTTTTATGTACAACTTTGGGAAGAATTTGTTCAGATCCTGATTACCTTTCCATGGTCAATTTTTATTTGTTTTGTGTACTAGGGTGGGTATGCTGGAAATGCTGTTGGATTTCGAATAGATTCTTTATTGAAATTGGTAGATACCCGTGCTAATAAGCCGAGGATGAATCTACTGCATTACCTGGTTGATGTATTTGGTCATAAAGCTGGTCACTATGTATCACAGATGCCACATGAGTTTGAACCATTACCTGCAGCTTGTAGGTATGTTTGGAGGGTACATATCATATTACCAGTATTAATATTAAAACTAGAAATTTATGAAAATCCGTCAATTGCTGTATCCATGGTAACCATACCCATATCTGTACCACAATTTAATGCATTTGTGCTTGTATCAAGGGCAAGCCTCCTACAAATTTTATGAAAATTCATCCATAATTTTTTGGGTTATCTTTTTAAGTGACAAAAAGACAAAAAAACTAACAAACACTATTGATAACATAACCAACTTGGAAGAAGTGTAACATGTGCACATGTATTTATTTTGCAATGTAAAGGTGAGGCACCTTTGAGGGCACTCTAATCATTGAACATGCATTTTGTTCTGAGAAGACATGTCTGTTTCACCCACTAATTAAAAACAGCATCACAACAAAAAGTATTGTGTAGATAGTATACCGGTAATTATGATTGGATTAGAATAATGATTAGATTTCCTTCACAAGACACAAGTCAAAACTACATTTTTGAGCTTTTCACTGTTTTCAATTGGTTAAAAGATCTTGCAATATTTTAAAATGTTGTTTGATAATGTGTATTGAAAAAAAACATGTACCGGTGGTAGTTATGAAGTGGATTGATTCTGACAAATACTTCTTTTTTTCAGAAATAATGATTTAACATGTTAGAAAAATCTATTTCATTTATTAGGTTGTAATTAACTTACGTGTAACCATCTAATTTATTCACTACTCTGAATTCACTCATAGATACTCCATGGATACCTTAACATGTGAAGTCAATAGTTTGACAACTGGCTTAGAAAAATTGAAAAAACAAGTACTATCAGCAGAGGATGAAATCAAACTGCAGTTCATTGACTTTTTAAACGTATGTTAAACATTTAATACCCTCAAAATATTTGGATATCAACATTTGAACTATATTTCTTTGTTATGACAATGGGAGCACTGTATTTCTCATCAGTAGACTAGGAATGATTTGTGTCGGCCATTTTTGCAAACCTTAAATGCAGTTGTTTTCCAGGCGTTTTTGAAACATGTCAGCGTATTTCTGTTAAAGGGCAGTGTTCGATGCTCCGTGTCCTGTTCAATATGGGACCCGTAGTGATGTATACAATGCTTGTAAAATACATTTTTTATATGAAATTTGAACTGACGCTGCACAATGACCACTGCCTTTATATCAAATACACTTTAATATTGATCAAACTGAGTGTCCGTCGTGATTTTAATGGGCTTTTGTAAAATGCTGCTCGGTGCACTCCGTGTTGTTGACATTTGTACACCATTGTACACTGATGCTGTCAACTGAAATGCGAAAATATTAACGCCTTTAAACATACTCACATTGCTCTAAGTATGTTTTTTACAATGACATCCATTTGCGATATTTCTATATAGACATGCAAATAACTATATGATGTAAGGTTGTTCCGTGAAAACTAAACTGTACCAGATTTCTTCTTTTTACTCTTTGGCGTAAATATTTCAAGTTCTACAGTATTTTAATTTGTTTCATTTTCCCAGAATGCAATAGAAGAATGTTCTGAGCTAAAGAAGTTATTGAAAGAGATTCAGGGACTAAGGGAAGAGTTGGCAGTGTATCTTTGTGAAGATGTTACAACTTTTAAATTAGAAGAAATATTCACTACTATCAATAACTTTGTGGATTTAGTCAAGCAATGCCAACAAGTAATACGCTTCACTATTCATTTATGCAAGAAATAAAGTTTTTGGTGGAATCTGAGAATGACAGTTTGTAAATGCCATGATGTTTTTTCATACACAAATTTCGGTGCAGCATTCAGCAGATTTTTATGTATTTTTTTTTTGTATATGGGCTTTACTTTGAGAGTGTTTTAACCTTCATTACTCTATTGCAGGACAATAAAATGAGAAAAAAACAAGAAGAAAAAGCATTAGAAAGGGAAAAACAACAAAAATTAAGAGAACAAGAAAAAAAGCAACAGAACTTGACAAAACAGTCAGTTGTTGACAAAACAACAGATGAAGATTCTTGTATTATCGATTGTCTGCTGAATGATATTGCCAAGGTAACTCAGAGTAAATGGTCTCACTCACTCAATCACTCCAGACATAGTTCAGACTCACTTCAGACATAGTTCAGACTCTTTTCAGTCATAGTTCAGACTCTTTTCAATCATAGTTCAGACTCTTTTCAGTCATAGTTCAGACTCACTTCAGTCATAGTTCAGACTCACTTCAGTCATAGTTCAGACTCACTTCAGACATACTCCAGACTCACTTCAGTCATACTCCAGACTCACTTCAGACATATTCCAGACTCACTTCAGACATAGTTCAGACTCTTTTCAGACATAGTTCAGACTGACTGACTGACTCACTCACTCACTTCAGACATAGTTCAGACTCACTTCAGACATAGTTCAGACTCACTTCAGACAAAGTTCAGACTCACTTCAGACATAGTTCAGACTCACTTCAGACATAGTTCAGACTCTTTTCAGTCATAGTTCAGACTCACTTCAGACATAGTTCAGACTCACTTCAGACATAGTTCAGACTCTTTTCAGTCATAGTTCAGAATCACTTCAGACATAGTTCAGACTCTTTTCAGTCATAGTTCAGACTCACTTCAGTCATAGTTCAGACTCACTTTAGTCATAGTTCAGACTCTTTTCAGTCATAGTTCAGAATCACTTCAGACATACTCCAGACTCACTTTAGACATGCTCCAGACTCACTTCAGACATAGTTCAGACTCACTTCAGTCAGTTCAGACTCACTTCAGACATAGTTCAGACTCTTTTCAGTCGTAGTTCAGACTCACTTCAGACATACTCCAGACTCACTTCAGACATACTCCAGACTCACTTCAGTCATAGTTCAGACTCACTTCAGCCATAGTTCAGACTCACTTCAGTCATAGTTCAGACTCACTTCAGACATACTCCAGACTCACTTCAGACATACTCC
This sequence comes from Saccoglossus kowalevskii, assembly GCF_978046115.1. Classification (NCBI taxonomy): domain Eukaryota; kingdom Metazoa; phylum Hemichordata; class Enteropneusta; family Harrimaniidae; genus Saccoglossus; species Saccoglossus kowalevskii. The sequence continues at coordinate 11,546,857 of NC_140644.1, read as the reverse complement.
AGACTCACTTCAGATATACTCCAGACTCACTTCAGACATACTCCAGACTCACTTCAGATATACTCCAGACTCACTTCAGTCATAGTTCAGACTCACTTCAGTCATACTCCAGACTCACTTCAGACATAGTTCAGACTCACTTCAGTCATACTCCAGATTCACTTCAGACATAGTTCAGACTCACTTCAGTCATAGTTCAGACTCACTTCAGTCATAGTTCAGACTCACTTCCGACATACTCCAGACTCACTTCCGACATAGTTCAGACTCTTTTCAGTCATAGTTCAGACTCTTTTCAGTCATAGTTCAGACTCACTTCAGACATAGTTCAGACTCACTTCAGACATAGTTCAGACTCACTTCAGACATAGTTCAGACTCTTTTCAGTCATAGTTCAGAATCACTTCAGACATGCTCCAGACTCACTTCAGTCATAGTTCAGACTCACTTCAGTCATAGTTCAGACTCACTTCAGACATAGTTCAGACTCACTTCAGTCATAGTTCAGACTCACTTCAGTCATAGTTCAGACTCACTTCAGACATAGTTCAGACTCACTTCAGTCATAGTTCAGACTCACTTCAGTCGTAGTTCAGACTCACTTCAGACATACTCCAGACTCACTTCAGTCATAGTTCAGACTCACTTCAGCCATAGTTCAGACTCACTTCAGTCATAGTTCAGACTCACTTCAGACATACTCCAGACTCACTTCAGACATACTCCAGACTCACTTCAGATATACTCCAGACTCACTTCAGTCATAGTTCAGACTCACTTCAGTCATACTCCAGATTCACTTCAGACATAGTTCAGACTCACTTCAGTCATAGTTCAGACTCACTTCAGTCATAGTTCAGACTCACTTCCGACATACTCCAGACTCACTTCCGACATAGTTCAGACTGTTTTCAGTCATAGTTCAGACTCTTTTCAGTCATAGTTCAGAGTCACTTCAGTCATAGTTCAGACTCATTTCAGACATACTCCAGACTCACTTCAGTCATAGTTCAGACTCACTTCAGATGTACTCCAAACTCATTTCAGACATAGTTCAGACTCACTTCAGTCATAGTTCAGACTCACTTCAGTCATAGTTCAGACTCACTTCAGACATAGTTCAGACTCACTTCAGACATAGTTCAGACTCTTTTCAGTCATAGTTCAGACTCTTTTCAGTCATAGTTCAGAATCACTTCAGACATGCTCCAGACTCACTTCAGACATAGTTCAGACTCACTTCAGTCATAGTTCAGACTCACTTCAGTCATAGTTCAGACTCACTTCAGTCATAGTTCAGACTCACTTCAGACATACTCTAGACTCACTCCAGACATACTCCAGACATACTCCAGACTCACTTCAGTCATAGTTCAGACTCACTTCAGACATATTCCAGACTCACTTCAGTCATAGTTCAGACTCACTTCAGTCATACTCCTACTCATTTCAGACATAGTTCAGACTCACTTCAGTCATACTCCAGATTCACTTCAGACATAGTTGAGACTCACTTCAGTCATAGTTCAGACTCGCTTCAGTCATAGTTCAGACTCACTTCCGACATACTCCAGACTCACTTCCGACATAGTTCAGACTCTTTTCAGTCATAGTTCAGACTCTTTTCAGTCATAGTTCAGAGTCACTTCAGACATACTCCAGACTCACTTCAGTCATAGTTCAGACTCATTTCAGACATACTCCAGACTCACTTCAGTCATAGTTCAGACTCACTTCAGACATACTCCAAACTCATTTCAGACATAGTTCAGACTCACTTCAGTCATAGTTCAGACTCACTTCAGTCATACTTCAGACTCACTTCAGTCATACTCCAGACTCACTTCAGACATAGTTCAGACTCACTTCAGTCATACTCCAGATTCACTTCAGACATAGTTCAGACTCACTTCAGTCATAGTTCAGACTCACTTCCGACATACTCCAGACTCACTTCCGACATAGTTCAGACTCACTTCAGTCATACTCCAGACTCTTTTCAGTCATAGTTCACTCTTTTCAGTCATAGTTCAGAGTCACTTCAGTCATAGTTCAGACTCATTTCAGACATACTCCAGACTCACTTCAGTCATAGTTCAGACTCACTTCAGACATAGTTCAGACTCACTTCAGTCATAGTTCAGACTCACTTCAGTTATAGTTCAGACTCACTTCAGTCATACTCCAGACTCACTTCAGACATAGTTCAGACTCACTTCAGTCATACTTCAGATTCACTTCAGACATAGTTCAGACTCACTTCAGTCATAGTTCAGACTCACTTCCGACATACTCCAGACTCACTTCCGACATAGTTCAGACTCACTTCAGTCATAGTTCAGACTCACTTCAGTCATAGTTCAGACTCACTTCATTCATAGTTCAGACTCACTTCAGATGTACTCCAGACTCACTTCAGACGTACTCCAGACTCACTTCAGTCATAGTTCAGACTCACTTCAGACATAATTCAGACTCACTTCAGTCATACTTCAGACTCACTTCAGACATAGTTCAGACTCACTTCAGTCATAGTTCAGACTCACTTCAGTCATAGTTCAGACTCACTTCAGATTTAGTTCAGACTCACTTCAGTCGTACTTTAGACTCACTTCAGTCATAGTTCAGACTCACTTCAGTCATAGTTCAGACTCGCTTCAGTCATAGTTCAGACTTGCTTCAGTTATAGTTCAGACTCACTTCAGACATAGTTCAGACTTTTGTTTTCTCAAATGGCCATGACAGCGACTATGATATTCAGATTGTCTCTTTTTATAGCCTTGGCTCTGTGACAGTAAATATTAACTCTCTATAAAGCATATAAGTAACTTCTTTTTCTCCTGTTACACATGTGCAGGGTAAGTTTCAAAGCAATAGAAAGAGAAGAACAAATAAATCGATCAAGAAAGATGAAAAAAATGAAAGTATGTTACATTTGCTTCAAGATAATAAAAATGATGCAATGAACATTGAAACTTTTACTACGGATAGCGGCAAACGAAGAGTTCGCTCCAGGAATACAAGAACATCAAGACAGAAGCTTATTGGAATGGACCGAGAGAACCCACTACAAGGTCATTAGTTCCTGAAAAACAAAATGTAATAGTAAAGCGTCTGATGATTTTCAAGAGTCTATCAAGATTAACTAACTCGCATGAAACACAGAATGGTCATAGTCATGGTAAAAAACAGGGAATGGAATGAACTAGTTTAGACTGGGATTCATCATTTGTTTAACTACACCAATGATATTTTCAGATATAAACATACCTTTGACTTAGGAATTCACATGAAAATATTATACTGTCATTTTTTTTATTGAAAATTAACTTTTTCATTAGGTTCAATAAAAAGGCCTTGAATGATTGCGTAATTGGTTTCCAAAATTTTTAATGTTAAAGTTCTGTTTTTTAGAAAATTACATTTTGTACTATTTTTGTAATAAGGTATTTTCTAAAAATTTTTGTGGGAATCTTTTAATGAGTTATGTGATACAAATTTCTTGTGACTTTATCTGTGCAATGACTACATGACTGCCAATAATTGTTATTTTTAGAAACTATAATGCAGTACTTGTATATATTAATGATGCTGGTGTATACACTAAATATAGAAAGTTCTTAGCTAAGCTGTTCATATTACTGATTGATGAATATTTTTGTAATTTTTGGTAAAAAGTGCTATTTTTTTACTTCTTTTTGATAATGGCTAAACACCTTTAGTGGACCTCGGTCAGATTTGTTCATTTTGTGAGTATATTATATTCTCTAATTTTAGTAAACATTTTTGTCATTTGGGGTAAAAAATGCTTTTTTTGATTTCTTCCTCTGTATATATATTATGTGATTTATAAAAATTGTATATAATTATTTCTTAAGTGTGAATGTACTGCCCAATAAACATGCATAGTATTCCTAGTTTGATTTTGGCGCATCAAGGTAAAGCGAAGTATGCAGATGTTGACATTTTTTTCCTTGAAAACTGGGTGTATGCAAGTATGATGTACATTAAAATACAGCAGATAACAAATAAAACCTGGATTATTCTGACAGGGATTTATAAGATATTATAAGGGTATGCAAACCTCGTAACTATGTGTGGTAAAATGCAATTTTGTGAGAAGCAATTGTTCACACACACACAAGAGTAATCTTATGCTGTGTGTATCAATTATATCTATAAGCAATAGCGTAACAGAATGCATTGAACGCTTACATAAACAAGTGAGCTTTATCGCTGCATTCAAACCTACAAACCACATTTACAACATATTTTGCAAATAAGCAAGGACGTTATCAATATACTAATCGTTTTTTTGACTGACTCAATAATTTGTAGATTTGTTATGGGATTATGTCCTATCACAGTTCAGGTGACTATTCCTTGAATTTACACGAGATCTCTTTCGCATTTCAATTCCTTGCATACCCCAATCTTATATATCTATAATTATGACTATCTGATAAATAAAACTTTGCTCATCCTATTGATTTCATCGTTGAGGGTAAATTATTTTTTTACATTTCTAAAAATATAATTGATTTTACTGTAGTTATGTATTATACGTATATCGTTAGTAAATTTGTTAGATTTTCTAAAAACTAAATGGCCGCCAGTCAGCCATCTTGAATCAGATCTCCAAAAAATGTGTGTCCCCTGCAACCCAGTATGTATTGTCATCATACAGAGTTTCGTTCCAAATGGTCAGTCATCTCCAAGAACCAGTTAGTCACATTTGAGAATTAGATTTACTGGTGAAGATTCTATAACAAAAATGACCGCCAGTCGGCCAGGTCACACATACACACACACACACACACACACACACAAATTTAATAGCGTTATCTGTAATACTTTTGAATATAATTGGACATTGCATGTTACAGAAATACTTTTTGGTAACGGAGGAGAAAAAGAGATAGAATTATAGTGGGAAAACGAAATCAGATCTTGAAAAATTTTACTGAGCATGTGCAACCCAATAATAATATGTATCAGCATAAAATGTTTGATTGAAATCTGATCACCTCTGAGAATTAGTCCCATTCAAATGCAGAATTTTGGATTAGTTTACAATTGATTCGATCAAAAACGAAAATGACATGTATAAGATTTTATTGAGAATAAGTCATACCACTGATGTGTGGTAATGATAAGAATGTAAATTACTATGACAACTGATAATCTTTGGACAGAAGACTAATTAGGTTTTTGATTGATTCAGGTCAATGATCACATTGGTGGACCAGGGGTTAGGGTTAGGGATTATGAGATAATGGTGGCGTAATCTACTGGCCACTGCAGATGAGCCAACAAAATCTCTCTTACAATGAACAGATGCATAACTTTCAATATCATTTTTATGTTGAAGTATATGAGACGTTATCAAATGAAATCCTCGCACGACCTTCTCCCGTAATTGAAAATGACGCCATTCAGTTAAGATATTCAGGTATGGTGACATTTAAATGACCATATGTCAACAGCTTTCAGGATACACAAGTCAATCACACTTTCAAATGCATTGACAGAAAGCAAGTGTATATTAGCTTGAATATAAGAACTAATAGTTCTAAAGTATTATATTATTGTTTCTGGTGTGCTCAAAACCAGTAATGTGAATATGCTGAGTATACAATACTTCTCAGTACATAGCATTGATTTGATTTGTGTGTATAAGTCATTCTAACACACTTTTGTGCATGATAAATGTGTTTTTGTATGAATAAAAAAGGACACGCAATAATTCCAGTCGTTCAATAATGAGTCTAACATTGCGTTAAAGCTAGGCGGCAGTCGTCGTGCCGCGTTCTCTTCGATAGGGACTCATAGCGACGTATATAACGCGTGTAAATTACATTGTTTATTTACATGAAATTCAAACACGCGCTGTGAGACGAACACCGCGCTTTAAAATGTTACATAAATGATGTCAAATCTTTAATAAATTAGGATTTGTATATGCAAATATTGTGCATCTTCTGTTTAATGATGAGTTCGGAGTTTCTTGGCTATATAGAACAAGTTAAAACATATTTGTCGTTGTTTGAATTGTTAATTTATTTGACTATATCTTTGATAGTTTCTAGTGCTGGATGTCAGCAAATAGTTTGCAATATTCACTTCACTTGTGGTCTGCATGTGATGACTCGCTTTCAAACTAACGAGAGCGAGGTTATGATTTTGGAATTAGTACACATGCAGGTAGCAGCCACAAGACTGTAATCATGGAAGTTATGGAACGAGTTATATGTTGTTTTGTACAGTAAATACATGCAGCCACTTTAAAGCGGGACGATAACAACACACACTAAAAATGCAAAAGCTCATGGGTAGACGCTTGTTTGTAAACAATGACACGCTATGGCCATCTGATGTATGCGTAGGGGACGACCCCCCCTCCTCCCGCTTTAAGAATTAAATGATTGATCTCTCGTGAATTCTTGTTGATTCTGAGTGCAAGATGATAAGTATGTGTTTTTATTCTCTACCACGCAATCTTGCATACTGTAGAAAAAGAAATAACGTATATTTTTGTTTTTAAATGTTATTGTTCTATACTCTGTACTGTAGACCAAAAGGACAGGACTATAATTTACAATGAACAAAAACTGTTGCGTTTGCAGGAAATGCAACAATATTCATAAAATTGTTCCCATATCGCATCCCGGGGTCATAACGCCCTCGTTCGTAGAGAGTACGTGGACATGCAATAAAGGCTCCCCTCCCTGGGGAAGGTCAGCAGGTTGGATGGATAATGAGTACGGTGGAATGCGGATAAAAAAAGTATGAAATGTTTTGTCTTGTTTTCCGGAAAAAAAATGTCCTTGTTTTGAAATATATAGAAGATTGATAACGTGTTCATCTAAATGTATCACTTTCTCTAAGTGCATTTGGTTTTATTTCATTATATAAACATACATATTTTGTTGTGTTACAATGCCCATTGTTATTAGTACTAGTGTTTGCCAGGGTCTTGACATGAATATCTCTCACTTCAAATCTAACAGTTTTAAGGCGAAGCCTTAGGCTCTGGGGTAAACGGTGACATGGTTAAACGGTCTATGACAATACTAATGTAAACTGGAAGAAAAGAATGATTGCCAAGTGGAATTGCCGAGTGGTTAGATGTGGTGATTATCACTACACACTGCTTCGAAGATGTAATCCAAAACGTGCACAGTACTTGACCAAAAAAAAAACCAAGTTCATTGAAGGTAGTTTCAGTCAGTATCAGGGATTGTATGCAAACTGACATCTGCGTCTTGAAATTATCGCAGGCGCATGATGGCGCTGTTTGAAGTTTGAACGAACAGCGCCACCGAGGACGCCATCGGACTAATTCCGCAACCAGTTAACTTCATACGTGTCTCGGAAGGTCCACTTAAACTATTATAATGCGGCAATTTGGTGTAAAATACGTTAGTATTATAGGTCTAGGTAGTGTAACAAACTTTACAGTGGCATGAATAGCAGTAACACAACTGTTTGTATTTTTGTCTTCTCTTGCGCTCTACCTTGGACGTTTTCGTCACGTCGCTACTGTATGATGCTGTGGATGAACCGGAGACTCCTGAATCTAACGAACTAGTCGATGTCGGTACCGAGGCTTCTCGACTAGTGGCGACTGACGTTTCAGGTGTGACTGAAGTGCTAGACGTGACGCTTAGACGACTGCGTGTACTGGATCGAGTCGATCGCAACGGCAACACCGGTAAATTTAAGGATAACTGTGATCTCTGGAGACCAGAAGCAATTGGCAATGTCTCATTTCCTCCTGCTGGTGTTTTCGCCTCAGAAATAGTTCTATTTCTTTTAGATGGCGATTTATTTAAACTGTCCACGTTTTTATTAACATCAGTGTTTGTATCGTTCCCTGGAGTGGCCGATGCCATTGTGTCAATAATAGACAGTTTATGGGTATCTTCTCTCCCAGAAACGTGCGTCTTTTCTTGTCGGTCATGTGTCTCATTTGATCGTTCTGGAACTATATTTTTAGTGTCATCAACTGTCGGTGTTGTCATGATGTTGATTGGTTTGTCTTCTTTTCTTGTGTCGTCGTTGTTCAAATCACCTTTTCGATTAATTTGAGGATTCTCGTAACTTTTACTATCACGAGGTCGTTCATCGTGTAATACAGTCACGGTATCTGCTAACGAAGACGGTGTAATGATTTCAAGGGGTGTGTCTGCGCCGAAAAACAAAGTACACGCCTCTTTTATATCGTCATCATTTGCATCGTTAAGTGCATTCAACAATGATTCGTTGTCAATATATTTCTCTTGTTCCCATGGAAACGCATTGGAAACGCTTTTACGTGAGATAACAGGCAGTTTTTCTTTCCACTTTTCTTCGCCATCAGACTGGTCATTCGTTCCAACCAATTCAGCTATTTCTCCCAACATCGATGTGTAAATGTCGTCTGCAGATTGTTGCCGCTCCCTTTCTACCAATTGTGATATAATATCATCATCGTCCAAAATCCAAGAAGGAAGCAACACTTTGGGATCCTCGTTAACGACGTTGACGAGATCTCCCGCCTCATTTATCGTGTAACCACTGAACAAGAACAGCGGATTAGGCGACATCAGTGACCGTAGAAAAGTTTTACTGATGACGCATTCGATGTCGCCAATGGAGAGAGGTCGACCCGTTCGATCGCAGGTGATATCCTGAATGGGAGCTGGTTGTATCTGCTGGTCCAAAGTGGAGTTTTCACTTCCCGATTCGTTCAATGGTGACTGGATACACTGTGTTTGCATGACCAGTCTATTCGGTGATGCTCCGTGTGCCCACTCTGGGTAATCGTTCTGATGTTGTTCTTTAATTCGTGCGGCCAATGCATAGTATGGCGCTTTCTCTTCTTTCTTCATCATGTTCCATTTCTCAACAAGTTTAGTGCTGATTTCACCGTTGTTAGCGCCTGGGTTCTCCCTTAGGAGTGATGGCCGTGAATATCTAAATGTAAATAAACATCATAACATTATTATTGTTAGAAATGAGCGTACCATTGTAATAATATTTTAATTAAATTTGTCATTATGGTTTTAGTATTTATATTCGATATCGTATGTTTACACAACATATATGTTATTTCGATGTTATAGTGTATAATTGAACATTGCGCATGCGCATGTATTTCGAATTTATGGTACGTACCATTACGTCAACGGCCGTACTTATTTTTAAATAACAGTATTTCACAAAACAAATGTCTAGTTTACGATAAATAATATAAAAAATAAATCAACATTGCCTAGCTAAAAAAATGATAGTTTTGCCAAACAAGACCCGTTTATTCGGTCATCACCGTGACGAAAGAGATTGAACATTTGTTTTAGCGTTGACTGCTTGTTTTGTAAATACCTAGTCCATAACAGGAACCCGTTTATGGGTCGCTTCGTTCTCGTGCCGGTTTTCTTCCCTGATAAAGGACTAGTCAGTGTTGTCGTCTGTGGCGCACTTTTACTGACCGGGACATTATTAAGTCGTGCGCTAGCATTTGTTGAATATGGTGACTGCTCCAATAATGGCGAAAATGCGGAGGCGGTTGTCGCCACATTTGTTGAAGTGCATTGTGGGCCAGGGGGAGTTTCGTTTCTGGGTACCGCAAACTTCAAGGTGTTGAGAGGTGGTGGAGGGTGGTGTGAAGTATGTGCTGGTCTGGTTTGCTGCCTTGAAGTAGGCGTTCGAAAACTAGACGGTGATATAGTTCGAGTAATAGTTATCGTGCTTTTCGGCATGGGTCGTTGTGCGCGACTCATCAGTGTACTTGGACTTGTATTGACTAGTTTGGAAGTAGTCACGTTGTTTGCAGTTGTCACTGAACTGGCCATCACCGACGTAGTGTGTACGCCCTCTATCAGCTCTCCTTTCGTTCCTATTTCCACCATAGGTGGTAAAATACAAATTCGTCTAACTAGATCGTCGACGTTCAACTCGAGACTACTTGGCGATGTATCACTGTCAATTGGGTTACAAGCCGAAACTGCAGAATTTACGTTTTGGGTCAGTGTTTGAGGTGTTGGTAACTTCAGGTCGCCTTGATCGGATTTCGGTGTCGAGGGGTCCACAAGTTTTACGGCGTTTTGTGCCCGCGAATTGGTTCTGACAGAAATGTTGACTGGCACTGGTGATGTAGCAGAAGGTTTGTTGTTTTCCATCAGTCCCACTGATCCATCGGAAAATACCATTCCTGTCACAACTTTCACTTCTTCTGTATCTGGTGCAGGTATATTTGGAGCAGAGACACACTTAGCAACAACAGTGACTGGTATTTTCCCGCCATGGCCGTCATTTTTAACCAATGAAACCATTATATTTGTATTTGATGAGTTACTAGTAGTGTTATTGACTACTTTTATATCATTTCTTGTTTGTTCAACTGGTGGCGATGTCGTTACAGAGGGTATGCGTGCTATTGTGTTTCTGTTATTCGCTTTGTCAAGTTCGGCCGTCAAGTTTTTTCTAGTTGCAAACTGTTTTGATGTCCCACACTGGTTGTCCTCTGAAATTACACCGCTTCTGGCGGCGGACAGTGCGCTATTTTGAATCGTCGCACTTACAAACTTGTATCCATTGGCAGCAGACGACACGGTTTGATTATTATGTAAATCGGGAATGCGTAATTTGTCGTCGGAGGTTGACACGTTTGGCGCTGTCCGTTGATTGGCCAGCGTGTTCGTATTCTCCGCCAGTTTCAGAGATGCAGACGAGGCCCCACTCGCATTATTTGTCATTGAAATTGAGTATGAACGACTTTCCGCGACTTTGATCAAAGAGGATCCTTGGGACACTGCCGAGTCGCTGCTAGACGACTTAAAATTACCGCCATGCGCGAGGCGCTGCTTGGTGTCTTCCGTAACCCGTGGAAGTAACGAATAATTTCCCGCCATATCTGTAGACAGTCTGCTCCTGTACACTCGTGTGTACGTTTGGTTCACATTGGTACACGGACTTGATGAGGTCAATGAATTCGTGTTACTGGACTTTATTGTTACCATCGATGTAGGCACTGTTATAATTATAGGTTTGTTTCGAGAATGTCCGATATTTGACCCGATTGAGAATTTCCCTTTTTCTGATTTCCAGTCAGTTGTTTTGGTAATTTGTATTTGTGCTTTGGCTGGTTGGTCTGGTTTCGGTGGCGGCGTTGATGATACGTGGGACCGACTCGGAGGCACTAATGAAACCATCTGAATATCGACTTCTTGAGAAACGTCTACCGGTCCACCGCCCGTTGTATCCCGAATACTTCCCAAAATATTTTCACACCCATTTGTTTTAGTTTCAGCGATCTTCACAAATCTGTGTTGGGTCTCACTACTTTGGCACATGTTCATTGACTGTCCCTCTCCAAGCATCTGCGAAGAAAACTCCGAAGACTGGTCGTCTGGTATTTGCTCGTTCGAACTTATTTCGGATTTTGGTTGATTTCCTTCAGCTCTTACGGGAGAGGAGAGGTCATCCATCTCGACGGAGTCTTCCGATTTAGGGGTATCACTTGCAGCACAGTGCTCGACAGTTGTTTCTGACGTAACTTCGACTGTCGATTCTCCTGTACAGTCCTTACTGTCCTCGTTTGTAATGTTCCCCATGACGGTGGATTTTTACGAGTTCACAACAAGGTGCAAATACAATAAAGTTGGAATGTATAGGTAACCGAATTTCGAACCCTAGTATGGACCATAAAACAGAAATTTCGAATTTAGAACATGCGACGCGCGGTAGAGTTGACTTTTCAGAACTCAGAACCCAGAACCTCAGAACTCGGAATCTGGAGTGCGCCCTCAAACGAAGAAAATAAGGTTTATGAATTAGTTCTTGTTTTTTATGGGAAAAGAAAACATTCTGAACTTAAATATAATATTTGTTTAGACCAAACAAGACACTTCGTGATGGGCTTCTTTCGCAGTCAGTAATATTTACAAAAATGTGTGTTCACTATTCTTTATAAACTGGCTTGGCAATTCCCATCACCAATTAGACTTTTAGATTTAGACTTTAGATTTTTTTCAACAATTCCAAAATCACTCTCGATAATTTTGTTTACTTCACATTTTTACTATGATTACATTTGAAGTTTTAATAATTTTAATGGGTATACATATTTTAATGCATATGTGTACACTTACAAAAATACCCCCGAAATAAGAGAATTTAGAATATATCCTTGACAAAAATACATTATTTTTATTTGTCTAATATTTTTTTCGATCTGTGTAACTTTATATGGAAATCCTAATGATATTTAAAGTTCAGTTCACAACTGACGGTTTTGCAATATTAGAGCTTGTCAACTTGTCCATGGAGGCTGCACGATTATTCTTATAAATATTGTATTCGCTACAATTATTTTGTATTTACATTGACCATGAGGTCGACAGTATATTTTTCTTACTGATGTGACTACAGTGACTGTGTGATGTACTCGGCAGTTTTTGTTGTTTTGTCGATTACTGTCAGTTGTTTGTTTTGTGTTCTTGGAATTTTGTACAAAAAACAACGGTCAAATACGTATATTATTTCCACTTTGCAGTATATCGTAGTCAGTATTTGTATACTTTGTTCTCCACAGTATCCAGCTTAAATGTCGGATTTTTCGGAAGCATGAGATTGTAATGTAAATTTCATTCATTAATGTTGTACGATGACGCTTTCTCCGAGTCCCATGTTGACTATGTTCCGGCCTGTTTACTTACTGTTAGTGTCTGACAATGCGACCAAGTAAACGTCAAAAATAGTAAAACAAAAAAGCAATCTAAAAATTAGTAGTTGCCCGTGTCAAAGAGAGCCGCAGAGCCAAAACAGTCTGTCAGCCGTCGCCGTTCACAGCAGCGATATGATTTTACACATCGAAATTGAGAATCGCAAGTGTAGACCTATTGCATAGAAATGAACATTAAATATTTCTATACCACCCAGCAATTGAATCATCAATCTTCATGAGTGATGTAACTGGTATTTCCATCTATTCCCACTATCCTTGAACGCTCAAGGGAGTGTTGTGAAATTCGCGCGTGTGCGTATTTTCGTACAACGGCGTAAACATTGCTACAGTCAAAGACGCGCTGAACAGGAAGTCTGGTACCATTTTTTGGAAAGTAGAGAACCATTTATACAGGGGATGCTCCAGTAAGAAATTGTTAAAATTGCCCGATTGGCATATCAAAATCCTGTATTGAAACAGAACATATTCTGTATTCACTAAAAAACAATGTTGTTATGTTTCTAGACCTACAACGAACTCGAAACAAAAGAAACAGTCCGATCCCAACAACCTGCGTCCTTGAAAATAGAGTCTTATCGCCCTTGCGTTTCCGAGCGAAAATATGTCGATGCCAAAAACGACCGATTTATTCATTAACCCCAATTTCTTCGTCTAGGGGCGCACTCCAGGTTCTGAGGTTCTGAGTTCAGAAAAGTCAACTCTACCGCGACGCGCTATGCTAACGCCAGATATTAGGAAGTCCCGTGCACAGTCAGCTAGCGCACATCTGATATAATAAAATAAATGCAATATTTACTATATGGGGGCCGCCATCTTGAATGACGCATAAAACTAAATAAGAGACAAGTTGTGAAACGCGTTTTTCAGATTCCTACAAATCAGGACAAAAATACCAATCTTTCACAAAAATAAGGTCCGTTGGGGTTATATTAAGCCAACCGATAACAAAATTCGGCCGAATTCGTCGTTTTTGTGTGGAAAAATCCCTTGCATACGAACACCTAATTACGCGAAGAACATAGAACACTAAGCCGGGGTATTTGAAACCGAAATTGTCATCTAAGCGTTAGGCCGTCGCTGATTGGCTGCTGTGCTGGAATGCCAATTTTTAGTTTCAAATACCCCGGCTTAGATATCGGTAAAGTGTAGGTAGGGTTTGGGCGAAATTTGAAGAAGCAACTAATATTCTTCAACCTGGTATTTTTTTTATATTTTATTTTTCATTCTTTTCGTCTGTTTTTTCGAGTTTAAAAAATGTGAGCTGGCTGGAGCCTTCATCCCTTGTCTATTTCTTACACTAGATACCAGCCGATACCACCACCCACCCCCCGCTCATAGAGACTGCGTATTACAGTTGATTATAGTTCCTGGGCTCCCTGTGGTCATTCAAGATGGCGGCCCCCATATAGTAAATATCGTATTTATTTTATTATCACGTGTGCGCCAGCTGACTGTGGTCCCGTGCATCAAGTTCCGAACTCAAATACTCCATGGCTATCAACTCATATGTGGCTCGTGTCCGTGCGAATGACATCATGAACATAACATATCAATGGATGCTTTACAACGTCTCCCTGTGTATGCTATTTCTTACGAGACACTGTCCACTTTTTGGCTCATAGCTATTTTTCGGTTTATGTGCAGCATTTATTAGGAAAAGTCCTTTTTTTTTTATCCAGACGGTGTCCGTTTACAAGTTTCGTTGTTCTCAACAATAGTCATTTACTAGGAGAGAGCTGAATTAAGTTGTTCTCACGTGACTCAAGTGAAGAGCATATTGTTCCTTTCACTATTTGAAAGTGGTTCAAAGCAGCATGTCGTTTACTATAATATGTACATGAATCAGAACCTACAAATCGCCAATATCGCAGTATTACTTCGTTAAAGTAAGGCAACTCGGACGCTAACGGTAGTTAACGACCTGTTCTAGTAAATGTCTGAGGCCCACACGTTTACTATAAGCTCAATCCAATCCAATCCGTTCATCTCCTCGTAGCCTTACTTCAGTTTAAGGTAGAAACCTAGTCAAAATTTTTGACAAAATTGGTCAAAAATTGCATGACAATGTTCATTAGTTTATTATGTACAATCATGCAGCTAATGTCTCATGGTACAATGAAATAGCATTATTTTTTGTGTTACATTTATGCTTTTTGAGAAACGTGTCCTAATATTTCTTGAAAATTGTTTTTTTTAGAACAATTTCATAGAACACAATGATTAAACAAAAATGCATTTTTTTACACGCATTTTTTAAAAGCATTATAATAGTGCCAAAATGGCGACTTTCCACTAAAATACAACGATCAATTTCTCGAAAAAAAGGCTGGTGACCGGCAACTTGTTTTTAGGTCAATATTTTTATATTGCCTTGGAGTACAATTTTTAATTTATCAGTAGACTTCTACCTTAAAGCGGGAAGGTCGTCACCATTCTCCTTCCCAGAGTTCCTTGCGGTTAGATCACCAAAAGTATCTCTGCCACTTCGCTGGTTCCCGGCGTCCTTTGCGAATGGCAGGTAGGACGCAGGTAACTAGTAATCGCCATATTGTTCCATTTGGGCTGGTTTTCCGGCCGGAAGGAACGCGACTGGGTGACGTAATTTGAAAACATTCCAAGTTCCGTTTTGCGTAAACGTGTCTGTAATGCTACAACAAAGCCATGCTCATACATGCTGCCTGCTTAGATTTACAGATTTGATATGTTCTGTGCAAATTTATAACAAAAGAAACAATTCTTTTTATTCGCCCAACTTTCGAAAGCAAAAGGAAACAAACCCCTGAACGGCCACGAGCGTAAGCGCTGACGTCAGGTAACTAAGGGAAATGGAACAAGCAACGAGAAAGTGATGTACCAACTGTTATGGGTTCTGTTCATTGAAGATAATTAATGACAAGACAAGTGACTGAACACTGACAGCATATCTAAGACGCCATGTTTATATTCTACACCGAGAGGTCAGAAAGAGGCTGCATACATTAAGTGTATAAACAAGCGGGTTATCAGTATGAACGCTGAGGGCGTCATATCTTACATAAGGCTAACTCCCTAACATCTCCCTTCTTTTATCAAGATTAAAGTTCAATGTTCACACTGGATGTTGATGCTGCATCAGGATGCTAAAAGTCATTTCTCATATGCAAAGATCTTGAACGAATCAGATAATGAATGAAATATCGAACAGGGTCAAGTAACATATACATGTATGTATAAAACAACGAATCAAATATCGAACAGTGTCAAGTAACATATACGTATAAAACAACGAATCAAATACCGAATCAAATATCGAATGTTATATCAGCATAATTGTCCGATCATTATACTACGCTAGTACTATGTATATAACTAAATCACTAATCTAAATACTAAACTTTGTGTTCATGTCATTATAAAGTCTCTGTATTTGGTGGACGGTTTAATGTTGCTTCTGGTTCGAGTTGATCTTGTTGTTTGACTCACTGAGGTCTCTGTCACTGGAATCTCTGGAATTGGTTGTGTAGATGTATGATCCGGCTTATCATTACTCACTGCTGGTGTTGACTGTTGAGTTGGTAACGCAGTGCATTCAGGCTGACTTGCTAGTTGAGACGGTTGGTTAGTCGGTGGTTGACTAGATAGTTCTGCAGTTTCACGTATGAATTTACGATTCCGTCTATACATCCTTCCATCTTCTGTTTGCAATATATATGAACGTGGACCCACTTTGTTGACACATGAGGCTTTTCTCCATGGTTCTCTGGGGTTTGTAGGTTGCAATCTAACTTGTTGACCTGTATTTAGCTCTGGTAGTTCTTTAGCACTTTTGTCATAATGAAATTTGGACTTCTGTTTTCTAAGTTTGATGTTTTCTGCTACACCTTGGATAACTTGTGGTTGAAGTAATACTTCTGGAGTTGGTAATAATGTGCGGGCTCTACGTGACATTAATTTCTGTAGTGGGCTGCTGCCATCAGTGCTGGGTGTATTTCGCCAATCTAAAATTGCTAGCTGTAAGTCTTTCTTGTCTTTGTTTGTTTTCTTGATGATCTTTTTTGATAACTTGACAGCAGACTCGACTTTCCGTTGCTTTGACTGTGGTACAGTGAGCAGGTTATATGTTCGAATTCCCATTCACGTGCGAAGGTTTCATACTCATTGGATATGAATTGCGGTGCGTTGTCTGAAATTACATTCTCTGGAATGCCATGTCTGGCAAAGTGTGATTTAGTACAGTTAACTATAGTTGATGAAGTTGTATCTGTATCTAATTTGTCAAGTTCCCAGTAATCACTATAGTAATCAACAGTAATTAGCTAGTCAGTTTTGTTGTATGTAAACAAATCTTGTCCAACCATTTTCCATGGTCGTGATGGAATCTCGTATGACATCAAAGGTTCTTTTTGTTGTTTACTGAGGTATTCGTTGCAAGGACTACATTGTGTGATTTTGTCCTTTATTTCCGCTGTCATTCCGGGCCAAAATAGTACGTCGCGTGCTCGCCGTATACATGCTTCAGCACCTAAGTGACTTGAATGAATTCTATTGAGCATTTGTGGTCTCAATTGTTTTGGAATTATGATTTGATTTCTTTTGTATAGAACACCATTGTGTACTGTGATTTCTTCTCTGTATGTCCAATAGTCTCTTGCACATATTGGAACATCATCACTGTTGTCTGGCCATCCAGCTAATACTGTTGTCATTAAGGATTGTAGAGTTGTGTCTGTTTGTGTTAGCTTTTGAATTTGCTGATGAGTAGGATCACTAACGCGTTGGTATTGAGCTTGGTTAATGGACTCTATTTCTTGAAACAACTTGTCTTCTATTTTTAGCTGAAATAACTGATATTCTGGCATGTTGGAGCTAGTACTCTTCTCTGTTAAGTATGCTCTGCTGAGCATATCAGCAATGTGCATCTGGTTGCTGGGTTTATATTGTACTTTGATGTTGTACTTTTGAAGACGTAGCATCATGCGCTGTAAGCGTTTCGGTGCTCGGTGTATCGGTTTATTGAAAATAGGTACAAGCGGTTTGTGATCTGAATCTATGGTGATTTCTTCTCGTCCATGTATGTATTGATTAAATCATTCACATGCGAAAACGATTGCTAAACATTCCTTCTCTATTTGGGCATAGTTTTGCTCAGTGGGAGACAACGATCTTGACGCAAATGTCACAGGTTGTCCGTTTTGAAGAAGTGTGGCATCTAATCCTTTTTCTGAAGCATCGCATTGTATGGTTACCTCGTCATTTACATTGTAGTATTTCAGAATTGGTGCATGTGTGATAAGATGCTTTATTTGACTGAACGATTCTTCTTGCTGCGATTCCCATACAAATACAGCTTTGTCTTCTTTCAGTCGTCTTAATGGTTCGCTGATTTCTTCTAGTTTGGGTAAATATCTAGCTAAGTAGTTAACGCATCAAAGTAAACGTTGTACTGCTTTTTTGCCATCTGGTCTGGGCATATTCTGTATCGCCTGTATTTTCTGAGGATCTGGTCTGAGTCCATCAGTGGTAATCAGCTCTCCCATAAATGGTACTTCTTTGAGCGATAATCTTAGCTTCTTTTTGTTTAATTTCAAGTTAACCTCTCTCGCTCTCTGCAGTAGACTTCTTAGCTTTTTGTCATGGTCTTCCATGTATTGTTGAGGAGTGTCTCCACATCCAAACACAAGTATGTCATCTACAATGACTTCAATACCAGGAATATCATCCAATGCGTCATGAAGGCGGCGTTGGAATTCTTCCGAAGCTGATGAAATGCCAAACGGCATCCGTACATATCTGTACCTGCCAAAAGGTGTCCAGAACGTTGTCAGGTAGGAGCTTTGTTCATCCAGTTTGACCTGATGGAAACCATCTTTGGCATCTAGAATCGAGAATACTTTGGCATCGGATAACTTAGGTAGAATTTCGTCTAGCGTTGGCATCTGATACTTGGGACGTTTAATTGCTCGATTTAAATCTCTGGGATCAAGACATACTCTCAACTTGTTTGGTTTCAGAACAGCTACAATACTGCTTATCCAGTCTGTGGATTTAGTAACTTTCTTTATTATGCCTTTCCTTTCCATTTCATTTATTTTGGCTTTCAATTTTGCTTTCAGTGGAATGGGAACGCGTCTTGGTACATGCTGTACTGGCTTGATAGTTGAGTCTATTTCAATTTTGTATTCACCAGGCAGGCACCCTAGACCTTCAAACACATCATTGTATTGTTTGATGACGTTATCTTTAGATGTGCATGTAGGAGTTGCTTCCTGTGATATACTATTCACAACATTAAGAGTAATCAGTCCCATATTTGTACATGTATCACCAGATAGTAGTGGTTTCTGTTTTCCAGCTATAACTTTGAAGTTCAGTGTGTATTCTTTATCTTTAACTTTGCAGATTAGGTTACATTCACCAATAGCATTTACTATGCTATCGTCATAGAGCTTCAACCTTGCTGTTGTTTTCTCTAATGCTGGCTTGCCATGCTGTTTTATGTCACACAGGTCATTATATGTCATCACATTACAGGTTGCACCAGTGTCTAATTGACAATTTATTCTTGTTTCACCAGTCGTATCTCGAAATGTTATTGGTATATAGAATTTCTTTCTATTTCCATATTGAACTGCACCAATAGTATCTATCTTAAATATGGAATCATCAGGATCTGATACTTCATCCTGCAGCTGTTGTACTTGACGCTTCTGTTTGCATACAGATTGAAAGTGATTTTGCTTACCACAATTCCTGCAAGTCTTACCATAGGCTGGACATTTGTTCTTGTCACGTTCATGGTTGCTACCACAATATCTACACTGGGAGGACTTATCTTTCGTTTGCTTATACTTGGGTCTTTCTTTGCGTTGCTCAGTATATTTATGTCGATTGCTTTCTGTATGTTTACCTCCTTTCTTTACATAGTTGACTGGGTTTACTGTGACATCATTTCCCATTTGACTTAGCTGTTGCCGTGAAACTTCACTTATTCTAAGCGATTCTATCACTTTGTGTAAGTCACTTGCTTGCTCTCTGAATAATCTTGCTCTTGCTATGGAATCTTTACAGCCAAGAACCAATCTATCTCTAACCATCTCATCTTCGAATGTGCCAAATTTGCATGGTTCAGCTAACTGACGTAGTCGAATTACTAACTGGTCTATGGTTTCATTGGGTTGTTGTTCTGCGTTGTGAAAAACATATCTTTCATACAGAACGTTGCATTTTGGTACGAAGTGTGCTTCTAACTTATCTAAGATTGTCTGAGGCTCTTTCATTTCATCATCTGCGAGTTGCAATCTTTTCAGTATTTTCTTACACTCTGTAAGCTCGGTTATTAAGCATCCTTTTTTGGGGATGCCCGGTGGCCGAGGGGAAGACGTGTAGTGGCGTGAAGCTAGGCGATTAGGTGCCGTACGCGAGCGCCGGTTCGAGTCACGCACGCAGTACGTATTTACTATAATTAGACATAGTCTTTACCTTGCCGTTTATTCGGTGTTATTTGCTTACTTTACTTCCTATGTCGACAGCAACTATGAGTCGAAAATAGAACGTCCTTGAGTGCAATAAAATCACGCGTAGAACTCCATCCGAACCAGCGTAAACTTATTGCAATTTGCGCGAATTGGGCCCAGTTTGTTCTTACAAGCTTTCTAAGTTTCATTTATCATTATTTAGTAAACAGGTCTCTGAAACGATTTAATATATCCGTAAAATACGTGGCAATCGACAATTGACTTCGAAACGTTCGAAATTTCGAACAAACTCCCGGCACACCTAGCGCGATATGCGTCAGATCGGTGTAGAAGACGCCGAACTGCAGCGTCAATGGCGGGAACCAGCCAACTCTGCCACCACACACCGCCATTTTGTGGTGAAACACCACAAGACTTTTACTACGCGTATTATTTGCGTATTTTTGTTATTAGAGGGATCTTATGTTGATTTATTACTACTGGAAAACAAGTTTTAAAATATTTTATCATAGCTGATAACGACATTTCCGTAAATGCACTGTCAAGGGTGAAATAGTTATAATTTACAGAAGAAAATAATTTCATGCGGCGGAATAACGGTTGCTAAGGTGTTACTCGGTTCATCAAGCTGACGGCCCTGTCGATCGCTAGGCGAAGACATATGAAGAAAGGAAAGCACTTCGTGGTATTGACAGCGAACACGTTCTATTGCCACTCCGTTTGTGCTAAGGAAAGTAAAAACATGAGCTTCTCACTGTGAAAACAGCCAGAATCTACAAACAACGACCATGTACTTAGTGGGATTAGAACGTATAAGATGTGACTCTTTCTGAAATTGTTGTTCACTTTTTCGTATGATTTAATTTTTACATAACATTCCTGTAGACTATCATATATTTCCTTGTACTCATCATATTCATCATTACTCTTTCTTGTTCATAACCATGTATATTTTCATTGGCAATCGGTAGACGTACTTTTGTCCTACGTCTTTTGGTAGCTTTGCATAGTCCTGGTACTGATCTAGATTTCGTTTTGCAAGGACTGGCAATAGATGAATATTTCGTTGATAGTAATTGACTTTCACTTCCAGAAAACATTAAGCCACGTCGCGTACTAGACGTTTGATCACTCTTACTAGTATGGGACTGCTCCAGTTTCTTTGTAAACGGCGACGTTCCATCTACTACACGGATATGAATCGTTGTCACATCAGACGTAGATGTACGGCGAGCAACCCTCATTAATCGTGGAAACAATTCGGTAACATCAATCCACAGTCCATCGGCATTGCGATAAGTGTCGAATACATTCCATGCAACCAATGTACCTTATTACCTGTCGTAGCCGCAACTTGAGGCCACAGCAACCCATCCGTATCAATGGCCTCACCATAGTAAGAATAATAAATGATGAGTTCAAGTTCGTCATCACAAGCTGGTTTTGACAACGCCATATTTCTAAAATACTGCCTGTTCGATGTTTCGAATACTCGACTAAAGGCCCCACATTACAGAGACATGATCCGGCGCAATTTAGAAGTTGCTGTAATCCATGCACTGATGACCATTGGCACAGCCGAATGCCACGGTTTTTATGAATCACGTTGGATAACACGATAACACAAAGTTATGTCACTCAAAGCAATGATTGTACCACATTTTACATTGCATTGGAAGTCTGTGCTACGTAGACTGGTGAACTGAAATTATGTTTATGAGTTATAAATTTAGGTAAATCTATAATACAGATATGTGATTATACTTCACTCAGTGGCGGATCTAGGGGGGGGGGTCCGAACCCCTCTCCCGCTGAAAAATGTATTCAATTTGTTTTTGTATAATATAAAAAAATCATTAACTTAGTCTGGCGATTTTAAAGTTTGCCCCCCCCCCGATAAAAACAAATCCTGTATGCGCCCCTGTTCACTATATGCCTCCGCCATCATTGAGATATCATTAGTATTCACTGAGCATGCAATTACCAGGAAAAATAAAAATTGAAATAATAGTGTGTTGTGTTCCCAATTCCCGTCTAGTGTATTTCGATGTCTTGTCACGTTTACAGTGAGTAGAAGTGTTTTTTGTTTTGACTCGCCGGGGCGCGCCTTTCACAATATTGATACTTTTAATGACATAAACAAAACACACTGGTCGTCGGGCATCGTTTACCACTAACTGCTCACTTGCGGTAAACGGGACACTCAAACCGGAATAGTAGTATTTCTGTATATTTCGGCTAAGAAAAAAACACCGGAAGGGACAAGTTTCAATCATGTTTGTATTAACGTAACATGAAAGCAACGGTGAATATAAGTTTATCAATCATCAAACTAAATATTCGATGTTACATACATGAAGCGTACTGCGGCGGTTATGTGGCTAAGACGAAGGACATGCGACAGTACTATTATGTTCGTGTACTACACGTGCGAGTAAAAACGTGATTAGTATCAGCAATAATTTCTAAGACTGCATGGAGAATTGCATATTATTAGTTGTTATCAGACATATCCTTGTCCAGGATTTTTTGAACAATGTCAGAAAAAATATTCGAATACTAGTTGGGGCATATAATATCTATTAAGGTCTATGGTTGGGGTGAATATGAATTAAATACTTAGTATCCATATGATCTTTTGAAAAATCAGCGAAACAGTTCACAACCACGATTATGGTGAATTGGCGAATTTTCAACAAAGTCAACGGTTCCGGTCAGTCACGAGTTTGCTGTGTCATGAAGTCATGTTGAACACTACTTTTAGATCTTCGACATTGTGAAATTATTTCGATTTTTGGGAGAAAAAAAAATGATTTTGACAAGATAATTCAGAAATTTATATTAAGAATAATTCATTGCACCCATAAATTATTTTCATAATTACTGGTTACACACGAATATTACAGAAAAAAAGATAATTTGCTATATCCTTGTTTGCACGTCATGTTCACAAAATTATTTGTAAGGGGTGCCCTTTGAAATGGCAAATTTTCTCGATGTTTTAGCGAGTACTCCGCCGGGTATATAGCGAATTCTCGCACTAGCATAATTTTGCTCGAGTTCACTCATCGATTTCCCACATGCACAAAGCGTTTTAAAATAGCATAATTATATTGCGTGAGTGGCTGGTGAAACTGCGCGTTTATTTTGTATTTTTATTTTCGAAATGTAGCACTCGCTGCGTTTATTTTGTCATGTCTCGCAACTGAACGTCCAAGCTGACTTTGTGTTGGCTGTAACAAATGCCGTACCCCAGACCATTCGTCCCGGTGTTATCGCTATCGCCACACACGATAGCGATAACACCGGGACGAATGGTCTGGGGTACAAATGCCGCGACCAGACTAACAATAAGAAAGGAGTAGTTACACACTGCGGTAAACCAACATTTATTTATAATGCGTGCGTAGTTGACCCACTTACAAATCGAATAAAACACACAAGCTGACACGCACACGTAGATCACGGAAATGAAGGATAAAAAAAAAATCATAACTACTATATTAGGATTATGAATATAATAAGTCGAGTACAGATAAGACCACGGTAAAAAAATCAACGGTCACACTCTTCCCTTAGTGAGCAGAAATGTGTGTTCATCTTTAACTGTGCCTAGATGCATTTTGTTTACCTGGTGTCAGCCAACATAGACATTCGGGTTTTCCCAATGTCATATCTTAAAATAACATGCCACTGTAGGACAGTATAAATGGCATCATTCCAACGTCAAAACAGAAGCTCAGAGAGGTGGGGTGAACATCACATATCGTCTACTCTCTATAATATCATTTCCGACTACATCAGCTATGGAGACACAATGCCCTTCCAACCAGGTCGATAACGGACTCGGTCACTGTATTCCATGTTTACACTGCAAGAAGTTGACAAGCCCGCCCGATACGTGTTCACAATGTAGTAAGTCCTGCCAACATTCTCTTTGTATTACAATGCCTATTCTAAAGTGTGGTGTGTGTGTGTGTGTGTGTGTCGAAAGTTGTCTAGTAAATTAGAGGACTAAAACTTGATTTCGACTATTTTGACAAAATATGCCAATTATTAGAAATTAAAAAAAAATGATGGAATACTTGATAAACTGTCTGATCATAAGTTCAATTGACGAACTTTTAAAGGTTTTTCTTCGTGGAACGCTAAAATGAAATTGCTTCAGCGTCGATATGCCATGACAGGACATCGTCGAGACCGTCTGCTGTTGATGCAGACAGACAAGTCTGGACATGAATTCCGTTCAGTGTATGTCTGATCTATGGCAGTCACGTTCACATACCACGCTTCGTGCGGCAACGTTCAAGGCCTTTCAGGATTTATTTTGATAGTTCCTTGATCCGAAATTTGGCGTTTTTATTCACGGTTGTTTTTTGAGGCCCAAATACGTCACGTGACCTTTTTTGAAAACTTTACACAACAAGCGTGACCGACTCCTTGTTACATACTTGGTATACTCGGACGTATAAGCGGTATGAGAGGATCTTTTAAGTGGTGAGCAGCTATCGTCGCAGTGTCTCAAGACGGTGTATAGTATAGTGTATTGTTGAAATCCCGGCAAGTTGAGATATGTACTCACATATCGCTTACTATAATCGCTTACCCCCTCCCGTTTTTAACAACTTGAATCGACTAAGTTTTTCTTGTTGCTATTATTGTTGAGATTTTATTTATAAATTTACTTAATTTTCCCGAAATCCATTCAAGAAAAGTATGTCTTCAATTAGTATTACTATTAATTGCATTACAATGCAAGTTCATTGTTAGTTTAAAACGTCGTTTGTCTTCAAAAGCCCATTTCAGGATTTCAACAGGCTCAATTTTAAAACATTTCGATTCGAAAACACAAACCTCGTGCAATCTCTGAT
Organism: Saccoglossus kowalevskii; assembly: GCF_978046115.1. NCBI lineage: Eukaryota > Metazoa > Hemichordata > Enteropneusta > Harrimaniidae > Saccoglossus > Saccoglossus kowalevskii. The sequence goes on along the minus strand of NC_140644.1, from coordinate 11,521,802 downwards.
CTGATCGATGACGAGCAAGGGAAATTTCATCCCGTGAAAATAGTCACATGGTACGTGTTTAAAGGTCAAGCTGCCAACAGGTCGCCACTTTGTAATAGCGTGTGAAACCGCAATCTCAATTGCTTACTGATTGTGTGGCCATGGTTCATTTAATAACAGTTCACCCTATCTTGTATTTCCAAACACTCCAATCATTACGCTAATATTTTCACAGAATTTTAACTCAACTTCTTTGTTATAATTTATATACATTATTATTAAAATGCGTAAAAGATTAGATTATTGTATTCATAGCAAGAATTATTCACTGGGTTTCAATTACGGTATTTTCGCTGAAAGTAAGTAAAATATGCTAAAATAAATCCGCGTGAAAATCAAAATAACAATAGAACTCATTGTTCCTCTACCAAATTCCTTAACTTAAGAAAAACAGCCTGACCGGCCGAGTGTCAAAAAGATCAAAATGGTGAAATTAAATACCAGTAAAAATAAATGATTTTACAGTAACTATTCTATAGTCCTTCGGTCTCACTAATAACAAAAACACAACCCAGCGTTCATATCAAACTCACTGTCTCAATGTTATCCCGTCTTTTCGACGGACATTTATTTAGGTGGGGGGGCCTGTTCGCTTGAGTAATTTTTTTTTATTCTCAGAGTTAAGTTCCCAAAACAATGAATATAAATAGTATACAAATTATGTCCTCGCGCAAGTAACTGTTATTCTCTGATCGTGCCGTCCTGTTAGTTTCCTGCTTACTTACCATTCCAAAGTATCGGGTTATCATGATCCTGAAAGATTAAATGCATTGCGCTCACATCGCAATGTAATATCGAAGTATGTACGCTTGTGCAATGTAAATGTATGTTTTGCTCAGTCTAAATAAAAGAAGCCACAAAACAAGGCCGAGGAAAGAGTTGACCGAGTACCCAACGTATGCCAAAAAGTTTCACGGCGGATACACGCAGAGGGAATAATCGATGGACTACAGTAGGTAACTAATTCAATAGAAATAGAAGTCAAAGAAATCGTTAAATGATGACAAAAAGGTATTAAACCATGAAACTAAGCAAAGACTTATTTGAAAAAAATATTTTAAATAGTTAAACACCCACATTAATTATACGATTACCCAAAACAAAAAAATGTCGCTCGAAATGATGTCAATGGTTTAGAACTTAATAATTGATTGAGTGAAAAAAGATTTGACAAGAGAATTCACAAGCTGCTTCAAGCCAAAAAAATGTTATGTTTAATATTCAAAATCGTACGTTTACTAAATCCATTGTCTATACCTGGAACGATGTTTTAATACTTTCGACATATAGTGGGAATGATGAATGACGTCGTATGTCCACACATGGAAGTATATGGTAGCCAAATATGTGCTGGGCCCGCTAGTCGTGAGTGGGTGTGATCTGCAATGCGAAACACGATGCCGGCATCTGTCTAGGTGGTCTTCAGTTAACGTCAAGCGACACGCATTATTTCCATAACTTACTTACGAGCCCGGCCCCTGGCCATAGTCTCGCCATTCCATATGTGTCCATCGACTCGCTGTACGGCGACTATTGTTAATTATAACCGTGACTGATACATCAAAATATGTGTTTGCCACAACGGGACAGTTTCGATAGTATCCGTGTTGTGAGACGCAATAATGAACAACAACAAAAGCGCCGTATACACGTGTAACGTAATCAGGACAAAGAATCACTGTTATTATCCTGTGCCGAGCTGTGAAGATTCTAGCAGTCAAGGCAACGTTCGATCATGACCCTGCCTTTGCTGATTGTCAGCTAGATACCGTCTTAATGGGTTACCCATTTGAAATATGAGGGGCTGGAAGAACTTATTTTATTCAAATGTGACTGACTTCAAGTGTTCCATATTTCTTAGATAGTCGTTGTTATTTTGTTTTGATTTTGATTTTGATTCTGGTCGATTTTTTTTTCGAGTAATCGAAAGCCCGTTTCAAATGTGGAACAGCAAAAACATGCCCCGACACCGTACTAATTCTGGGGGATTTAGGACCACGTTCTCGTAATTCCAATTTTGGCCATGTGAACTTGAACTCATAGATTAAACCGTCGCTGGGCGGGCTATTAAAATTCCTGGCAGTAGTATCTGCTAATCGGTAATAGCTGTCAGACCATGCTTCGTATCGGAGTAAAGTTATAGCACCGTCAGCAACATTTGACCAGAAAGACGCAGCTACCGTCATATGTTCAATTAATCATGATATAGTAGTTACGACGACATTAACACGTAGCCCGATGATCTATTTAACACACGGTACACCGTCGTGTATTTTTAGGTTATAGGGAATCCCTCTCTAACCACGTGCCTGCGATTCACATTTACAGATCTCTGTTGATACATCGTACTCAGAGGGAACAAACATGCTACGTCAGTAGAATGGAATGTTCCGTCATTAGTACACCAGTCTGGTAATCCGGTGGGTTGAGTTCAGATTTTGCAGACATCTCGTAGAGGAATTAATTGCCCTACTTAGACTGAAATCCACCTAGCAATTTCAAGATCCCTAAATTTTTATGAGATCCAGCAGTCCGAAAAAAACGAATTATATTTTTACGACGTACGTACTGTCGTGCTATGTTAAGTCGATCCACATGGTAGGTGACTTTGTAACAATATCAGCGTCGAATATATTCGGGGATCAAAAGTTCAATCGAGATAAATTCGAAATGATAAATAAATCACTGTCACTTTCCATTTTGTGTTTTTGTCTTTTGTGATGTGACGTGCATTCGCGCTTTTTTTTAAAAAAAGTCATCGCCAAAAATAGCTTTCTAATCCTTTGACGCGCTTGGTTGAAAATGAATATGCATAGGAATTCTGATGGATTGATTGGTTAATGTGATACAGACCACCCAGCCAGCGAGGAATGTGTTCGATAAGATATCACAAACCACTCAACAAACCATCAGTTTCCCTTCAACCACTCGAAGTGAAAGTCCTATATATAATCATCGTCGCATATTTACCATTACAGAAACCATGGGGATAGAGTGTATTGCTGGTAAAGTTGATAACGGTCTCGGTATCTGCATGCCGTGTTCACACTGCAAGAAGCTAGAAAAACCACCCAAATCGTGTTTAAAATGCAGTAAGTACAAATATTATTTACCCGTTTTAAGCTTTAAACACGTGAAACTCGGTTCAAGTTATTACTGTGACATAGATACGACGACTGATAGCTTGGCTCACTCAGGACAACAGTATACATAGTGTAAGAATGTTTTTCTTTTTTCTCGATCTTATGTCATTTATATTGAAGCGATATTTTATCAGCCAGCTAGAATCGAATATTGACTGTGTATATTATTTAAATGTATCAGTGTCCGAGAACAGCCTCATTGTGTATACCCACCAAGGGCGCACACAAACGTGTCTGAACATGAATTTACGTCCAGACAATGTCTGCATTCCGCATACCACAATCGATACTGTTCATTAGCCAAGGTCACGTGTAACGGAGATAGTGTAGTTACTGAACCCGATAAGACTTTGTGTTATTTGTCTGTTGATTTGTCAATTTCAGACAACCACCGGTCTGGACGTATTACACGGTCTGGACGTATTACACGGTCTGGACGTATTACACGGTCTGGACGTATTACACGGTCTGGGCGTGTTACACGGTCTGGACGTGTTACACGGTCTGGACGTATTACACGGTCTGGGCGTGTTACACGGTCTGGACGTGTTACACGGTCTGGACGTGTTACACGGTCTGGACGTGTTACACGGTCTGGACGTATTACACGGTCTGGACGTGTTACACGGTCTGGACGTATTACACGGTCTGGACGTATTACACGGTCTGGACGTGTTACACGGTCTGGACGTGTTACACGGTCTGGGCGTGTTACACGTGGTTAAAGTTAAAGTTCAAGTCTGTTATGTGTTATGTGCTTGGACTGTAAACACATTATAATTTCGTCGTACTTATTTATTTATATATTTACTTATTGACTCTTACACAATTCTCGGAGGAAAAGGAAATGGTCACAAGGTACAAGAAAAAAAAATAGAATTATGCTAGATAACAAATACAATCACTAAATTACTAAATAATACAAAAACACTAAAATACTAAATAATATGAGATTACTAAAATAATGTACACACACAATTCATAAGATAAAATAATATAACAACGATTTAATATTCCCTATGTTTATGTTGTTCAATTATAGTAAATTAATACTTCCTAGTTTGTTTCTAAACAGCTGTGACATTCTTTTAAAATTGTAAACTAAACGAATAAAATGATTTCGAAACCCCAACACAACAAACTCTTGTCTATTTTTAACCGCTTATACAGTGGGGGAATTCCTTTCATTCCTACTCACATTGTATTTGTACGCCAACTTCCGGTTTAGTGTGGTTCGTTTGTTTTTCTCAGTGTAATTATTGATTAATTCATGATGGAAATACGCACATTATGTTGTCGATAATTTCCAGTGATCACAGCATATCATTAAATTGATTTACATTTCCAACTTGGTATTACTCATCTTTGATAATAGACCATTTTCCGTTCACTGCGAGAATCACGCGTTATGCGTGAAATCGAACGTAAAAACAGGACAAACAAAGGTCATAGCGTCGTAGTGGCGTCAAACATCGCGTGAGATTCGACAAACGCGAAAGTATTTTGGGGGACATTTCCATGTCAATAATGTGCTGTATACATTTGATGATAGACAATTTCGATTAAAAGAAGATATTCGAATGCAATATTCCTCTGTCAAAGATCGGCCGGTCGATGTGAGCTACGAAATAAAGAAATTCGAGTTCAAAATCAAATCGTTCGATTTTTGCACCAGACGTTCGACGCGCGTCTTTCATGCATCTCGCGAGATCTCGCAGTTGTACGGAAAATCACCTATTGCAAGTTGATTCATACCATTACCTGAATGATAATTACGTGACTTGGAAACATCGTCTTCCTTATAAAGAATAAGATATATCACAGTTCGTTTAAGTGGTTTTTATAATACCGATTTTCATATGATTATTTTCTAGAATTTCCAACAACAACACGTAAGGCGATTAAAGCAAGAGTAACTTCCACATCGCATGGAACTACGCCAACAACGACTGGGTACAGGTCAACGGAACAAAATACACATTTGCAACCCAAACCAGAGTTACAGTGGCAACCCACATTGCAGTCAAACGCCGTGCCAGCTTTGCAAGGTATTTTTTGTATAATATAGGAACATTTTATGTTACGCCCTTCGCTTGGTATGCTGGGTCTGGATCCCATTTTCGGTTTGCTTTTATATGCGGTTATGACATGATCGTCATCTTGGCACAGTCTACTGTAAGGCGCGCCCTTTAGAGGCGGGTCGCTTCTGTCACGTCAAAATGAATGATCGAAAGCAATGTAGTTCAAAAACCGCGGTCACATCGTTATTATAACAAAATGGAAATATAGGTGTGCCATATAGGTACCGCTACTATAATTGTGGGTTTTGTGAAGCAAACATTTTGAGCATTACAGCCATTGTTGGGAGTGACGACTACCCTTGCCGATTGACATATTAATCTCGAAAATATATTTTTTATGACAGAGTCCTCGACAGTCGCAGGGATGGTTGGTACGAGTTCAGTAGCGCCCTCAGTCGGTAAGTATATAGCTATAGGGATGGCTAGAATGGTTGCATCACGATAGTCGTTACCTATTGATTTGGTCCATGACGTAGTTTATGCAAATTATGCAGCTTGTCACTGTTGTTAATTTCAGCACTGGTGGCCAATCAGATCAGTCCCGTGTTGATAGCAGTTGTTGCAGTTTCTGCTGTAATCGCTATTGTGGCTATGTATATCATGTTAAGATGTTTTTGTCAGAAAGCAAATGCTGACGACACCGACAAAAAGGACTGTGGTGAGTACGCTAAATTGTACACTGATAAACGAATAGATAATTATATTTTTAATTATATCTGAATTTTCGTCGATCTGATTGTTTTTATCCAATGTAGTTCAATGGGAATTGTTCAATACTCTCACACACAAATAGCAAGGAGGCGGAGAGGGTAACTGAATTATTCATCACTGAAGTTAATTAATTGTGTTGTGTTTGGGTGCCTTACGGGCAGATTTCAATAACTTATCCCCGTTTGATTGCAGTTCCAGTGGATCTGGTATCAAAATTCGATCTAACCAAGCGAAGGGCAAAGTCGGAGGTTGTCAGTCGTGATGGAGAAGGTACTCTCAAACTACCAGATATCGTTATTCATAGTAACAAATCGGACGCCGAAGAGTCCCACAAATCACACAATGGTGTGGAATCTAAAGAATCACAAGTTGTTGGCATGGCAGCGCAGATGGACGGGAGATCTGAAGGGATGAAGTGTACATGTGCTGCACGTGAATGTACGAGGTGCGATCGTCTCGTGACCAGCCCCGTTCACCCTGGAGCTGGCGGCGCCCTGGTGCTACCACGTTCGAGCTATCACGAACCTGACAACGCGAACTGAAGAAGACAAATAAACTGAGAACGAATGTTACGAACGTGTTCGCTGCACTGCCAGAATGCACTGTACCTATATGGATAGCAGGTGTCCGAGGGCACTGCTTCGCAGAAGCCGAACCTATTGTCAATAACTACATTTTTGTTGATGCCTCAGTAATTGTGTAAATATTTTTTTTCAAACACATATTATATCCAGCCTGAGTAAGGATGCGTTGAGCTGTTGTACCATCATTATGTACTAGTGTGCATTTACGTGGTTCTTGTCACGATTCTCGCGATATTCTTTGTTGATAACATATTTATAACGACAATATATGATCCATGCGATAGTTTCCACACCTTGATATAAAGATGAATAAATGTATATAAGTAAATTATAATAATACTGTAAACTTATGCTTATTAAATGTTTTACATCATATTTAGGCGCCACTGATCTATTTACACGACTCGTAAGTTGTAAATGATTTGTATGGACATTTATAAAAAAAACAAACACAAACAACTTATCTTTATCCGGAATGTAACACCTTCGTGTTACATTCAAGAAGTTTTCATTGATCCTTCGGCCTAACAACTATTTGGTAACGTCCATTCTTTCCCTCAGCTATATTGTAATCGATTTACTGCCACGTGCAACATATTTCCTAGCGATGGTGGGGATCGCAGCAGTCCAGGGCGTCACCTACGCCAACTTGTCAGGCTACATATTTCCCTGACTCATTATTCAAAACTTTAAAGATCAATAACATGTATTCAGAACATTTTTTTTAGTTTCGCTCTCGAGCGGAGCTAATCATAAGGTTAGCGTCCAGCGTCCGTCTTTCATGTCAACTTTTTACTTTTTCGACTTCTTCTTGAAAACTACAATTCTTATTGCTTTGGTACTTGGTATATATGTACCTTGTGCAGACCTCCCTTAGATTTGTTCATTTCGTGATGATATCTTCAATTCTCTAATTTTAATGAATATTTTTGTCATTTTTGGTAAAAAATGATATTCTCGACATCTTGTTAAAAAAACCGCAAGTCCGATTGCTTTGATATTATACATATGGGTACTACAGATAGGTCTCTCTTATATTTGTTCATTTCGTGATATCTTCAATTCTCTAATTTGGATAAATATTTTTGGTAAAAAGTTATATTTTATTATACTGTTAAAAAACCGCAAGTCCGATTGCTTTAATGTATACATGTAGGTACCTCAGATAGACCTCTCTCAGATTTGTTCATTTTCTAATGATATCTTCAGTTCTTTGATTGAAACGTGCATTGCTAACAGCGGAGCTATCTCAGCCGAGAAACTGCCTGTTTTCTTTCCGTTGTGTAATTCTATACTCACCATATCCACATTCTATGGCATTGTGATTCAGGACACGTGTTGGCCAACCATGATTCATAATTACACAATGTTTATTCATTACATTGTTCAGTTGGTATACTGAGACCGTTGCAAGCAGTGTAGCAACAACGGTCATGTAAACGGCAAGTGTGAAGACGGGGTACTCTCCAACGTAGCGTGAACACAATAATAGGAATGTGGATAGTTTCCAACGTATGGTGTGACAACGGGTAATTTCCAACAAATATTGGTCAAGGTTACTTTCGATGTACAGTGGGCATGGGTACTTTCCAATCTAATTATAACCCTATCTAATTCATTGATAAATTGTGGGAACCGCTAGAAGTTAAGTGGTAACCACATAAAGCATATCAATATTTTCATATATTTTCATTTTATATATTTTTTTTCACGAAATTTAATAAATTATTTAAATATCTACATTTTCACATTGAGGGCGCAATAACCCTTGATTCAATCTATGTCCTAAAAGAAGAAAGAGATATTTAGATAAAACAAATAACCATACCATGACTTGTTTGTTTCAACTCGAGTACTATCCTTCCGAATATCACTTTTAAATGACGACCTTAAAGTGAATTATAAACACTCTCAGAGCTGAGTATTTTTGGTCATTGTTTGGTATATTTTTAAGATACAAAATACGAAAAAACTTATAAATTACGCCACCAGGGGCGCTATTCATATGCCATAGACCATTTCCCCGTAAGTTGCGAAACTTGGATGCAGAAATACAGATAGTAGTTTGAGACTTCGATTGGTACACCCAGAAGCGCAATATCACGCGTACAAGTTTACGTTACACCCCAAAACGGTATGCGCGCGATTGCGAAACGCCGTATCTTCCTTCGACTTCCGGGAAAGTGGTATATGTATTGATCGCAAGAACGGTGATTTCTACGAGTATATTAATACAATACTATTTATCAAAAAAACTCAGATGTCAACATAGTTTGTAATAGTTTTAATTTAATTATTATTATTAAATTGGTTGAAAATTTATAGCATTACAATAAAAGGGACTATACTTATTGTATCAACATTTCTCAAGGCACATCCGTTGGTATTAAAATACATTCTGTGTTTTAGTGGTTTATTGTAGATTGTTATTCATTAAAATACCCGATACTATAGTGAGAAAATTATTAATAAAAACGATAAACGCTTCTTATCACAGTTTGAATCGGAATTACTACAAGACAACATTCTGCAAAACGTAGCTATAATCCCCGGGCCGCATCTACACACTGATCCTATAAGTCACGCCATCTAGCGTCGAAGACTTGCTGTGACGTAGATAGATGGCTGCTCTCAGCATTGATATTGTTTTGATCTGCAGTCATTCGCTAAAATACTGTTTTGAGAGAAAGCCGGCGAAAGACGACCGACCGTCAACGAAACTGACCGATGGTATACTGCGAAACACATCATTTGCGTTTTTTGGGCGTGATATTCTGTCCAGTCTGTCCGATTTGGTCAGCATCTTACAGCATCGTTCAAAGTTCAAAGCGAGCCACACACACGCGCATGGATACAAATGAATCAAATTATTGCAACTTTTTCGGAATTTCAAATTAAACATTCACTTGCAATGCAAAGCAGTGCAGTGCTATGATATATATGTCAGGGGTAAAATCTTCTCTCTCGGGGTCTCCACACTTGTCAGGGGGAAAACTCGTCTCGTCTCTATATCTCGTCCCCTTGAGGTACGGGATCGGGAAAGTCACTTTAACTTTACAGTCAAATAAGACACACACAACGAAATACGTTTCAGCTCTCGTCTTAGTCGGTCAATCGAGCACTCTATAAGACACAGCGCCCGTGGGAAAAAATACCCAAGACTCTCGCAAGGCTGACCCAAGACTCGCCGAAGACTGGACTGCGTCAAGGCTCGCCCCAAGACTCTCTCGGACTGCGTCTGTCGTGGAGTATTCGCCAAGACCAACTCAAACTCTCTTTATTCATTTTCAAAACTCTAACCAATTACAAAGCAGTAAAAAGACTCTAGGGCGTAACCTTCAATCATAAAGCCAATCACACTAAGTACTGAATACGTCATATCTTTTGATTAATCGTTCACTACATTAATAACTACGGATGTCAGAATAGCGACGGTATCTTGTAATTAGTTCCAAACCACTGAGCCAAGTTCCGTCCAAAACTTCAAATAGGTCTACACGATGACAGACATAACACAGCAATTCGCTAATAATCAGCTAATTAAGTCGGTCAACAGATACGCGAAAACAAATTCATGACATATACATATTTAGAGGACTATTTTAATAACTATTCCAAGGCTATAGCTACGAACGAGACAACATACTGCGTTACGTACTCAGACTCGTTTATCACGTGATACTACCCCCCTCCAAAGACATTGATTGCGATGCCATATATTATCGTCATTTTACACGTACATTTTTTCTCGATGTAGAAGAATCAAATTACGAATAGCCACATAAATAACGTAGAACGTTAACACTACACTTGTCATGGTTATAGTTGTGATTTTAGCTGAGTATCTTGTAGACACGTCTTGACCAGTTGTGTTGCATCCTGTGCGCACCCCCAGTGAGGGGCAATGCCGGCACTGCTGTGACCATAGTTATGAACAACCTGTTAACGAATAAGAATCAGGTAACAAGGTATCATCTATGTATATGTGACGTCATTGCCACATTGCATTATGGGATATCCGTGTATGAGTTAATAGTGTTTCAGTGGGTGCACGTCGGATGTAGGAAGGTAAAGCACATGTTGGCCAAATAATGTTTGCAAATCAATACCCTAATATATTTTTCCGGGGCCCCTTTAATTATACTACAAATCTCCAAATTCAGGTATAACTTACTTTCAATGTTCCATTCTTTAACTTCATTGTTTCCGTTTCTAGTCGTACTCCCTTTTTTCTGCATGGACGTAGCCCAACGAGAGAAAAGTCTGGCTTACAGTCCTATCAAGGTAGAAATACGTTTATCGGTTTATTCTGATCGGGCTAGTACTTCGCGGTTATGAAAATAAACTGCAAGGTCGTGCAACGCTTATAATATGACGTCATAATATATTCAATATGAAACTTACCTTCAATGCTGGAATCAACTTGCAAGCATTTGTCCAGATTCGTTTCTCGTCTTCGTCGTCGCTTGCTAGGTTATAATCACCTTCTTGCCTTGTCCCGCCTATTGTTACATACTCTTGTCTACATAAACAATAAATAACGACTAAGAACTGAACAAAAAAAAAAACGACGACAAAAACAATAACAACAATAATGCACGAGACATATACCTGATATGATAAAGAATGAATGAATTTTCCCATTTGAAATTTTGGGGTTGGCAGAAAGATTGTAAAAATAGTCATAAGGAAATGCCACGAAGACTACGAGTTCTCTCATACTGTAAATGAATTGGAAAAAGGGTGAATACAATTTCTAATGGGAACATTGGGAACGGATATACACTTACCCAGGGTAAATGTATGTGTCTAACTCTTGTTTTTTAGATGTGAATGTTCGTAGAAAATGTTTCATCCATGGTGCATGGATCTGTAAGTTGAAAGGTCACTGTAATTGGTTAGTGATAATACGTCGTATCCGTCAAATTCATGTTTTGAGAAATGAATCTTTCTGAATGAATAACGAAGGTTATAATTCAATTTCAGTCAATTAAAAAGGACGGGAATCTTTCTTCAATTTGTTACCTTCGCAACCTGCCCTCTGATTGGTACCATAGAGTCGTCGCCTAGCAACGTCTTAGCTCCGAGTCCTACACACGTGACAACAACGTCATATTTCCCAACCAATTCTTCCATACTATTTACTCGACCTTGAATGATCTTTCCGCCTCTTTTCTGAAATCTAGAACGTAAAGTAACAAAAGACACGCCGATGAAAATAATGTTCAAAGCCGGGAGGGGTGGGTGGTACTTACCTGAACCTACCTGTGAAAATGATAGTGTCGCCAGCAACTCAGGACCCCCACCCTTTCCAAGCTGACAAAATGTGAAAAAAGAATACCCCAAAACCAAGGTTCTTTTTTGACACGAGAATAAACGATTAGTATGCTTTCAAAGATTTTTGAGTTTAATATTTATAATTTCAGTAATGAATGCTGAAATTGTAGACCCCATCCATACGGCAAACTTCTACATAGATTTTCTACGTGAGGGTTCCCCTGGATTTTTACGTAGCACATTCTGTAACACCGTCAGATAGGTCAAATGTTATTCAGATTCAGGGGCGATAGACCGGACGAAATAGGGGACACGTATAAGTTGTCTGATGAAATGCGGAAGTGTCGTAAGGTATGGACAATTCATATTTAATATTAAAGCGGGGGAGTCGTCACCTACGCATGCGTCTACCCATGAGCCTTTGCGTCCTTAGCGTGTGTTGTTATCGTCGCTTGGGACTCAATTCCCACGCGTGCGCAGGTGACGACCCTCCCGCTTTAAATTGGCTGTTTAGTCTTGCGATGTGTATATATGTTACATTCTTCGAACTTCCCAAGATCTAACCATTCATTAACAACGGAAAAATAAGGAGTGTAATGTGTACATTGTGACCGAGAGCCAATTTGAGCCACACGCCACGAAGGATTTCTGTCTTAGTGAGATCCAATTGTAATTTTTATTAAAATTTGAACTATACAAATAAACTGTCATCTGGCAGCTTTTTAGTGGTAGTGTCAACTTACCTTTCCGTGAGATATTTCAAGTATTTCTTGCCTTCAAGGAAATACGTAGTAAGGAACGAAGCGTGTCTGCAGAGGTCAAGCAAACATTGAACGCTATAACAAACTAGTATATTGCATAATGCAATATTATACAATGTCAATGTTAATATTGGCCGGGTGGATTCTGGATAAGGGGAATATATAGACAAACTGATTAGATTATTATTATTTCTGTATACATTGCCTTCCGATATATACACACTAGAATATATATAACGAATCAGACGAATGCGCATGCGCTTTACTTACCACTTAAGCAGTGGCGATCAAAAACTCCGCCTATCAAATTTAAAATCAAAATGTCTGCACAAAATGCACACAAAAATAATATGTTCATAACCATAATCCGTGCCAAGATTATTACTCGGAATCCAATTTCGGACCTCCTAGAATGGTACCGGAACTTAAACTCACCTGTAGTTAAACAGTCCACCATCTCTATGTAACTGATAGTTAAGAAATAATTTGGTGTCATACGAATCCTATAATGATAGCATAATATAAATGAGTTGTGTTAAACGTTTAAATAAACACTCTATGCGTACTATGGGATTAAACGTCTTTTACAAAGCATACAGAGCAGCATCCCAAAAAGATGGTTTCTCCACCGACGTAATTTGCATTATATCGGTATGTGGAAAAGTGTAGAGTGTAAATGACATTTATGTGTCATATACTAGTTAGAATAAATTTTAAAAAGTTCCATTTGGAAATATCCTCCTAACCAATCAGGGATCTCGATATCCTAGAATTTACTTATATTTCTGAGGACCATTTGATGTTAGGTTTGTTCATCGAGTCGTTATTTCTTTAAAGGGCGGTGGTCGTCGCGCAGCCCGGGTTTGAGTTTAATGAAAACAAATGAGTCCCATCTATGAGTACCATATCGAACAGAACGCGCCGCGGCGAATACCGCCCTTTAAGTTGAATATATAATCTGTTTCTCCAACCTCACCTCCTGAGAGTTATCAAAATCATTGAAAAGATGCCAGCCAGATATTATCCCCGCCCCAGCTTTGATACCATCCATACTGGTCATAAGATTCTTGATGTGCTCACGAGTAATATAAAACCATCGACTGAAGATGAACAGTATAAAAAAACAAATACATCAATACGTTTTATAGATTTCGTTGTCTACATTTATTATTATTATAATAATTAAATTTGCAAAAGCTTTAGCTATCGATAATTTTTTTCAGACTTTTATGTTGTTAAAACATTTCCTGTGTCATTTTTTAACGGCCATTGCCGAAATGTAGACACTGAAATCTTAGCTTGTACGCAATATACCGACGTTGTTCATTAAAGTATAGGAGTGTGAAGAGATGGCAGCATGGTCGCGTCCTGGTGTCCAGAGGGCGCCATCTATTGAAATCCAGTTTTGTCAAGCGAACCTCGGGGGATTACTGTACAACTTTATTGGGAGCCCTGGGCGAAATGTCAAATGACTACACGCAATTTACAAGCGAGCGAAGCCTAGTAGGACTGTTTCAAGCGGGTTGACTCAACCACTGTCCGATTGCGGTATCGGGTTGACCAAATGAGAACACGCCGCTATGTTTAAATGCAGTGTCACAGTCCCTCAACGGCAGTGGTGGTTTATGGTATTATAATTTATCTATTAAATAGAACAAACAGACAAGTACCCTTGCGTTGTACCTACGTGAGGGATTTGATATCTCTACCCTGCTCAGTGCTTATGTGTTCATTCGGTGGCAGCCAATAACCTGCAGCGGCATCGCTTGTTGTATCTGGCGTGAGCTTCTCGGCAATGATTGTGACATCCACGTCGGAAATCTGTTCAAGGACATTGACCGCTGTACTCAATCCAATAACACCTGCTCCTATCACACATACATTCTTCATATCTCGAATATCAACACCGTAACCACGGGCAACTTGAAAAGGACAAGAGTAGTAAGCACAATTTAACCCGTTTAATATGTCTATTGACAGAAACAATAATACTTTTACTAACAAATAAGTCATATTGTGGTAATCTACAATAGCATCAAGAGTAATGGATATGTAAGATCCCGGATATATCGCTGTTTTGTTTTATAGGCCACCGTAAGATATGAGACCGTTTACTGATTCTATCTTAAAGTTGACATATAGAATCCATCTTCTCTACATGCACATTGTGGTCAACAATGTACAAGTGAATTTTGTTATAAAAAATACAATAACTGACTAATCAATATTCAAAGACAATACTTTTGAACAAATAATGTCATTTAGAATTAATTTAGACCGGTAGCATATAGTAACAATAACGTTGAGGGCAGCATAACAAACATGAACTGCATTGTACTCTGGAAATCAAGTCTAAAAGCCCGACAGTCAAACTATTAGGTTGTGTACGTGTAGGGATACACTGAACTATGTGTACACCGCGTCACTGCAATCGAGACTGGTAACCTAATACACGTATGTAATGCAAATTGCCACAAGAAACGTCCGGAAACGCAACATATTTCCGGGACTATATCTACGGCGAACTCATGATTCTTACCTTCGAAACAACTGTAAAGCTGCGAACCGTGAACACGACGTTCAAATGACCTTCAAAGTCACGCATGTCAAAAGATCACGATCGTATAAATCAATACTTCTACGTGTGCCGTGTGCATTGTGTAAATAAGGGCAAGATAAACTCGATTAGTTAGCGCCCTCAACTTCATCAAACCTGCGAACGACCGTCAATTGAATCCATGACAAGAAACTGATTTATTAGTGTAGTTTATTGCCCAATTTTGTGTTTCATTCGGTTCACAGATAAATTCGGTTTATTCATTTCGGGTCGCAAGTGAATAAGGTGAATGTTAAAACATCAGTCTTCTTGACGTAGAAAACCGAGAAAGTGACAATATTCTCGACCGCGGATTGACGTCACACTTTTAAAGGTGTCGTCGCGCCACGCATGCGCGAGATATATGGGTCTCATGATATAAAAAAGATGGCGACTTTGACTGTTGCGCAGATCAACGAGTACAAACTGAGACGTTACGAAGTTTTAATTAGGTATTTTTAGGTGATTGGAATGTATCGAAAGAATCACCGGCGGTAATTAGTGCAAGTCGCCCCTAGGTCAAACCTCATACTTGTGATGATTGTCATTAGAAGAGCGCGCTGGGTTGTGGGAAAATCATTGTTATAAACACAAATGTCGCATATGCGCAGCGCTACGATTGCCGCCCTTTAAAGTCTATGGGGATTTCACCCACTCGCAACGAAACTCGTGGGTGGAATACGGATTGATAATTTACTTAGTGAGTCTTAGTTCGGCAACATATAAGGTCACTGATACTTGTTTAAATTACATAGGAAAGCAACTTGAATATCTCTGATCAAGAATACGAGTGATATACACCTTTATTATAGGTCGCGCCCTCTAGTGGCGAAGTGCTTCTGTGACGTCAAAATGGCGTAGATGATGGAAGCAATAGACCATTTCCCCCGGAAGATAAGAATAAAATTCAAAGTTTCTTTCTATCAGCAAAATGACATGTTTTTATTTCCGCCCTGACAAAGCAGGCGTATTTCTGTATCGCAGTCTCACTACTTCTTGGAAGATCGTCTATGCCCTTTTTGTCATTTAGAATATATATATATACTAGTAAATATAAATATAATATATTTTTTATCAAAACAATCGACCATGTGAAGTTATTCGTCGCTAGAGGGCGCAATTGACATAAACGGTGTATATATATTGACTTACAAATTGTTACTATTCAGGTCTATTTACGTGGCACAATAATAGTTACCAATGATTAATTTGATTCCAGATACTGTCAGCAACATTTATTTATAAATATGTGTATGTGATGATGTCACTACGTGAATATACGGTACCTACTGTACATCCATCCATCCATCCATACACAAATTTTGGAGTAAAGACCTTGGACATATCTCATTCTACTCAGCTCGAGTGTGGGACCAAAGTTATTTTTTGTTTTTTGATATCCGTTTTCATTACCGAGTTAGACCTCGATTTGGGGTTACATATGTTATTCAGACCTGACAGGCAGGTCACACCTGCACTCTAGAAAAAATAGAAAAAATAGATCTGTCCTACAACTTGACTTTAATGTATCCTCGTACTAATCTTTGAGTCAAAATCTCGGACATATGTCATTCGAATTTGTTTGAGTGTGTGCCTAAAGTTACTATTTTGTTGTTGTGTCTGTCATACAATCACAATGACAACACCAAAACAAATGATTTTATTTTTATGGTCTCTGATTGTCGTTTCAATTGAAATATTCACTTCACTCATAAAGTGGTGAAAAAATTACGTTTGGATTTGTACACGATTAACAACAAATACTCAAATATTCATAGAACACTCATTTTAATAAATTCTTCATTAAAACAACAACTGTAATTCTTTCCAATTAACTTTATTTTTTGGAATATCATTCCAACAATACGATATTACGTGACAAAAGTATTTTCTTCTTCTTTCTTCTTCACAAATTTGACTTAATTTGGGAGCGTTTCAGTGAATCCAGTTGTCTAGCCACCAGTTGAGTTGCTTCTATTGCACATCCCCAGTGTACAATAACACCATAACTTCCATGACCATAATTATGAACAACCTAAAGACAATGAGAGAAAATAACAACAGGACATCTTAAAATGAGAATCTTGTGTCTGCGCGCCAAATAAACAAATTATTGGTGTTCACAGAGAGTTTATTACAGTTTGCGAAGCCTTTAACGGGGCGTCCAGACGCGGTCTCCACAGTGGGTATACACTAATGGGAAGTTAAATATCCGAGTTATCGTCAGGGTAGTATATCTCCCTGTCCCGTGATAGGCATCATTAGCAATAGTGCACGCACCATTCGTAGCCCACAATGATATACTGTGGAAAGGCGTAGCTAATAAAATAACAACGGCATGTAATGAATTATTGTTAAACGATCTACAGTATCTAACATAGGAAGCGATCGATTTTTGAGTGAAATAAACAACGCACTCAGGCTGTATACGTCGCTTGGAACACGTGTCAAACGCAATGCGTCGTGATAGTTTTTACAGTCGCCGGAGGAAGACTAACTGTATTCTTATTAAAGGTATGAATAATTGGATAATTCGGTATAAACTTCACAATAATTAAAATATATGTAGGGTTTCACCTTAATTGACTTTTGCCCATACTGGAATGATTCCGGTTCTAACCTAACACCACGTTTCCTTACTGGACGTAGACCTGCTGTATAACGCGACTCTGTGTTCTATAAAATGAAAAAATAAAATAAAATACATTTTTCACGGTAGTAAAAATCAAACAAAAAAATAATTCTTTGGCAATAACCCAATGTATCAATGCATAGCGATTGTGGCATAAAAGATACACGTACCTTTAACGCCGGAATTACTGAAATGCAGTTTTTCCATATTCTGTCAATATCTTGTTGGTCGTTTTCTTCGCTACAGTAATTTTCTTGATTAGTTCCACCTAAACTTACATGATTTATTCTATCAGGAATAGAACAAAATTGATAACGGGTTTCCATGCTGTGCATGTTCACCAAATCCTCATGGAATCACGGCCATGGAGCGTGAAACTAAAACAAGTGACACTGTAAATTACAGTACTATATGCAAGGCATAGGTATGCAGCTATAATACTATACGCGTATTCGACGAACGGTCTAAATTTTTTGTGGATCAAGTTTTGTAAAAGATCTATTTATTGCGCATGCTGAAACGAAAGCAAGTTCGTGCCACTTACTACGCATGCGTAGAGTATATACTTGTAGGTATGTGTTACTAGTACTTGTTTCAATGTCATTTCAGGGCTGATAAAATTAATGGGCGGCAGTCGTCGTGCCACATCTTGTTCGATATGAGATGTATAGCGACGTATACAACGCGTGTAAAATGCGTTGTTTGTTTACATGAAATTCGAACACGCGCCGCGCGACGACTACCGCGCCTTAATGTTTGTATATACTAGTATTTACGATTGTTCGCAACATTCTGACTGAAAGCGAGTTAGGATATATGTAAAGACTCACCCCGGGTAAATGTAAGCACATGTTTGCTCCATGGGGCTACCAAAGACACGTACGAAGTTCTTGCACCACGGTGCCTTGACCTAAAACAGAAATTATGACACAATGCACACTATTGCTTATAACGACGTAGTGTGCGTCTGCTTTTTAGTCTATACCAATAATTTACATAAGAACTTTTATATATTTAAGGTGGTGTATTTTAGGTCGTAATATTTTGCAATTAAAATCAATATTTTGCATTTACCATTGCTGAAATATTGCGACCCGAAATCACATGTATTTAGGTGTTTAATTTGTTAAATGATTTATTTAAACAAAGAAATACAACGAATAAGTGAATAACTATTCATCCCAAATATTATCAATATTTTTTCCACGAGTACAGATCAAAAGGTATTATCAATCACCACGTGAAAGCACGTGAAACGTATTATGTACCTCCTTTGAACGTATGTATGTGTTCGTTGTGCCATTTACATGCAATAAAATACGCTACATATTGAGCATGTACTACAAATATTTTTAAAATTAAATACATGTTGGGAAATTCTTTTGAGTATAGTCCCATGGGTACAAACATGTTTAGCATTTTATATTTAATTTTATGATAATACGTTTCAAATGTATATTCCCAGAAACGTTTTTCTCACCAGAGTTTATTTGCATATATCCTCCCGACGTTATGTTGAATGGCCTATTATCATGTTGAATGGTAATATTTTTTGATACTACAAGATTAAATATCTCACTGATGCAAGTGTGCATGCATGCATTGTTCACAAACTAGGTATTTGCGATTAACGTAATTCGTTCCAATTGAATTACGTCCAGTAAATGATTTAAATTGCCTATGCCTTAAATATTATTATTATACATCTGTCACCGTAACGCTATAAGTTACAGCGTGCCGTAATTTTGCGGTATTTTACGGGGTATTTTCATCCTACCATAAATTAGGAAACGTTCTAAACTTTTTGGATTTCGGCATTCCCATAATTGGGAGGAAAAGATGTATTACAAGGTTATTACGAGGATACCGCAAAGTATGCACTCAGACAGTACGACGTCGCATCGACCTCAGCTCCATTGTCTTAGTGTATACTTTTCGGTATCCTCGTAATAACCTCATAATATATTCTGATAAACAATTTAATTGAAATACACCCCTGATGACAAATATACACGCTGTGAGTCTCACCTTGATGAGCTGACCGCGCACAGCGACCATGGAGCTATCGCCTAGCAACGGCTTTGCTCCAAGACCAACACACGTGACTACCAAATCAAATCTGTCCACCAGTTCCTCCAAGGAATTAACTTTCTGTTTTATGATATGTCCACCTCGACTTGTGAACCTATCGAATGAAAAAAACACTCCATTATAGAGGAATATCACAATGCGGTCTTTTATGGTAAACTATGACATGATTTCACTGTTTGTTTTTTTCAATACTACTTATGGTAGAAACTTAATCACAAATTTATCCATTTTGCGATTATACTCTCGGCTACCATAATGATGTTAGGTTTAACGTCAACAGCATCTTTGTCAAGAAAATGATGATAGATTTAATAAATGGCAGCCATTTTAGTGGCTATTAGAACGCCTTTCCGATATCATTACCCTATGATGGAAATATTACGTCATATCTCAAATTGTTGGCTGGCAACGCAGGATGAAACAAGTATATTTCGTGACAGGTGAGGATGGGGTATTTTCCTTTTCTTTTTAAAAATGACGAATAAGGCTAATTAACACTGTGTTATATAGAACTGATCTAAAAATAGCTATTTGGTAATAATTTTTAGCATTTAAAGTTTGTTTTCGAAATACGATACTGTAACATAAAACACAAAGCTGTTTTACGTTGCCATGGAATTGTAGGTCCGTGATAAAACATGATATTGTGCATCATTGAAACTCAGGCTTGTCTTTCGATTTTATGTACCCTGACATAGAAACGAATGATCTAACTTGGGTAATCGTAATAAAAAAAAGCTCTTACGTCATGTACTAGTAGATTGGAGTAAGACCTACCTGGCCATCAACCATGGCAAATATATGCCACATTCGACAATATACGTTGTGAAAGTAGACCCATTTCTAGGGCAAACAAAACAAAACAAAACAAGTTTAAAACGATGTGGCACAATACGACTGAGAGTTGAAGAACGAAGATTTGATTTCGTATATTATTATGTATCTACAAAAGAATATTAGCCTACAATGTCCATAGGAACAGATGACAACAAGACTGGATAGTTTGTGTTGTCTTCTATAACCAGGAGATTCATGCTTGTGTAGAATTATGACGTCACCAAGTAAATCGTGCATAGATCCTGCCATGTACATATACTGTAGATTACAATGAATAATACATGTATCTAAATATATATACCAATATATATATATATATTTATATATACCTAAATTGTGGAAATGGCGTTCTATTTGTTCCTGTCAACATCTGATATCCGAAAAGTAAGTCTTTATCATATATAGCCTGTATGTGAAAAAAGTACCATTTAGTTTGTATATAAATATTTATATGATCACAATCTTTCGCGTGAAATCATTGATCATTAAAAGAACAATTCAAATGATTGTTTAATAATGCTACAAATTATTATCATACCTCGTGCGAATATTCAGGTTTCTCAAAAAGATGAAATCCTGATATAAGTTGTACCCCTGCTGCAGCCGCGTCCTCACTGTTGTGTAACCTTTGGATGTGCCGACGTGAGTCTAAACACCACTTCCTGTAGAGTGTATATTTCAAACAATATTTTATGTTGGTTGGCAATTTTAAGGAAAACAGGAAATATGTGTTTATTATTAATTGTCTTAATTTATGGCAGCCAATTTATGATGAAAATGATATCGGACGGTAATCGCCGACTTTGAAATATAACGCAAAGGCTTGGGACTCAATTCCCGCGCGTGCGCAGGTGACGACCCTCCCGCTTTAATTCGATATTAATAGTCGTATATGACTTAACCGGTTAGAAGAAAAATAACAAGATCGTTTCTGTGTGAAATAAATATATTTGTTGTTGTTGAAAAAATACACAAAACCATACTTAATTCGCTGTACGTCTTCGCCCAACTCATGCTCCGCGCGTGCATCGGGTGGCAGCCATATCCCAGCAGCGACATCACTCGTCGTGTTTGGGGAGAAACGTTCGGCGATTACCGTGACTTCCACATCTGGTATGGTTTCTATTATATTAACGGCGGTACTAAGGCCGATCACACCGGCACCAATTACGCAGATCTGTCGTGGTTGCTGTGTCGTCATGTTGGTTCTAAATAAAGCACTGGAAACAAATTACATATTGCAGACCACATAGTTCTTTTCCTTTCGTTGGCGTAATTCAGTGTATCCCCCGTATCCCCCACTCGAAATATACCTGTGTCACAGGTTCAAATTTGTACATGTATACACTCTGTCGTGTTCCAAATACCGCGACAGTTGCAACGTTAGCCTAACTGACCTCAAATATACAGACACCGATGGACCTTTGAGATAACCTATTTCAGGCCCAACTCATGTTTTTATGCATGTCCTGTCCATTTTTGCCTTTAGTCTTGATCAATTGTATTTACCAGGTATTATTTCGTCTCTACGTTTTTCCTGCCGCGTAATGATATTGCCTCCCCCAACGCAAACCCAAACCCCTCAACGCACGTCACATCGAAACCCATTCCCATTCTAAATACTGGCATCACGGTTAATTTTAGTAATCGTGCTGGCATGCTGTCTTTTTGTTGTTTACTAACATGAAATGGCAACGCTACACAGGAACTAATTGATAAGCATATTTCCTATTTCTTTAATCACAAATGCGCGGTTTGCGAAGCCTACATGCGTATATGTTCTACGCTTTGTTCGCACTATAATATCGTTACGTGAGTGCATTCCTTTAATGCAATGGTCCAATGTAATATTTGGGTGTGAGGTTTGGGAGTCACGGAGATGGGACGTGTGTGTCCTGATATAATCGGTGTTTTAATAATGCTGTAATGGTCAACGCACTGCCCAGACTCAAAATGTGTATACGCCTTACTCAACATAACAGCGTGCTTAGAATACATAAAATGTGTAACTTACCCCGTTATAAATCCGCGCTGTAGTTACAGCGCATCACTGGACCACCTGTTGTAATAGCCACGGTATATAGCGACCGAACGGACAAATTATAAATGACCTTTAAATGACATTTGTAGAGTTGTTCAAAATGCGATACAACCTTGTATTATTATTGATCACAAAGTCAACAATTAAAGTATTTCCAAATCAGTCAAATCACTTGTTTGAGGAAAACTATTTTTTATAATGACGTAAGTTTTGCGTGGCGAAGGTTTTATTAATATCACAAAGACTTCTAATACCTTTTTTTCATATGCGTCTAGTGACGGACCGATGACCTTTAAATGACATTTGGACAGTTGTCCAATAAATATACGAGTGAGTTATGATAGTGTTGTACAAGGGTCGTTAGATTTTATATTATGATTTCAGTCACTGACTGATATGGCTGGCAACATATGGATTCTGGCTGCGTGACCTCGAAAACTTCAGATTATTTATAGTCAGCTGCTCGTCTGACACAGTTGGCATAGCGCCCTCTCAGGTTACACACCCTAGTATTTACAGGGTGTTGTTGTCCTAGCAACAGCAATAATTTATCTTATTTTATCTAATGCCATGTTTTGCATTGGAATATATAAATAGAGAAATTGTCATTGATAGCAAAGGTAAACCTCAAAACAGTAGTAGGATGTGTGATTTTTTGGGGCCATTATATGCCATCGGGTATATGCAGAGGGAGACTGGCATAGAGGACACCGTACGATCTGAATGGAATGTTTCAAGGTCAATCATCTGTAGGCTAACAACTTCCTTTTTTCGAATATATGAAATCATTTCAGCAATTGCTTTTATATAATTTAATAATATAATTCTCAACAAAAATTGGAAACATTACATAGAAATATACAGGTTCTAAAATTGTGTCTTGCAAAACAATTCAGTCGACAACTAGTCGGCGCTAGTAGTTTCTTGCAGGGATAGTTTCCACGCGTGATTTTATTACGTTCAAATTGTTCCATTTGAAATTGCGTATTAGGTAACTTGTCACTTTTAAACTTGAGTTATTGAAAACATTATGTGCAATTTTGAGCAATAAAGAGTGAATTATCAACTTGCCTCTGCATTCTGCATGAATTTCGTAACTTGCTATGATTGCGTTAAAAATAAATGTTTTCTGGATTCTGACCAAAAAGGCGTCTACAAAAAACTTTTGCATCAGTTTTTCTATTATTTTTCATTAATTTAGAACTACTATATTGGTATTCGGAAAACATTTTGGCACAGTATTACAGAAAAGATTATTTGTTCATTTCCATGAATATTAATATATGCAAATGAAAATATTTGTCAAGCAACTTCCTCCTGGTGGGTATATGTATGCCACCTCAGGATAAAACCTGATATTATCATTCATATGCGTTTAGTGACGAAACGCTCACATGTGACGTACGGACATAATTTTTAGTCGACGTCAATTAATAAACAATTTTAATAAAATATGACGAACGACTACACAACCTATCACAGTTGTCCCTATGACGTCATATGAGCAATTCGCCGCCAGAGGGCGCGACATAATATAAATGGGTATTACAAAGCCATATTTCTCGTAGTCTAGTATGTTGATCTTTAATGTACTACGTTCTGTTTGCATAACAAAAAATACCCCACATTTTATCATTATATTCATGAATAGTATTTTCATTTTTGGCTTTTTGTGAAATTTGGCTCATTTTTCATATATCATACAGGACACTTGGCTTCGATAAGCAACACATTGCTTCTTGTTGCTATAGTGATAAAACCGAGTCAGAAAAATGCAATGGTGATTTTGTGCTAAAGAGTGACTGATGAATTAGACATGAAAATAACTTAATAGCATATATATATATATATATATATATTCAAGCATATATTTGACAATTCCCTCGCACACATTTCACTACAATGGTACTAACACGTGACTGTCAATATATTCACACCCTTCTGTTAAATAAATATACTATTATATTCTAACTACACACAAATAATAAGATAAACCCTATATAAACCAACTGTGATGTCATCATGACTTCATATCATCTCGTATTAAACACGTAATGGTATAACTCGGAAAAGCACGAGATTAAATTTTGGTTTCTTCTTCTTCTTCAATTTTTCCTCTGCCCAGACGTTCCTCTTCATCAGAATACTCACTCTTTTCAGATATAGCTCCTGGCAGACAGAAAAAACAAATAAACAAAAAGTATAATTGTTTTACTCTGTGTGTATGGATAATGTCCAACAGCGAATAATCTCAGGAATCTATAACGACGAATTTGTACGTCGCCATAGTAACGTGCATACAAGTTATAATTTGTTCCGTAATTCCGATGTAATGAAATTATTAAGGCGGGGGAGTCGTCACCTGCGCATGCGCCAGATGGGCTTTAAGTAACTTTACCTATATCTGAGACACTCCGCTATTCCCCCTTGTTGCTGGAGGATGAGGCTTCTGAGTCGGTTGGCTGTCAGATGTAACATTCATCCCGTCATCCATGCATTTCACATTTTCGTTGTCTCCATCCAAGCTCAGTGCGTACTCGTTCATAGCAAACAATTTCTTGGATATGTCTTTTCCAATGATGCTGTCGAATATTCCTTTTATGGAAGTGGTCTTCTTTAAATAACACTCGAGGTCTTTCCTTTGCCAAGAGAGATAGTTGCAGTCCTCTACCGCCGACAATGTAACCTATAGAGCAACATATACTTATACATATGTACTGGCAGTCGTCCTAACAATCCTATTACATAAACACCGCCGAGTACTAGTATGTCACAGATGGCGCTTGTCGGATTTACCATAACATATATCATTACTATCTTCAATGTTGCTATTTTTTCTCAGGCATGTATTTTTTAATAATTTTGATTGTATATAAAATGTTTAAATATATACGTTCATTCATTCTTATCACGTGACGGAGCCAAGCCTCGCTTTTGTTCCTCTGCAACGATACAATTTTGCTGGTTCAGTCCGCAAAAAATATTACAAATCAATTGACAAACCCAACCTACCGGAGGTGCGCGGACCGTCAATAGGAGCGCGCCGCCTTTTTCTGGATTCGCCACTGGTTTCAGCCTCGAGTGTCATGGCGCACCAAGTCACAAGAGGGCGGTCAATCCCCGGGTCAATCCCCCACACAGAGTTCTATTTCTACGAATATATCTCTGTCACCACAAGATCTTATACTTTCAAAGACGCCCAATAAAACATTGCCATGGAGATGTTCGATTTTCGAACACGACGAAAGCGTACGCGTTGGTTGGCTGAGTTTGTAGATTATGGCTGTTTTCAAAGTGAGAAACTTTTGTGTTACTTTCCGTAGCACAAACAGTGTGACAGTAATGTCATGAATTAGTTTTCGTGTATCTGTTGGCCGACTTAATTAGTTATTAGCTGAATTGCTGTGTTATGTCTGCCATCGTTTAGGCCTATTTGAAGTTTTAGACGGAACTTGGCTCAGTGATTTGGAACTAATTACGAGATAACCGTCGCTATTCTGACTACGATTTCTGACAGTTGGTATTCGTAGTTATTAATGTAGTGAACGATTAATCAAAAGATATGACGTATTCAGTACTTAGTGTGATTGGCTGTATGATTGAAGGTTACGCCTTATTGTCTTTTAAATGTATTGTAATTGGTTAGAGTTTTGAAAATGAATAAAGAGAGTTTGAGTTGGTCTTGGAGAGTACTATCAGGGGGAAATTTCTGTACTCTCGGGTTCTCCACACTTGCCAGGGGGGGGGGGAACTCGTCTCGTCTCTATATCACGTCCCCTTGAGGTACGGGATCGGGAAAGTCACTTTAACTTTACAGTCAAATAAGGCACACACAACGAAATACGTTTCAACTCTCGTCTTAGTCGATCTTTTGGAGCACTCTATAAGACACAGCGCCCTGGGGAAAAGTCCCCAAGACTCTCACAAGGCTGAACCAAGACTCGCCCAAGACTGGACTGCCTCAAGGCTCGCCCCTGGACTGGACTCTCGACTCTCCAGGACTGCACTCTCTCTTCTGCGTCTATCGTGCTGTGCTCCCCAAGACCAACTCAAACTCTCTTTATTCATTTTCAAAACTCTAACCAGTTACAAAGCAGTAAAAAGACTCTAGGGCGTAATCTTCAATCATAAAGCCAATCACACTAAGTACTGAATACGTCATATCTTTTGATTAATCGTTCACTACATTAATAACTATGAATACCAACTGTCAAAATAGCGACGGATATCTCGTAATTAGTTCCAAATCACTGAGCCAAGTTCCGTCCAAAACTTCAAATAGGCCTGAACGATGACAGACATAACACAGCAATTCGCTAATAATCAACTAATTAAGTCGACCAACAGATACGCGAAAACAAATTCATGACAGTACACCAGAACAGACGCAGTCCTGGGGAGCCTTGGGCGAGTGTTGACGCAGTCTAAGAGAGTCTTGGGTCAGCCTTGCTATAGTCTTGGGGATTTTTCCCCAGGGCGCTGTGTCTTATAGAGTGCTCGACTGATCGACTAAGACGAGAGTTGAAACGTATTTCGTTGTGTGCGTCTTATTTGACTGTAAAGTATAAGTGACTTTCCCGATCCCGTACCTCAAGGGGACGCAATAGAGAGACGAGACGAGATTCCCCCCTGACAAGTGTGGAGAACCCTGTGGAGAAAAATTTACCCCTGATAGTAAGACGATTTAGCCGTTACAGCAAGTCTCAAAAGTATTGGGGCAGCCAATTTGCAAACTCGCTAGCGAATTGGCTAGCTGCATGGGTTTTGACTAAACAGTTGGCTTTCGAATCTTGCTGGCGCCGACTCGTGGTCGCGTCCGCTCTGGGCGAGTCTAAGTTGCATTAGGGGACATAGAATGCTTTTACGTAGCCTAGTAGGTACATGTCTAGATTCCCCTGAATGATTTACTTTGTTACGAGGCGTGATAATGTAAAAGTAGTTTCCCTGGTAAGCCCGAGAATGGCTACAGCCAGCTGGCGTAAAGCGATAATATGATAAATGCGATTAATCCGCCGATATTTACTATATGAGGGTACGAAGTTAATTTGGATTTCGTCCGTCTGTTCGTGTGTCCGTTCTGAGCCATTTCTCGGACACCCTTCGACCGATCTCGTTCAAACTTGGCATACAGACAATGTATGATGACCTACATATGTGCGCCAATTTTTGATATGATTAGATTAAAAATGGCTGACTGGCATCCATTTTTCTCAAATTTGCTAAATTCTAATATTTAAACGTGTCCGGAACTGTTTCGCGGAGCTGAACAGGGTGATTTCAATCAAACTTTGTGTCATGTTTGCATCATGCTGGCATTTTAACACCACACTGCGAAAATGGAAGCAGGCGTGGGAACCCATGCCGACTCAAATTTCTTTGTTCCTGCATTACAATTTGTCCACGTAGTGTAAATTCATGTGCCAGCAGGTGTGAACTAACTTCTCGCCAACGCTTAAAGGGGAGCAGAGGTGTGGCTTTTGGCACTCTGTACATGAAATTTGAGATCTATGAATGAATTCTGTCGATAAAAACAACTTGTATGTGCTGCGAAATGCCCTAAATATCGGGTATAAAACAGGCTGTGAAGCAGACGACAAACGCCCGCTTTGCTTGGCGTCATTTCGCCTCTAGAGGGCCAGTCAGATGATGTCATCAGTGAACACTGATAATTGAACCCATTCATGCTAGTACGTCAATTCCATAGAAATGATACTATGAAAGACCTTGTTAACTGACAACATAAAGGTTGAAACATGGAGAGGTGTTGTGTTATGAATGCCATAACGATTCATGTTATGTTTATCGAAATCCCAAATAAAAATTCACGTTGCTGGTTGCGAGAAATCGGCGGAAGAACTAACCTGAAAGTGAAGACACGTACAGCGTTCTGGCTATAGTAAACAGTGAGTGAATAAATATTGTATGAGTTAAAACTAAATGAGAAATATGCTAATATCACTTGAACCACAGTACTCATTTTGCCCAACTTTCCACTTTTTAAACTATCGCTTAATTTCCGACTTCACTGTATTTTCCAACCGGAAAACGACCACATTTTTACCGTTTTTTTCTCTCGCTCGCTTATTGAAAACGCCGACCGCTCGCCCAAACACTGGTCACCGGCACAGGAGTAGTCAAAATGTTTGGGGATATACAACGAGTGTTAACTATTATAAATTCTGAACGGCTCTTCAAATCTATACCATTCTGTATCATTCGCGAATACTAGAGTCGGTACAATATTGTAAACAAATGCCATGATATCTCAGTCATATCGCTATTGTATACACTACCTTTTTTAATTCTGGTTTGCACAAACGTTGAATAGCCGTCAAAAATTCAAATATATTTAGTTTTTAACTATCTATAATTATATGCACGCAATTTGACCCTTTGACCTAGATTTGATTGGGATGGAATATTTTATTTTAAACAATATTCTGACGTTACTTACTGTCCCAAAAATGTTTCAACACAATTGCGGTATGACTGTCCGATTTACAAGTACATCGGGTAAAAAGCTCGCACAGCAATTAATGAACAGAAAGGACTGGGAAATTAAAGATTATATTGCCTGCTGCACAAAAAGCTTTGAAACTAGTTATAATATTTTGCAAAAGACTGAGTGATCAACGACATCATTTCGGGACGCAATTGAACTTTATTGCGTAACTTACTGCGCGGCGATGCTGACATCAAGTGTGTGTTGACCGAAGTTTGACCCCCCCCCCCAAGTCACGCACTGAACAGGCGCGTTACCTTAGCAATCTTTGTCTTTCCTGCTCCGAGCGTCGATCTTGTAAAATTGTAATTAGTTCTGACGGTGCTGTACGCAAACTTTTATATTTTGAGGTCGTTTACTTAGTGCGCTGCTTTTCTAATTACGCAAATTTGTTTACAATGTTGTACCGGCTCTAAAAATTTCAACATTGTAATATATCGCTTTCATAATAATTACGCAAAGTCAGTTATTTAATATTGGACACAGGTGAAGTTTCGTCCGCGAACGATACAATGTGGTATAGATTTGAAGAGTAGTTCAGAATTTAAAATTAGTTAGTACCCGTTGTATCTCCAAACTGTATCACTCAAAACCACTATTTCGATCACTCCTGTGCAAGTGACCAGTGTTTGGGCGACCGGTAGGTGTTTTCAATGAGTCGGTGAGAGACAAATTACGATAAAAATGCGGTCGTTTTCCGGTCGGAAAATACAGTGCGGTCGGAAATTAAGCGATAAGCGTCGATTAAAAGTGGGAAGTTGGGCGAAATGATTACTGTAGTTCAAGTGATATTAGCGTATTTCTAATTTAGTTTTTAACTCAAACAATATTTATTTACTCACTGTTTACTAGTTTACTATAGCTAGAGCGCTGTACGTGTCTTCATTTTCAGGTTAGTTCTTCTGCCGATTTCTCGCAAGTCAAGGGACTGTGCGTCAACATTCAGCAATGGCCGCCGCGTGATAAGAGCGAATCATGGTATATATTTAAGTTAGTTGTATTGTGTGTTTCTACGGGTTTTATGAGTTTGTCACAGTTTACTAGAATTGTTGATTTTATTAATTAAAATACAATTTCAAAGAACTAATCATATATGCACCTGAAATCTATCACCACTTCCGGTCTTGCAAGACTCCCATTCAGGGGTGTCAAGAAATTCATTGCACGTGATGGTATGCAAATAGGTATCTTCACAAGCCACTGACACCCTGTGAAAACATAACAGATAATCATTATATTCATTCTATCAACATGTTTATACGTATTAAAGTTTGTTAATACACTTTTATAAGTATTTTTTAGAGATTTCTAATACTTTGCGAATATATTGATTATTGCTATACAACATCATATGCGAAAAAAGTGTTATTACTTTACGCTGATTACGGAGTTTAACACAAGTAGTGAGGACTCGTTCACAATACAATGTTCATAATAGAAACAATTAGCAAAATGTAAAATAAAGCAGAAAAATATAGATATTTTCTAGTTAACTGCTTGGCCACTTTGAAATCCTCTTCCATCATGATTCACCCTTCAATAAACTTCTACAATCTATAACACACGTAATGCAAAGTACACACATTCATGATTTTGATTAAGTATTTTAATGCAAAAAGCAACTCTATACTCGATGGCAGACACTTTTTGCTCTCTCCATTTTGGTTTTTGGAATAACTCTCCGTTTTATGTGACTTTCTCTAATGTTACATATTCGAAATTCAGTTGATGAGCATTTTTTGGAAGGTGTGTGTGTGGGCGGGCACTGATTGAAGGTTATGTAATGAATCATTTGTTCAGGTTATTATCATGCTGGATGTTACGTGTAATTGTATTAATATTACACGTAAACATTGAATAGCATTTCTATGGTATCTCATTAATATACAAATGCGTCGAATTTTATATTGTACAGTGGCGTTAGAGATCTCGGCACGTGAGAATAAACACTAGGGTTAAAATACTACGTTGTCGATTAAATTATTCAGTGGTACCGCCTTTCATTTTAATGCATAACATAATGGATAATTTCAATTCTGCTAATTGATAGCATCTTCCCTACAATGCACGTTAAAGCAAAATCATTAGTAATCCACAGAGTCGAAAGCTTTGGTAAAATCTACAACAATACAACTTGTCACCTACCAGCTATCAGCAGATACTCGAAGGACAACTTAATGAAATAAAGGGCACCCAGAGGGCGCAAACCTCCACCACATATACAAATTACGTATCCTCACTTTTACATCTTCCCTATTATATGCACTTATCCTACTCACAAAAGCTTTTAATTTCCTCTGAAAAGAAAGACCGAATTGAGTCTTGAATATGTGTGTTCACTCAAGAAATCAATTCTATCCGACAATGGTGAAGAAGCCCTTGAAATCTAGATCCAGATCGCTCCTAAAATCTAATCGCTCGGATTTTGATTGAAGAACAACCACTATATATAAGTCAGGGTTTCTGTCAATAAGCTTTTTTGGTTATTTGAGAAATAGAAATGTTATGAGAATCTACCTATAAACTTTTGAGTTATCAACTAACAGACAAACGAACAAATAAAGCAGCAAACCAATATTACCGGAAACATAATTGTCTGAAAATGCGAGTCAATGCAAAGCGTTTCACAAAAAAATAACAACCAGATCAATCAGAGAACAGCATGTTTGTTGACAGTTGTTTTTTCTTCAAATTCTGCCGAAAAATGTAGATTTGCATATTTTAATATTCAAAACTCGGCAGAAAAAAAAATATACCCAAAAGTATATTTATTGAATAGTGTACTAATCACTATCCTACGTGTCCAGCATTTTTGGTGAAGTTTCCCAAATAGAAAATCAACCGAACAATTGAAAAACAATCGGCAGCCATCTGGACCAGTTGCATCACCATTTTTCAGTGCACCAACTGCTATACCAATTTCGTCATAAGTTAAATACACATTCATACTGTCATCTAATAATTCATCATTAAATACTTTCTTCAAATATATCATCTAACATGAGGTCTCCACCTGGCACGCTGCGGAAGTTATTCAACGTGGACAAGTATTCCATCCAGCATTTACTTGCACTTCGCGGCCTCTGAGTCTACCCATGAGCCTTTGCGTTCTTAGGTGTGTTGTTATCATCGCTTGGGACTCAATTCCCGCGCGTGCGCAGGTGACGACCCTCCCGCTTTAACGCGAACAAGCTTATTAAAAATTCATACATGTGTTATTCAATCAATTGTGATTTAATTATTTAATCTGTATAAATGTCGGATTTATGTATTTTTACTGCATTAATAAATTAATAATTTTTCAGAAATGATCTTTTTCCTCTTGTGGGACATTTGAAAATTAAACACGGGATCAAATAGACCAGATGACATTACTCTCCCAATAGATTGCAGTACAGGCAGTAGCCTTGTCTTGTGATACGTGCATACACACTTGTCAAATTTCGTAAGATTGGGATGTAAATACATTTTGGAATCCACAGGAAGCACGTGCACTCAAATCGTTTGATACTCAAATAACCACGTCACCGCTTGATCTCCTTGCGCCATCTTGTATACGCCACAGAAACAGGAGCCCAGAGAGAGAAACGTGTTGCAAAGGCCTATTTACATTATACGTGTAGTTAAAAAAAATACATGCACTCACCTGCCTGCCAGAAGAATTGATAATCTCTTATCTGCCTCTGTCTTGAATTCTTCAGCATATAGTTCGCCTTTCTTCAGGGTTGAGAGAGTGCAAGTTTCGGTTAATTCATTGAATGCTTTACGGGACACCCTCAGCGGCTGGAACAGTGTAATATACACGTCTTCAACCTCTTTACGAACGACAACGGGCCACAACGCGTACAGGATACGACCGATTTGAACAATATTGATAATAAATATTGCAAATGTCCATCCAAATATATCAGGCATACATGATATTGTCGCGGCCCAGATAAGTAGAAACAAGAAGGCAACGGTTAACCCGATCCGAAGAACGAGCGCATGTTGTCGGAATAGTTTCGGAATTAGAAGTGACACAGCTAGGCTGACATGACCGAGTTGAAACAGGATATGCTGCGGATTCAACCATTCACCACAAATGTCCCCACTCTCGGGTTCATTATCTGGTGACGATGGCGTCATTGGACCAATACTGACGTAGCCGTGTTTATACAAGTTCGCTGCAATTGACAGGGCAGACATAGCAGTAACTGTCGACATTGAATGATAACACAGATTTTCAAGTAATCTGAAATCAACAGAAATAATCGATCAATGACAAAATGACACATAAAAACAAATGTTCACCTAGCACAGCGAAGTTTTACATTCATTCAATGAATGAAAACAAAGTTCACCCAGTAAATTGTTTCATTGCCCCCCCCCCCATGAAAGAAAACAATGTTCACAAATCGTAGTAAATTGTTCCATTGTCCTTCCCAATGGAAGACAACAATGTACAATCAGAACGGTAAAGTGTTGCATTGTCAAGAGAATGTGATTTATTATAATCATTACTCGTTAAATGATTCATGCTCTAAAACCATGACAGAAATTCACCATTTTTCTTGTGTTAAGATATCAAATAATGATAATGGTTTACTGATCTATTGTATTACAAGGCCTCCGGTTCACAAAATAAAAAAAATATTTTCGGACCATACAAATTATACATGAATGTACACAAACACAGTTAGAAGTTTAAAATTACACACTAATTTTGCCAAACAAAAACACACATTTTCTCTCAACACTCTAGCATCTGTAGTGTAATATATATAAAAATTGACCGGTGTGTGGATGTTTAATTTATTGACATGGTAAGTATTCTAGACAGAGAATATTACAGAAAAGGGGTATTCACTTTCCACATCTTTACACTTGACACAACCTTACGACACTGACAATGCCCCTATGTCACCCACTTCAATGTTTACTGGTAAACATGAACAACGGAGGCACGCCATAGATTCAATAAATTTATGATGACCATTTAAGAAATATGTTATTTTCCCGCCAGCAACTGAATATTTGTTGAATATACACAATGTAGGCTTGTTACTCCACCGTTTTAGACTAACTGTATTGCGTACGCGTGGGAACGCTCAATCTTGTCTACTCGGAACATATACGGCAGTCCATGCAACGGTAGTTTGAAAAGTTTTAGACAGAAATTGAGACAACGTTGACAACATAAATGGATAGTCTACCACACTCATCAATCACTGCTTCACTGGTACAATTTGGCGGTGGATCCATTAATAGTAACGGTTTACACCTTTTCCCAATATCAATATATTACTTAAAAAATAACATTTCAGAAACGTGAATCAGTATTTTGTCAAATAGCTTAAGGCGAGTAAAGAGCGGAAAGTTGACCGTTTTCTTTCGAGTGCGTATTAACAGAATAACAAGAATTTGTGTCAACGCTTGTAAATTACCAACTTAATCAGAGCATATAACAATGTCATCGGTATATTCTAATGCAAATATGATTGCGTTGAATTCCAAAGTTACCTGAATAATTAATAGTAACAATCACTGAACATAGTAAAATTCTACTCACAACAGCAATCATTGCACACAGCGCTATTATATTATTTGAACATAACTGACACCCGTAATCATTGAACACAGTCCAATTACATTATTTTTAACATAACCAGCAGCAACAATCATTGAACACAGTGCAAATACACCATTTCGAACATAACCAGCAGCAAGAATCATTGAACACAGAGCAAATACACCATTTCAAACATAAACAGCAGCAACAATCAATGAACACAGTGCAAATACACCATTTCGAACAT
The DNA here is from genome assembly GCF_978046115.1 of Saccoglossus kowalevskii. NCBI lineage: Eukaryota > Metazoa > Hemichordata > Enteropneusta > Harrimaniidae > Saccoglossus > Saccoglossus kowalevskii. The sequence goes on along the minus strand of NC_140644.1, from coordinate 11,486,709 downwards.
AACCAGCAGCAACAATCATTGAACACAGTGCAAATACACCATTTCGAACATAACCAGCAGCAACAATCATTGAACACAGTGCAAATACACCATTTCGAACATAAACAGCAGCAACAATCATTGAACACAGTGCAAATACACCATTTCGAACATAACCAGCAGCAACAATCATTGAACACAGTGCAAATACACCATTTCGAACATAAACAGCAGCAACAATCATTGAACACAGTGCAAATACACCATTTCGAACATAAACAGCAGCAACAATCATTGAACACAGTGCAAATACACCATTTCGAACATAAACAGCAGCATCAATCGTTGAACACAGTGAAAATACACCATTTCGAACATAACCAGCAGCAACAATCATTGAACACAGTGCAGCAAATACACCATTTCGAACATAAACAGCAGCAACAATCATTGAACACAGTGCAAATACACCATTTCGAACATAAACAGCAGCAACAATCGTTGAACACAGTGCAAATACACCATTTCGAACATAACCAGCAGCAACAATCATTGAACACAGTGCAGCAAATACACCATTTCGAACATAAACAGCAGCAACAATCATTGAACACAGTGCAAATACACCATTTCGAACATAAACAGCAGCAACAATCATTGAACACAGTGCAAATACACCATTTCGAACATAAACAGCAGCAACAATCATTGAACACAGTGCAAATACACCATTTCGAACATAAACAGCAGCAACAATCATTGAACACAGTGCAAATACACCATTTCGAACATAAACAGCAGCAACAATCATTGAACACAGTGCAAATACACCATTTCGAACATAAACAGCAGCAACAATCATTGAACACAGTGCAAATACACCATTTCGAACATAACCAGCAGCAACAATCATTGAACACAGTGCAAATACACCATTTCGAACATAAACAGCAGCAACAATCATTGAACACAGTGCAAATACACCATTTCGAACATAACCAGCAGCAACAATCATTGAACACAGTGCAGCAAATACACCATTTCGAACATAAACAGCAGCAACAATCATTGAACACAGTGCAAATACACCATTTCGAACATAAACAGCAGCAACAATCATTGAACACAGTGCAAATACACCATTTCGAACATAAACAGCAGCAACAATCATTGAACACAGTGCAACTACACCATTTCGAACATAAACAGCAGCAACAATCATTGAACACAGTGCAAATACACCATTTCGAACATAACCAGCAGCAACAATCATTGAACACAGTGCAAATACACCATTTCGAACATAAACAGCAGCAACAATCATTGAACACAGTGCAAATACACCATTTCGAACATAAACAGCAGCAACAATCATTGAACACAGTGCAAATACACCATTTCGAACATAAACAGCAGCATCAATCGTTGAACACAGTGAAAATACACCATTTCGAACATAACCAGCAGCAACAATCATTGAACACAGTGCAGCAAATACACCATTTCGAACATAAACAGCAGCAACAATCATTGAACACAGTGCAAATACACCATTTCGAACATAAACAGCAGCAACAATCGTTGAACACAGTGCAAATACACCATTTCGAACATAACCAGCAGCAACAATCATTGAACACAGTGCAGCAAATACACCATTTCGAACATAAACAGCAGCAACAATCATTGAACACAGTGCAAATACACCATTTCGAACATAAACAGCAGCAACAATCATTGAACACAGTGCAAATACACCATTTCGAACATAAACAGCAGCAACAATCATTGAACACAGTGCAAATACACCATTTCGAACATAAACAGCAGCAACAATCATTGAACACAGTGCAAATACACCATTTCGAACATAAACAGCAGCAACAATCATTGAACACAGTGCAAATACACCATTTCGAACATAAACAGCAGCAACAATCATTGAACACAGTGCAAATACACCATTTCGAACATAACCAGCAGCAACAATCATTGAACACAGTGCAGCAAATACACCATTTCGAACATAAACAGCAGCAACAATCATTGAACACAGTGCAAATACACCATTTCGAACATAAACAGCAGCAACAATCATTGAACACAGTGCAAATACACCATTTCGAACATAAACAGCAGCAACAATCATTGAACACAGTGCAACTACACCATTTCGAACATAAACAGCAGCAACAATCATTGAACACAGTGCAAATACACCATTTCGAACATAACCAGCAGCAACAATCATTGAACACAGTGCAAATACACCATTTCGAACATAAACAGCAGCAACAATCATTGAACACAGTGCAAATACACCATTTCGAACATAAACAGCAGCAACAATCATTGAACACAGTGCAAATACACCATTTCGAACATAAACAGCAGCATCAATCGTTGAACACAGTGAAAATACACCATTTCGAACATAACCAGCAGCAACAATCATTGAACACAGTGCAGCAAATACACCATTTCGAACATAAACAGCAGCAACAATCATTGAACACAGTGCAAATACACCATTTCGAACATAAACAGCAGCAACAATCGTTGAACACAGTGCAAATACACCATTTCGAACATAACCAGCAGCAACAATCATTGAACACAGTGCAGCAAATACACCATTTCGAACATAAACAGCAGCAACAATCATTGAACACAGTGCAAATACACCATTTCGAACATAAACAGCAGCAACAATCATTGAACACAGTGCAAATACACCATTTCGAACATAAACAGCAGCAACAATCATTGAACACAGTGCAAATACACCATTTCGAACATAAACAGCAGCAACAATCATTGAACACAGTGCAAATACACCATTTCGAACATAAACAGCAGCAACAATCATTGAACACAGTGCAAATACACCATTTCGAACATAAACAGCAGCAACAATCATTGAACACAGTGCAAATACACCATTTCGAACATAACCAGCAGCAACAATCATTGAACACAGTGCAAATACACCATTTCGAACATAAACAGCAGCAACAATCATTGAACACAGTGCAAATACACCATTTCGAACATAACCAGCAGCAACAATCATTGAACACAGTGCAGCAAATACACCATTTCGAACATAAACAGCAGCAACAATCATTGAACACAGTGCAAATACACCATTTCGAACATAAACAGCAGCAACAATCATTGAACACAGTGCAAATACACCATTTCGAACATAAACAGCAGCAACAATCATTGAACACAGTGCAACTACACCATTTCGAACATAAACAGCAGCAACAATCATTGAACACAGTGCAAATACACCATTTCGAACATAACCAGCAGCAACAATCATTGAACACAGTGCAAATACACCATTTCGAACATAAACAGCAGCAACAATCATTGAACACAGTGCAAATACACAATTTCGAACATAACCAGCAGCAACAATCATTGAACACAGTGCAAATACACCATTTCGAACATAAACAGCAGCAACAATCATTGAACACAGTGCAAATACACCATTTCGAACATAACCAGCAGCAACAATCATTGAACACAGTGCAAATACACCATTTCGAACATAAACAGCAGCAACAATCATTGAACACAGTGCAAATACACCATTTGGAACATAAACAGCAGCAACAATCATTGAACACAGTGCAAATACACCATTTCGAACATAAACAGCAGCAACAATCATTGAACACAGTGCAACTACACCATTTCGAACATAAACAGCAGCAACAATCATTGAACACAGTGCAAATACACCATTTCGAACATAACCAGCAGCAACAATCATTGAACACAGTGCAAATACACCATTTCGAACATAACCAACAGCAACAATCATTGAACACAGTGCAAATACACCATTTCGAACATAACCAGCAGCAACAATCATTGAACACAGTGCAAATACCCCATTTCGAACATAAACAGCAGCAACAATCATTGAACACAGTGCAAATACACCATTTAGAACATAACCAGCAGCAACAATCATTGAACACAGTGCAAATACACCATTTCGAACATAACCAGCAGCAACAATCATTGAACACAGTGCAAATACACCATTTCGAACATAACCAGCAGCAACAATCATTCAACACAGTGCAAATACACCATTTCGAACATAACCAGCAGCAACAATCATTGAACACAGTGCAAATACACCATTTCGAACATAAACAGCAGCAACAATCATTGAACACAGTGCAAATACACCATTTCGAACAAAAACAACAGCAACAATCATTGAACACAGTGCAAATACACCATTTCGAACATAACCAGCAGCAACAATCATTGAACACAGTGCAAATACACCATTTCGAACATAAACAGCAGCAACAATCATTGAACACAGTGCAAATACACCATTTCGAACATAACCAGCAGCAACAATCATTGAACACAGTGCAAATACACCATTTCGAACATAAACAGCAGCAACAATCATTGAACACAATGCAAATACACCATTTCGAACATAAACAGCAGCAACAATCATTGAACACAGTGCAAATACATCATTTTGAACATAAACAGCAGCAACAATCATTGAACACAGTGCAAATACACCGTTTCGAACATAAACAGCAGCAACAATCATTGAACACAGCGCTATTATATTATTTTCAACATAACAACAGCAACAATCATTGAACACAGTGCAAATACGCCATTTCGAACATAAACAGCAGCAACAATCATTGAACACAGTGCAAATACACCATTTTGAACATAAACAGCAGCAACAATCATTGAACACAGTGCAAATACACCGTTTCGAACATAAACAGCAGCAACAATCATTGAACACAGCGTTATTATATTATTTTCAACATAACAACAGCAACAATCATTGAACACAGTGCAAATACATCATTTCTAACATAAACAGCAGCAACAATCATTGAACACAGTGCAAATACACCATTTCGAACATAAACAGCAGCAACAATCATTGAACACAGTGCAAATACACCGTTTCGAACATAAACAGCAGCAACAATCATTGAACACAGCGCTATTATATTATTTTCAACATAACAACAGCAACAAACATTGCACACAGTGCAAATACACCTTTTCGAACATAAACAGCAGCATCAATCATTGAACACAGTGCAAATACATCATTTCGGACATAACCAGCAGCAACAATCATTGAACACAGTGCAAATACGCCATTTCGAACATAAACAGCAGCAACAATCATTGAACACAGTGCAAATACACCATTTCGAACATAAACAGCAGCAACAATCATTGAACACAGTGCAAATACACCATTTCGAACATAAACAGCAGCAACAATCATTGAACACAGTGCAAATACATCATTTCGAACATAACCAGCAGCAACAATCATTGAACACAGTGCAAATACACCATTTCGAACATAAACAGCAGCAACAATCATTGAACACAGTGCAAATACACCATTTCGAACATAAACAGCAGCAACAATCATTGAACACAGTGCAAATACACCATTTCGAACATAAACAGCAGCAACAATCATTGAACACAGTGCAAATACACCATTTCGAACATAAACAGCAGCAACAATCATTGAACACAGTGCAAATACACCATTTCGAACATAAACAGCAGCAACAATCATTGAACACAGTGCAAATACACCATTTCGAACATAAACAGCAGCAACAATCATTGAACACAGTGCAAATACACCATTTCGAACATAAACAGCAGCAACAATCATTGAACACAGTGCAAATACACCATTTCGAACATAACCAGCAGCAACAATCATTGAACACAGTGGAAGTACACCATTTCGAACATAACCAGCAGCAACAATCATTGAACACAGTGGAAATACACCATTTCGAACATAACCAGCAGCATCAATCATTGAGCACAGTGCAAATACACCATTTCGAACATAAACAGCAGCAACAATCATTGAACACAGTGCAAATACACCATTTCGAACATAAACAGCAGCAACAATCATTGAACACAGTGCGAATACACCATTTCGAACATAAACAGCAGCAACAATCATTGAACACAGTGTAAATACACTATTTCGAACATAAACAGCAGCAACAATCATTGAACACAGTGCAAATACACCATTTCGAACATAACCAGCAGCAACAATCATTGAACACAGTGCAAATACACCATTTCGAACATAACCAGCAGCAACAATCATTGAATACAGTGCAAATACACCATTTCGAACATAACCAGCAGCAACAATCATTGAACGCAGTGCAAATACACCATTTCGAACATAAACAGCAGCAACAATCATTGAACACAGTGCAAATACACCATTTCGAACATAAACAGCAGCAACAATCATTGAACACAGTGCAAATACACCATTTCGAACATAAACAGCAGCAACAATCATTGAACACAGTGCAAATACACCATTTCGAACATAAACAGCAGCAACAATCATTGAACACAGTGCAAATACACCATTTCGAACATAAACAGCAGCAACAATCATTGAACACAGTGCAAATACACCATTTCGAACATAACCAGCAGCAACAATCATTGAACACAGTGCAAATACACCATTTCGAACATAAACAGCAGCAACAATCATTGAACACAGTGCAAATATACCATTTCGAACATAAACAGCAGCAACAATCATTGAACACAGTGCAAATACACCATTTCGAACATAAACAGCAGCAACAATCATTGAACACAGTGCAAATACACCATTTCGAACATAAGCAGCAGCAACAATCATTGAACACAGTGGAAGTACACCATTTCGAACATAACCAGCAGCAACAATCATTGAACACAGTGGAAGTACACCATTTCGAACATAACCAGCAGCAACAATCATTGAACACAGTGGAAATACACCATTTCGAACATAACCAGCAGCATCAATCATTGAACACAGTGCAAATACACCATTTCGAACATAAACAGCAGCAACAATCATTGAACACAGTGCAAATACACCATTTCGAACATAAACAGCAGCAACAATCATTGAACACAGTGCGAATACACCATTTCGAACATAAACAGCAGCAACAATCATTGAACACAGTGCAAATACACCATTTCGAACATAAACAGCAGCAACAATCATTGAACACATTGCAAATACACCATTTCGAACATAACCAGCAGCAACAATCATTGAACACAGTGCAAATACACCATTTCGAACATAAACAGCAGCAACAATCATTGAACGCAGTGCAAATACACCATTTCGAACATAAACAGCAGCAACAATCATTGAACACAGTGCAAATACACCATTTCGAACATAAACAGCAGCAACAATCAATGAACACAGTGCAAATACACCATTTCGAACATAAACAGCAGCAACAATCAATGAACACAGTGCAAATACACCATTTCGAACATAAACAGCAGCAACAATCATTGAACACAGTGCAAATACACCATTTCGAACATAAACAGCAGTAACAATCATTGAACACAGTGCAAATACACCATTTCGAACATAAACAGCAGCAACAATCATTGAACACAGTGCAAATACACCATTTCGAACATAAACAGCAGCAACAATCATTGAACACAGTGCAAATACACCATTTCGAACATAAACAGCAGCAACAATCATTGAACACAGTGCAAATACACCATTTCGAACATAAACAGCAGCAACAATCATTGAACACAGTGCAAATACACCATTTCGAACATAAACAGCAGCAACAATCATTGAACACAGTGCAAATACACCATTTCGAACATAACCAACAGCAACAATCATTGAACACAGTGCAAATACACCATTTCGAACATAACCAGCAGCAACAATCATTGAACACAGTGCAAATACCCCATTTCGAACATAAACAGCAGCAACAATCATTGAACACAGTGCAAATACACCATTTAGAACATAACCAGCAGCAACAATCATTGAACACAGTGCAAATACACCATTTCGAACATAACCAGCAGCAACAATCATTGAACACAGTGCAAATACACCATTTCGAACATAACCAGCAGCAACAATCATTCAACACAGTGCAAATACACCATTTCGAACATAACCAGCAGCAACAATCATTGAACACAGTGCAAATACACCATTTCGAACATAACAGCAGCAACAATCATTGAACACAGTGCAAATACACCATTTCGAACAAAAACAGCAGCAACAATCATTGAACACAGTGCAAATACACCATTTCGAACATAACCAGCAGCAACAATCATTGAACACAGTGCAAATACACCATTTCGAACATAAACAGCAGCAACAATCATTGAACACAGTGCAAATACACCATTTCGAACATAACCAGCAGCAACAATCATTGAACACAGTGCAAATACACCATTTCGAACATAAACAGCAGCAACAATCATTGAACACAATGCAAATACACCATTTCGAACATAAACAGCAGCAACAATCATTGAACACAGTGCAAATACATCATTTTGAACATAAACAGCAGCAACAATCATTGAACACAGTGCAAATACACCGTTTCGAACATAAACAGCAGCAACAATCATTGAACACAGCGCTATTATATTATTTTCAACATAACAACAGCAACAATCATTGAACACAGTGCAAATACGCCATTTCGAACATAAACAGCAGCAACAATCATTGAACACAGTGCAAATACACCATTTTGAACATAAACAGCAGCAACAATCATTGAACACAGTGCAAATACACCGTTTCGAACATAAACAGCAGCAACAATCATTGAACACAGCGCTATTATATTATTTTCAACATAACAACAGCAACAATCATTGAACACAGTGCAAATACATCATTTCTAACATAAACAGCAGCAACAATCATTGAACACAGTGCAAATACACCATTTCGAACATAAACAGCAGCAACAATCATTGAACACAGTGCAAATACACCGTTTCGAACATAAACAGCAGCAACAATCATTGAACACAGCGCTATTATATTATTTTCAACATAACAGCAGCATCAATCATTGAACACAGTGCAAATACATCATTTCGGACATAACCAGCAGCAACAATCATTGAACACAGTGCAAATACACCATTTCGAACATAACCAGCAGCAACAATCATTGAACACAGTGCAAATACGCCATTTCGAACATAAACAGCAGCAACAATCATTGAACACAGTGCAAATACACCATTTCGAACATAAACAGCAGCAACAATCATTGAACACAGTGCAAATACACCATTTCGAACATAAACAGCAGCAACAATCATTGAACACAGTGCAAATACACCATTTCGAACATAAACAGCAGCAACAATCATTGAACACAGTGCAAATACACCATTTCGAACATAAACAGCAGCAACAATCATTGAACACAGTGCAAATACACCATTTCGAACATAAACAGCAGCAACAATCATTGAACACAGTGCAAATACACCATTTCGAACATAACCAGCAGCAACAATCATTGAACACAGTGGAAGTACACCATTTCGAACATAAACAGCAGCAACAATCATTGAACACAGTGCAAATACACCATTTCGAACATAAACAGCAGCAACAATCATTGAACACAGTGCAAATACACCATTTCGAACATAACCAGCAGCAACAATCATTGAACACAGTGCAAATACACCATTTCGAACATAACCAGCAGCAACAATCATTGAACACAGTGCAAATACACCATTTCGAACATAAACAGCAGCAACAATCTTTGAACACAGTGCAAATACACCATTTCGAACATAAACAGCAGCAACAATCATTGAACACAGTGCAAATACACCATTTCGAACATAAACAGCAGCAACAATCATTGAACACAGTGCAAATACACCATTTCGAACATAAACAGCAGCAACAATCATTGAACACAGTGCAAATACACCATTTCGAACATAAACAGCAGCAACAATCATTGAACACAGTGCAAATACACCATTTCGAACATAAACAGCAGCAACAATCATTGAACACAGTGCAAATACACCATTTCGAACATAACCAGCAGCAACAATCATTGAACACAGTGGAAGTACACAATTTCGAACATAACCAGCAGCAACAATCATTGAACACAGTGGAAATACACCATTTCGAACATAACCAGTAGCATCAATCATTGAGCACAGTGCAAATACACCATTTCGAACATAAACAGCAGCAACAATCATTGAACACAGTGCAAATACACCATTTCGAACATAAACAGCAGCAACAATCATTGAACACAGTGCAAATACACCATTTCGAACATAACCAGCAGCAACAATCATTGAACACAGTGCAAATACACCATTTCGAACATAAACAGCAGCAACAATCATTGAACACAGTGCAAATACACCATTTCGAACAAAAACAGCAGCAACAATCATTGAACACAGTGCAAATACACCATTTCGAACATAACCAGCAGCAACAATCATTGAACACAGTGCAAATACACCATTTCGAACATAAACAGCAGCAACAATCATTGAACACAGTGCAAATACACCATTTCGAACATAACCAGCAGCAACAATCATTGAACACAGTGCAAATACACCATTTCGAACATAAACAGCAGCAACAATCATTGAACACAATGCAAATACACCATTTCGAACATAAACAGCAGCAACAATCATTGAACACAGTGCAAATACATCATTTTGAACATAAACAGCAGCAACAATCATTGAACACAGTGCAAATACACCGTTTCGAACATAAACAGCAGCAACAATCATTGAACACAGCGCTATTATATTATTTTCAACATAACAACAGCAACAATCATTGAACACAGTGCAAATACGCCATTTCGAACATAAACAGCAGCAACAATCATTGAACACAGTGCAAATACACCATTTTGAACATAAACAGCAGCAACAATCATTGAACACAGTGCAAATACACCGTTTCGAACATAAACAGCAGCAACAATCATTGAACACAGCGCTATTATATTATTTTCAACATAACAACAGCAACAATCATTGAACACAGTGCAAATACATCATTTCTAACATAAACAGCAGCAACAATCATTGAACACAGTGCAAATACACCATTTCGAACATAAACAGCAGCAACAATCATTGAACACAGTGCAAATACACCGTTTCGAACATAAACAGCAGCAACAATCATTGAACACAGCGCTATTATATTATTTTCAACATAACAGCAGCATCAATCATTGAACACAGTGCAAATACATCATTTCGGACATAACAAGCAGCAACAATCATTGAACACAGTGCAAATACACCATTTCGAACATAACCAGCAGCAACAATCATTGAACACAGTGCAAATACGCCATTTCGAACATAAACAGCAGCAACAATCATTGAACACAGTGCAAATACACCATTTCGAACATAAACAGCAGCAACAATCATTGAACACAGTGCAAATACACCATTTCGAACATAAACAGCAGCAACAATCATTGAACACAGTGCAAATACACCATTTCGAACATAACCAGCAGCAACAATCATTGAACACAGTGCAAATACACCATTTCGAACATAAACAGCAGCAACAATCATTGAACACAGTGCAAATACACCATTTCGAACATAAACAGCAGCAACAATCATTGAACACAGTGCAAATACACCATTTCGAACATAAACAGCAGCAACAATCATTGAACACAGTGCAAATACACCATTTCGAACATAAACAGCAGCAACAATCATTGAACACAGTGCAAATACACCATTTCGAACATAAACAGCAGCAACAATCATTGAACACAGTGCAAATACACCATTTCGAACATAAACAGCAGCAACAATCATTGAACACAGTGCAAATACACCATTTCGAACATAACCAGCAGCAACAATCATTGAACACAGTGGAAGTACACCATTTCGAACATAAACAGCAGCAACAATCATTGAACACAGTGCAAATACACCATTTCGAACATAAACAGCAGCAACAATCATTGAACACAGTGCAAATACACCATTTCGAACATAACCAGCAGCAACAATCATTGAACACAGTGCAAATACACCATTTCGAACATAACCAGCAGCAACAATCATTGAACACAGTGCAAATACACCATTTCGAACATAAACAGCAGCAACAATCTTTGAACACAGTGCAAATACACCATTTCGAACATAAACAGCAGCAACAATCATTGAACACAGTGCAAATACACCATTTCGAACATAAACAGCAGCAACAATCATTGAACACAGTGCAAATACACCATTTCGAACATAACCAGCAGCAACAATCATTGAACACAGTGCAAATACACCATTTCGAACATAAACAGCAGCAACAATCATTGAACACAGTGCAAATACACCATTTCGAACATAAACAGCAGCAACAATCATTGAACACAGTGCAAATACACCATTTCGAACATAACCAGCAGCAACAATCATTGAACACAGTGGAAGTACACAATTTCGAACATAACCAGCAGCAACAATCATTGAACACAGTGGAAATACACCATTTCGAACATAACCAGTAGCATCAATCATTGAGCACAGTGCAAATACACCATTTCGAACATAAACAGCAGCAACAATCATTGAACACAGTGCAAATACACCATTTCGAACATAAACAGCAGCAACAATCATTGAACACAGTGCAAATACACCATTTCGAACATAAACAGCAGCAACAATCATTGAACACAGTGCAAATACACCATTTCGAACATAAACAGCAGCAACAATCATTGAACACAGTGCAAATACACCATTTCGAACATAAACAGCAGCAACAATCATTGAACACAGTGCAAATACACCATTTCGAACATAAACAGCAGCATCAATCGTTGAACACAGTGCAGCAAATACACCATTTCGAACATAAACAGCAGCAACAATCATTGAACACAGTGCAAATACACCATTTCGAACATAAACAGCAGCAACAATCGTTGAACACAGTGCAAATACACCATTTCGAACATAACCAGCAGCAACAATCATTGAACACTGTGCAGCAAATACACCATTTCGAACATAAACAGCAGCAACAATCATTGAACACAGTGCAAATACACCATTTCGAACATAAACAGCAGCAACAATCATTGAACACAGTGCAAATACACCATTTCGAACATAAACAGCAGCAACAATCATTGAACACAGTGCAAATACACCATTTCGAACATAAACAGCAGCAACAATCATTGAACACAGTGCAAATACACCATTTCGAACATAAACAGCAGCAACAATCATTGAACACAGTGCAAATACACCATTTCGAACATAAACAGCAGCAACAATCATTGAACACAGTGCAAATACACCATTTCGAACATAACCAGCAGCAACAATCATTGAACACAGTGCAAATACACCATTTCGAACATAAACAGCAGCAACAATCATTGAACACAGTGCAAATACACCATTTCGAACATAACCAGCAGCAACAATCATTGAACACAGTGCAGCAAATACACCATTTCGAACATAAACAGCAGCAACAATCATTGAACACAGTGCAAATACACCATTTCGAACATAAACAGCAGCAACAATCATTGAACACAGTGCAAATACACCATTTCGAACATAAACAGCAGCAACAATCATTGAACACAGTGCAACTACACCATTTCGAACATAAACAGCAGCAACAATCATTGAACACAGTGCAAATACACCATTTCGAACATAACCAGCAGCAACAATCATTGAACACAGTGCAAATACACCATTTCGAACATAAACAGCAGCAACAATCATTGAACACAGTGCAAATACACCATTTCGAACATAAACAGCAGCAACAATCATTGAACACAGTGCAAATACACCATTTCGAACATAAACAGCAGTATCAATCGTTGAACACAGTGAAAATACACCATTTCGAACATAACCAGCAGCAACAATCATTGAACACAGTGCAGCAAATACACCATTTCGAACATAAACAGCAGCAACAATCATTGAACACAGTGCAAATACACCATTTCGAACATAAACAGCAGCAACAATCGTTGAACACAGTGCAAATACACCATTTCGAACATAACCAGCAGCAACAATCATTGAACACAGTGCAGCAAATACACCATTTCGAACATAAACAGCAGCAACAATCATTGAACACAGTGCAAATACACCATTTCGAACATAAACAGCAGCAACAATCATTGAACACAGTGCAAATACACCATTTCGAACATAAACAGCAGCAACAATCATTGAACACAGTGCAAATACACCATTTCGAACATAAACAGCAGCAACAATCATTGAACACAGTGCAAATACACCATTTCGAACATAAACAGCAGCAACAATCATTGAACACAGTGCAAATACACCATTTCGAACATAAACAGCAGCAACAATCATTGAACACAGTGCAAATACACCATTTCGAACATAACCAGCAGCAACAATCATTGAACACAGTGCAAATACACCATTTCGAACATAAACAGCAGCAACAATCATTGAACACAGTGCAAATACACCATTTCGAACATAACCAGCAGCAACAATCATTGAACACAGTGCAGCAAATACACCATTTCGAACATAAACAGCAGCAACAATCATTGAACACAGTGCAAATACACCATTTCGAACATAAACAGCAGCAACAATCATTGAACACAGTGCAAATACACCATTTCGAACATAAACAGCAGCAACAATCATTGAACACAGTGCAACTACACCATTTCGAACATAAACAGCAGCAACAATCATTGAACACAGTGCAAATACACCATTTCGAACATAACCAGCAGCAACAATCATTGAACACAGTGCAAATACACCATTTCGAACATAAACAGCAGCAACAATCATTGAACACAGTGCAAATACACCATTTCGAACATAACCAGCAGCAACAATCATTGAACACAGTGCAAATACACCATTTCGAACATAAACAGCAGCAACAATCATTGAACACAGTGCAAATACACCATTTCGAACATAACCAGCAGCAACAATCATTGAACACAGTGCAAATACACCATTTCGAACATAAACAGCAGCAACAATCATTGAACACAGTGCAAATACACCATTTGGAACATAAACAGCAGCAACAATCATTGAACACAGTGCAAATACACCATTTCGAACATAAACAGCAGCAACAATCATTGAACACAGTGCAACTACACCATTTCGAACATAAACAGCAGCAACAATCATTGAACACAGTGCAAATACACCATTTCGAACATAACCAGCAGCAACAATCATTGAACACAGTGCAAATACACCATTTCGAACATAACCAACAGCAACAATCATTGAACACAGTGCAAATACACCATTTCGAACATAACCAGCAGCAACAATCATTGAACACAGTGCAAATACCCCATTTCGAACATAAACAGCAGCAACAATCATTGAACACAGTGCAAATACACCATTTAGAACATAACCAGCAGCAACAATCATTGAACACAGTGCAAATACACCATTTCGAACATAACCAGCAGCAACAATCATTGAACACAGTGCAAATACACCATTTCGAACATAACCAGCAGCAACAATCATTCAACACAGTGCAAATACACCATTTCGAACATAACCAGCAGCAACAATCATTGAACACAGTGCAAATACACCATTTCGAACATAAACAGCAGCAACAATCATTGAACACAGTGCAAATACACCATTTCGAACAAAAACAGCAGCAACAATCATTGAACACAGTGCAAATACACCATTTCGAACATAACCAGCAGCAACAATCATTGAACACAGTGCAAATACACCATTTCGAACATAAACAGCAGCAACAATCATTGAACACAGTGCAAATACACCATTTCGAACATAACCAGCAGCAACAATCATTGAACACAGTGCAAATACACCATTTCGAACATAAACAGCAGCAACAATCGTTGAACACAGTGCAAATACACCATTTCGAACATAACCAGCAGCAACAATCATTGAACACAGTGCAGCAAATACACCATTTCGAACATAAACAGCAGCAACAATCATTGAACACAGTGCAAATACACCATTTCGAACATAAACAGCAGCAACAATCATTGAACACAGTGCAAATATACCATTTCGAACATAAACAGCAGCAACAATCATTGAACACAGTGCAAATACACCATTTCGAACATAAACAGCAGCAACAATCATTGAACACAGTGCAAATACACCATTTCGAACATAAACAGCAGCAACAATCATTGAACACAGTGCAAATACACCATTTCGAACATAAACAGCAGCAACAATCATTGAACACAGTGCAAATACACCATTTCGAACATAACCAGCAGCAACAATCATTGAACACAGTGCAAATACACCATTTCGAACATAAACAGCAGCAACAATCATTGAACACAGTGCAAATACACCATTTCGAACATAACCAGCAGCAACAATCATTGAACACAGTGCAGCAAATACACCATTTCGAACATAAACAGCAGCAACAATCATTGAACACAGTGCAAATACACCATTTCGAACATAAACAGCAGCAACAATCATTGAACACAGTGCAAATACACCATTTCGAACATAAACAGCAGCAACAATCATTGAACACAGTGCAACTACACCATTTCGAACATAAACAGCAGCAACAATCATTGAACACAGTGCAAATACACCATTTCGAACATAACCAGCAGCAACAATCATTGAACACAGTGCAAATACACCATTTCGAACATAAACAGCAGCAACAATCATTGAACACAGTGCAAATACACCATTTCGAACATAACCAGCAGCAACAATCATTGAACACAGTGCAAATACACCATTTCGAACATAAACAGCAGCAACAATCATTGAACACAGTGCAAATACACCATTTCGAACATAACCAGCAGCAACAATCATTGAACACAGTGCAAATACACCATTTCGAACATAAACAGCAGCAACAATCATTGAACACAGTGCAAATACACCATTTGGAACATAAACAGCAGCAACAATCATTGAACACAGTGCAAATACACCATTTCGAACATAAACAGCAGCAACAATCATTGAACACAGTGCAACTACACCATTTCGAACATAAACAGCAGCAACAATCATTGAACACAGTGCAAATACACCATTTCGAACATAACCAGCAGCAACAATCATTGAACACAGTGCAAATACACCATTTCGAACATAACCAACAGCAACAATCATTGAACACAGTGCAAATACACCATTTCGAACATAACCAGCAGCAACAATCATTGAACACAGTGCAAATAACCCATTTCGAACATAAACAGCAGCAACAATCATTGAACACAGTGCAAATACACCATTTAGAACATAACCAGCAGCAACAATCATTGAACACAGTGCAAATACACCATTTCGAACATAACCAGCAGCAACAATCATTCAACACAGTGCAAATACACCATTTCGAACATAACCAGCAGCAACAATCATTCAACACAGTGCAAATACACCATTTCGAACATAACCAGCAGCAACAATCATTGAACACAGTGCAAATACACCATTTCGAACATAAACAGCAGCAACAATCATTGAACACAGTGCAAATACACCATTTCGAACAAAAACAGCAGCAACAATCATTGAACACAGTGCAAATACACCATTTCGAACATAACCAGCAGCAACAATCATTGAACACAGTGCAAATACACCATTTCGAACATAAACAGCAGCAACAATCATTGAACACAGTGCAAATACACCATTTCGAACATAACCAGCAGCAACAATCATTGAACACAGTGCAAATACACCATTTCGAACATAAACAGCAGCAACAATCATTGAACACAATGCAAATACACCATTTCGAACATAAACAGCAGCAACAATCATTGAACACAGTGCAAATACATCATTTTGAACATAAACAGCAGCAACAATCATTGAACACAGTGCAAATACACCGTTTCGAACATAAACAGCAGCAACAATCATTGAACACAGCGCTATTATATTATTTTCAACATAACAACAGCAACAATCATTGAACACAGTGCAAATACGCCATTTCGAACATAAACAGCAGCAACAATCATTGAACACAGTGCAAATACACCATTTTGAACATAAACAGCAGCAACAATCATTGAACACAGTGCAAATACACCGTTTCGAACATAAACAGCAGCAACAATCATTGAACACAGCGCTATTATATTATTTTCAACATAACAACAGCAACAATCATTGAACACAGTGCAAATACATCATTTCTAACATAAACAGCAGCAACAATCATTGAACACAGTGCAAATACACCATTTCGAACATAAACAGCAGCAACAATCATTGAACACAGTGCAAATACACCGTTTCGAACATAAACAGCAGCAACAATCATTGAACACAGCGCTATTATATTATTTTCAACATAACAACAGCAACAAACATTGCACACAGTGCAAATACGCCATTTCGAACATAAACAGCAGCAACAATCATTGAACACAGTGCAAATACACCATTTTGAACATAAACAGCAGCAACAATCATTGAACACAGTGCAAATACACCGTTTCGAACATAAACAGCAGCAACAATCATTGAACACAGCGCTATTATATTATTTTCAACATAACAACAGCAACAATCATTGAACACAGTGCAAATACATCATTTCTAACATAAACAGCAGCAACAATCATTGAACACAGTGCAACTACACCATTTCGAACATAAACAGCAGCAACAATCATTGAACACAGTGCAAATACACCATTTCGAACATAACCAGCAGCAACAATCATTGAACACAGTGCAAATACACCATTTCGAACATAACCAACAGCAACAATCATTGAACACAGTGCAAATACACCATTTCGAACATAACCAGCAGCAACAATCATTGAACACAGTGCAAATACCCCATTTCGAACATAAACAGCAGCAACAATCATTGAACACAGTGCAAATACACCATTTCGAACAAAAACAGCAGCAACAATCATTGAACACAGTGCAAATACACCATTTCGAACATAACCAGCAGCAACAATCATTGAACACAGTGCAAATACACCATTTCGAACATAAACAGCAGCAACAATCATTGAACACAGTGCAAATACACCATTTCGAACATAACCAGCAGCAACAATCATTGAACACAGTGCAAATACACCATTTCGAACATAAACAGCAGCAACAATCATTGAACACAATGCAAATACACCATTTCGAACATAAACAGCAGCAACAATCATTGAACACAGTGCAAATACATCATTTTGAACATAAACAGCAGCAACAATCATTGAACACAGTGCAAATACACCGTTTCGAACATAAACAGCAGCAACAATCATTGAACACAGCGCTATTATATTATTTTCAACATAACAACAGCAACAATCATTGAACACAGTGCAAATACGCCATTTCGAACATAAACAGCAGCAACAATCATTGAACACAGTGCAAATACACCATTTTGAACATAAACAGCAGCAACAATCATTGAACACAGTGCAAATACACCGTTTCGAACATAAACAGCAGCAACAATCATTGAACACAGCGCTATTATATTATTTTCAACATAACAACAGCAACAATCATTGAACACAGTGCAAATACATCATTTCTAACATAAACAGCAGCAACAATCATTGAACACAGTGCAAATACACCATTTCGAACATAAACAGCAGCAACAATCATTGAACACAGTGCAAATACACCGTTTCGAACATAAACAGCAGCAACAATCATTGAACACAGCGCTATTATATTATTTTCAACATAACAACATCAACAAACATTGCACACAGTGCAAATACACCATTTCGAACATAAACAGCAGCATCAATCATTGAACACAGTGCAAATACATCATTTCGGACATAACCAGCAGCAACAATCATTGAACACAGTGCAAATACACCATTTCGAACATAACCAGCAGCAACAATCATTGAACACAGTGCAAATACGCCATTTCGAACATAAACAGCAGCAACAATCATTGAACACAGTGCAAATACACCATTTCGAACATAAACAGCAGCAACAATCATTGAACACAGTGCAAATACACCATTTCGAACATAAACAGCAGCAACAATCATTGAACACAGTGCAAATACATCATTTCGAACATAACCAGCAGCAACAATCATTGAACACAGTGCAAATACACCATTTCGAACATAAACAGCAGCAACAATCATTGAACACAGTGCAAATACACCATTTCGAACATAAACAGCAGCAACAATCATTGAACACAGTGCAAATACACCATTTCGAACATAAACAGCAGCAACAATCATTGAACACAGTGCAAATACACCATTTGGAAC
Organism: Saccoglossus kowalevskii; assembly: GCF_978046115.1. Classification (NCBI taxonomy): domain Eukaryota; kingdom Metazoa; phylum Hemichordata; class Enteropneusta; family Harrimaniidae; genus Saccoglossus; species Saccoglossus kowalevskii. Next base: position 11,466,430 of record NC_140644.1, on the reverse strand, counting down.
ATAAACAGCAGCAACAATCATTGAACACAGTGCAAATACACCATTTCGAACATAAACAGCAGCAACAATCATTGAACACAGTGCAAATACACCATTTCGAACATAAACAGCAGCAACAATCATTGAACACAGTGCAAATACACCATTTCGAACATAACCAGCAGCAACAATCATTGAACACAGTGGAAGTACACCATTTCGAACATAACCAGCAGCAACAATCATTGAACACAGTGGAAATACACCATTTCGAACATAACCAGCAGCATCAATCATTGAGCACAGTGCAAATACACCATTTCGAACATAAACAGCAGCAACAATCATTGAACACAGTGCAAATACACCATTTCGAACATAAACAGCAGCAACAATCATTGAACACAGTGCGAATACACCATTTCGAACATAAACAGCAGCAACAATCATTGAACACAGTGTAAATACACTATTTCGAACATAAACAGCAGCAACAATCATTGAACACAGTGCAAATACACCATTTCGAACATAACCAGCAGCAACAATCATTGAACACAGTGCAAATACACCATTTCGAACATAACTAGCAGCAACAATCATTGAATACAGTGCAAATACACCATTTCGAACATAACCAGCAGCAACAATCATTGAACGCAGTGCAAATACACCATTTCGAACATAAACAGCAGCAACAATCATTGAACACAGTGCAAATACACCATTTCGAACATAAACAGCAGCAACAATCATTGAACACAGTGCAAATACACCATTTCGAACATAAACAGCAGCAACAATCATTGAACACAGTGCAAATACACCATTTCGAACATAAACAGCAGCAACAATCATTGAACACAGTGCAAATACACCATTTCGAACATAAACAGCAGCAACAATCATTGAACACAGTGCAAATACACCATTTCGAACATAACCAGCAGCAACAATCATTGAACACAGTGCAAATACACCATTTCGAACATAAACAGCAGCAACAATCATTGAACACAGTGCAAATATACCATTTCGAACATAAACAGCAGCAACAATCATTGAACACAGTGCAAATACACCATTTCGAACATAAACAGCAGAAACAATCATTGAACACAGTGCAAATACACCATTTCGAACATAAGCAGCAGCAACAATCATTGAACACAGTGGAAGTACACCATTTCGAACATAACCAGCAGCAACAATCATTGAACACAGTGGAAGTACACCATTTCGAACATAACCAGCAGCAACAATCATTGAACACAGTGGAAATACACCATTTCGAACATAACCAGCAGCATCAATCATTGAACACAGTGCAAATACACCATTTCGAACATAAACAGCAGCAACAATCATTGAACACAGTGCAAATACACCATTTCGAACATAAACAGCAGCAACAATCATTGAACACAGTGCGAATACACCATTTCGAACATAAACAGCAGCAACAATCATTGAACACAGTGCAAATACACCATTTCGAACATAAACAGCAGCAACAATCATTGAACACAGTGCAAATACACCATTTCGAACATAACCAGCAGCAACAATCATTGAACACAGTGCAAATACACCATTTCGAACATAAACAGCAGCAACAATCATTGAACAGTGCAAATACACCATTTCGAACATAAACAGCAGCAACAATCATTGAACACAGTGCAAATACACCATTTCGAACATAAACAGCAGCAACAATCAATGAACACAGTGCAAATACACCATTTCGAACATAAACAGCAGTAACAATCATTGAACACAGTGCAAATACACCATTTCGAACATAAACAGCAGCAACAATCAATGAACACAGTGCAAATACACCATTTCGAACATAAACAGCAGCAACAATCATTGAACACAGTGCAAATACACCATTTCGAACATAAACAGCAGCAACAATCATTGAACACAGTGCAAATACACCATTTCGAACATAAACAGCAGCAACAATCATTGAACACAGTGCAAATACACCATTTCGAACATAAACAGCAGCAACAATCATTGAACACAGTGCAAATACACCATTTCGAACATAAACAGCAGCAACAATCATTGAACACAGTGCAAATACACCATTTCGAACATAACCAGCAGCAACAATCATTGAACACAGTGCAAATACACCATTTCGAACATAAACAGCAGCAACAATCATTGAACACAGTGCAAATATACCATTTCGAACATAAACAGCAGCAACAATCATTGAACACAGTGCAAATACACCATTTCGAACATAAACAGCAGCAACAATCATTGAACACAGTGCAAATACACCATTTCGAACATAAGCAGCAGCAACAATCATTGAACACAGTGGAAGTACACCATTTCGAACATAACCAGCAGCAACAATCATTGAACACAGTGGAAGTACACCATTTCGAACATAACCAGCAGCAACAATCATTGAACACAGTGGAAATACACCATTTCGAACATAACCAGCAGCATCAATCATTGAACACAGTGCAAATACACCATTTCGAACATAAACAGCAGCAACAATCATTGAACACAGTGCAAATACACCATTTCGAACATAAACAGCAGCAACAATCATTGAACACAGTGCGAATACACCATTTCGAACATAAACAGCAGCAACAATCATTGAACACAGTGCAAATACACCATTTCGAACATAAACAGCAGCAACAATCATTGAACACAGTGCAAATACACCATTTCGAACATAACCAGCAGCAACAATCATTGAACACAGTGCAAATACACCATTTCGAACATAAACAGCAGCAACAATCATTGAACACAGTGCAAATACACCATTTCGAACATAAACAGCAGCAACAATCATTGAACAGTGCAAATACACCATTTCGAACATAAACAGCAGCAACAATCATTGAACACAGTGCAAATACACCATTTCGAACATAAACAGCAGCAACAATCAATGAACACAGTGCAAATACACCATTTCGAACATAAACAGCAGTAACAATCATTGAACACAGTGCAAATACACCATTTCGAACATAAACAGCAGCAACAATCAATGAACACAGTGCAAATACACCATTTCGAACATAAACAGCAGCAACAATCATTGAACACAGTGCAAATACACCATTTCGAACATAAACTGCAGTAACAATCATTGAACACAGTGCAAATACACCATTTCGAACATAAACAGCAGCAACAATCATTGAACACAGTGCAAATACACCATTTCGAACATAAACAGCAGCAACAATCATTGAACACAGAGCAAATACACCATTTCGAACATAAACAGCAGCAACAATCATTGAACACAGTGCAAATACACCATTTCGAACATAAACAGCAGCAACAATCATTGAACACAGTGCAAATACACCATTTCGAACATAAACAGCAGCAACAATCATTGAACACAGTGCAAATACACCATTTCGAACATAAACAGCAGCAACAATCATTGAACACAGTGCAAATACACCATTTCGAACATAACCAACAGCAACAATCATTGAACACAGTGCAAATACACCATTTCGAACATAACCAGCAGCAACAATCATTGAACACAGTGCAAATACCCCATTTCGAACATAAACAGCAGCAACAATCATTGAACACAGTGCAAATACACCATTTAGAACATAACCAGCAGCAACAATCATTGAACACAGTGCAAATACACCATTTCGAACATAACCAGCAGCAACAATCATTGAACACAGTGCAAATACACCATTTCGAACATAACCAGCAGCAACAATCATTGAACACAGTGCAAATACACCATTTCGAACATAACCAGCAGCAACAATCATTGAACACAGTGCAAATACACCATTTCGAACATAAACAGCAGCAACAATCATTGAACACAGTGCAAATACACCATTTCTAACAAAAACAGCAGCAACAATCATTGAACACAGTGCAAATACACCATTTCGAACATAACCAGCAGCAACAATCATTGAACACAGTGCAAATACACCATTTCGAACATAAACAGCAGCAACAATCATTGAACACAGTGCAAATACACCATTTCGAACATAACCAGCAGCAACAATCATTGAACACAGTGCAAATACACCATTTCGAACATAAACAGCAGCAACAATCATTGAACACAATGCAAATACACCATTTCGAACATAAACAGCAGCAACAATCATTGAACACAGTGCAAATACATCATTTTGAACATAAACAGCAGCAACAATCATTGAACACAGTGCAAATACACCGTTTCGAACATAAACAGCAGCAACAATCATTGAACACAGCGCTATTATATTATTTTCAACATAACAACAGCAACAATCATTGAACACAGTGCAAATACGCCATTTCGAACATAAACAGCAGCAACAATCATTGAACACAGTGCAAATACACCATTTTGAACATAAACAGCAGCAACAATCATTGAACACAGTGCAAATACACCGTTTCGAACATAAACAGCAGCAACAATCATTGAACACAGCGCTATTATATTATTTTCAACATAACAACAGCAACAATCATTGAACACAGTGCAAATACATCATTTCTAACATAAACAGCAGCAACAATCATTGAACACAGCGCTATTATATTATTTTCAACATAACAACAGCAACAATCATTGAACACAGTGCAAATACATCATTTCTAACATAAACAGCAGCAACAATCATTGAACACAGTGCAAATACACCATTTCGAACATAAACAGCAGCAACAATCATTGAACACAGTGCAAATACACCGTTTCGAACATAAACAGCAGCAACAATCATTGAACACAGCGCTATTATATTATTTTCAACATAACAACAGCAACAAACATTGAACACAGTGCAAATACACCATTTCGAACATAAACAGCAGCATCAATCATTGAACACAGTGCAAATACATGATTTCGGACATAACCAGCAGCAACAATCATTGAACACAGTGCAAATACACCATTTCGAACATAACCAGCAGCAACAATCATTGAACACAGTGCAAATACGCCATTTCGAACATAAACAGCAGCAACAATCATTGAACACAGTGCAAATACACCATTTCGAACATAAACAGCAGCAACAATCATTGAACACAGTGCAAATACACCATTTCGAACATAAACAGCAGCAACAATCATTGAACACAGTGCAAATACACCATTTCGAACATAACCAGCAGCAACAATCATTGAACACAGTGCAAATACACCATTTCGAACATAAACAGCAGCAACAATCATTGAACACAGTGCAAATACACCATTTCGAACATAAACAGCAGCAACAATCATTGAACACAGTGCAAATACACCATTTCGAACATAAACAGCAGCAACAATCATTGAACACAGTGCAAATACACCATTTCGAACATAAACAGCAGCAACAATCATTGAACACAGTGCAAATACACCATTTCGAATATAAACAGCAGCAACAATCATTGAACACAGTGCAAATACACCATTTCGAACATAAACAGCAGCAACAATCATTGAACACAGTGCAAATACACCATTTCGAACATAACCAGCAGCAACAATCATTGAACACAGTGGAAGTACACCATTTCGAACATAAACAGCAGCAACAATCATTGAACACAGTGCAAATACACCATTTCGAACATAAACAGCAGCAACAATCATTGAACACAGTGCAAATACACCATTTCGAACATAAACAGCAGCAACAATCATTGAACACAGTGCAAATACACCATTTCGAACATAACCAGCAGCAACAATCATTGAACACAGTGCAAATACACCATTTCGAACATAAACAGCAGCAACAATCATTGAACACAGTGCAAATACACCATTTCGAACATAAACAGCAGCAACAATCATTGAACACAGTGCAAATACACCATTTCGAACATAAACAGCAGCAACAATCATTGAACACAGTGCAAATACACCATTTCGAACATAAACAGCAGCAACAATCATTGAACACAGTGCAAATACACCATTTCGAACATAAACAGCAGCAACAATCATTGAACACAGTGCAAATACACCATTTCGAACATAAACAGCAGCAACAATCATTGAACACAGTGCAAATACACCATTTCGAACATAACCAGCAGCAACAATCATTGAACACAGTGGAAGTACACAATTTCGAACATAACCAGCAGCAACAATCATTGAACACAGTGGAAATACACCATTTCGAACATAACCAGTAGCATCAATCATTGAGCACAGTGCAAATACACCATTTCGAACATAAACAGCAGCAACAATCATTGAACACAGTGCAAATACACCATTTCGAACATAAACAGCAGCAACAATCATTGAACACAGTGCAAATACACCATTTCGAACATAAACAGCAGCAACAATCATTGAACACAGTGTAAATACACTATTTCGAACATAAACAGCAGCAACAATCATTGAACACAGTGCAAATACACCATTTCGAACATAAACAGCAGCAACAATCATTGAACACAGTGCAAATACACCATTTCGAACATAACCAGCAGCAACAATCATTGAATACAGTGCAAATACACCATTTCGAACATAACCAGCAGCAACAATCATTGAACGCAGTGCAAATACACCATTTCGAACATAAACAGCAGCAACAATCATTGAACACAGTGCAAATACACCATTTCGAACATAAACAGCAGCAACAATCATTGAACACAGTGCAAATACACCATTTCGAACATAAACAGCAGCAACAATCATTGAACACAGTGCAAATACACCATTTCGAACATAAACAGCAGCAACAATCATTGAACACAGTGCAAATACACCATTTCGAACATAAACAGCAGCAACAATCATTGAACACAGTGCAAATACACCATTTCGAACATAACCAGCAGCAACAATCATTGAACACAGTGCAAATACACCATTTCGAACATAAACAGCAGCAACAATCATTGAACACAGTGCAAATATACCATTTCGAACATAAACAGCAGCAACAATCATTGAACACAGTGCAAATACACCATTTCGAACATAAACAGCAGCAACAATCATTGAACACAGTGCAAATACACCATTTCGAACATAACCAGCAGCAACAATCATTGAACACAGTGGAAGTACACCATTTCGAACATAACCAGCAGCAACAATCATTGAACACAGTGGAAGTACACCATTTCGAACATAACCAGCAGCAACAATCATTGAACACAGTGGAAATACACCATTTCGAACATAACCAGCAGCATCAATCATTGAACACAGTGCAAATACACCATTTCGAACATAAACAGCAGCAACAATCATTGAACACAGTGCAAATACACCATTTCGAACATAAACAGCAGCAACAATCATTGAACACAGTGCAAATACACCATTTCGAACATAAACAGCAGCAACAATCATTGAACACAGTGCAAATACACCATTTCGAACATAACCAACAGCAACAATCATTGAACACAGTGCAAATACACCATTTCGAACATAACCAGCAGCAACAATCATTGAACACAGTGCAAATACCCCATTTCGAACATAAACAGCAGCAACAATCATTGAACACAGTGCAAATACACCATTTAGAACATAACCAGCAGCAACAATCATTGAACACAGTGCAAATACACCATTTCGAACATAACCAGCAGCAACAATCATTGAACACAGTGCAAATACACCATTTCTAACATAACCAGCAGCAACAATCATTCAACACAGTGCAAATACACCATTTCGAACATAACCAGCAGCAACAATCATTGAACACAGTGCAAATACACCATTTCGAACATAAACAGCAGCAACAATCATTGAACACAGTGCAAATACACCATTTCGAACATAAACAGCAGCAACAATCATTGAACACAGTGCAAATACACCATTTCGAACATAAACAGCAGCAACAATCATTGAACACAGTGCAAATACACCATTTCGAACATAAACAGCAGCAACAATCATTGAACACAGTGCAAATACACCATTTCGAACATAAACAGCAGCAACAATCATTGAACACAGTGCAAATACACCATTTCGAACATAACCAACAGCAACAATCATTGAACACAGTGCAAATACACCATTTCGAACATAACCAGCAGCAACAATCATTGAACACAGTGCAAATACCCCATTTCGAACATAAACAGCAGCAACAATCATTGAACACAGTGCAAATACACCATTTAGAACATAAACAGCAGCAACAATCATTGAACACAGTGCAAATACACCATTTCGAACATAACCAGCAGCAACAATCATTGAACACAGTGCAAATACACCATTTCGAACATAACCAGCAGCAACAATCATTCAACACAGTGCAAATACACCATTTCGAACATAACCAGCAGCAACAATCATTGAACACAGTGCAAATACACCATTTCGAACATAAACAGCAGCAACAATCATTGAACACAGTGCAAATACACCATTTCGAACAAAAACAGCAGCAACAATCATTGAACACAGTGCAAATACACCATTTCGAACATAACCAGCAGCAACAATCATTGAACACAGTGCAAATACACCATTTCGAACATAAACAGCAGCAACAATCATTGAACACAGTGCAAATACACCATTTCGAACATAACCAGCAGCAACAATCATTGAACACAGTGCAAATACACCATTTCGAACATAAACAGCAGCAACAATCATTGAACACAATGCAAATACACCATTTCGAACATAAACAGCAGCAACAATCATTGAACACAGTGCAAATACATCATTTTGAACATAAACAGCAGCAACAATCATTGAACACAGTGCAAATACACCGTTTCGAACATAAACAGCAGCAACAATCATTGAACACAGCGCTATTATATTATTTTCAACATAACAACAGCAAAAATCATTGAACACAGTGCAAATACGCCATTTCGAACATAAACAGCAGCAACAATCATTGAACACAGTGCAAATACACCATTTTGAACATAAACAGCAGCAACAATCATTGAACACAGTGCAAATACACCGTTTCGAACATAAACAGCAGCAACAATCATTGAACACAGCGCTATTATATTATTTTCAACATAACAACAGCAACAATCATTGAACACAGTGCAAATACATCATTTCTAACATAAACAGCAGCAACAATCATTGAACACAGTGCAAATACACCATTTCGAACATAAACAGCAGCAACAATCATTGAACACAGTGCAAATACACCGTTTCGAACATAAACAGCAGCAACAATCATTGAACACAGCGCTATTATATTATTTTCAACATAACAACAGCAACAAACATTGAACACAGTGCAAATACACCATTTCGAACATAAACAGCAGCATCAATCATTGAACACAGTGCAAATACATCATTTCGGACATAACCAGCAGCAACAATCATTGAACACAGTGCAAATACACCATTTCGAACATAACCAGCAGCAACAATCATTGAACACAGTGCAAATACGCCATTTCGAACATAAACAGCAGCAACAATCATTGAACACAGTGCAAATACACCGTTTCGAACATAAACAGCAGCAACAATCATTGAACACAGCGCTATTATATTATTTTCAACATAACAACAGCAACAATCATTGAACACAGTGCAAATACGCCATTTCGAACATAAACAGCAGCAACAATCATTGAACACAGTGCAAATACACCATTTTGAACATAAACAGCAGCAACAATCATTGAACACAGTGCAAATACACCGTTTCGAACATAAACAGCAGCAACAATCATTGAACACAGCGCTATTATATTATTTTCAACATAACAACAGCAACAATCATTGAACACAGTGCAAATACATCATTTCTAACATAAACAGCAGCAACAATCATTGAACACAGTGCAAATACACCATTTCGAACATAAACAGCAGCAACAATCATTGAACACAGTGCAAATACACCGTTTCGAACATAAACAGCAGCAACAATCATTGAACACAGCGCTATTATATTATTTTCAACATAACAACAGCAACAAACATTGAACACAGTGCAAATACACCATTTCGAACATAAACAGCAGCATCAATCATTGAACACAGTGCAAATACATCATTTCGGACATAACCAGCAGCAACAATCATTGAACACAGTGCAAATACACCATTTCGAACATAACCAGCAGCAACAATCATTGAACACAGTGCAAATACGCCATTTCGAACATAAACAGCAGCAACAATCATTGAACACAGTGCAAATACACCATTTCGAACATAAACAGCAGCAACAATCATTGAACACAGTGCAAATACACCATTTCGAACATAAACAGCAGCAACAATCATTGAACACAGTGCAAATACACCATTTCGAACATAACCAGCAGCAACAATCATTGAACACAGTGCAAATACACCATTTCGAACATAAACAGCAGCAACAATCATTGAACACAGTGCAAATACACCATTTCGAACATAAACAGCAGCAACAATCATTGAACACAGTGCAAATACACCATTTCGAACATAAACAGCAGCAACAATCATTGAACACAGTGCAAATACACCATTTCGAACATAAACAGCTGCAACAATCATTGAACACAGTGCAAATACACCATTTCGAACATAAACAGCAGCAACAATCATTGAACACAGCGCTATTATATTATTTTCAACATAACAACAGCAACAAACATTGAACACAGTGCAAATACACCGTTTCGAACATAAACAGCAGCAACAATCATTGAACACAGCGCTATTATATTATTTTCAACATAACAACAGCAACAAACATTGAACACAGTGCAAATACACCATTTCGAACATAAACAGCAGCATCAATCATTGAACACAGTGCAAATACATCATTTCGGACATAACCAGCAGCAACAATCATTGAACACAGTGCAAATACACCATTTCGAACATAACCAGCAGCAACAATCATTGAACACAGTGCAAATACGCCATTTCGAACATAAACAGCAGCAACAATCATTGAACACAGTGCAAATACACCGTTTCGAACATAAACAGCAGCAACAATCATTGAACACAGCGCTATTATATTATTTTCAACATAACAACAGCAACAATCATTGAACACAGTGCAAATACGCCATTTCGAACATAAACAGCAGCAACAATCATTGAACACAGTGCAAATACACCATTTTGAACATAAACAGCAGCAACAATCATTGAACACAGTGCAAATACACCGTTTCGAACATAAACAGCAGCAACAATCATTGAACACAGCGCTATTATATTATTTTCAACATAACAACAGCAACAATCATTGAACACAGTGCAAATACATCATTTCTAACATAAACAGCAGCAACAATCATTGAACACAGTGCAAATACACCATTTCGAACATAAACAGCAGCAACAATCATTGAACACAGTGCAAATACACCGTTTCGAACATAAACAGCAGCAACAATCATTGAACACAGCGCTATTATATTATTTTCAACATAACAACAGCAACAAACATTGAACACAGTGCAAATACACCATTTCGAACATAAACAGCAGCATCAATCATTGAACACAGTGCAAATACATCATTTCGGACATAACCAGCAGCAACAATCATTGAACACAGTGCAAATACACCATTTCGAACATAACCAGCAGCAACAATCATTGAACACAGTGCAAATACGCCATTTCGAACATAAACAGCAGCAACAATCATTGAACACAGTGCAAATACACCATTTCGAACATAAACAGCAGCAACAATCATTGAACACAGTGCAAATACACCATTTCGAACATAAACAGCAGCAACAATCATTGAACACAGTGCAAATACACCATTTCGAACATAACCAGCAGCAACAATCATTGAACACAGTGCAAATACACCATTTCGAACATAAACAGCAGCAACAATCATTGAACACAGTGCAAATACCCCATTTCGAACATAAACAGCAGCAACAATCATTGAACACAGTGCAAATACACCATTTAGAACATAAACAGCAGCAACAATCATTGAACACAGTGCAAATACACCATTTCGAACATAACCAGCAGCAACAATCATTGAACACAGTGCAAATACACCATTTCGAACATAACCAGCAGCAACAATCATTCAACACAGTGCAAATACACCATTTCGAACATAACCAGCAGCAACAATCATTGAACACAGTGCAAATACACCATTTCGAACATAAACAGCAGCAACAATCATTGAACACAGTGCAAATACACCATTTCGAACAAAAACAGCAGCAACAATCATTGAACACAGTGCAAATACACCATTTCGAACATAACCAGCAGCAACAATCATTGAACACAGTGCAAATACACCATTTCGAACATAAACAGCAGCAACAATCATTGAACACAGTGCAAATACACCATTTCGAACATAACCAGCAGCAACAATCATTGAACACAGTGCAAATACACCATTTCGAACATAAACAGCAGCAACAATCATTGAACACAATGCAAATACACCATTTCGAACATAAACAGCAGCAACAATCATTGAACACAGTGCAAATACATCATTTTGAACATAAACAGCAGCAACAATCATTGAACACAGTGCAAATACACCGTTTCGAACATAAACAGCAGCAACAATCATTGAACACAGCGCTATTATATTATTTTCAACATAACAACAGCAAAAATCATTGAACACAGTGCAAATACGCCATTTCGAACATAAACAGCAGCAACAATCATTGAACACAGTGCAAATACACCATTTTGAACATAAACAGCAGCAACAATCATTGAACACAGTGCAAATACACCGTTTCGAACATAAACAGCAGCAACAATCATTGAACACAGCGCTATTATATTATTTTCAACATAACAACAGCAACAATCATTGAACACAGTGCAAATACATCATTTCTAACATAAACAGCAGCAACAATCATTGAACACAGTGCAAATACACCATTTCGAACATAAACAGCAGCAACAATCATTGAACACAGTGCAAATACACCGTTTCGAACATAAACAGCAGCAACAATCATTGAACACAGCGCTATTATATTATTTTCAACATAACAACAGCAACAAACATTGAACACAGTGCAAATACACCATTTCGAACATAAACAGCAGCATCAATCATTGAACACAGTGCAAATACATCATTTCGGACATAACCAGCAGCAACAATCATTGAACACAGTGCAAATACACCATTTCGAACATAACCAGCAGCAACAATCATTGAACACAGTGCAAATACGCCATTTCGAACATAAACAGCAGCAACAATCATTGAACACAGTGCAAATACACCGTTTCGAACATAAACAGCAGCAACAATCATTGAACACAGCGCTATTATATTATTTTCAACATAACAACAGCAACAATCATTGAACACAGTGCAAATACGCCATTTCGAACATAAACAGCAGCAACAATCATTGAACACAGTGCAAATACACCATTTTGAACATAAACAGCAGCAACAATCATTGAACACAGTGCAAATACACCGTTTCGAACATAAACAGCAGCAACAATCATTGAACACAGCGCTATTATATTATTTTCAACATAACAACAGCAACAATCATTGAACACAGTGCAAATACATCATTTCTAACATAAACAGCAGCAACAATCATTGAACACAGTGCAAATACACCATTTCGAACATAAACAGCAGCAACAATCATTGAACACAGTGCAAATACACCGTTTCGAACATAAACAGCAGCAACAATCATTGAACACAGCGCTATTATATTATTTTCAACATAACAACAGCAACAAACATTGAACACAGTGCAAATACACCATTTCGAACATAAACAGCAGCATCAATCATTGAACACAGTGCAAATACATCATTTCGGACATAACCAGCAGCAACAATCATTGAACACAGTGCAAATACACCATTTCGAACATAACCAGCAGCAACAATCATTGAACACAGTGCAAATACGCCATTTCGAACATAAACAGCAGCAACAATCATTGAACACAGTGCAAATACACCATTTCGAACATAAACAGCAGCAACAATCATTGAACACAGTGCAAATACACCATTTCGAACATAAACAGCAGCAACAATCATTGAACACAGTGCAAATACACCATTTCGAACATAACCAGCAGCAACAATCATTGAACACAGTGCAAATACACCATTTCGAACATAAACAGCAGCAACAATCATTGAACACAGTGCAAATACACCATTTCGAACATAAACAGCAGCAACAATCATTGAACACAGTGCAAATACACCATTTCGAACATAAACAGCAGCAACAATCATTGAACACAGTGCAAATACACCATTTCGAACATAAACAGCAGCAACAATCATTGAACACAGTGCAAATACACCATTTCGAACATAAACAGCAGCAACAATCATTGAACACAGCGCTATTATATTATTTTCAACATAACAACAGCAACAAACATTGAACACAGTGCAAATACACCGTTTCGAACATAAACAGCAGCAACAATCATTGAACACAGCGCTATTATATTATTTTCAACATAACAACAGCAACAAACATTGAACACAGTGCAAATACACCATTTCGAACATAAACAGCAGCATCAATCATTGAACACAGTGCAAATACATCATTTCGGACATAACCAGCAGCAACAATCATTGAACACAGTGCAAATACACCATTTCGAACATAACCAGCAGCAACAATCATTGAACACAGTGCAAATACGCCATTTCGAACATAAACAGCAGCAACAATCATTGAACACAGTGCAAATACACCGTTTCGAACATAAACAGCAGCAACAATCATTGAACACAGCGCTATTATATTATTTTCAACATAACAACAGCAACAATCATTGAACACAGTGCAAATACGCCATTTCGAACATAAACAGCAGCAACAATCATTGAACACAGTGCAAATACACCATTTTGAACATAAACAGCAGCAACAATCATTGAACACAGTGCAAATACACCGTTTCGAACATAAACAGCAGCAACAATCATTGAACACAGCGCTATTATATTATTTTCAACATAACAACAGCAACAATCATTGAACACAGTGCAAATACATCATTTCTAACATAAACAGCAGCAACAATCATTGAACACAGTGCAAATACACCATTTCGAACATAAACAGCAGCAACAATCATTGAACACAGTGCAAATACACCGTTTCGAACATAAACAGCAGCAACAATCATTGAACACAGCGCTATTATATTATTTTCAACATAACAACAGCAACAAACATTGAACACAGTGCAAATACACCATTTCGAACATAAACAGCAGCATCAATCATTGAACACAGTGCAAATACATCATTTCGGACATAACCAGCAGCAACAATCATTGAACACAGTGCAAATACACCATTTCGAACATAACCAGCAGCAACAATCATTGAACACAGTGCAAATACGCCATTTCGAACATAAACAGCAGCAACAATCATTGAACACAGTGCAAATACACCATTTCGAACATAAACAGCAGCAACAATCATTGAACACAGTGCAAATACACCATTTCGAACATAAACAGCAGCAACAATCATTGAACACAGTGCAAATACACCATTTCGAACATAACCAGCAGCAACAATCATTGAACACAGTGCAAATACACCATTTCGAACATAAACAGCAGCAACAATCATTGAACACAGTGCAAATACACCATTTCGAACATAAACAGCAGCAACAATCATTGAACACAGTGCAAATACACCATTTCGAACATAAACAGCAGCAACAATCATTGAACACAGTGCAAATACACCATTTCGAACATAAACAGCAGCAACAATCATTGAACACAGTGCAAATACACCATTTCGAACATAAACAGCAGCAACAATCATTGAACACAGTGCAAATATACCATTTCGAACATAAACAGCAGCAACAATCATTGAACACAGTGCAAAT
Organism: Saccoglossus kowalevskii; assembly: GCF_978046115.1. Classification (NCBI taxonomy): domain Eukaryota; kingdom Metazoa; phylum Hemichordata; class Enteropneusta; family Harrimaniidae; genus Saccoglossus; species Saccoglossus kowalevskii. The sequence continues at coordinate 11,450,562 of NC_140644.1, read as the reverse complement.
ACACCATTTCGAACATAAACAGCAGCAACAATCATTGAACACAGTGCAAATACACCATTTCGAACATAAGCAGCAGCAACAATCATTGAACACAGTGGAAGTACACCATTTCGAACATAACCAGCAGCAACAATCATTGAACACAGTGGAAGTACACCATTTCGAACATAACCAGCAGCAACAATCATTGAACACAGTGGAAATACACCATTTCGAACATAACCAGCAGCATCAATCATTGAACACAGTGCAAATACACCATTTCGAACATAAACAGCAGCAACAATCATTGAACACAGTGCAAATACACCATTTCGAACATAAACAACAGCAACAATCATTGAACACAGTGCGAATACACCATTTCGAACATAAACAGCAGCAACAATCATTGAACACAGTGCAAATACACCATTTCGAACATAAACAGCAGCAACAATCATTGAACACAGTGCAAATACACCATTTCGAACATAACCAGCAGCAACAATCATTGAACACAGTGCAAATACACCATTTCGAACATAAACAGCAGCAACAATCATTGAACACAGTGCAAATACACCATTTCGAACATAAACAGCAGCAACAATCATTGAACAGTGCAAATACACCATTTCGAACATAAACAGCAGCAACAATCATTGAACACAGTGCAAATACACCATTTCGAACATAAACAGCAGCAACAATCAATGAACACAGTGCAAATACACCATTTCGAACATAAACAGCAGTAACAATCATTGAACACAGTGCAAATACACCATTTCGAACATAAACAGCAGCAACAATCAATGAACACAGTGCAAATACACCATTTCGAACATAAACAGCAGCAACAATCATTGAACACAGTGCAAATACGCCATTTCGAACATAAACAGCAGCAACAATCATTGAACACAGTGCAAATACACCATTTCGAACATAAACAGCAGCAACAATCATTGAACACAGTGCAAATACACCATTTCGAACATAAACAGCAGCAACAATCATTGAACACAGTGCAAATACACCATTTCGAACATAACCAGCAGCAACAATCATTGAACACAGTGCAAATACACCATTTCGAACATAAACAGCAGCAACAATCATTGAACACAGTGCAAATACACCATTTCGAACATAAACAGCAGCAACAATCATTGAACACAGTGCAAATACACCATTTCGAACATAAACAGCAGCAACAATCATTGAACACAGTGCAAATACACCATTTCGAACATAAACAGCAGCAACAATCATTGAACACAGTGCAAATACACCATTTCGAACATAAACAGCAGCAACAATCATTGAACACAGCGCTATTATATTATTTTCAACATAACAACAGCAACAAACATTGAACACAGTGCAAATACACCGTTTCGAACATAAACAGCAGCAACAATCATTGAACACAGCGCTATTATATTATTTTCAACATAACAACAGCAACAAACATTGAACACAGTGCAAATACACCATTTCGAACATAAACAGCAGCATCAATCATTGAACACAGTGCAAATACATCATTTCGGACATAACCAGCAGCAACAATCATTGAACACAGTGCAAATACACCATTTCGAACATAACCAGCAGCAACAATCATTGAACACAGTGCAAATACGCCATTTCGAACATAAACAGCAGCAACAATCATTGAACACAGTGCAAATACACCGTTTCGAACATAAACAGCAGCAACAATCATTGAACACAGCGCTATTATATTATTTTCAACATAACAACAGCAACAATCATTGAACACAGTGCAAATACGCCATTTCGAACATAAACAGCAGCAACAATCATTGAACACAGTGCAAATACACCATTTTGAACATAAACAGCAGCAACAATCATTGAACACAGTGCAAATACACCGTTTCGAACATAAACAGCAGCAACAATCATTGAACACAGCGCTATTATATTATTTTCAACATAACAACAGCAACAATCATTGAACACAGTGCAAATACATCATTTCTAACATAAACAGCAGCAACAATCATTGAACACAGTGCAAATACACCATTTCGAACATAAACAGCAGCAACAATCATTGAACACAGTGCAAATACACCGTTTCGAACATAAACAGCAGCAACAATCATTGAACACAGCGCTATTATATTATTTTCAACATAACAACAGCAACAAACATTGAACACAGTGCAAATACACCATTTCGAACATAAACAGCAGCATCAATCATTGAACACAGTGCAAATACATCATTTCGGACATAACCAGCAGCAACAATCATTGAACACAGTGCAAATACACCATTTCGAACATAACCAGCAGCAACAATCATTGAACACAGTGCAAATACGCCATTTCGAACATAAACAGCAGCAACAATCATTGAACACAGTGCAAATACACCATTTCGAACATAAACAGCAGCAACAATCATTGAACACAGTGCAAATACACCATTTCGAACATAAACAGCAGCAACAATCATTGAACACAGTGCAAATACACCATTTCGAACATAACCAGCAGCAACAATCATTGAACACAGTGCAAATACACCATTTCGAACATAAACAGCAGCAACAATCATTGAACACAGTGCAAATACACCATTTCGAACATAAACAGCAGCAACAATCATTGAACACAGTGCAAATACACCATTTCGAACATAAACAGCAGCAACAATCATTGAACACAGTGCAAATACACCATTTCGAACATAAACAGCAGCAACAATCATTGAACACAGTGCAAATACACCATTTCGAACATAAACAGCAGCAACAATCATTGAACACAGTGCAAATATACCATTTCGAACATAAACAGCAGCAACAATCATTGAACACAGTGCAAATACACCATTTCGAACATAAACAGCAGCAACAATCATTGAACACAGTGCAAATACACCATTTCGAACATAAGCAGCAGCAACAATCATTGAACACAGTGGAAGTACACCATTTCGAACATAACCAGCAGCAACAATCATTGAACACAGTGGAAGTACACCATTTCGAACATAACCAGCAGCAACAATCATTGAACACAGTGGAAATACACCATTTCGAACATAACCAGCAGCATCAATCATTGAACACAGTGCAAATACACCATTTCGAACATAAACAGCAGCAACAATCATTGAACACAGTGCAAATACACCATTTCGAACATAAACAGCAGCAACAATCATTGAACACAGTGCGAATACACCATTTCGAACATAAACAGCAGCAACAATCATTGAACACAGTGCAAATACACCATTTCGAACATAAACAGCAGCAACAATCATTGAACACAGTGCAAATACACCATTTCGAACATAACCAGCAGCAACAATCATTGAACACAGTGCAAATACACCATTTCGAACATAAACAGCAGCAACAATCATTGAACACAGTGCAAATACACCATTTCGAACATAAACAGCAGCAACAATCATTGAACAGTGCAAATACACCATTTCGAACATAAACAGCAGCAACAATCATTGAACACAGTGCAAATACACCATTTCGAACATAAACAGCAGCAACAATCAATGAACACAGTGCAAATACACCATTTCGAACATAAACAGCAGTAACAATCATTGAACACAGTGCAAATACACCATTTCGAACATAAACAGCAGCAACAATCAATGAACACAGTGCAAATACACCATTTCGAACATAAACAGCAGCAACAATCATTGAACACAGTGCAAATACACCATTTCGAACATAAACAGCAGTAACAATCATTGAACACAGTGCAAATACACCATTTCGAACATAAACAGCAGCAACAATCATTGAACACAGTGCAAATACACCATTTCGAACATAAACAGCAGCAACAATCATTGAACACAGTGCAAATACACCATTTCGAACATAAACAGCAGCAACAATCATTGAACACAGTGCAAATACACCATTTCGAACATAAACAGCAGCAACAATCATTGAACACAGTGCAAATACACCATTTCGAACATAAACAGCAGCAACAATCATTGAACACAGTGCAAATACACCATTTCGAACATAAACAGCAGCAACAATCATTGAACACAGTGCAAATACACCATTTCGAACATAACCAACAGCAACAATCATTGAACACAGTGCAAATACACCATTTCGAACATAACCAGCAGCAACAATCATTGAACACAGTGCAAATACACCATTTCGAACATAAACAGCAGCAACAATCATTGAACACAGTGCAAATACACCATTTCGAACAAAAACAGCAGCAACAATCATTGAACACAGTGCAAATACACCATTTCGAACATAAACAGCAGCAACAATCATTGAACACAGTGCAAATACACCATTTCGAACATAACCAGCAGCAACAATCATTGAACACAGTGCAAATACACCATTTCGAACATAAACAGCAGCAACAATCATTGAACACAGTGCAAATACACCATTTCGAACATAAACAGCAGCAACAATCATTGAACACAGTGCAAATACATCATTTTGAACATAAACAGCAGCAACAATCATTGAACACAGTGCAAATACACCGTTTCGAACATAAACAGCAGCAACAATCATTGAACACAGCGCTATTATATTATTTTCAACATAACAACAGCAACAATCATTGAACACAGTGCAAATACGCCATTTCGAACATAAACAGCAGCAACAATCATTGAACACAGTGCAAATACACCATTTTGAACATAAACAGCAGCAACAATCATTGAACACAGTGCAAATACACCGTTTCGAACATAAACAGCAGCAACAATCATTGAACACAGCGCTATTATATTATTTTCAACATAACAACAGCAACAATCATTGAACACAGTGCAAATACATCATTTCTAACATAAACAGCAGCAACAATCATTGAACACAGTGCAAATACACCATTTCGAACATAAACAGCAGCAACAATCATTGAACACAGTGCAAATACACCGTTTCGAACATAAACAGCAGCAACAATCATTGAACACAGCGCTATTATATTATTTTCAACATAACAACAGCAACAAACATTGAACACAGTGCAAATACACCATTTCGAACATAAACAGCAGCATCAATCATTGAACACAGTGCAAATACATCATTTCGGACATAACCAGCAGCAACAATCATTGAACACAGTGCAAATACACCATTTCGAACATAACCAGCAGCAACAATCATTGAACACAGTGCAAATACGCCATTTCGAACATAAACAGCAGCAACAATCATTGAACACAGTGCAAATACACCGTTTCGAACATAAACAGCAGCAACAATCATTGAACACAGCGCTATTATATTATTTTCAACATAACAACAGCAACAATCATTGAACACAGTGCAAATACGCCATTTCGAACATAAACAGCAGCAACAATCATTGAACACAGTGCAAATACACCATTTTGAACATAAACAGCAGCAACAATCATTGAACACAGTGCAAATACACCGTTTCGAACATAAACAGCAGCAACAATCATTGAACACAGCGCTATTATATTATTTTCAACATAACAACAGCAACAATCATTGAACACAGTGCAAATACATCATTTCTAACATAAACAGCAGCAACAATCATTGAACACAGTGCAAATACACCATTTCGAACATAAACAGCAGCAACAATCATTGAACACAGTGCAAATACACCGTTTCGAACATAAACAGCAGCAACAATCATTGAACACAGCGCTATTATATTATTTTCAACATAACAACAGCAACAAACATTGAACACAGTGCAAATACACCATTTCGAACATAAACAGCAGCATCAATCATTGAACACAGTGCAAATACATCATTTCGGACATAACCAGCAGCAACAATCATTGAACACAGTGCAAATACACCATTTCGAACATAACCAGCAGCAACAATCATTGAACACAGTGCAAATACGCCATTTCGAACATAAACAGCAGCAACAATCATTGAACACAGTGCAAATACACCATTTCGAACATAAACAGCAGCAACAATCATTGAACACAGTGCAAATACACCATTTCGAACATAAACAGCAGCAACAATCATTGAACACAGTGCAAATACACCATTTCGAACATAACCAGCAGCAACAATCATTGAACACAGTGCAAATACACCATTTCGAACATAAACAGCAGCAACAATCATTGAACACAGTGCAAATACACCATTTCGAACATAAACAGCAGCAACAATCATTGAACACAGTGCAAATACACCATTTCGAACATAAACAGCAGCAACAATCATTGAACACAGTGCAAATACACCATTTCGAACATAAACAGCAGCAACAATCATTGAACACAGTGCAAATACACCATTTCGAACATAAACAGCAGCAACAATCATTGAACACAGTGCAAATACACCATTTCGAACATAAACAGCAGCAACAATCATTGAACACAGTGCAAATATACCATTTCGAACATAAACAGCAGCAACAATCATTGAACACAGTGCAAATACACCATTTCGAACATAAACAGCAGCAACAATCATTGAACACAGTGCAAATACACCATTTCGAACATAAGCAGCAGCAACAATCATTGAACACAGTGGAAGTACACCATTTCGAACATAACCAGCAGCAACAATCATTGAACACAGTGGAAGTACACCATTTCGAACATAACCAGCAGCAACAATCATTGAACACAGTGGAAATACACCATTTCGAACATAACCAGCAGCATCAATCATTGAACACAGTGCAAATACACCATTTCGAACATAAACAGCAGCAATAATCATTGAACACAGTGCGAATACACCATTTCGAACATAAACAGCAGCAACAATCATTGAACACAGTGCAAATACACCATTTCGAACATAAACAGCAGCAACAATCATTGAACACAGTGCAAATACACCATTTCGAACATAACCAGCAGCAACAATCATTGAACACAGTGCAAATACACCATTTCGAACATAAACAGCAGCAACAATCATTGAACACAGTGCAAATACACCATTTCGAACATAAACAGCAGCAACAATCATTGAACAGTGCAAATACACCATTTCGAACATAAACAGCAGCAACAATCATTGAACACAGTGCAAATACACCATTTCGAACATAAACAGCAGCAACAATCAATGAACACAGTGCAAATACACCATTTCGAACATAAACAGCAGTAACAATCATTGAACACAGTGCAAATACACCATTTCGAACATAAACAGCAGCAACAATCAATGAACACAGTGCAAATACACCATTTCGAACATAAACAGCAGCAACAATCATTGAACACAGTGCAAATACACCATTTCGAACATAAACAGCAGTAACAATCATTGAACACAGTGCAAATACACCATTTCGAACATAAACAGCAGCAACAATCATTGAACACAGTGCAAATACACCATTTCGAACATAAACAGCAGCAACAATCATTGAACACAGTGCAAATACACCATTTCGAACATAAACAGCAGCAACAATCATTGAACACAGTGCAAATACACCATTTCGAACATAAACAGCAGCAACAATCATTGAACACAGTGCAAATACACCATTTCGAACATAAACAGCAGCAACAATCATTGAACACAGTGCAAATACACCATTTCGAACATAAACAGCAGCAACAATCATTGAACACAGTGCAAATACACCATTTCGAACATAACCAACAGCAACAATCATTGAACACAGTGCAAATACACCATTTCGAACATAACCAGCAGCAACAATCATTGAACACAGTGCAAATACCCCATTTCGAACATAAACAGCAGCAACAATCATTGAACACAGTGCAAATACACCATTTAGAACATAACCAGCAGCAACAATCATTGAACACAGTGCAAATACACCATTTCGAACATAAACAGCAGCAACAATCATTGAACACAGTGCGAATACACCATTTCGAACATAAACAGCAGCAACAATCATTGAACACAGTGTAAATACACTATTTCGAACATAAACAGCAGCAACAATCATTGAACACAGTGCAAATACACCATTTCGAACATAACCAGCAGCAACAATCATTGAACACAGTGCAAATACACCATTTCGAACATAACCAGCAGCAACAATCATTGAATACAGTGCAAATACACCATTTCGAACATAACCAGCAGCAACAATCATTGAACGCAGTGCAAATACACCATTTCGAACATAAACAGCAGCAACAATCATTGAACACAGTGCAAATACACCATTTCGAACATAAACAGCAGCAACAATCATTGAACACAGTGCAAATACACCATTTCGAACATAAACAGCAGCAACAATCATTGAACACAGTGCAAATACACCATTTCGAACATAAACAGCAGCAACAATCATTGAACACAGTGCAAATACACCATTTCGAACATAAACAGCAGCAACAATCATTGAACACAGTGCAAATACACCATTTCGAACATAACCAGCAGCAACAATCATTGAACACAGTGCAAATACACCATTTCGAACATAAACAGCAGCAACAATCATTGAACACAGTGCAAATATACCATTTCGAACATAAACAGCAGCAACAATCATTGAACACAGTGCAAATACACCATTTCGAACATAAACAGCAGCAACAATCATTGAACACAGTGCAAATACACCATTTCGAACATAAGCAGCAGCAACAATCATTGAACACAGTGGAAGTACACCATTTCGAACATAACCAGCAGCAACAATCATTGAACACAGTGGAAGTACACCATTTCGAACATAACCAGCAGCAACAATCATTGAACACAGTGGAAATACACCATTTCGAACATAACCAGCAGCATCAATCATTGAACACAGTGCAAATACACCATTTCGAACATAAACAGCAGCAACAATCATTGAACACAGTGCAAATACACCATTTCGAACATAAACAGCAGCAACAATCATTGAACACAGTGCGAATACACCATTTCGAACATAAACAGCAGCAACAATCATTGAACACAGTGCAAATACACCATTTCGAACATGAACAGCAGCAACAATCATTGAACACAGTGCAAATACACCATTTCGAACATAACCAGCAGCAACAATCATTGAACACAGTGCAAATACACCATTTCGAACATAAACAGCAGCAACAATCATTGAACACAGTGCAAATACACCATTTCGAACATAAACAGCAGCAACAATCATTGAACAGTGCAAATACACCATTTCGAACATAAACAGCAGCAACAATCATTGAACACAGTGCAAATACACCATTTCGAACATAAACAGCAGCAACAATCAATGAACACAGTGCAAATACACCATTTCGAACATAAACAGCAGTAACAATCATTGAACACAGTGCAAATACACCATTTCGAACATAAACAGCAGCAACAATCAATGAACACAGTGCAAATACACCATTTCGAACATAAACAGCAGCAACAATCATTGAACACAGTGCAAATACACCATTTCGAACATAAACAGCAGTAACAATCATTGAACACAGTGCAAATACACCATTTCGAACATAAACAGCAGCAACAATCATTGAACACAGTGCAAATACACCATTTCGAACATAAACAGCAGCAACAATCATTGAACACAGTGCAAATACACCATTTCGAACATAAACAGCAGCAATAATCATTGAACACAGTGCAAATACACCATTTCGAACATAAACAGCAGCAACAATCATTGAACACAGTGCAAATACACCATTTCGAACATAAACAGCAGCAACAATCATTGAACACAGTGCAAATACACCATTTCGAACATAAACAGCAGCAACAATCATTGAACACAGTGCAAATACACCATTTCGAACATAACCAACAGCAACAATCATTGAACACAGTGCAAATACACCATTTCGAACATAACCAGCAGCAACAATCATTGAACACAGTGCAAATACCCCATTTCGAACATAAACAGCAGCAACAATCATTGAACACAGTGCAAATACACCATTTAGAACATAACCAGCAGCAACAATCATTGAACACAGTGCAAATACACCATTTCGAACATAACCAGCAGCAACAATCATTGAACACAGTGCAAATACACCATTTCGAACATAACCAGCAGCAACAATCATTCAACACAGTGCAAATACACCATTTCGAACATAACCAGCAGCAACAATCATTGAACACAGTGCAAATACACCATTTCGAACATAAACAGCAGCAACAATCATTGAACACAGTGCAAATACACCATTTCGAACAAAAACAGCAGCAACAATCATTGAACACAGTGCAAATACACCATTTCGAACATAACCAGCAGCAACAATCATTGAACACAGTGCAAATACACCATTTCGAACATAAACAGCAGCAACAATCATTGAACACAGTGCAAATACACCATTTCGAACATAACCAGCAGCAACAATCATTGAACACAGTGCAAATACACCATTTCGAACATAAACAGCAGCAACAATCATTGAACACAATGCAAATACACCATTTCGAACATAAACAGCAGCAACAATCATTGAACACAGTGCAAATACATCATTTTGAACATAAACAGCAGCAACAATCATTGAACACAGTGCAAATACACCGTTTCGAACATAAACAGCAGCAACAATCATTGAACACAGCGCTATTATATTATTTTCAACATAACAACAGCAACAATCATTGAACACAGTGCAAATACGCCATTTCGAACATAAACAGCAGCAACAATCATTGAACACAGTGCAAATACACCATTTTGAACATAAACAGCAGCAACAATCATTGAACACAGTGCAAATACACCGTTTCGAACATAAACAGCAGCAACAATCATTGAACACAGCGCTATTATATTATTTTCAACATAACAACAGCAACAATCATTGAACACAGTGCAAATACATCATTTCTAACATAAACAGCAGCAACAATCATTGAACACAGTGCAAATACACCATTTCGAACATAAACAGCAGCAACAATCATTGAACACAGTGCAAATACACCGTTTCGAACATAAACAGCAGCAACAATCATTGAACACAGCGCTATTATATTATTTTCAACATAACAACAGCAACAAACATTGAACACAGTGCAAATACACCATTTCGAACATAAACAGCAGCATCAATCATTGAACACAGTGCAAATACATCATTTCGGACATAACCAGCAGCAACAATCATTGAACACAGTGCAAATACACCATTTCGAACATAACCAGCAGCAACAATCATTGAACACAGTGCAAATACGCCATTTCGAACATAAACAGCAGCAACAATCATTGAACACAGTGCAAATACACCATTTCGAACATAAACAGCAGCAACAATCATTGAACACAGTGCAAATACACCATTTCGAACATAAACAGCAGCAACAATCATTGAACACAGTGCAAATACACCATTTCGAACATAACCAGCAGCAACAATCATTGAACACAGTGCAAATACACCATTTCGAACATAAACAGCAGCAACAATCATTGAACACAGTGCAAATACACCATTTCGAACATAAACAGCAGCAACAATCATTGAACACAGTGCAAATACACCATTTCGAACATAAACAGCAGCAACAATCATTGAACACAGTGCAAATACACCATTTCGAACATAAACAGCAGCAACAATCATTGAACACAGTGCAAATACACCATTTCGAACATAAACAGCAGCAACAATCATTGAACACAGTGCAAATACACCATTTCGAACATAAACAGCAGCAACAATCATTGAACACAGTGCAAATACACCATTTCGAACATAACCAGCAGCAACAATCATTGAACACAGTGGAAGTACACCATTTCGAACATAAACAGCAGCAACAATCATTGAACACAGTGCAAATACACCATTTCGAACATAAACAGCAGCAACAATCATTGAACACAGTGCAAATACACCATTTCGAACATAAACAGCAGCAACAATCATTGAACACAGTGCAAATACACCATTTCGAACATAACCAGCAGCAACAATCATTGAACACAGTGCAAATACACCATTTCGAACATAAACAGCAGCAACAATCATTGAACACAGTGCAAATACACCATTTCGAACATAAACAGCAGCAACAATCATTGAACACAGTGCAAATACACCATTTCGAACATAAACAGCAGCAACAATCATTGAACACAGTGCAAATACACCATTTCGAACATAAACAGCAGCAACAATCATTGAACACAGTGCAAATACACCATTTCGAACATAAACAGCAGCAACAATCATTGAACACAGTGCAAATACACCATTTCGAACATAAACAGCAGCAACAATCATTGAACACAGTGCAAATACACCATTTCGAACATAACCAGCAGCAACAATCATTGAACACAGTGGAAGTACACAATTTCGAACATAACCAGCAGCAACAATCATTGAACACAGTGGAAATACACCATTTCGAACATAACCAGTAGCATCAATCATTGAGCACAGTGCAAATACACCATTTCGAACATAAACAGCAGCAACAATCATTGAACACAGTGCAAATACACCATTTCGAACATAAACAGCAGCAACAATCATTGAACACAGTGCGAATACACCATTTCGAACATAAACAGCAGCAACAATCATTGAACACAGTGTAAATACACTATTTCGAACATAAACAGCAGCAACAATCATTGAACACAGTGCAAATACACCATTTCGAACATAACCAGCAGCAACAATCATTGAACACAGTGCAAATACACCATTTCGAACATAACCAGCAGCAACAATCATTGAATACAGTGCAAATACACCATTTCGAACATAACCAGCAGCAACAATCATTGAACGCAGTGCAAATACACCATTTCGAACATAAACAGCAGCAACAATCATTGAACACAGTGCAAATACACCATTTCGAACATAAACAGCAGCAACAATCATTGAACACAGTGCAAATACACCATTTCGAACATAAACAGCAGCAACAATCATTGAACACAGTGCAAATACACCATTTCGAACATAAACAGCAGCAACAATCATTGAACACAGTGCAAATACACCATTTCGAACATAAACAGCAGCAACAATCATTGAACACAGTGCAAATACACCATTTCGAACATAACCAGCAGCAACAATCATTGAACACAGTGCAAATACACCATTTCGAACATAAACAGCAGCAACAATCATTGAACACAGTGCAAATATACCATTTCGAACATAAACAGCAGCAACAATAATTGAACACAGTGCAAATACACCATTTCGAACATAAACAGCAGCAACAATCATTGAACACAGTGCAAATACACCATTTCGAACATAACCAGCAGCAACAATCATTGAACACAGTGGAAGTACACCATTTCGAACATAACCAGCAGCAACAATCATTGAACACAGTGGAAGTACACCATTTCGAACATAACCAGCAGCAACAATCATTGAACACAGTGGAAATACACCATTTCGAACATAACCAGCAGCATCAATCATTGAACACAGTGCAAATACACCATTTCGAACATAAACAGCAGCAACAATCATTGAACACAGTGCAAATACACCATTTCGAACATAAACAGCAGTAACAATCATTGAACACAGTGCAAATACACCATTTCGAACATAAACAGCAGCAACAATCATTGAACACAGTGCAAATACACCATTTCGAACATAACCAACAGCAACAATCATTGAACACAGTGCAAATACACCATTTCGAACATAACCAGCAGCAACAATCATTGAACACAGTGCAAATACCCCATTTCGAACATAAACAGCAGCAACAATCATTGAACACAGTGCAAATACACCATTTAGAACATAACCAGCAGCAACAATCATTGAACACAGTGCAAATACACCATTTCGAACATAACCAGCAGCAACAATCATTGAACACAGTGCAAATACACCATTTCGAACATAACCAGCAGCAACAATCATTCAACACAGTGCAAATACACCATTTCGAACATAACCAGCAGCAACAATCATTGAACACAGTGCAAATACACCATTTCGAACATAAACAGCAGCAACAATCATTGAACACAGTGCAAATACACCATTTCGAACATAAACAGCAGCAACAATCATTGAACACAGTGCAAATACACCATTTCGAACATAAACAGCAGCAACAATCATTGAACACAGTGCAAATACACCATTTCGAACATAAACAGCAGCAACAATCATTGAACACAGTGCAAATACACCATTTCGAACATAAACAGCAGCAACAATCATTGAACACAGTGCAAATACACCATTTCGAACATAACCAACAGCAACAATCATTGAACACAGTGCAAATACACCATTTCGAACATAACCAGCAGCAACAATCATTGAACACAGTGCAAATACCCCATTTCGAACATAAACAGCAGCAACAATCATTGAACACAGTGCAAATACACCATTTAGAACATAACCAGCAGCAACAATCATTGAACACAGTGCAAATACACCATTTCGAACATAACCAGCAGCAACAATCATTGAACACAGTGCAAATACACCATTTCGAACATAACCAGCAGCAACAATCATTCAACACAGTGCAAATACACCATTTCGAACATAACCAGCAGCAACAATCATTGAACACAGTGCAAATACACCATTTCGAACATAAACAGCAGCAACAATCATTGAACACAGTGCAAATACACCATTTCGAACAAAAACAGCAGCAACAATCATTGAACACAGTGCAAATACACCATTTCGAACATAACCAGCAGCAACAATCATTGAACACAGTGCAAATACACCATTTCGAACATAAACAGCAGCAACAATCATTGAACACAGTGCAAATACACCATTTCGAACATAACCAGCAGCAACAATCATTGAACACAGTGCAAATACACCATTTCGAACATAAACAGCAGCAACAATCATTGAACACAATGCAAATACACCATTTCGAACATAAACAGCAGCAACAATCATTGAACACAGTGCAAATACATCATTTTGAACATAAACAGCAGCAACAATCATTGAACACAGTGCAAATACACCGTTTCGAACATAAACAGCAGCAACAATCATTGAACACAGCGCTATTATATTATTTTCAACATAACAACAGCAACAATCATTGAACACAGTGCAAATACGCCATTTCGAACATAAACAGCAGCAACAATCATTGAACACAGTGCAAATACACCATTTTGAACATAAACAGCAGCAACAATTATTGAACACAGTGCAAATACACCGTTTCGAACATAAACAGCAGCAACAATCATTGAACACAGCGCTATTATATTATTTTCAACATAACAACAGCAACAATCATTGAACACAGTGCAAATACATCATTTCTAACATAAACAGCAGCAACAATCATTGAACACAGTGCAAATACACCATTTCGAACATAAACAGCAGCAACAATCATTGAACACAGTGCAAATACACCGTTTCGAACATAAACAGCAGCAACAATCATTGAACACAGCGCTATTATATTATTTTCAACATAACAACAGCAACAAACATTGAACACAGTGCAAATACACCATTTCGAACATAAACAGCAGCATCAATCATTGAACACAGTGCAAATACATCATTTCGGACATAACCAGCAGCAACAATCATTGAACACAGTGCAAATACACCATTTCGAACATAACCAGCAGCAACAATCATTGAACACAGTGCAAATACACCATTTCGAACATAACCAGCAGCAACAATCATTGAACACAGTGCAAATACACCATTTAGAACATAACCAGCAGCAACAATCATTGAACACAGTGCAAATACACCATTTCGAACATAACCAGCAGCAACAATCATTGAACACAGTGCAAATACACCATTTCGAACATAACCAGCAGCAACAATCATTCAACACAGTGCAAATACACCATTTCGAACATAACCAGCAGCAACAATCATTGAACACAGTGCAAATACACCATTTCGAACATAAACAGCAGCAACAATCATTGAACACAGTGCAAATACACCATTTCGAACATAAACAGCAGCAACAATCATTGAACACAGTGCAAATACACCATTTCGAACATAAACAGCAGCAACAATCATTGAACACAGTGCAAATACACCATTTCGAACATAAACAGCAGCAACAATCATTGAACACAGTGCAAATACACCATTTCGAACATAAACAGCAGCAACAATCATTGAACACAGTGCAAATACACCATTTCGAACATAACCAACAGCAACAATCATTGAACACAGTGCAAATACATCATTTTGAACATAAACAGCAGCAACAATCATTGAACACAGTGCAAATACACCGTTTCGAACATAAACAGCAGCAACAATCATTGAACACAGCGCTATTATATTATTTTCAACATAACAACAGCAACAATCATTGAACACAGTGCAAATACGCCATTTCGAACATAAACAGCAGCAACAATCATTGAACACAGTGCAAATACACCATTTTGAACATAAACAGCAGCAACAATTATTGAACACAGTGCAAATACACCGTTTCGAACATAAACAGCAGCAACAATCATTGAACACAGCGCTATTATATTATTTTCAACATAACAACAGCAACAATCATTGAACACAGTGCAAATACATCATTTCTAACATAAACAGCAGCAACAATCATTGAACACAGTGCAAATACACCATTTCGAACATAAACAGCAGCAACAATCATTGAACACAGTGCAAATACACCGTTTCGAACATAAACAGCAGCAACAATCATTGAACACAGCGCTATTATATTATTTTCAACATAACAACAGCAACAAACATTGAACACAGTGCAAATACACCATTTCGAACATAAACAGCAGCATCAATCATTGAACACAGTGCAAATACATCATTTCGGACATAACCAGCAGCAACAATCATTGAACACAGTGCAAATACACCATTTCGAACATAACCAGCAGCAACAATCATTGAACACAGTGCAAATACACCATTTCGAACATAACCAGCAGCAACAATCATTGAACACAGTGCAAATACACCATTTAGAACATAACCAGCAGCAACAATCATTGAACACAGTGCAAATACACCATTTCGAACATAACCAGCAGCAACAATCATTGAACACAGTGCAAATACACCATTTCGAACATAACCAGCAGCAACAATCATTCAACACAGTGCAAATACACCATTTCGAACATAACCAGCAGCAACAATCATTGAACACAGTGCAAATACACCATTTCGAACATAAACAGCAGCAACAATCATTGAACACAGTGCAAATACACCATTTCGAACATAAACAGCAGCAACAATCATTGAACACAGTGCAAATACACCATTTCGAACATAAACAGCAGCAACAATCATTGAACACAGTGCAAATACACCATTTCGAACATAAACAGCAGCAACAATCATTGAACACAGTGCAAATACACCATTTCGAACATAAACAGCAGCAACAATCATTGAACACAGTGCAAATACACCATTTCGAACATAACCAACAGCAACAATCATTGAACACAGTGCAAATACACCATTTCGAACATAACCAGCAGCAACAATCATTGAACACAGTGCAAATACCCCATTTCGAACATAAACAGCAGCAACAATCATTGAACACAGTGCAAATACACCATTTAGAACATAACCAGCAGCAACAATCATTGAACACAGTGCAAATACACCATTTCGAACATAACCAGCAGCAACAATCATTGAATACAGTGCAAATACACCATTTCGAACATAACCAGCAGCAACAATCATTCAACACAGTGCAAATACACCATTTCGAACATAACCAGCAGCAACAATCATTGAACACAGTGCAAATACACCATTTCGAACATAAACAGCAGCAACAATCATTGAACACAGTGCAAATACACCATTTCGAACAAAAACAGCAGCAACAATCATTGAACACAGTGCAAATACACCATTTCGAACATAACCAGCAGCAACAATCATTGAACACAGTGCAAATACACCATTTCGAACATAAACAGCAGCAACAATCATTGAACACAGTGCAAATACACCATTTCGAACATAACCAGCAGCAACAATCATTGAACACAGTGCAAATACACCATTACGAACATAAACAGCAGCAACAATCATTGAACACAATGCAAATACACCATTTCGAACATAAACAGCAGCAACAATCATTGAACACAGTGCAAATACATCATTTTGAACATAAACAGCAGCAACAATCATTGAACACAGTGCAAATACACCGTTTCGAACATAAACAGCAGCAACAATCATTGAACACAGCGCTATTATATTATTTTCAACATAACAACAGCAACAATCATTGAACACAGTGCAAATACGCCATTTCGAACATAAACAGCAGCAACAATCATTGAACACAGTGCAAATACACCATTTTGAACATAAACAGCAGCAACAATCATTGAACACAGTGCAAATACACCGTTTCGAACATAAACAGCAGCAACAATCATTGAACACAGCGCTATTATATTATTTTCAACATAACAACAGCAACAATCATTGAACACAGTGCAAATACATCATTTCTAACATAAACAGCAGCAACAATCATTGAACACAGTGCAAATACACCATTTCGAACATAAACAGCAGCAACAATCATTGAACACAGTGCAAATACACCGTTTCGAACATAAACAGCAGCAACAATCATTGAACACAGCGCTATTATATTATTTTCAACATAACAACAGCAACAAACATTGAACACAGTGCAAATACACCATTTCGAACATAAACAGCAGCATCAATCATTGAACACAGTGCAAATACATCATTTCGGACATAACCAGCAGCAACAATCATTGAACACAGTGCAAATACACCATTTCGAACATAACCAGCAGCAACAATCATTGAACACAGTGCAAATACGCCATTTCGAACATAAACAGCAGCAACAATCATTGAACACAGTGCAAATACACCGTTTCGAACATAAACAGCAGCAACAATCATTGAACACAGCGCTATTATATTATTTTCAACATAACAACAGCAACAATCATTGAACACAGTGCAAATACGCCATTTCGAACATAAACAGCAGCAACAATCATTGAACACAGTGCAAATACACCATTTTGAACATAAACAGCAGCAACAATCATTGAACACAGTGCAAATACACCGTTTCGAACATAAACAGCAGCAACAATCATTGAACACAGCGCTATTATATTATTGTCAACATAACAACAGCAACAATCATTGAACACAGTGCAAATACATCATTTCTAACATAAACAGCAGCAACAATCATTGAACACAGTGCAAATACACCATTTCGAACATAAACAGCAGCAACAATCATTGAACACAGTGCAAATACACCATTTCGAACATAACCAACAGCAACAATCATTGAACACAGTGCAAATACACCATTTCGAACATAACCAGCAGCAACAATCATTGAACACAGTGCAAATACCCCATTTCGAACATAAACAGCAGCAACAATCATTGAACACAGTGCAAATACACCATTTAGAACATAACCAGCAGCAACAATCATTGAACACAGTGCAAATACACCATTTCGAACATAACCAGCAGCAACAATCATTGAACACAGTGCAAATACACCATTTCGAACATAACCAGCAGCAACAATCATTCAACACAGTGCAAATACACCATTTCGAACATAACCAGCAGCAACAATCATTGAACACAGTGCAAATACACCATTTCGAACATAAACAGCAGCAACAATCATTGAACACAGTGCAAATACACCATTTCGAACATAAACAGCAGCAACAATCATTGAACACAGTGCAAATACACCATTTCGAACATAAACAGCAGCAACAATCATTGAACACAGTGCAAATACACCATTTCGAACATAAACAGCAGCAACAATCATTGAACACAGTGCAAATACACCATTTCGAACATAAACAGCAGCAACAATCATTGAACACAGTGCAAATACACCATTTCGAACATAACCAACAGCAACAATCATTGAACACAGTGCAAATACACCATTTCGAACATAACCAGCAGCAACAATCATTGAACACAGTGCAAATACCCCATTTCGAACATAAACAGCAGCAACAATCATTGAACACAGTGCAAATACACCATTTAGAACATAACCAGCAGCAACAATCATTGAACACAGTGCAAATACACCATTTAGAACATAACCAGCAGCAACAATCATTGAACACAGTGCAAATACACCATTTCGAACATAACCAGCAGCAACAATCATTCAACACAGTGCAAATACACCATTTCGAACATAACCAGCAGCAACAATCATTGAACACAGTGCAAATACACCATTTCGAACATAAACAGCAGCAACAATCATTGAACACAGTGCAAATACACCATTTCGAACAAAAACAGCAGCAACAATCATTGAACACAGTGCAAATACACGATTTCGAACATAACCAGCAGCAACAATCATTGAACACAGTGCAAATACACCATTTCGAACATAAACAGCAGCAACAATCATTGAACACAGTGCAAATACACCATTTCGAACATAACCAGCAGCAACAATCATTGAACACAGTGCAAATACACCATTTCGAACATAAACAGCAGCAACAATCATTGAACACAATGCAAATACACCATTTCGAACATAAACAGCAGCAACAATCATTGAACACAGTGCAAATACATCATTTTGAACATAAACAGCAGCAACAATCATTGAACACAGTGCAAATACACCGTTTCGAACATAAACAGCAGCAACAATCATTGAACACAGCGCTATTATATTATTTTCAACATAACAACAGCAACAATCATTGAACACAGTGCAAATACGCCATTTCGAACATAAACAGCAGCAACAATCATTGAACACAGTGCAAATACACCATTTTGAACATAAACAGCAGCAACAATCATTGAACACAGTGCAAATACACCGTTTCGAACATAAACAGCAGCAACAATCATTGAACACAGCGCTATTATATTATTTTCAACATAACAACAGCAACAATCATTGAACACAGTGCAAATACATCATTTCTAACATAAACAGCAGCAACAATCATTGAACACAGTGCAAATACACCATTTCGAACATAAACAGCAGCAACAATCATTGAACACAGTGCAAATACACCGTTTCGAACATAAACAGCAGCAACAATCATTGAACACAGCGCTATTATATTATTTTCAACATAACAACAGCAACAAACATTGAACACAGTGCAAATACACCATTTCGAACATAAACAGCAGCATCAATCATTGAACACAGTGCAAATATATCATTTCGGACATAACCAGCAGCAACAATCATTGAACACAGTGCAAATACACCATTTCGAACATAACCAGCAGCAACAATCATTGAACACAGTGCAAATACACCATTTCGAACATAACCAGCAGCAACAATCATTGAACACAGTGCAAATACACCATTTAGAACATAACCAGCAGCAACAATCATTGAACACAGTGCAAATACACCATTTCGAACATAACCAGCAGCAACAATCATTGAACACAGTGCAAATACACCATTTCGAACATAACCAGCAGCAACAATCATTCAACACAGTGCAAATACACCATTTCGAACATAACCAGCAGCAACAATCATTGAACACAGTGCAAATACACCATTTCGAACATAAACAGCAGCAACAATCATTGAACACAGTGCAAATACACCATTTCGAACATAAACAGCAGCAACAATCATTGAACACAGTGCAAATACACCATTTCGAACATAAACAGCAGCAACAATCATTGAACACAGTGCAAATACACCATTTCGAACATAAACAGCAGCAACAATCATTGAACACAGTGCAAATACACCATTTCGAACATAAACAGCAGCAACAATCATTGAACACAGTGCAAATACACCATTTCGAACATAACCAACAGCAACAATCATTGAACACAGTGCAAATACACCATTTCGAACATAACCAGCAGCAACAATCATTGAACACAGTGCAAATACCCCATTTCGAACATAAACAGCAGCAACAATCATTGAACACAGTGCAAATACACCATTTCGAACAAAAACAGCAGCAACAATCATTGAACACAGTGCAAATACACCATTTCGAACATAACCAGCAGCAACAATCATTGAACACAGTGCAAATACACCATTTCGAACATAAACAGCAGCAACAATCATTGAACACAGTGCAAATACACCATTTCGAACATAACCAGCAGCAACAATCATTGAACACAGTGCAAATACACCATTTCGAACATAAACAGCAGCAACAATCATTGAACACAATGCAAATACACCATTTCGAACATAAACAGCAGCAACAATCATTGAACACAGTGCAAATACATCATTTTGAACATAAACAGCAGCAACAATCATTGAACACAGTGCAAATACACCGTTTCGAACATAAACAGCAGCAACAATCATTGAACACAGCGCTATTATATTATTTTCAACATAACAACAGCAACAATCATTGAACACAGTGCAAATACGCCATTTCGAACATAAACAGCAGCAACAATCATTGAACACAGTGCAAATACACCATTTTGAACATAAACAGCAGCAACAATCATTGAACACAGTGCAAATACACCGTTTCGAACATAAACAGCAGCAACAATCATTGAACACAGCGCTATTATATTATTTTCAACATAACAACAGCAACAATCATTGAACACAGTGCAAATACATCATTTCTAACATAAACAGCAGCAACAATCATTGAACACAGTGCAAATACACCATTTCGAACATAAACAGCAGCAACAATCATTGAACACAGTGCAAATACACCGTTTCGAACATAAACAGCAGCAACAATCATTGAACACAGCGCTATTATATTATTTTCAACATAACAACAGCAACAAACATTGAACACAGTGCAAATACACTATTTCGAACATAAACAGCAGCATCAATCATTGAACACAGTGCAAATACATCATTTCGGACATAACCAGCAGCAACAATCATTGAACACAGTGCAAATACACCATTTCGAACATAACCAGCAGCAACAATCATTGAACACAGTGCAAATACGCCATTTCGAACATAAACAGCAGCAACAATCATTGAACACAGTGCAAATACACCGTTTCGAACATAAACAGCAGCAACAATCATTGAACACAGCGCTATTATATTATTTTCAACATAACAACAGCAACAATCATTGAACACAGTGCAAATACGCCATTTCGAACATAAACAGCAGCAACAATCATTGAACACAGTGCAAATACATCATTTTGAACATAAACAGCAGCAACAATCATTGAACACAGTGCAAATACACCGTTTCGAACATAAACAGCAGCAACAATCATTGAACACAGCGCTATTATATTATTTTCAACATAACAACAGCAACAATCATTGAACACAGTGCAAATACATCATTTCTAACATAAACAGCAGCAACAATCATTGAACACAGTGCAAATACACCATTTCGAACATAAACAGCAGCAACAATCATTGAACACAGTGCAAATACACCGTTTCGAACATAAACAGCAGCAACAATCATTGAACACAGCGCTATTATATTATTTTCAACATAACAACAGCAACAAACATTGAACACAGTGCAAATACACCATTTCGAACATAAACAGCAGCATCAATCATTGAACACAGTGCAAATACATCATTTCGGACATAACCAGCAGCAACAATCATTGAACACAGTGCAAATACACCATTTCGAACATAACCAGCAGCAACAATCATTGAACACAGTGCAAATACGCCATTTCGAACATAAACAGCAGCAACAATCATTGAACACAGTGCAAATACACCATTTCGAACATAAACAGCAGCAACAATCATTGAACACAGTGCAAATACACCATTTCGAACATAAACAGCAGCAACAATCATTGAACACAGTGCAAATACACCATTTCGAACATAACCAGCAGCAACAATCATTGAACACAGTGCAAATACACCATTTCGAACATAAACAGCAGCAACAATCATTGAACACAGTGCAAATACACCATTTCGAACATAAACAGCAGCAACAATCATTGAACACAGTGCAAATACACCATTTCGAACATAAACAGCAGCAACAATCATTGAACACAGTGCAAATACACCATTTCGAACATAAACAGCAGCAACAATCATTGAACACAGTGCAAATACACCATTTCGAACATAAACAGCAGCAACAATCATTGAACACAGTGCAAATACACCATTTCGAACATAAACAGCAGCAACAATCATTGAACACAGTGCAAATATACCATTTCGAACATAAACAGCAGCAACAATCATTGAACACAGTGCAAATACACCATTTCGAACATAAACAGCAGCAACAATCATTGAACACAGTGCAAATACACCATTTCGAACATAAGCAGCAGCAACAATCATTGAACACAGTGGAAGTACACCATTTCGAACATAACCAGCAGCAACAATCATTGAACACAGTGGAAGTACACCATTTCGAACATAACCAGCAGCAACAATCATTGAACACAGTGGAAATACACCATTTCGAACATAACCAGCAGCATCAATCATTGAACACAGTGCAAATACACCATTTCGAACATAAACAGCAGCAACAATCATTGAACACAGTGCAAATACACCATTTCAAACATAAACAGCAGCAACAATCATTGAACACAGTGCGAATACACCATTTCGAACATAAACAGCAGCAACAATCATTGAACACAGTGCAAATACACCATTTCGAACATAAACAGCAGCAACAATCATTGAACACAGTGCAAATACACCATTTCGAACATAACCAGCAGCAACAATCATTGAACACAGTGCAAATACACCATTTCGAACATAAACAGCAGCAACAATCATTGAACACAGTGCAAATACACCATTTCGAACATAAACAGCAGCAACAATCATTGAACAGTGCAAATACACCATTTCGAACATAAACAGCAGCAACAATCATTGAACACAGTGCAAATACACCATTTCGAACATAAACAGCAGCAACAATCAATGAACGCAGTGCAAATACACCATTTCGAACATAAACAGCAGTAACAATCATTGAACACAGTGCAAATACACCATTTCGAACATAAACAGCAGCAACAATCAATGAACACAGTGCAAATACACCATTTCGAACATAAACAGCAGCAACAATCATTGAACACAGTGCAAATACACCATTTCGAACATAAACAGCAGTAACAATCATTGAACACAGTGCAAATACACCATTTCGAACATAAACAGCAGCAACAATCATTGAACACAGTGCAAATACACCATTTCGAACATAAACAGCAGCAACAATCATTGAACACAGTGCAAATACACCATTTCGAACATAAACAGCAGCAACAATCATTGAACACAGTGCAAATACACCATTTCGAACATAAACAGCAGCAACAATCATTGAACACAGTGCAAATACACCATTTCGAACATAAACAGCAGCAACAATCATTGAACACAGTGCAAATACACCATTTCGAACATAAACAGCAGCAACAATCATTGAACACAGTGCAAATACACCATTTCGAACATAACCAACAGCAACAGTCATTGAACACAGTGCAAATACACCATTTCGAACATAACCAGCAGCAACAATCATTGAACACAGTGCAAATACCCCATTTCGAACATAAACAGCAGCAACAATCATTGAACACAGTGCAAACACACCATTTAGAACATAACCAGCAGCAACAATCATTGAACACAGTGCAAATACACCATTTCGAACATAACCAGCAGCAACAATCATTGAACACAGTGCAAATACACCATTTCGAACATAACCAGCAGCAACAATCATTCAACACAGTGCAAATACACCATTTCGAACATAACCAGCAGCAACAATCATTGAACACAGTGCAAATACACCATTTCGAACATAAACAGCAGCAACAATCATTGAACACAGTGCAAATACACCATTTCGAACAAAAACAGCAGCAACAATCATTGAACACAGTGCAAATACACCATTTCGAACATAACCAGCAGCAACAATCATTGAACACAGTGCAAATACACCATTTCGAACATAAACAGCAGCAACAATCATTGAACACAGTGCAAATACACCATTTCGAACATAACCAGCAGCAACAATCATTGAACACAGTGCAAATACACCATTTCGAACATAAACAGCAGCAACAATCATTGAACACAATGCAAATACACCATTTCGAACATAAACAGCAGCAACAATCATTGAACACAGTGCAAATACATCATTTTGAACATAAACAGCAGCAACAATCATTGAACACAGTGCAAATACACCGTTTCGAACATAAACAGCAGCAACAATCATTGAACACAGCGCTATTATATTATTTTCAACATAACAACAGCAACAATCATTGAACACAGTGCAAATACGCCATTTCGAACATAAACAGCAGCAACAATCATTGAACACAGTGCAAATACACCATTTTGAACATAAACAGCAGCAACAATCATTGAACACAGTGCAAATACACCGTTTCGAACATAAACAGCAGCAACAATCATTGAACACAGCGCTATTATATTATTTTCAACATAACAACAGCAACAATCATTGAACACAGTGCAAATACATCATTTCTAACATAAACAGCAGCAACAATCATTGAACACAGTGCAAATACACCATTTCGAACATAAACAGCAGCAACAATCATTGAACACAGTGCAAATACACCGTTTCGAACATAAACAGCAGCAACAATCATTGAACACAGCGCTATTATATTATTTTCAACATAACAACAGCAACAAACATTGAACACAGTGCAAATACACCATTTCGAACATAAACAGCAGCATCAATCATTGAACACAGTGCAAATACATCATTTCGGACATAACCAGCAGCAACAATCATTGAACACAGTGCAAATACACCATTTCGAACATAACCAGCAGCAACAATCATTGAACACAGTGCAAATACGCCATTTCGAACATAAACAGCAGCAACAATCATTGAACACAGTGCAAATACACCATTTCGAACATAAACAGCAGCAACAATCATTGAACACAGTGCAAATACACCATTTCGAACATAAACAGCAGCAACAATCATTGAACACAGTGCAAATACACCATTTCGAACATAACCAGCAGCAACAATCATTGAACACAGTGCAAATACACCATTTCGAACATAAACAGCAGCAACAATCATTGAACACAGTGCAAATACACCATTTCGAACATAAACAGCAGCAACAATCATTGAACACAGTGCAAATACACCATTTCGAACATAAACAGCAGCAACAATCATTGAACACAGTGCAAATACACCATTTCGAACATAAACAGCAGCAACAATCATTGAACACAGTGCAAATACACCATTTCGAACATAAACAGCAGCAACAATCATTGAACACAGTGCAAATACACCATTTCGAACATAAACAGCAGCAACAATCATTGAACACAGTGCAAATACACCATTTCGAACATAACCAGCAGCAACAATCATTGAACACAATGGAAGTACACCATTTCGAACATAAACAGCAGCAACAATCATTGAACACAGTGCAAATACACCATTTCGAACATAAACAGCAGCAACAATCATTGAACACAGTGCAAATACACCATTTCGAACATAACCAGCAGCAACAATCATTGAACACAATGGAAGTACACCATTTCGAACATAAACAGCAGCAACAATCATTGAACACAGTGCAAATACACCATTTCGAACATAACCAGCAGCAACAATCATTGAACACAGTGGAAATACACCATTTCGAACATAACCAGTAGCATCAATTATTGAGCACAGTGCAAATACACCATTTCGAACATAAACAGCAGCAACAATCATTGAACACAGTGCAAATACACCATTTCGAACATAAACAGCAGCAACAATCATTGAACACAGTGCGAATACACCATTTCGAACATAAACAGCAGCAACAATCATTGAACACAGTGTAAATACACTATTTCGAACATAAACAGCAGCAACAATCATTGAACACAGTGCAAATACACCATTTCGAACATAACCAGCAGCAACAATCATTGAACACAGTGCAAATACACCATTTCGAACATAACCAGCAGCAACAATCATTGAATACAGTGCAAATACACCATTTCGAACATAACCAGCAGCAACAATCATTGAACGCAGTGCAAATACACCATTTCGAACATAAACAGCAGCAACAATCATTGAACACAGTGCAAATACACCATTTCGAACATAAACAGCAGCAACAATCATTGAACACAGTGCAAATACACCATTTCGAACATAAACAGCAGCAACAATCATTGAACACAGTGCAAATACACCATTTCGAACATAAACAGCAGCAACAATCATTGAACACAGTGCAAATACACCATTTCGAACATAAACAGCAGCAACAATCATTGAACACAGTGCAAATACACCATTTCGAACATAACCAGCAGCAACAATCATTGAACACAGTGCAAATACACCATTTCGAACATAAACAGCAGCAACAATCATTGAACACAGTGCAAATATACCATTTCGAACATAAACAGCAGCAACAATCATTGAACACAGTGCAAATACACCATTTCGAACATAAACAGCAGCAACAATCATTGAACACAGTGCAAATACACCATTTCGAACATAACCAGCAGCAACAATCATTGAACACAGTGGAAGTACACCATTTCGAACATAACCAGCAGCAACAATCATTGAACACAGTGGAAGTACACCATTTCGAACATAACCAGCAGCAACAATCATTGAACACAGTGGAAATACACCATTTCGAACATAACCAGCAGCATCAATCATTGAACACAGTGCAAATACACCATTTCGAACATAAACAGCAGCAACAATCATTGAACACAGTGCAAATACACCATTTCGAACATAAACAGCAGCAACAATCATTGAACACAGTGCAAATACACCATTTCGAACATAAACAGCAGCAACAATCATTGAACACAGTGCAAATACACCATTTCGAACATAACCAACAGCAACAATCATTGAACACAGTGCAAATACACCATTTCGAACATAACCAGCAGCAACAATCATTGAACACAGTGCAAATACCCCATTTCGAACATAAACAGCAGCAACAATCATTGAACACAGTGCAAATACACCATTTAGAACATAACCAGCAGCAACAATCATTGAACACAGTGCAAATACACCATTTCGAACATAACCAGCAGCAACAATCATTGAACACAGTGCAAATACACCATTTCGAACATAACCAGCAGCAACAATCATTCAACACAGTGCAAATACACCATTTCGAACATAACCAGCAGCAACAATCATTGAACACAGTGCAAATACACCATTTCGAACATAAACAGCAGCAACAATCATTGAACACAGTGCAAATACACCATTTCGAACATAAACAGCAGCAACAATCATTGAACACAGTGCAAATACACCATTTCGAACATAAACAGCAGCAACAATCATTGAACACAGTGCAAATACACCATTTCGAACATAAACAGCAGCAACAATCATTGAACACAGTGCAAATACACCATTTCGAACATAAACAGCAGCAACAATCATTGAACACAGTGCAAATACACCATTTCGAACATAACCAGCAGCAACAATCATTGAACACAGTGGAAGTACACCATTTCGAACATAACCAGCAGCAACAATCATTGAACACAGTGGAAGTACACCATTTCGAACATAACCAGCAGCAACAATCATTGAACACAGTGGAAATACACCATTTCGAACATAACCAGCAGCATCAATCATTGAACACAGTGCAAATACACCATTTCGAACATAAACAGCAGCAACAATCATTGAACACAGTGCAAATACACCATTTCGAACATAAACAGCAGCAACAATCATTGAACACAGTGCAAATACACCATTTCGAACATAAACAGCAGCAACAATCATTGAACACAGTGCAAATACACCATTTCGAACATAACCAACAGCAACAATCATTGAACACAGTGCAAATACACCATTTCGAACATAACCAGCAGCAACAATCATTGAACACAGTGCAAATACCCCATTTCGAACATAAACAGCAGCAACAATCATTGAACACAGTGCAAATACACCATTTAGAACATAACCAGCAGCAACAATCATTGAACACAGTGCAAATACACCATTTCGAACATAACCAGCAGCAACAATCATTGAACACAGTGCAAATACACCATTTCGAACATAACCAGCAGCAACAATCATTCAACACAGTGCAAATACACCATTTCGAACATAACCAGCAGCAACAATCATTGAACACAGTGCAAATACACCATTTCGAACATAAACAGCAGCAACAATCATTGAACACAGTGCAAATACACCATTTCGAACATAAACAGCAGCAACAATCATTGAACACAGTGCAAATACACCATTTCGAACATAAACAGCAGCAACAATCATTGAACACAGTGCAAATACACCATTTCGAACATAAACAGCAGCAACAATCATTGAACACAGTGCAAATACACCATTTCGAACATAAACAGCAGCAACAATCATTGAACACAGTGCAAATACACCATTTCGAACATAAACAGCAGCAACAATCATTGAACACAGTGCAAATACACCATTTCGAACATAACCAACAGCAACAATCATTGAACACAGTGCAAATACACCATTTCGAACATAACCAGCAGCAACAATCATTGAACACAGTGCAAATACCCCATTTCGAACATAAACAGCAGCAACAATCATTGAACACAGTGCAAATACACCATTTAGAACATAACCAGCAGCAACAATCATTGAACACAGTGCAAATACACCATTTCGAACATAACCAGCAGCAACAATCATTGAACACAGTGCAAATACACCATTTCGAACATAACCAGCAGCAACAATCATTCAACACAGTGCAAATACACCATTTCGAACATAACCAGCAGCAACAATCATTGAACACAGTGCAAATACACCATTTCGAACATAAACAGCAGCAACAATCATTGAACACAGTGCAAATACACCATTTCGAACAAAAACAGCAGCAACAATCATTGAACACAGTGCAAATACACCATTTCGAACATAACCAGCAGCAACAATCATTGAACACAGTGCAAATACACCATTTCGAACATAAACAGCAGCAACAATCATTGAACACAGTGCAAATACACCATTTCGAACATAACCAGCAGCAACAATCATTGAACACAGTGCAAATACACCATTTCGAACATAAACAGCAGCAACAATCATTGAACACAGTGCAAATACACCATTTCGAACATAAACAGCAGCAACAATCATTGAACACAGTGCAAATACACCATTTCGAACATAAAC
Organism: Saccoglossus kowalevskii; assembly: GCF_978046115.1. Taxonomy (NCBI): domain Eukaryota; kingdom Metazoa; phylum Hemichordata; class Enteropneusta; family Harrimaniidae; genus Saccoglossus; species Saccoglossus kowalevskii. Next base: position 11,419,224 of record NC_140644.1, on the reverse strand, counting down.
AGCAGCAACAATCATTGAACACAGTGCAAATACACCATTTCGAACATAAACAGCAGCAACAATCATTGAACACAGTGCAAATACACCATTTCGAACATAAACAGCAGCAACAATCATTGAACACAGTGCAAATACACCATTTCGAACATAACCAACAGCAACAATCATTGAACACAGTGCAAATACACCATTTCGAACATAACCAGCAGCAACAATCATTGAACACAGTGCAAATACCCCATTTCGAACATAAACAGCAGCAACAATCATTGAACACAGTGCAAATACACCATTTAGAACATAACCAGCAGCAACAATCATTGAACACAGTGCAAATACACCATTTCGAACATAACCAACAGCAACAATCATTGAACACAGTGCAAATACACCATTTCGAACATAACCAGCAGCAACAATCATTGAACACAGTGCAAATACACCATTTCGAACATAACCAGCAGCAACAATCATTCAACACAGTGCAAATACACCATTTCGAACATAACCAGCAGCAACAATCATTGAACACAGTGCAAATACACCATTTCGAACATAACCAGCAGCAACAATCATTGAACACAGTGCAAATACACCATTTCGAACATAACCAGCAGCAACAATCATTCAACACAGTGCAAATACACCATTTCGAACATAACCAGCAGCAACAATCATTGAACACAGTGCAAATACACCATTTCGAACATAAACAGCAGCAACAATCATTGAACACAGTGCAAATACACCATTTCGAACATAAACAGCAGCAACAATCATTGAACACAGTGCAAATACACCATTTCGAACATAAACAGCAGCAACAATCATTGAACACAGTGCAAATACACCATTTCGAACATAAACAGCAGCAACAATCATTGAACACAGTGCAAATACACCATTTCGAACATAAACAGCAGCAACAATCATTGAACACAGTGCAAATACACCATTTCGAACATAACCAACAGCAACAATCATTGAACACAGTGCAAATACACCATTTCGAACATAACCAGCAGCAACAATCATTGAACACAGTGCAAATACCCCATTTCGAACATAAACAGCAGCAACAATCATTGAACACAGTGCAAATACACCATTTAGAACATAACCAGCAGCAACAATCATTGAACACAGTGCAAATACACCATTTCGAACATAACCAGCAGCAACAATCATTGAACACAGTGCAAATACACCATTTCGAACATAACCAGCAGCAACAATCATTGAACACAGTGCAAATACACCATTTCGAACATAAACAGCAGCAACAATCATTGAACACAGTGCAAATATACCATTTCGAACATAAACAGCAGCAACAATCATTGAACACAGTGCAAATACACCATTTCGAACATAAACAGCAGCAACAATCATTGAACACAGTGCAAATACACCATTTCGAACATAACCAGCAGCAACAATCATTGAACACAGTGGAAGTACACCATTTCGAACATAACCAGCAGCAACAATCATTGAACACAGTGGAAGTACACCATTTCGAACATAACCAGCAGCAACAATCATTGAACACAGTGGAAATACACCATTTCGAACATAACCAGCAGCATCAATCATTGAACACAGTGCAAATACACCATTTCGAACATAAACAGCAGCAACAATCATTGAACACAGTGCAAATACACCATTTCGAACATAAACAGCAGCAACAATCATTGAACACAGTGCAAATACACCATTTCGAACATAAACAGCAGCAACAATCATTGAACACAGTGCAAATACACCATTTCGAACATAACCAACAGCAACAATCATTGAACACAGTGCAAATACACCATTTCGAACATAACCAGCAGCAACAATCATTGAACACAGTGCAAATACCCCATTTCGAACATAAACAGCAGCAACAATCATTGAACACAGTGCAAATACACCATTTAGAACATAACCAGCAGCAACAATCATTGAACACAGTGCAAATACACCATTTCGAACATAACCAGCAGCAACAATCATTGAACACAGTGCAAATACACCATTTCGAACATAACCAGCAGCAACAATCATTCAACACAGTGCAAATACACCATTTCGAACATAACCAGCAGCAACAATCATTGAACACAGTGCAAATACACCATTTCGAACATAAACAGCAGCAACAATCATTGAACACAGTGCAAATACACCATTTCGAACATAAACAGCAGCAACAATCATTGAACACAGTGCAAATACACCATTTCGAACATAAACAGCAGCAACAATCATTGAACACAGTGCAAATACACCATTTCGAACATAAACAGCAGCAACAATCATTGAACACAGTGCAAATACACCATTTCGAACATAAACAGCAGCAACAATCATTGAACACAGTGCAAATACACCATTTCGAACATAAACAGCAGCAACAATCATTGAACACAGTGCAAATACACCATTTCGAACATAACCAACAGCAACAATCATTGAACACAGTGCAAATACACCATTTCGAACATAACCAGCAGCAACAATCATTGAACACAGTGCAAATACCCCATTTCGAACATAAACAGCAGCAACAATCATTGAACACAGTGCAAATACACCATTTAGAACATAACCAGCAGCAACAATCATTGAACACAGTGCAAATACACCATTTCGAACATAACCAGCAGCAACAATCATTGAACACAGTGCAAATACACCATTTCGAACATAACCAGCAGCAACAATCATTCAACACAGTGCAAATACACCATTTCGAACATAAACAGCAGCAACAATCATTGAACACAGTGCAAATACACCATTTCGAACAAAAACAGCAGCAACAATCATTGAACACAGTGCAAATACACCATTTCGAACATAAACAGCAGCAACAATCATTGAACACAGTGCAAATACACCATTTCGAACATAAACAGCAGCAACAATCATTGAACACAGTGCAAATACACCATTTCGAACATAACCAGCAGCAACAATCATTGAACACAGTGCAAATACACCATTTCGAACATAAATAGCAGCAACAATCATTGAACAGTGCAAATACACCATTTCGAACATAAACAGCAGCAACAATCATTGAACACAGTGCAAATACACCATTTCGAACATAAACAGCAGCAACAATCAATGAACACAGTGCAAATACACCATTTCGAACATAAACAGCAGTAACAATCATTGAACACAGTGCAAATACACCATTTCGAACATAAACAGCAGCAACAATCAATGAACACAGTGCAAATACACCACTTCGAACATAAACAGCAGCAACAATCATTGAACACAGTGCAAATACACCATTTCGAACATAAACAGCAGTAACAATCATTGAACACAGTGCAAATACACCATTTCGAACATAAACAGCAGCAACAATCATTGAACACAGTGCAAATACACCATTTCGAACATAAACAGCAGCAACAATCATTGAACACAGTGCAAATACACCATTTCGAACATAACCAGCAGCAACAATCATTGAACACAGTGCAAATACACCATTTCGAACATAACCAGCAGCAACAATCATTGAACACAGTGCAAATACACCATTTCGAACATAAACAGCAGCAACAATCATTGAACACAGTGCAAATACACCATTTCGAACATAAACAGCAGCAACAATCAATGAACACAGTGCAAATACACCATTTCGAACATAAACAGCAGCAACAATCATTGAACACAGTGCAAATACACCATTTCGAACATAAACAGCAGCAACAATCATTGAACACAGTGCAAATACACCATTTCGAACATAACCAGCAGCAAGAATCATTGAACACAGTGCAAATACACCATTTCGAACATAACCAGCAGCAACAATCATTGAACACAGTGCAAATACACCATTTCGAACATAACCAGCAGCAAAAATAATTGAACACAGTGCAAATACACCATTTCGAACATAAACAGCAGCAACAATCATTGAACACAGTGCAAATACACCATTTCGAACATAACCAGCAGCAACAATCATTGAACACAGTGCAAATACACCATTTCGAACATAAACAGCAGCAACAATCATTGAACACAGTGCAAATACACCATTTCGAACATAAACAGCAGCATCAATCGTTGAACACAGTGCAAATACACCATTTCGAACATAACCAGCAGCAACAATCATTGAACACAGTGCAGCAAATACACCATTTCGAACATAAACAGCAGCAACAATCATTGAACACAGTGCAAATACACCATTTCGAACATAAACAGCAGCAACAATCGTTGAACACAGTGCAAATACACCATTTCGAACATAACCAGCAGCAACAATCATTGAACACAGTGCAGCAAATACACCATTTCGAACATAAACAGCAGCAACAATCATTGAACACAGTGCAAATACACCATTTCGAACATAAACAGCAGCAACAATCATTGAACACAGTGCAAATACACCATTTCGAACATAAACAGCAGCAACAATCATTGAACACAGTGCACATACACCATTTCGAACATAAACAGCAGCAACAATCATTGAACACAGTGCAAATACACCATTTCGAACATAAACAGCAGCAACAATCATTGAACACAGTGCAAATACACCATTTCGAACATAAACAGCAGCATCAATCGTTGAACACAGTGCAAATACACCATTTCGAACATAACCAGCAGCAACAATCATTGAACACAGTGCAGCAAATACACCATTTCGAACATAAACAGCAGCAACAATCATTGAACACAGTGCAAATACACCATTTCGAACATAAACAGCAGCAACAATGATTGAACACAGTGCAAATACACCATTTCGAACATAAACAGCAGCAACAATAATTGAACACAGTGCAAATACACCATTTCGAACATAAACAGCAGCAACAATCATTGAACACAGTGCAAATACACCATTTCGAACATAAACAGCAGCAACAATCATTGAACACAGTGCAAATACACCATTTCGAACATAAACAGCAGCATCAATCGTTGAACACAGTGCAAATACACCATTTCGAACATAACCAGCAGCAACAATCATTGAACACAGTGCAAATACACCATTTCGAACATAACCAGCAGCAACAATCATTGAACACAGTGCAAATACACCATTTCGAACATAACCAGCAGCAACAATCATTGAATACAGTGCAAATACACCATTTCGAACATAACCAGCAGCAACAATCATTGAACGCAGTGCAAATACACCATTTCGAACATAAACAGCAGCAACAATCATTGAACACAGTGCAAATACACCATTTCGAACATAAACAGCTGCAACAATCATTGAACACAGTGCAAATACACCATTTCGAACATAAACAGCAGCAACAATCATTGAACACAGTGCAAATACACCATTTCGAACATAAACAGCAGCAACAATCATTGAACACAGTGCAAATACACCATTTCGAACATAAACAGCAGCAACAATCATTGAACACAGTGCAAATACACCATTTCGAACATAACCAGCAGCAACAATCATTGAACACAGTGCAAATACACCATTTCGAACATAAACAGCAGCAACAATCATTGAACACAGTGCAAATATACCATTTCGAACATAAACAGCAGCAACAATCATTGAACACAGTGCAAATACACCATTTCGAACATAAACAGCAGCAACAATCATTGAACACAGTGCAAATACACCATTTCGAACATAACCAGCAGCAACAATCATTGAACACAGTGGAAGTACACCATTTCGAACATAACCAGCAGCAACAATCATTGAACACAGTGGAAGTACACCATTTCGAACATAACCAGCAGCATCAATCATTGAACACAGTGCAAATACACCATTTCGAACATAAACAGCAGCAACAATCATTGAACACAGTGCAAATACACCATTTCGAACATAAACAGCAGCAACAATCATTGAACACAGTGCAAATACACCATTTCGAACATAAACAGCAGCAACAATCATTGAACACAGTGCGAATACACCATTTCGAACATAAACAGCAGCAACAATCATTGAACACAGTGCAAATACACCATTTCGAACATAAACAGCAGCAACAATCATTGAACACAGTGCAAATACACCATTTCGAACATAACCAGCAGCAACAATCATTGAACACAGTGCAAATACACCATTTCGAACATAAACAGCAGCAACAATCATTGAACACAGTGCAAATACACCATTTCGAACATAAACAGCAGCAACAATCATTGAACAGTGCAAATACACCATTTCGAACATAAACAGCAGCAACAATCATTGAACACAGTGCAAATACACCATTTCGAACATAAACAGCAGCAACAATCAATGAACACAGTGCAAATACACCATTTCGAACATAAACAGCAGTAACAATCATTGAACACAGTGCAAATACACCATTTCGAACATAAACAGCAGCAACAATCATTGAACACAGTGCACATACACCATTTCGAACATAAACAGCAGCAACAATCATTGAACACAGTGCAAATACACCATTTCGAACATAAACAGCAGCAACAATCATTGAACACAGTGCAAATACACCATTTCGAACATAAACAGCAGCATCAATCGTTGAACACAGTGCAAATACACCATTTCGAACATAACCAGCAGCAACAATCATTGAACACAGTGCAGCAAATACACCATTTCGAACATAAACAGCAGCAACAATCATTGAACACAGTGCAAATACACCATTTCGAACATAAACAGCAGCAACAATGATTGAACACAGTGCAAATACACCATTTCGAACATAAACAGCAGCAACAATAATTGAACACAGTGCAAATACACCATTTCGAACATAAACAGCAGCAACAATCATTGAACACAGTGCACATACACCATTTCGAACATAAACAGCAGCAACAATCATTGAACACAGTGCAAATACACCATTTCGAACATAAACAGCAGCAACAATCATTGAACACAGTGCAAATACACCATTTCGAACATAAACAGCAGCATCAATCGTTGAACACAGTGCAAATACACCATTTCGAACATAACCAGCAGCAACAATCATTGAACACAGTGCAGCAAATACACCATTTCGAACATAAACAGCAGCAACAATCATTGAACACAGTGCAAATACACCATTTCGAACATAAACAGCAGCAACAATGATTGAACACAGTGCAAATACACCATTTCGAACATAAACAGCAGCAACAATAATTGAACACAGTGCAAATACACCATTTCGAACATAAACAGCAGCAACAATCATTGAACACAGTGCAAATACACCATTTCGAACATAAACAGCAGCAACAATCATTGAACACAGTGCAAATACACCATTTCGAACATAAACAGCAGCATCAATCGTTGAACACAGTGCAAATACACCATTTCGAACATAACCAGCAGCAACAATCATTGAACACAGTGCAAATACACCATTTCGAACATAACCAGCAGCAACAATCATTGAACACAGTGCAAATACACCATTTCGAACATAACCAGCAGCAACAATCATTGAATACAGTGCAAATACACCATTTCGAACATAACCAGCAGCAACAATCATTGAACGCAGTGCAAATACACCATTTCGAACATAAACAGCAGCAACAATCATTGAACACAGTGCAAATACACCATTTCGAACATAAACAGCTGCAACAATCATTGAACACAGTGCAAATACACCATTTCGAACATAAACAGCAGCAACAATCATTGAACACAGTGCAAATACACCATTTCGAACATAAACAGCAGCAACAATCATTGAACACAGTGCAAATACACCATTTCGAACATAAACAGCAGCAACAATCATTGAACACAGTGCAAATACACCATTTCGAACATAACCAGCAGCAACAATCATTGAACACAGTGCAAATACACCATTTCGAACATAAACAGCAGCAACAATCATTGAACACAGTGCAAATATACCATTTCGAACATAAACAGCAGCAACAATCATTGAACACAGTGCAAATACACCATTTCGAACATAAACAGCAGCAACAATCATTGAACACAGTGCAAATACACCATTTCGAACATAACCAGCAGCAACAATCATTGAACACAGTGGAAGTACACCATTTCGAACATAACCAGCAGCAACAATCATTGAACACAGTGGAAGTACACCATTTCGAACATAACCAGCAGCATCAATCATTGAACACAGTGCAAATACACCATTTCGAACATAAACAGCAGCAACAATCATTGAACACAGTGCAAATACACCATTTCGAACATAAACAGCAGCAACAATCATTGAACACAGTGCAAATACACCATTTCGAACATAAACAGCAGCAACAATCATTGAACACAGTGCGAATACACCATTTCGAACATAAACAGCAGCAACAATCATTGAACACAGTGCAAATACACCATTTCGAACATAAACAGCAGCAACAATCATTGAACACAGTGCAAATACACCATTTCGAACATAACCAGCAGCAACAATCATTGAACACAGTGCAAATACACCATTTCGAACATAAACAGCAGCAACAATCATTGAACACAGTGCAAATACACCATTTCGAACATAAACAGCAGCAACAATCATTGAACAGTGCAAATACACCATTTCGAACATAAACAGCAGCAACAATCATTGAACACAGTGCAAATACACCATTTCGAACATAAACAGCAGCAACAATCAATGAACACAGTGCAAATACACCATTTCGAACATAAACAGCAGTAACAATCATTGAACACAGTGCAAATACACCATTTCGAACATAAACAGCAGCAACAATCATTGAACACAGTGCACATACACCATTTCGAACATAAACAGCAGCAACAATCATTGAACACAGTGCAAATACACCATTTCGAACATAAACAGCAGCAACAATCATTGAACACAGTGCAAATACACCATTTCGAACATAAACAGCAGCATCAATCGTTGAACACAGTGCAAATACACCATTTCGAACATAACCAGCAGCAACAATCATTGAACACAGTGCAGCAAATACACCATTTCGAACATAAACAGCAGCAACAATCATTGAACACAGTGCAAATACACCATTTCGAACATAAACAGCAGCAACAATGATTGAACACAGTGCAAATACACCATTTCGAACATAAACAGCAGCAACAATAATTGAACACAGTGCAAATACACCATTTCGAACATAAACAGCAGCAACAATCATTGAACACAGTGCAAATACACCATTTCGAACATAAACAGCAGCAACAATCATTGAACACAGTGCAAATACACCATTTCGAACATAAACAGCAGCATCAATCGTTGAACACAGTGCAAATACACCATTTCGAACATAACCAGCAGCAACAATCATTGAACACAGTGCAAATACACCATTTCGAACATAACCAGCAGCAACAATCATTGAACACAGTGCAAATACACCATTTCGAACATAACCAGCAGCAACAATCATTGAATACAGTGCAAATACACCATTTCGAACATAACCAGCAGCAACAATCATTGAACGCAGTGCAAATACACCATTTCGAACATAAACAGCAGCAACAATCATTGAACACAGTGCAAATACACCATTTCGAACATAAACAGCTGCAACAATCATTGAACACAGTGCAAATACACCATTTCGAACATAAACAGCAGCAACAATCATTGAACACAGTGCAAATACACCATTTCGAACATAAACAGCAGCAACAATCATTGAACACAGTGCAAATACACCATTTCGAACATAAACAGCAGCAACAATCATTGAACACAGTGCAAATACACCATTTCGAACATAACCAGCAGCAACAATCATTGAACACAGTGCAAATACACCATTTCGAACATAAACAGCAGCAACAATCATTGAACACAGTGCAAATATACCATTTCGAACATAAACAGCAGCAACAATCATTGAACACAGTGCAAATACACCATTTCGAACATAAACAGCAGCAACAATCATTGAACACAGTGCAAATACACCATTTCGAACATAACCAGCAGCAACAATCATTGAACACAGTGGAAGTACACCATTTCGAACATAACCAGCAGCAACAATCATTGAACACAGTGGAAGTACACCATTTCGAACATAACCAGCAGCATCAATCATTGAACACAGTGCAAATACACCATTTCGAACATAAACAGCAGCAACAATCATTGAACACAGTGCAAATACACCATTTCGAACATAAACAGCAGCAACAATCATTGAACACAGTGCAAATACACCATTTCGAACATAAACAGCAGCAACAATCATTGAACACAGTGCGAATACACCATTTCGAACATAAACAGCAGCAACAATCATTGAACACAGTGCAAATACACCATTTCGAACATAAACAGCAGCAACAATCATTGAACACAGTGCAAATACACCATTTCGAACATAACCAGCAGCAACAATCATTGAACACAGTGCAAATACACCATTTCGAACATAAACAGCAGCAACAATCATTGAACACAGTGCAAATACACCATTTCGAACATAAACAGCAGCAACAATCATTGAACAGTGCAAATACACCATTTCGAACATAAACAGCAGCAACAATCATTGAACACAGTGCAAATACACCATTTCGAACATAAACAGCAGCAACAATCAATGAACACAGTGCAAATACACCATTTCGAACATAAACAGCAGTAACAATCATTGAACACAGTGCAAATACACCATTTCGAACATAAACAGCAGCAACAATCAATGAACACAGTGCAAATACACCATTTCGAACATAAACAGCAGCAACAATCATTGAACACAGTGCAAATACACCATTTCGAACATAAACAGCAGTAACAATCATTGAACACAGTGCAAATACACCATTTCGAACATAAACAGCAGCAACAATCATTGAACACAGTGCAAATACACCATTTCGAACATAAACAGCAGCAACAATCATTGAACACAGTGCAAATACACCATTTCGAACATAACCAGCAGCAACAATCATTGAACAAAGTGCAAATACACCATTTCGAACATAACCAGCAGCAACAATCATTGAACACAGTGCAAATACACCATTTCGAACATAAACAGCAGCAACAATCATTGAACACAGTGCAAATACACCATTTCGAACATAAACAGCAGCAACAATCAATGAACACAGTGCAAATACACCATTTCGAACATAAACAGCAGCAACAATCATTGAACACAGTGCAAATACACCATTTCGAACATAAACAGCAGCAACAATCATTGAACACAGTGCAAATACACCATTTCGAACATAACCAGCAGCAAGAATCATTGAACACAGTGCAAATACACCATTTCGAACATAACCAGCAGCAACAATCATTGAACACAGTGCAAATACACCATTTCGAACATAACCAGCAGCAAAAATAATTGAACACAGTGCAAATACACCATTTCGAACATAAACAGCAGCAACAATCATTGAACACAGTGCAAATACACCATTTCGAACATAACCAGCAGCAACAATCATTGAACACAGTGCAAATACACCATTTCGAACATAAACAGCAGCAACAATCATTGAACACAGTGCAAATACACCATTTCGAACATAAACAGCAGCATCAATCGTTGAACACAGTGCAAATACACCATTTCGAACATAACCAGCAGCAACAATCATTGAACACAGTGCAGCAAATACACCATTTCGAACATAAACAGCAGCAACAATCATTGAACACAGTGCAAATACACCATTTCGAACATAAACAGCAGCAACAATCGTTGAACACAGTGCAAATACACCATTTCGAACATAACCAGCAGCAACAATCATTGAACACAGTGCAGCAAATACACCATTTCGAACATAAACAGCAGCAACAATCATTGAACACAGTGCAAATACACCATTTCGAACATAAACAGCAGCAACAATCATTGAACACAGTGCAAATACACCATTTCGAACATAAACAGCAGCAACAATCATTGAACACAGTGCAAATACACCATTTCGAACATAAACAGCAGCAACAATCATTGAACACAGTGCAAATACACCATTTCGAACATAAACAGCAGCAACAATCATTGAACACAGTGCAAATACACCATTTCGAACATAAACAGCAGCATCAATCGTTGAACACAGTGCAAATACACCATTTCGAACATAACCAGCAGCAACAATCATTGAACACAGTGCAGCAAATACACCATTTCGAACATAAACAGCAGCAACAATCATTGAACACAGTGCAAATACACCATTTCGAACATAAACAGCAGCAACAATCGTTGAACACAGTGCAAATACACCATTTCGAACATAACCAGCAGCAACAATCATTGAACACAGTGCAGCAAATACACCATTTCGAACATAAACAGCAGCAACAATCATTGAACACAGTGCAAATACACCATTTCGAACATAAACAGCAGCAACAATCATTGAACACAGTGCAAATACACCATTTCGAACATAAACAGCAGCAACAATCATTGAACACAGTGCAAATACACCATTTCGAACATAAACAGCAGCAACAATCATTGAACACAGTGCAAATACACCATTTCGAACATAAACAGCAGCAACAATCATTGAACACAGTGCAAATACACCATTTCGAACATAAACAGCAGCAACAATCATTGAACACAGTGCAAATACACCATTTCGAACATAAACAGCAGCAACAATCATTGAACACAGTGCAAATACACCATTTCGAACATAACCAGCAGCAACAATCATTGAACACAGTGCAGCAAATACACCATTTCGAACATAAACAGCAGCAACAATCATTGAACACAGTGCAAATACACCATTTCGAACATAAACAGCAGCAACAATCATTGAACACAGTGCAAATACACCATTTCGAACATAAACAGCAGCAACAATCATTGAACACAGTGCAACTACACCATTTCGAACATAAACAGCAGCAACAATCATTGAACACAGTGCAAATACACCATTTCGAACATAACCAGCAGCAACAATCATTGAACACAGTGCAAATACACCATTTCGAACATAAACAGCAGCAACAATCATTGAACACAGTGCAAATACACCATTTCGAACATAACCAGCAGCAACAATCATTGAACACAGTGCAAATACACCATTTCGAACATAACCAGCAGCAACAATCATTGAACACAGTGCAAATACACCATTTCGAACATAACCAGCAGCAACAATCATTGAACACAGTGCAAATACACCATTTCGAACATAAACAGCAGCAACAATCATTGAACACAGTGCAAATACACCATTTCGAACATAACCAGCAGCAACAATCATTGAACACAGTGCAGCAAATACACCATTTCGAACATAAACAGCAGCAACAATCATTGAACACAGTGCAAATACACCATTTCGAACATAACCAGCAGCAACAATCATTGAACACAGTGCAAATACACCATTTCGAACATAACCAGCAGCAACAATCATTGAATACAGTGCAAATACACCATTTCGAACATAACCAGCAGCAACAATCATTGAACGCAGTGCAAATACACCATTTCGAACATAAACAGCAGCAACAATCATTGAACACAGTGCAAATACACCATTTCGAACATAAACAGCTGCAACAATCATTGAACACAGTGCAAATACACCATTTCGAACATAAACAGCAGCAACAATCATTGAACACAGTGCAAATACACCATTTCGAACATAAACAGCAGCAACAATCATTGAACACAGTGCAAATACACCATTTCGAACATAAACAGCAGCAACAATCATTGAACACAGTGCAAATACACCATTTCGAACATAACCAGCAGCAACAATCATTGAACACAGTGCAAATACACCATTTCGAACATAAACAGCAGCAACAATCATTGAACACAGTGCAAATATACCATTTCGAACATAAACAGCAGCAACAATCATTGAACACAGTGCAAATACACCATTTCGAACATAAACAGCAGCAACAATCATTGAACACAGTGCAAATACACCATTTCGAACATAACCAGCAGCAACAATCATTGAACACAGTGGAAGTACACCATTTCGAACATAACCAGCAGCAACAATCATTGAACACAGTGGAAGTACACCATTTCGAACATAACCAGCAGCATCAATCATTGAACACAGTGCAAATACACCATTTCGAACATAAACAGCAGCAACAATCATTGAACACAGTGCAAATACACCATTTCGAACATAAACAGCAGCAACAATCATTGAACACAGTGCGAATACACCATTTCGAACATAAACAGCAGCAACAATCATTGAACACAGTGCAAATACACCATTTCGAACATAAACAGCAGCAACAATCATTGAACACAGTGCAAATACACCATTTCGAACATAACCAGCAGCAACAATCATTGAACACAGTGCAAATACACCATTTCGAACATAAACAGCAGCAACAATCATTGAACACAGTGCAAATACACCATTTCGAACATAAACAGCAGCAACAATCATTGAACAGTGCAAATACACCATTTCGAACATAAACAGCAGCAACAATCATTGAACACAGTGCAAATACACCATTTCGAACATAAACAGCAGCAACAATCAATGAACACAGTGCAAATACACCATTTCGAACATAAACAGCAGTAACAATCATTGAACACAGTGCAAATACACCATTTCGAACATAAACAGCAGCAACAATCAATGAACACAGTGCAAATACACCATTTCGAACATAAACAGCAGCAACAATCATTGAACACAGTGCAAATACACCATTTCGAACATAAACAGCAGTAACAATCATTGAACACAGTGCAAATACACCATTTCGAACATAAACAGCAGCAACAATCATTGAACACAGTGCAAATACACCATTTCGAACATAAACAGCAGCAACAATCATTGAACACAGTGCAAATACACCATTTCGAACATAACCAGCAGCAACAATCATTGAACACAGTGCAAATACACCATTTCGAACATAACCAGCAGCAACAATCATTGAACACAGTGCAAATACACCATTTCGAACATAAACAGCAGCAACAATCATTGAACACAGTGCAAATACACCATTTCGAACATAAACAGCAGCAACAATCAATGAACACAGTGCAAATACACCATTTCGAACATAAACAGCAGCAACAATCATTGAACACAGTGCAAATACACCATTTCGAACATAAACAGCAGCAACAATCATTGAACACAGTGCAAATACACCATTTCGAACATAACCAGCAGCAACAATCATTGAACACAGTGCAAATACACCATTTCGAACATAACCAGCAGCAACAATCATTGAACACAGTGCAAATACACCATTTCGAACATAACCAGCAGCAAAAATAATTGAACACAGTGCAAATACACCATTTCGAACATAAACAGCAGCAACAATCATTGAACACAGTGCAAATACACCATTTCGAACATAACCAGCAGCAACAATCATTGAACACAGTGCAAATACACCATTTCGAACATAAACAGCAGCAACAATCATTGAACACAGTGCAAATACACCATTTCGAACATAAACAGCAGCATCAATCGTTGAACACAGTGCAAATACACCATTTCGAACATAACCAGCAGCAACAATCATTGAACACAGTGCAGCAAATACACCATTTCGAACATAAACAGCAGCAACAATCATTGAACACAGTGCAAATACACCATTTCGAACATAAACAGCAGCAAAAATCGTTGAACACAGTGCAAATACACCATTTCGAACATAACCAGCAGCAACAATCATTGAACACAGTGCAGCAAATACACCATTTCGAACATAAACAGCAGCAACAATCATTGAACACAGTGCAAATACACCATTTCGAACATAAACAGCAGCAACAATCATTGAACACAGTGCAAATACACCATTTCGAACATAAACAGCAGCAACAATCATTGAACACAGTGCAAATACACCATTTCGAACATAAACAGCAGCAACAATCATTGAACACAGTGCAAATACACCATTTCGAACATAAACAGCAGCAACAATCATTGAACACAGTGCAAATACACCATTTCGAACATAAACAGCAGCATCAATCGTTGAACACAGTGCAAATACACCATTTCGAACATAACCAGCAGCAACAATCATTGAACACAGTGCAGCAAATACACCATTTCGAACATAAACAGCAGCAACAATCATTGAACACAGTGCAAATACACCATTTCGAACATAAACAGCAGCAACAATCGTTGAACACAGTGCAAATACACCATTTCGAACATAACCAGCAGCAACAATCATTGAACACAGTGCAGCAAATACACCATTTCGAACATAAACAGCAGCAACAATCATTGAACACAGTGCAAATACACCATTTCGAACATAAACAGCAGCAACAATCATTGAACACAGTGCAAATACACCATTTCGAACATAAACAGCAGCAACAATCATTGAACACAGTGCAAATACACCATTTCGAACATAAACAGCAGCAACAATCATTGAACACAGTGCAAATACACCATTTCGAACATAAACAGCAGCAACAATCATTGAACACAGTGCAAATACACCATTTCGAACATAAACAGCAGCAACAATCATTGAACACAGTGCAAATACACCATTTCGAACATAAACAGCAGCAACAATCATTGAACACAGTGCAAATACACCATTTCGAACATAACCAGCAGCAACAATCATTGAACACAGTGCAGCAAATACACCATTTCGAACATAAACAGCAGCAACAATCATTGAACACAGTGCAAATACACCATTTCGAACATAAACAGCAGCAACAATCATTGAACACAGTGCAAATACACCATTTCAAACATAAACAGCAGCAACAATCATTGAACACAGTGCAACTACACCATTTCGAACATAAACAGCAGCAACAATCATTGAACACAGTGCAAATACACCATTTCGAACATAACCAGCAGCAACAATCATTGAACACAGTGCAAATACACCATTTCGAACATAAACAGCAGCAACAATCATTGAACACAGTGCAAATACACCATTTCGAACATAACCAGCAGCAACAATCATTGAACACAGTGCAAATACACCATTTCGAACATAACCAGCAGCAACAATCATTGAACACAGTGCAAATACACCATTTCGAACATAACCAGCAGCAACAATCATTGAACACAGTGCAAATACACCATTTCGAACATAAACAGCAGCAACAATCATTGAACACAGTGCAAATACACCATTTCGAACATAACCAGCAGCAACAATCATTGAACACAGTGCAAATACACCATTTCGAACATAAACAGCAGCAACAATCATTGAACACAGTGCAAATACACCATTTCGAACATAAACAGCAGCATCAATCGTTGAACACAGTGCAAATACACCATTTCGAACATAACCAGCAGCAACAATCATTGAACACAGTGCAGCAAATACACCATTTCGAACATAAACAGCAGCAACAATCATTGAACACAGTGCAAATACACCATTTCGAACATAAACAGCAGCAACAATCATTGAACACAGTGCAAATACACCATTTCGAACATAAACAGCAGCATCAATCGTTGAACACAGTGCAAATACACCATTTCGAACATAACCAGCAGCAACAATCATTGAACACAGTGCAGCAAATACACCATTTCGAACATAAACAGCAGCAACAACCATTGAACACAGTGCAACTACACCATTTCGAACATAAACAGCAGCAACAATCATTGAACACAGTGCAAATACACCATTTCGAACATAACCAGCAGCAACAATCATTGAACACAGTGCAAATACACCATTTCGAACATAACCAGCAGCAACAATCATTGAACACAGTGCAGCAAATACACCATTTCGAACATAAACAGCAGCAACAATCATTGAACACAGTGCAAATACACCATTTCGAACATAAACAGCAGCAACAATCATTGAACACAGTGCAAATACACCATTTCGAACATAAACAGCAGCAACAATCATTGAACACAGTGCAACTACACCATTTCGAACATAAACAGCAGCAACAATCATTGAACACAGTGCAAATACACCATTTCGAACATAACCAGCAGCAACAATCATTGAACACAGTGCAAATACACCATTTCGAACATAAACAGCAGCAACAATCATTGAACACAGTGCAAATACACCATTTCGAACATAACCAGCAGCAACAATCATTGAACACAGTGCAAATACACCATTTCGAACATAACCAGCAGCAACAATCATTGAACACAGTGCAAATACACCATTTCGAACATAACCAGCAGCAACAATCATTGAACACAGTGCAAATACACCATTTCGAACATAAACAGCAGCAACAATCATTGAACACAGTGCAAATACACCATTTCGAACATAACCAGCAGCAACAATCATTGAACACAGTGCAAATACACCATTTCGAACATAACCAGCAGCAACAATCATTGAACACCGTGCAAATACACCATTTCGAACATAACCAGCGGCAACAATCATTGAACACCGTGCAAATACACCATTTCGAACATAAACAACAGCAACAATCATTGAACACAGTGCAAATACACCATTTGGAACATAAACAGCAGCAACAATCATTGAACACAGTGCAAATACACCATTTCGAACATAAACAGCAGCAACAATCATTGAACATAGTGCAACTACACCATTTCGAACATAAACAGCAGCAACAATCATTGAACACAGTGCAAATACACCATTTCGAACATAACCAGCAGCAACAATCATTGAACACAGTGCAAATACACCATTTCGAACATAACCAACAGCAACAATCATTGAACACAGTGCAAATACACCATTTCGACCATAACCAGCAGCAACAATCATTGAACACAGTGCAAATACCCCATTTCGAACATAAACAGCAGCAACAATCATTGAACACAGTGCAAATACACCATTTAGAACATAACCAGCAGCAACAATCATTGAACACAGTGCAAATACACCATTTCGAACATAACCAGCAGCAACAATCATTGAACACAGTGCAAATACACCATTTCGAACATAACCAGCAGCAACAATCATTCAACACAGTGCAAATACACCATTTCGAACATAACCAGCAGCAACAATCATTGAACACAGTGCAAATACACCATTTCGAACATAAACAGCAGCAACAATCATTGAACACAGTGCAAATACACCATTTCGAACAAAAACAGCAGCAACAATCATTGAACACAGTGCAAATACACAATTTCGAATATAACCAGCAGCAACAATCATTGAACACAGTGCAAATACACCATTTCGAACATAAACAGCAGCAACAATCATTGAACACAGTGCAAATACACCATTTCGAACATAACCAGCAGCAACAATCATTGAACACAGTGCAAATACACCATTTCGAACATAAACAGCAGCAACAATCATTGAACACAATGCAAATACACCATTTCGAACATAAACAGCAGCAACAATCATTGAACACAGTGCAAATACACCATTTCGAACATAAACAGCAGCAACAATCATTGAACACAGTGCAAATACATCATTTTGAACATAAACAGCAGCAACAATCATTGAACACAGTGCAAATACACCGTTTCGAACATAAACAGCAGCAACAATCATTGAACACAGCGCTATTATATTATTTTCAACATAACAACAGCAACTATCATTGAACACAGTGCAAATACGCCATTTCGAACATAAACAGCAGCAACAATCATTGAACACAGTGCAAATACACCATTTTGAACATAAACAGCAGCAACAATCATTGAACACAGTGCAAATACACCGTTTCGAACATAAACAGCAGCAACAATCATTGAACACAGCGCTATTATATTATTTTCAACATAACAACAGCAACAATCATTGAACACAGTGCAAATACATCATTTCTAACATAAACAGCAGCAACAATCATTGAACACAGTGCAAATACACCATTTCGAACATAAACAGCAGCAACAATCATTGAACACAGTGCAAATACACCGTTTCGAACATAAACAGCAGCAACAATCATTGAACACAGCGCTATTATATTATTTTCAACATAACAACAGCAACAAACATTGAACACAGTGCAAATACACCATTTCGAACATAAACAGCAGCATCAATCATTGAACACAGTGCAAATACATCATTTCGGACATAACCAGCAGCAACAATCATTGAACACAGTGCAAATACACCATTTCGAACATAACCAGCAGCAACAATCATTGAACACAGTGCAAATACACCATTTCGAACATAAACAGCAGCAACAATCATTGAACACAGTGCAAATACACCATTTCGAACATAAACAGCAGCAACAATCATTGAACACAGTGCAAATACACCATTTCGAACATAAACAGCAGCAACAATCATTGAACACAGTGCAAATACACCATTTCGAACATAACCAGCAGCAACAATCATTGAACACAGTGCAAATACACCATTTCGAACATAAACAGCAGCAACAATCATTGAACACAGTGCAAATACACCATTTCGAACATAAACAGCAGCAACAATCATTGAACACAGTGCAAATACACCATTTCGAACATAAACAGCAGCAACAATCATTGAACACAGTGCAAATACACCATTTCGAACATAAACAGCAGCAACAATCATTGAACACAGTGCAAATACACCATTTCGAACATAAACAGCAGCAACAATCATTGAACACAGTGCAAATACACCATTTCGAACATAAACAGCAGCAACAATCATTGAACACAGTGCAAATACACCATTTCGAACATAACCAGCAGCAACAATCATTGAACACAGTGGAAGTACACCATTTCGAACATAACCAGCAGCAACAATCATTGAACACAGTGGAAATACACCATTTCGAACATAACCAGCAGCATCAATCATTGAGCACAGTGCAAATACACCATTTCGAACATAAACAGCAGCAACAATCATTGAACACAGTGCAAATACACCATTTCGAACATAAACAGCAGCAACAATCATTGAACACAGTGCGAATACACCATTTCGAACATAAATAGCAGCAACAATCATTGAACACAGTGTAAATACACTATTTCGAACATAAACAGCAGCAACAATCATTGAACACAGTGCAAATACACCATTTCGAACATAACCAGCAGCAACAATCATTGAACACAGTGCAAATACACCATTTCGAACATAACCAGCAGCAACAATCATTGAATACAGTGCAAATACACCATTTCGAACATAACCAGCAGCAAAAATCATTGAACGCAGTGCAAATACACCATTTCGAACATAAACAGCAGCAACAATCATTGAACACAGTGCAAATACACCATTTCGAACATAAACAGCAGCAACAATCATTGAACGCAGTGCAAATACACCATTTCGAACATAAACAGCAGCAACAATCATTGAACACAGTGCAAATACACCATTTCGAACATAAACAGCAGCAACAATCATTGAACACAGTGCAAATACACCATTTCGAACTTAAACAGCAGCAACAATCATTGAACACAGTGCAAATACACCATTTCGAACATAAACAGCAGCAACAATCATTGAACACAGTGCAAATACACCATTTCGAACATAACCAGCAGCAACAATCATTGAACACAGTGCAAATACACCATTTCGAACATAAACAGCAGCAACAATCATTGAACACAATGCAAATACACCATTTCGAACATAAACAGCAGCAACAATCATTGAACACAGTGCAAATACACCATTTCGAACATAAACAGCAGCAACAATCATTGAACACAGTGCAAATACATCATTTTGAACATAAACAGCAGCAACAATCATTGAACACAGTGCAAATACACCGTTTCGAACATAAACAGCAGCAACAATCATTGAACACAGCGCTATTATATTATTTTCAACATAACAACAGCAACTATCATTGAACACAGTGCAAATACGCCATTTCGAACATAAACAGCAGCAACAATCATTGAACACAGTGCAAATACACCATTTTGAACATAAACAGCAGCAACAATCATTGAACACAGTGCAAATACACCGTTTCGAACATAAACAGCAGCAACAATCATTGAACACAGCGCTATTATATTATTTTCAACATAACAACAGCAACAATCATTGAACACAGTGCAAATACATCATTTCTAACATAAACAGCAGCAACAATCATTGAACACAGTGCAAATACACCATTTCGAACATAAACAGCAGCAACAATCATTGAACACAGTGCAAATACACCGTTTCGAACATAAACAGCAGCAACAATCATTGAACACAGCGCTATTATATTATTTTCAACATAACAACAGCAACAAACATTGAACACAGTGCAAATACACCATTTCGAACATAAACAGCAGCAACAATCATTGAACACAGTGCAAATACACCATTTCGAACATAACCAGCAGCAACAATCATTGAACACAGTGCAAATACACCATTTCGAACATAAACAGCAGCAACAATCATTGAACACAGTGCAAATACACCATTTCGAACATAAACAGCAGCAACAATCATTGAACACAGTGCAAATACACCATTTCGAACATAAACAGCAGCAACAATCATTGAACACAGTGCAAATACACCGTTTCGAACATAAACAGCAGCAACAATCATTGAACACAGCGCTATTATATTATTTTCAACATAACAACAGCAACAAACATTGAACACAGTGCAAATACACCATTTCGAACATAAACAGCAGCAACAATCATTGAACACAGTGCAAATACACCATTTCGAACATAAACAGCAGCAACAATCATTGAACACAGTGCAAATACACCATTTCGAACATAAACAGCAGCAACAATCATTGAACACAGTGCAAATACACCATTTCGAACATAAACAGCAGCAACAATCATTGAACACAGTGCAAATACACCATTTCGAACATAACCAGCAGCAACAATCATTGAACACAGTGCAAATACACCATTTCGAACATAAACAGCAGCAACAATCATTGAACACAGTGCAAATACACCATTTCGAACATAAACAGCAGCAACAATCATTGAACACAGTGCAAATACACCATTTCGAACATAAACAGCAGCAACAATCATTGAACACAGTGCAAATACACCATTTCGAACATAAACAGCAGCAACAATCATTGAACACAGTGCAAATACACCATTTCGAACATAAACAGCAGCAACAATCATTGAACACAGTGCAAATACACCATTTCGAACATAAACAGCAGCAACAATCATTGAACACAGTGCAAATACACCATTTCGAACATAACCAGCAGCAACAATCATTGAACACAGTGGAAGTACACCATTTCGAACATAACCAGCAGCAACAATCATTGAACACAGTGGAAATACACCATTTCGAACATAACCAGCAGCATCAATCATTGAGCACAGTGCAAATACACCATTTCGAACATAAACAGCAGCAACAATCATTGAACACAGTGCAAATACACCATTTCGAACATAAACAGCAGCAACAATCATTGAACACAGTGCGAATACACCATTTCGAACATAAATAGCAGCAACAATCATTGAACACAGTGTAAATACACTATTTCGAACATAAACAGCAGCAACAATCATTGAACACAGTGCAAATACACCATTTCGAACATAACCAGCAGCAACAATCATTGAACACAGTGCAAATACACCATTTCGAACATAACCAGCAGCAACAATCATTGAATACAGTGCAAATACACCATTTCGAACATAACCAGCAGCAAAAATCATTGAACGCAGTGCAAATACACCATTTCGAACATAAACAGCAGCAACAATCATTGAACACAGTGCAAATACACCATTTCGAACATAAACAGCAGCAACAATCATTGAACGCAGTGCAAATACACCATTTCGAACATAAACAGCAGCAACAATCATTGAACACAGTGCAAATACACCATTTCGAACATAAACAGCAGCAACAATCATTGAACACAGTGCAAATACACCATTTCGAACATAAACAGCAGCAACAATCATTGAACACAGTGCAAATACACCATTTCGAACATAAACAGCAGCAACAATCATTGAACACAATGCAAATACACCATTTCGAACATAAACAGCAGCAACAATCATTGAACACAGTGCAAATACACCATTTCGAACATAAACAGCAGCAACAATCATTGAACACAGTGCAAATACATCATTTTGAACATAAACAGCAGCAAAAATCATTGAACGCAGTGCAAATACACCATTTCGAACATAAACAGCAGCAACAATCATTGAACACAGTGCAAATACACCATTTCGAACATAAACAGCAGCAACAATCATTGAACGCAGTGCAAATACACCATTTCGAACATAAACAGCAGCAACAATCATTGAACACAGTGCAAATACACCATTTCGAACATAAACAGCAGCAACAATCATTGAACACAGTGCAAATACACCATTTCGAACATAAACAGCAGCAACAATCATTGAACACAGTG
Source organism: Saccoglossus kowalevskii (assembly GCF_978046115.1). Classification (NCBI taxonomy): domain Eukaryota; kingdom Metazoa; phylum Hemichordata; class Enteropneusta; family Harrimaniidae; genus Saccoglossus; species Saccoglossus kowalevskii. The sequence continues at coordinate 11,394,828 of NC_140644.1, read as the reverse complement.
CAAATACACCATTTCGAACATAACCAGCAGCAACAATCATTGAACACAGTGCAAATACACCATTTCGAACATAAACAGCAGCAACAATCATTGAACACAGTGCAAATATACCATTTCGAACATAACCAGCAGCAACAATCATTGAACACAGTGCAAATACACCATTTCGAACATAAACAGCAGCAACAATCATTGAACACAGTGCAAATACACCATTTCGAACATAACCAGCAGCAACAATCATTGAACACAGTGGAAGTACACCATTTCGAACATAACCAGCAGCAACAATCATTGAACACAGTGGAAGTACACCATTTCGAACATAACCAGCAGCAACAATCATTGAACACAGTGGAAATACACCATTTCGAACATAACCAGCAGCATCAATCATTGAACACAGTGCAAATACACCATTTCGAACATAAACAGCAGCAACAATCATTGAACACAGTGCAAATACACCATTTCGAACATAAACAGCAGCAACAATCATTGAACACAGTGCGAATACACCATTTCGAACATAAACAGCAGCAACAATCATTGAACACAGTGCAAATACACCATTTCGAACATAAACAGCAGCAACAATCATTGAACACAGTGCAAATACACCATTTCGAACATAACCAGCAGCAACAATCATTGAACACAGTGCAAATACACCATTTCGAACATAACCAGCAGCAACAATCATTGAACACAGTGCAAATACACCATTTCGAACATAACCAGCAGCAACAATCATTGAATGCAGTGCAAATACACCATTTCGAACATAAACAGCAGCAACAATCATTGAACGCAGTGCAAATACACCATTTCGAACATAAACAGCAGCAACAATCATTGAACACAGTGCAAATACACCATTTCGAACATAAACAGCAGCAACAATCATTGAACACAGTGCAAATACACCATTTCGAACATAAACAGCAGCAACAATCATTGAACACAGTGCAAATACACCATTTCGAACATAAACAGCAGCAACAATCATTGAACACAGTGCAAATACACCATTTCGAACATAAACAGCAGCAACAATCATTGAACACAGTGCAAATACACCATTTCGAACATAACCAGCAGCAACAATCATTAAACACAGTGCAAATACACCATTTCGAACATAAACAGCAGCAACAATCATTGAACACAGTGCAAATACACCATTTCGAACATAACCAGCAGCAACAATCATTGAACACAGTGCAAATACACCATTTCGAACATAACCAGCAGCAACAATCATTGAACACAGTGCAAATACACCATTTCGAACATAACCAGCAGCAACAATCATTGAACACAGTGCAAATACACCATTTCGAACATAAACAGCAGCAACAATCATTGAACACAGTGCAAATACACCATTTCGAACATAAACAGCAGCAACAATCATTGAACACAGTGCGAATACACCATTTCGAACATAAACAGCAGCAACAATCATTGAACACAATGCAAATACACCATTTCGAACATAAACAGCAGCAACAATCATTGAACACAGTGCAAATACACCATTTCGAACATAACCAGCAGCAACAATCATTGAACACAGTGCAAATACACCATTTCGAACATAACCAGCAGCAACAATCATTGAACACAGTGCAAATACACCATTTCGAACATAACCAGCAGCAACAATCATTGAACACAGTTTAAATACACCATTTCGAACATAAACAGCAGCAACAATCATTGAACACAGTGCAAATACACCATTTCGAACATAAACAGCAGCAACAATCATTGAACACAGTGCAAATACACCATTTCGAACATAAACAGCAGCAACAATCATTGAACACAGTGCGAATACACCATTTCGAACATAAACAGCAGCAACAATCATTGAACACAGTGCAAATACACCATTTCGAACATAAACAGCAGCAACAATCATTGAACACAGTGCAAATACACCATTTCGAACATAACCAGCAGCAACAATCATTGAACACAGTGCAAATACACCATTTCGAACATAACCAGCAGCAACAATCATTGAACACAGTGCAAATACACCATTTCGAACATAACCAGCAGCAACAATCATTGAACACAGTTTAAATACACCATTTCGAACATAAACAGCAGCAACAATCATTGAACACAGTGCAAATACACCATTTCGAACATACACAGCAGCAACAATTATTGAACACAGTGCAAATACACCATTTCGAACATAAACAGCAGCAACAATCATTGAACACAGTGCAAATACACCATTTCGAACATAAACAGCAGCAACAATCATTGAACACAGTGCAAATACACCATTTCGAACATAAACAGCAGCAACAATCATTGAACACAGTGCAAATACACCATTTCGAACATAAACAGCAGCAACAATCATTGAACACAGTGCAAATACACCATTTCGAACATAAACAGCAGCAACAATCATTGAACACAGTGCAAATACACCATTTCAAACATAAACAGCAGCAACAATCATTGAACACAGTGCAATTACACCATTTCGAACATAAACAGCAGCAACAATCATTAAACACAGTGGAAATACACCATTTCGAACATAACCAGCAGCAACAATCATTGAACACAGTTTAAATACACCATTTCGAACATAAACAGCAGCAACAATCATTGAACACAGTGCAAATACACCATTTCGAACATAAACAGCAGCAACAATCATTGAACACAGTGCAAATACACCATTTCGAACATAAACAGCAGCAACAATCATTGAACACAGTGCGAATACACCATTTCGAACATAAACAGCAGCAACAATCATTGAACACAGTGCAAATACACCATTTCGAACATAAACAGCAGCAACAATCATTGAACACAGTGCAAATACACCATTTCGAACATAACCAGCAGCAACAATCATTGAACACAGTGCAAATACACCATTTCGAACATAACCAGCAGCAACAATCATTGAACACAGTGCAAATACACCATTTCGAACATAACCAGCAGCAACAATCATTGAACACAGTTTAAATACACCATTTCGAACATAAACAGCAGCAACAATCATTGAACACAGTGCAAATACACCATTTCGAACATACACAGCAGCAACAATCATTGAACACAGTGCAAATACACCATTTCGAACATAAACAGCAGCAACAATCATTGAACACAGTGCAAATACACCATTTCGAACATAAACAGCAGCAACAATCATTGAACACAGTGCAAATACACCATTTCGAACATAAACAGCAGCAACAATCATTGAACACAGTGCAAATACACCATTTCGAACATAAACAGCAGCAACAATCATTGAACACAGTGCAAATACACCATTTCGAACATAAACAGCAGCAACAATCATTGAACACAGTGCAAATACACCATTTCAAACATAAACAGCAGCAACAATCATTGAACACAGTGCAATTACACCATTTCGAACATAAACAGCAGCAACAATCATTAAACACAGTGGAAATACACCATTTCGAACATAACCAGCAGCAACAATCATTAAACACAGTGCAAATACACCATTTCGAACATAAACAGCAGCAACAATCATTGAACACAGTGCAAATACACCATTTCGAACATAACCAGCAGCAACAATCATTGAACACAGTGCAAATACACCATTTCGAACATAACCAGCAGCAACAATCATTGAACACAGTGCAAATACACCATTTCGAACATAACCAGCAGCAACAATCATTGAACACAGCGCTATTATATTATTTTCAACATAACAACAGCAACAATCACCGACCACAGTGAAGTATTAACTCTTTTCGAACAGTAACTGAGTGAAACCATCACTACTCGAACAGATAAATTTTAAAATCGCCATTTAAAAAAAATTAAACACAGTTACCTGCTTTGGATAGATGAAAATGATAGAAACACTACAAATGATTCTAATTTGAAAAATGAATTTTCGAGACTGACTGTCATACACGTATGGAATTCAGCTGCTTCTAACATGGAATACTGTAAATGTGTTCTCAAGATGGTCTATTCAAAAGCACGAGTTTGTATAAATACAGCTTTGACCTATGTACCTATATGAGTAGCTAATACTACGGCGGTGCCTTTAGGCTTTGCTGTTCGTTGCTTTCTAAATGGATTTAGCCTCGTCTTCTGTGTTTGTAAATGAGCGTCATATTGAATGTCCTTGCTGAATAATGAGTAAAGTGATCTGAATGTCATACGTGGCCATCACAAATGTCCCCATTGTTCTCGTATTGACTTCTACGTTACTTTTTAAAAATGATGTGCCAGATTTATCGTAGTGACTCGGGGATATCATGAAATAGTGCTTTAAAGTAGAACGATACTCAGAAAGTAGTGTAATTTTTTAAATTGTCATATGTCATGTTAGAAGAATGAAGAAAATTAAATAAATATATGGAGGTCGTCATATCCGATTCCGAGAAAGTTTATATACATATACGTTGTGTACTCTTAGTATTATTTATTCGACATATTGAACAACATAAGTTATTACCTTAAAGCAGCAATCACTGTGGTTTTGAAAATGTTGTTTGTTTTGTGTAAATATAACCGCATAAAGATGACTAAGTCCTACCAAAGTCCTATTGTTTTAGACCCAATTGCATAGGTAAAGTGACCATATACAAGACTAGTGTCACATGAAATGCGATGTGAAAACTAAGGATCGAGTAGTCGACATTTCGTTGAAATCGGGCACGGGATAGGAACCATAGAAAATTGTGTCTCACGACGCACATTATGGGAAATGACACATAAAATCTTCAGCAAGAGGCCGCCAGAGAGAAGCGACGTATTTGACATTTCGTCAGGGCCTCTGGCCATCTCTTGCACCGTAATTACTGAGGCTCGCTTGACAAAACTGGATTTCAAAAGGTGGCGCCCTCTGGAGACGTGGGTGCATCACCGCGTCCATCTGTGATTTAATGTACAACGTAGGTATATAGCGTGGGTATATATATATATATATATAGCGTATATGGTATGCTTTCAGTGTCCGCATCTCGGCACATATTTACAGTGATGATACTGAACAAGTTTTATTGTAAATACAAATCAGAAAAAAAGATCTATAGCTATTGCTGCTTTAATATGATTAATTATCGTCTACAAATATTACAGTTATACAATGTACTTACTAAAATATGCGCACATGTCAAAAATGCACGTAAACAGTATTTACCTTATGGTTGGACGCAAGTATACACATTGATGAACTAAAAGTTCTTGAGAATTTTTTTTTCTATTAAAACAATTATTTTTTGTTTTTTCAAATAGTGCTGAACCTTACCTTGCCGGCCATTTTGAACCGAAATTTAGACATTTCTGCGGACTTTCTTATAACCATCCACAGAAAATTCTGGGAATTCTTGTGTCAAACCATTAAATGATGTTCACTGACCGAGAAATTCATCTACTAATATCTGACAGTGTACGTTTCCGTTATGTTATATATATGATATTTGTTACAAGATATCTCAAGTATTCATTTGAAGTCACTAATTAATTAATTATAGTTAATTATAAAATGATCCATTAAATCATAGACATTTATCTCGTTTATTATTACGTATTTATTACTCTCGTCACACCATCCCTGTTAAAATGTACCTAACGTAAATTTCACTAAAAAAAAAGTTAAAATGTAATTTGAGAGGTATAACATGTCATTATGGTCCGGATATCAGGTAACAAATTACAATCATGCGGCAATAATGTGGTAAATTAAAAAGCTTAAAATCACGTCATCCCCGATAATGTCATCTACGGAGGCGCCTTACCCTAATTTCATAATGTAATAAACACTTCGTTAAACTTATCAAGAGCAAAGTTCTAAATATAACCACGGCATACGAATATTGCGGTGATGACGTATACTCAGCATGGAACTCACTCTCCATTTAGGGTTTGTCGACTTTAAATTATCATCACCATTTCTCGTTACCATGGCTTCGCCATTTCGTGTAACATAAAATGCCCCTAAGCTTCCGCCATTCAATCAAATGGCCACGTACATATCGAATGATATATAGGCATATAGTGTTGTTCTTAAAAACTGTGGTACTGATTTTATAAGATATATTGATGTTGATTTTAACAACGAGTATTCATATAACTATGGGAACAGAATTTATTTCATGTTTTTGGGGAAAAAGCATTGCCATAGATTCAAAATGCCCAGTAAATCACATATTAGGGTATTTTTATTTATTTATTATTATCAAAATGCGAATTGTTTAGTTCAAGATAGGCGGCGTTTATATCAAAACAGTCGTTGGGGGTGGCAATGTTCAAAATTACACTGGTTCGGAATTGTTAGATTGGCAATTAATGCATGTAATTATTATAGCTTTGTTAATTTTGAAACAACTTGGACAAATGTTGGGGTATTTACATGTTAAACTCAACAATTTGCTCGCGTGTAATGACTTTTTGAAGACGTACGTGGGTGGCAACACGAACGGTAGTTTTTCAGAAATATATATCAATACCATTAACCATATTTAAATTTTAAAATGACAATGAGAAAATATGGAAGTACATACATAGTGTCGAATGTGTTCAAACATACAAGCAAGCCGATGGCATGGCATATAACTGATGGTGGCGAATTTTAGTTAGATTCAGGCATGTGACTTCGATAGACAGTTTTCTTAGTAACTCAATCAGTTCACATTCACCGTTGTATCCATCCACTAAGAAGATATGTGTTTACAGAATCTGATTGGGATCAATACGCCCAGACTCCCGTAGTTCAGTAATGTAATCAATATGCAGTATGCCCTTCCGTATTTGTAGCGTATTTGAGATACTTAAGATAGACGAACTCGATTGTGTTTAACATGTATTTCATCGTGTATTGAAACATCAACACAATTAAATCATGTTATGAAAGTGATATAGGGCGTATTTACCGTCAAATAATACATATTACTTATATTTGGTGATCAGTGCAAAAACATAGTGATGCATTGTCATTCATTATTGTCGTAACGCGCAAGTTTATTTTGCCAGAACACTAAGTGGGAATCGATGACTTATTCATCACGTAGTTTTAATTTTTCGTAAAAATGATGCTGATACTAGTTTACATTGTATTCGTATTCACTCTATCCCATAATATGATGGTACTCACCTTGATATCTGAAGAGATTAACGTCCATCCATGTTCTACTTCGCTTATACGTTTACAGTCTGTAGTTGCGGTCTTCTATATAATTTCTCACCCCTGACCTTTCAGTGACGACGTCACTGTCTAGCGTTGTTTCTCTCGTTTGTGAGAACGACTTCTCTTTTTTATGATATTTAGTCGTGGAATAGATCTTTTTTTTGTTATTGCTTGTTATATTAAAGAAAATACGAGGAGAAGGACAATAATACAAATATCAATAACTGGAAATATTCTTTTATTATGAAGAAATTTGATCAGAAATAAGGAAAAAATCACAACTGTTATTGACAACTACGCTGTGATCGATGACATGCCAAAAGACGTAGTCTCCTATTTTCCACGCTGGAAATCAATCTTGGAAAAAAATATTGATTTGAAATAAATATATACACGTTTGTATAAATGTTTGAATGATTTGAAGCTGAGTTTTGTCTTAATATTGGCCAATGGTCATGAATCCGTAACCAATTGCGGCTATTGCATAAAGATCGAGAATAATTGAAAAAAAAAATATCGCATAACGTACCCTTTATTTTTAGCGTTTAGTAAAACCTGTTTACTCCTTCTGGAGTTGTCTCTCCTAATTAGAATATTGCAAATAATCAGCTTTTAATCAGCTTTTTACATTATACGAATATGAAGACCATCGTCGATAATGATGTGCTCTAAGGTGGGCCTATGGGTGACCAATCATGGCCATGTATTTGTTGTCAATATAATCAATATTACATATATCACAAACACATCCTTTAGAGTCTTAGGCCCTTTCAGAATTCTTTCTGTGCCCTCGGCGACGGACCAAGTCTCAACCCGAGGACGTTATAACATATATGAGGTTAAATTATATGTTACTGTATCGACTTCACTATCAATGATATCGTCTCTGTCTGCTCCTATCCTAAGCATGGCATATTGCATGTCCCAGAATTCATTTTGGCTGAGCCCCGGTGCCCTACACGTCCTTTTCGAACGCATATCTTGCTTCCGCGCTGACGTGCGGAAGTGAACAGATTTTCACAAAGAACGACACGAGGGCACAGAAACCATGCTGAAATGGACCTAAGACTCAGCATGATAAAGAAAGTACAGTACAATATTAAGCGCGGAATGACATTATGACATTATATTTCTCGAATAATAAAAGTGAAATCTCACAGTAAACGAAAAAAAAATATTATGATCGTAATCTTATCATGTAGTTATGTTGGAAACGAAGATGAAGATATGTTACAAGAACTATGCTAATTGAAAGAAATATGGAGACGAGCGAAAGTAAATGCACGCCGAGTGCATCAAATCCAATTTATCTAATGGAAAATGTATTACATGGTAATTGAATAAGAGAGTAATTCACTGAATTGTCAGTAAAGTATAATCGCAAAACACATATATTTTCTTAGCCTGTCAAGAAATATATAACCAATTTTAACATCAGTCTTATCGTATCCTTATTTGCAAAATGGCAAATGCCATTACTGCCGGCCAACATTTAGCCAAAACATGCATTATAATAGCAGTTTCTCATCATAGTGACATTTTTCATCGGCTTAGAGCGCACAACAATTCCCACGCATTGATTGGTAATAATTGGAAAAAGGACATACATGTTCATTAGTATGATCTCAACAAACCTATTTGCATCAATTCCTATTCCAATCTACAGTGTTGATTTATTTGTTAGAATAGCTGTTGTCTAATTGCCGATAAATAATATTTGTGTTCCAAATTGTAATATTGTGTATGAAATGAGCGTATGTTTTGTTCACACTTACAAAGCAGTTGCGGGAGAATGAAAGTCGGCATGATTGGCAAACACGATAATAGTCCTAATTAAATGCTAACATTTTCACAGCATGAAAACGATCTCAATAATGGATTTGTTTGTCTTAATCACGGTGTGTCGTTTTTTTGGAAGAGAAGCGAAGTAACAGCTAATGGGATCAGCTAATTATAATGACTGTACAGATCATATTCAGTGATAAGTGATACATACTCTAGCTAGAGTCGTCAATATGTTTTGATCTATTACGATTTCCGTATGTAAATATACATGTACATACAATTGAGCGGAAATCCGTCGTCACACTCATACACAGTATATGATGTTATAATACGTGTTGTACACTGAGTGACTTTCATTAATGAAAAGCTATATATGGCTACATACTTCGATCGTCAGATCTACAAATTCAACATACATAGAATTTTACAGAATCAAAAAAAGGTGTCGATTGGGGGCCAGAAAAATGTTCGGGGGGTGTCGCCCCTCCAAAATCAAGCTGAAACTTTTTGTGTCAGCAAAATGTGCCCCTTAAAATGCAGTAATTAGCGTTTCAGGGGCTCTAGATTTAAAAATGTTTAAGGGGAAGCATGCCTCCGGACCCCCTAGTTAGGTCGAGCCTTCGGCGCAAAATTGGTGAGCAGAATTCGGCCCCATGCAACATTTCGTGCCGCCGCCTCTAAAATAGGACTCTTCCGATCAAAAAAAAATACGTTCTAGAAATCAGGTGACGTTTCTAAAGATTAGACCCATCGATATTAATTGTTAATTATTTCAAATGTCATTTTAGTGGATTTACTTGCAGTCGTTGGATTTTAGAGTTATGATGTTAAATTTGACACCACTATGTTCAAAATAATATATCATTAGCTTTGAAAATTTACGCAGAACGCACACCGAGTTACTATGGTGACGACGCGTACAACTTAGCAAAACCGTTTTTACGAAGGCACGCTTCGTCGTCGACGTGATGGGATAATGAACGTTATTGAAACACACTTACTGTTCAGATCATTCATTAATTGTGATCTGGTATTGCACATTGCCTTGTCATAATTCGAAACCATGTTCCAATACAAATCTGAATACAATAATTTAGAATATTAATTAACTAATTACCTCGACTTTGTTGATACAATCGTCTGGTCATTATCACTGGCCTGTATTTCGACGTGTGTACAGTCAGTTGAGTGTGTTTGAACTGGCATTACCGCTTTGTAGATATGCAAAGTTTCATTCTCTGCTCATTAAATACATGTGTAGGAAAAATTAACTGTTGAATCTGGTTGAAGATACTACACTGAAGGTAGTTTTCATCGTGGATGTGTCTAAGTCACAAGACCCTTTTGTACATTAGCGGGAAGTGTGAACTTTTTCTATAGTATAATGTATATCTATTGTTAAGCCAAAACAGTGTTATTTGAACCCATTTTATCTTCTCATATCTGCAAAGTGGGAATGTAATTTTAGTGCCTCTAAAACAGATGTTGCATAATACAATACTAATAAAGACTGTCGGATCTAGTAATTTGAACGACTCTAAAAGTTTATGTAACGGATACAGGGCTGGCTTCATTAAATATTAACTCGCAGCTCAGCAATGTAACGGATACGGACTACAGCATACGCCATCCATGTAATTGGATTGGCCAAACTAAGTGTGTGTTTTCACGCAAGAAGGTGTGAAGAATCTACTTCTCTGGTGATTTTACTGTTAGACTCATCCGAATTAATGGAACACACTCTTTAACAAAATAGATTGAGCAGCTGCCTGATACTCACATTTAATGAAATAATATGAGTGACTACAAGGAATAGTTGTTAAATAAAACACTATGTAGGACTCTCGCCTGGTGGGCGTATTTTTAGATAAGGAATTAGCCATTTAAATTCATGAGGGGGATTTTTGAAAATATATACTAGTTTGTATTCCAATTCTGAGCTGAAGGAGATGATAGAAACATATTATGAGACGAAAACAAGTCACAGTCATGCGTAGTAAGTCTCACCGCTCGTGACACCGACATAAAAAGGTAGACGCACAAATTTTGCTTGCCCACGGTTAAAACGTGGTAAATTTGCATCCCCGCTTTGTATAATCTGTAGAAAATCCTCCCTCTTACTCCTGGAAGCATCATAAGAACTTTGGAATTGTACGCTTCATGACTTCATCTTATTGGACAGGATCTTGGAATCGAATTTAGATAAAGTAATAAAGTAATCTGAAGTCACTGTGATTATCACAATTAAAATTGTGTTTGATTTACGACCTTCAGTGCCAGCTTAAGTACTCCAATATTTCATGATTTATGGCCAAACTAACTCATTTTATCACTTGTTATGGTGATCACAATTACTAATGGGAAGTGTACTGCATATAATACAAAGTGGTAATGCAACTTTGACAATATTGTTTTCCAAACCTACACTACTAAAAATAACGGAGTTAAAACTACGCGATGCTATGTAGTTGGGGCTATGGGTGGGTGGGGCTATGGAGCGAGAATAAGATAAACAGTGAACAGTCTTAATGTGACAAGTTATTCACAAATCACAACTTTGTAGGATTTTATTTCTTACTGACGTTCTGTCTATAAGGGGGTTAAAAACGGCACTTTGTAAGTTGTCGCATCATGCGTATTTTGTATGTATTTAAATCTACTGATGTATTAAATTATTGTTATTATTAGTGAAATTTAGAAGTAGGACTTGCAAACACGTTTCAGTAATCAAGACATTCTGTCGTCTTCAATCTATATATATGTGATATAACCCAAATGTAGTATTCACACTACTTAGTAAATAACACAACTTACGATCTTGATCTCGGAAGCTGATGTTTTTGATTATGATTATTCATTTTTTATTATGATTTAAATGTAATTGAGCCATATATCTAGAATTTTAGAACATCAATTCATAATGGTATCACTATAGTTTTGAAATAAACAACTAAACAATTTCCACCTTGAATAATTAGAAATGTTCCAAAGTAAAGTCATACTTAGATAAACTCAATAGAAAGAGTACAATGCAAACCCAGGTGGTGATCTCATGAATCTACAACGCTTATTAAATATTTTATCAAATTATTCCCAAAAGTGGAAATGAAAAATTAACATAACAGAAAATATGGGTTTAGAAAGACTAACAGGAAAAATGTTTTTCCCAGAGCCAAAATTTAGAAGTTGCTCTCAGCTACAATTACCTTGGAATTGTTTTTTTTTCAAGTACGGGCAAATGGTACCAGACTCAGGCAACCAAAGGGAATAAAGCACTGTTTTCCGTCAATCAAATCATGGCACGTGTTGGCAATCTTGAAGTGAGGTCTGCGTTCTCTATTTACGAAATTTGCGGTTTCCACAATGGCGATGACATAGAAGCAATCCAAAATAAGTTGTGTCGTTCGGTTCTTAAAGTGTATCCAAACCCAAATTCTGCTATTCGTTGTGAATTGGGCGCCACATCCCACGCTCCTGTAGACTGGTACGAATTGTCAAATATTGGCTTCATCTTTTAGACATGCCCACATATCGTCTACCTTATCAGTGCTATATGTTTGAGAAATCGAAGGCTAATAATGTCCGTTTATGCTGGGCATGGAACGTGAAACAATTATTTTTTTCGTATGGCTTTGGTCATGTTTGGCATATCCAAGGTGTTAACAATATTGATAATCGTACTGCAATATTAAAACAAAGATCTTGGGATATTGACATTCAAGAGTGGCATACTAAAATAAAAACTAAACCTAAAATTTGGGTCAAGAAAAATACCTAAATATTGTTGACAATAGATCAATCAGAACTTGTATTTGTAAATTTCGTATCGCTGCACACAATTTGCCCATTGAAACTGATAGACCATTACATAATGAAAGGGCTGACATAATGTGTGTTTGTTGTCAAGTTGAGGATGAATTTCACTTTGTTTTGTTTGTTTTGCCCATTCTCCAATGACTTGAAAATAAAATATAACCCAGAGAAATGTCTTATTTTCCCCACAATAGTCAAATTTATTTAATGGACACCACTAATGTGACTGTTGTTAGAAACCTTGCCAATTTTTTTTATATGCAACTAAGAAACGTAATTCAACAAGATAGATTTTAGTATTATTGTAATGTAAGTTTCTGTTTATTTGTTTTCTGTGTTGTTGTCCTAGTTACCATGTACATTGTAGCACAAGCAGTTATTAAGCGTTCTGTAATACATTTACATATTGTACTTGTACTTATAGGCCGGTGGCCTCTGTATCTTGAATAAATACATTACATTACATATTGAGAATGCTCCCTGTCATTGACCATTGTGTCCCTGGTATCTCTGATTCTGGCTTATGTTACAGGTAGGAGCTACATCAATTGAGGCCCTCCAAATGGCAAGCTGCTAAACGGTGGGCCAAACACATTCGGTCCCATCCAATCACAATATTCCAGGTTAGCACACTCCTGTTTAGCGGAAATCTTAACTTTATAGATAAATTCTTAAAAATGGAATTCTTAAAAATGGAATCAACCTATCAACTATATAGGATAGTAGCCTCAAAGAAGTAAGAATATTATCATCTCATTTTCTGACTATTTATGCAATACCATGCTGTCTCCTATTGTAAAACTAAACACCTCTTGGTCCATAAGCTGAACTATTTTATGTAAATTTTACCACCCTCTGGCTTGTCACTGGTAATGCTGTAGTGATTTTACATACTCTCCAATGGCTAAATAGCCTTGTTCGAAACATGGGGGGGGGGGGGTATAGGTACTGTGATGTAGAATCCATTGACTACCTTTCATAACTCTCTCCGTACTCTTGAAGGTCTTGACAATATGTAACTGACCCTATACGCTGTTCAGCATTCCCGTCAAAAACAGTCAATTTAACATACCTCATCCGTGTCTATATTTGTTTTTCCCAGTCTTGCTTACTTTATTGTCACTCTGTAGTCCTTACCTCTAAACGAGCTTCTTCAACATGTGACTTATCCCCACAAGAATACTCACAGTTTCCTTACTGGTAACAAAATTTAAATTATTCACTGAGAACACGGTCGAGTTAGTCTAAGCCACGCCCAACTATCACCTCCCTATTATACTCATAATCCGAGTCATAAGTTGCAACATCACTCCCATTGCGCTCCTGTTGATATGTCAGTTTAGCTGCAGTACACAGTAGCTGACTCTCTCGTTACACTCCAATACCTGCACAGTTAAAATGGCTCGACGAGTCGTTCTTGTTAGTTCGAGCACGCTCTCTTCTCCAAGTATTTAAAGTGCTAGAACATATACTTGCGTTTTTTTCTCCGGCCTACCAGAGGGTTAGCCTATTGAGTTTACCAAATGCTCATATTGGATATTGGATATAATGGTATATTGATCGGGTAAATCGAGTGGAACTAAAGTGTTCATACTCTCACGTGGTGTGGACAATTTGCCTTGGCGTGTAAAGGCCAAGAAATACACTGAACCTTCGCAAAAAATTATAAGCGGGAATTCAGAGTCAATATCTTCCATGACCAACTGAACAATTTAAGAAATAAAATGAATATATATTGTTATTGTGAATGTGTGCGTTTGTTTGGTGTTTGTTTTTGAGGCATAGTTTAGAATAGAAGGGGCTCGTTCACTCAGTTTTGCAAATAAACTTCCTTGGTATTTCCAACAAATCACTGAAACGTTGTTCGTGTCACGTGCTGTTTATACATAAGTTTTATTCCTAATTATAATCGCAAACTCCATGGTTTTCTATTTTTGATCATAAACGGCACACCTTATCAACTCATCCCCAAAATGAATAGGTGATGTTCCGTTCATTTCGAGATCTAGTGTATTGCATGAAACGTATTGTACAAACGTCTGTCGCAAAGATCAAACGATTTGATTTTAAATTTAAATTTCTTATTTTATAGCTCAATGTCGAAATGTTGATCTTTAAAGAAGGGAATATTGCGTTGAGATACCCTTACTCAATTATAACAAACCATTATCAAGCGTGGAAATACCCCAAAATACTATCGCGTTACTAGAATCACACGCTTGATTATTGTACGCCCTGTATTTGTGATCGATTTCACGCATGACGCGAGATCTCGCAGTGATCGAAAAATGGCCCATTCACACCACCCATCTTTGTTTATGTTTAGTGTGGACTCGAAGCTTTTGGTTTGCCATATATAAATTTATTGTGCGAATTTACCATAAGTAACAACCTTCTACGAAGTGAATTGAAGTCGAATTTACAAAATCTTACCACGCAATGATTCGGTTCATTACACATATTCGTACAAATTAAGCAGTTTCACGTTGCCAATTACTACGATGCGGGTATTTTCTGGCGCTTTCTGAGGAATATAAGCGACAGTTAAACCTTGGAGCACAGCAATGTCAGTTTTGTTTATGTGATGAAATATATAACACTACAAATCACATATAATTCATAAAATATTGACATTTAGTCTGTAACTGTAGCCCAGAAGCACAGCTCGTTTTCACAGCACGGTTTTGAAGAACTCAGACAATATCAGGATTTGCCATACATGAGGCGTCACTTGTTAGTATTCCATTTTCATTTTCAGTTCACTAACGAGTTGAATTTATATGGCAGCAAGTGAGTGTGTCGCTTGCATTAAATTACGTTTTTAAATTGTTCGTTTCTTGGCTAGCTTTCCTTTATATTATTGTGTTCTCTAACCTCAGGGTATTGAAGTAGAGACTAGATTGATTGTACGTCTTTATCGTCCCACACACGAGATAATTCAATCAAATAATGAGACACACATTTGTTTATTAACAAAGATATATTATAATGATGCTATTACGTATTTGATTCAACAACTTAAAACATGTCGTATGTTGATGAAAACATTTTATTATGATTCATGATCAATTAAAATATTTTTTTTCAAGAACTAAGTAGTCGTGCAATGAATATTTTTCTAAAACGCATATGTATTAATTTAATGTATTAAAGTCCCATAACAATCAATGCATATGCATATTAGGAATTCCCATTTTTCAATAAACAAATACTTCTGTGTTCTCTGCAAAAGCATTATTTTTAGTTATCCAACATGCGGTATAAAACACAATTATATGTTTTCTTTCATTTTTCATCTTCAAATAAAACAAGAACATAACATGACTTTCCATTGATTTATTTCTACCAAAATGCACTTCATACTATAAAAAACAAAAACCAGGTGAAGTTTCGAGGTCACGAGATAATGATTTGAACGTGAACATGACACACGTAGAGAACAATGACGTCAATTAAATGTAGTACAAATTGACCTGATATGCTACAGTGACTTGCAGATAAGGCACGCCAACCATTTAGTGGTTTCACACCGACACAACATGTATTGAACTAAATTGTAACATAACTGAAAATTGAAACAACGATAGCACTTAGTAATACAAAAATACTTAGTAATACAAAACAATGTCAAGGATAACTATCCTTCATTTTCTTCTTCCGGTATGGCTGCCTGCTCCGATGATTGTGGTGATAATACAGCCCGGGGAGAGTTTGTTCCAGACGGCATATCAATGAAAACTGAAAGCAGAACAAAATAATACTCATTTATCAATGACAAATAACAATATTTATACTTTCCTTTAAGATTAACCATTTCGCCTTTACTTTATGAATGAATATTGTAATTGTTGATGATTACCACATTAATTATTGTTTTATTCAAAATCTGTTTTCATTGAAATTGGACGAGATATGTAAGTAATCGAGATTTGGTTAGTACATCAAAGCAAACATACGTTTCTGCTGATGTATTTACAATTTGATTTATATTATTGTTTGTGGTATATGGATATTCCATTTGCATGGAAGGTTCGTTCGCAATACATGGTTTTAATACGTTAGTGTAATTATAATTATAATATTAAATATAGGAGGCAAACTTGATACTTAATTAGTAATCACGATGCAAAATTGGGAATAATATTATACAGTAACAGAGCCATGAGACGTGTTATTATATACTCCCCTGTTTTTTTTTTTTGAAAAATACATATAATTGAAAATAATTGATCAGAACAGGAGGGTCATTATTTATCATGGAACTTAATATATTGGATAAGTTGAATAACGGCAAAATGTCTCAATTTGATACGTCTTTGCTATAAATAAAATATATTCTGAAAATGTCTAGAAGCATGGGGTGTCTGCACTGTGCTTATACAAAATAATATCTTTCGTTTACAGCTGACAACGCACCTGAGTCGTCATCGTCAGGGTCAGAACTTCGAAGTCTCCGTAATCTCGGCAAACCTATGCTGCTTGAGGAGCTCAGACTTCGAACATCATGAGTTGCTACAAACGTGGATAGACTTGGCAAACGCACGTCCATTCTCGTACCAGCGGGTTTTTCTGGTTGCATAATCTTTTCGTCCAGAGAGTGTAGTTTCTGGCAAATGTCCTTGCCCATCATGGTGATCAGAACCGCCGCGAGATAGTCATCCTTTTGCATTAGTTGCTCCAGATTTTTACGAGGCCACATGATGTAACGACAATCGTCAACCGCGGTAATCGTGACCTATTGAATTAAAGTGGCATTCAATGTATAAAAAATGAATTCAAAATAAATTCAAAATGGCGGCGAAACTATAAAGCTTGATATAGTGAGGGCGGAACCTCGCGAGGGAGATTTTTCGCTTGATATCGCGAGGGCGAAAGGTTTAAGACAAAAACTGGTTAATGAATTCAAACATGACACCCGAACGAATTATCCAACCAATACATTACTTAATCCATACGTGAAACACCTTAAAATTATAAAGTAGAACTACTAAGAGCTATAATGCGTAATCCGTCTGACGAAATAAGTGCATACTAACTTTCCATTTGTCCATGGTTGTATAAGTGAATCACATAAAGGTTACATATTTCTTGCCGGCAGTAACCGATGTTATCAGTTGCGAAGGACTCATTTACATGCTGATAGATAATACGGATGACATTTGACCCTTACCTGGTATTTATCATTAGTTCCCTGTTTGTAGGATTCCCACGTCGCCGAATCAATGAATTGGTAATGGTTTATTTCGTGTAGAAAATCGCCCTTGGCCTTCACTTCTAATCTACAGGGACGAAAACATACAAGTAAATTAGCTGAGTCTGTAACTAGAGGTGGATCCCAAAGACTAATGTAATAATATTATTCCTATTTAAAAAGGAGGAAATTTGCTTTATCATGAATTCATTAATATACAATTATTCTTAAGAGTACAGTTCATACGTAACTCAATAGACACAGGAGTATTCATACATTTCGCTTCTAATTGTACGTGCATTCGGTCGCGTAATCGAGCCGTTCCACCGTATATCACCCACCTTCCGTTAAGAAGAATCGAAAGCCGATCACATGTCGTGTCGCCTTCCGTGGCGTATCTATGTCCAGTGGGTAGATCCACAACCTCAACGTTCTGCATGTGCACCAGCGATTTGAAGACCCGTCTAGGGACTTGTAGAGGTTTGAAAAGACGAACAAAGAGGTCCTCAAGTTCCTTGGAGAACTTAACTGGCCTTAGTCGGTACAATATATGAACCACCTGTATGGCGTTTATGATCATGAAAGCAAAATTCCATCCCAATGCATCAGGGGCGCATTTAACGACAAAAGTCCAAACACTAAACAACAGAAATCCCACCACTAGTACACCATGTAGGAATAAGATACCATGTATTGTGTTCGGGGCCAGGTTAGATATCAAGAAACAGACATTAGCTAGTTGATAGATTACGTGTTGTGGTCCCTCCCAATTGTTGCTGCATCCTTCATGCTCCACTGCAGCAGTTGTTGGAAGAAGAGTGGTAGTTATAATTTCTGTCAAGTTGATTGTAGACATTATTATCCCCTGAAACTGATATAAAATACAAAATAAGACAGATTGGACGAATATACAATTCTTACAACATATGCATGCATGTCTGTGCGTTTTACAGTAACTGAAATGATCAGCACGAGCTTGGTTACTACCATAACAACAAGGATGTAACCACGTCACACAAGTCGAACAAGCATTACACGTCTTGCCATATGTTACCTATAATATCATGTTTTAAGGGTCTGTGTCTTATATCACCGTGTGATATGAGATCACACTTGTAGTCGATTGTTTGTTGGTCATTTGAATTGTGTTCTTGGACTTGTAAATTTGGATATCGTGTTGATGTGTTGTTATATCTAATTATTTCGCGGTCTTTCAAATTAAACAGTATATAAGGTGTGACAGACAGATATTTGGAAGACAGTGTTATCACAGGACCAAGCTACGAACATTGACTGAACAACTGTGGGTTTATGACATGCTTGACTAATTTTGGACTTTGTCATCTAATAGATTAACAATTTTTTTATCTACTATTCTACTTAATATTTTACATAGTATGCTCATATACTCGGTTAACTACAGACAATATATGAACAGATGATTGGTGTAACTAAACGCAAAGCAAAATATCATACATCCGCAGTTCTGCCCGAGGACTTTCTTTCCATATTTGAATTACAGACAATCGGCGTGTTCCTTCCACGCAGATTATTTTTTTTTAAATCAGAGAGACACTAATGGCTTCTGATGAATCGTAATTTGATATTGTCTTTCTAACACAACAATGATGTAGTTGCACATTTTCCATTAACATGCCATGTCAGTGAATTACAGCGCATTAAAGCTGTCGGCGGTAACATGTATCTGGTATTACATAATTAGGCGTGTTAAATTGAAGGGCAGTTAGTGTGTTTTTCTGCTGCCACACAAACCTGTGATCTTGAACTTAATAAATAACAAACAATCAATATATTTTGCACAAGGCAAAACATGTTTTTAAGCCCTTAATTCATGGGCATAGGGAAATATTTACAAGGATTATTTATAATACCATCCATGGTATTGAGAATATTTTAGATTGTAAAAAAAGCTTTTTAAAAACAAATAAGAGATATTTCTTCCGACAAAGCTTCACGAGTCTAAATATCATTGGGACCTTAGTAATCCGGGAAGAGAAAATATACGCAATATGACTGCGAAATGTCTTGCCAGGGGGCAATGCTATTACTGATTTGCGAGACAATTAATCGTCACTATCTCTATTCTATTATCCATCAATAAATATGGGATTATGTGCACACATTTGATGGCGCGTGTATGAATTTTACGACACTGTAACGTAACGATGTACTGGTGAATCATCTATACTTACAAATCTTAAAACAAGTTTTATATTTAATAATATAACGTGAACATACTTACAGTGTAGATAAACTGAGATTAACTAACAGTGAATATTTAGTAATAGAAATGTTCATAAGATATGGCTCGGGACTGCCAATGCCGCAAATATGTCTAAGAGCGCTTAGGAAACTGGTTAATATCTCAATTACTCACCATAATTAGTAGCAATCTAGCTGCAACGAATTGCTATGGAGAGAGGATTTAATAAAAAAAATGTAATAGAAGACCCTATACTCAAGTGATGACATGTGTGATGTCCAAAAGGGGATACATCGCTAGCATTTTTCTCAATCTAGTATTACCTGATTTGTTTTGGTCTACAGTAAGGAGATAGTTGGGCCAAGCTTGTAGTTCAGGATGTCAAAGTCACCTAACTGCCTGTCCGTCTGGGGTTTGTTGGATACTGTGCTCCCCATTGAGGAAACTAGTAAGTGGCAAGTGGCAGTTTTAGATGGGTCGGGGCAATACGAAGAATGCACTAGGCCAATCATCAGGCAGGAATCCCACATTGATTCAAAACCAAACCTAGGCTCGTATCCTAGAAAGATATCCATCCTGCTTGCCGGGAACAGATGGTACAGTTTCCAATAAAAAAAAGTATCCATCAAGATAATTGTTTCTAGAAACACGCAAACAGCGATAATACTTCACACAAGAACTGATACTTTAGTAAGACTAATGCATTCGAAATAAAATCAGGCTTCCTTAATTTACCGCTGAATTAGCACGCAATAAATTTGTATATTACCAGTTGCCTGAGCGTTTTCAGATACATATATATTTTGGGCATTGATGGACCCCCTAAATTCAGTAATATCTCATGAAAAATGCTATTATCACTTCTTTGCGATTCTGACAAAAGACTATCAAATGGCTATCTAGTTTAGGCTATCTATAAGAGTAGTATGTCCATGTTGTATGGCTTGGGTTGTATCGATGAGTACATAAACGTAAAATGCATCGTGTGTCATCACATATCTCACATTATACCCGTAGTAAGTAATAAAAAACATTCAACTGCATATTGCCTATCTCTCATTTAAAACGTGACTGCGTTCATTAAATCGGAATACATTGACTGAACAGCGTGTCTCACGTTTCCAGAATTAAACATCATATGATGCTTAGCTTAAAAAACACAAACAACTCAACATTATCACGAGTTGTCTCATTGACAATTGCAATTTGCTCGAGAATATGGTTACTAACTATTCTACGACGATCATGGTCAAATCCTATTGTAAAATGTTTTGATTTGTAAATTTGGCAAACATTTTGTATTTATTTTTCAGTTTATTTTTTCACTAATTCTATGAATGGAAACAATTTATGTATAATTTTTATTACACCAATGAAGCTACACTCTTCCTATGGTTTTCTACACATCGACCTAAATTTAAACTCATCTGTCAAAATGTTACGTTGAAATCAAGTAATAAAATAGTTCCAATATACAACCACGTAAACGCATTGCTCTAGCACACATTGCTTGCCATTAAATGAAGTCTGATTCATCCCTATATCAAGCTAAATATCTGATGCCAACCAACGACCGTGTAATGACTACCTCCTGTACACGTACAAATCAATAAGGTAATACAAATACGCATCTGTATTTTAATCAGAGATGCACCAAAAATATATACATTAAACGACATTCCAACCAAACAATTAATGGTTTTAGGTGTTATTATTTGTAGTCACATGTTAAAATCTAGAAATTATCTTCAATATTTGGCCAAAACAATTCTGAAACACAGAATAAGAAAACTAATGTACGCTCATTAAAATCAAGTGATTGGTCATTATGGAATCAAATTAAAGTCAGTCGTTTGTAAGTAATGTTAACCTAGAAACGAATACTAGGTCATGCAATCTGCTTGTAATACATGTATCTGCAATGCTCTGTAACGTACTAGTAGTCACCCAGGGGTCATCACGTGTTCTGAATATATTATCATATGTTATATATAGCTAATTAGTGCACACATGCTACATACCTTCTCGGTGACAAATGTACTATTTCAAATATTGAAATGAACATGGGTCAGTATGTGCCAGTCATGTTGGTACGACATATACTCAACTGTCTGAGATTGACAAACACAAACAATTGTCGGGAAATGTAGACTCACAATAGCACATTTGTTTATATTTCTTTATTCAAAGTAAATAAGAGACCTGCTCACAAACTAATTATTGCTCCTACCAATGTACTCAATGCATATAAATATAATATTAGGTATATAATTACAATCATATTTTAATGTATTATTACAGTTCTCACATATGGCTACTGATGGCAACCACTTAATCATGCACCACAAATTGGAACGCTTTTATCGCTGCTCTTAACAAGCTACTTTTTAACGGAAACGACCAAGCTAAAATGTCATATGCCAAGCAACGGGCGTAATATTAATATTACTGTCTATAAACATAAACATTATTTTCTAATTCTGATAATTACATGCAAACATACTCATTATATGGTGTTTTTAATAACAGGCGCATACGAGGTCACGACTACCTATTTGCTACCGTAACGCCACGGGGGTTAACACAATAAAGGTATACACGATGCTAAAAAGACGTTTAAAGTTCGCATATGTTAGGAATTCACAATTACTGCATTTATGATCAAATCCGAAACCTATACGACGCTGTATTATAAAATGGAATAGTGTTTCGGATGTGTTTGAAGAATGTGTTTGAGGTTAAGACGCTCGTAAAAAACAATGTTTGATAATACTAGAAGCAATAATGACATATGTTGTATCGTAATTTAAAGCAATCGAAAAACAATTCCATATCCAGCTCAGCAAATTCCTTTCTAGTGACTGATACGTCAGTGTCGTACTGTAATAATATACCACCATTTACAAATATGTATATGTATGATTAAACATGATATGAGAGAAGTGTCATTACAATTTCATTAAAATCAAATTAGAACTGCGTCTCCATCGCATGGATGGTCACTTTAGGATTATGTTTCGCAGCATTTGGCTAAAACTTTGACCAGTGGATGGAAAATAGCTTGAAGTAAGGCTGGCTATGGCTGTTTTTTTTACGAGATGGTAACATAAATTGTTGCAAAACCAATTCTGCTTTACGTTCACGTCAGTCCCTTTTAAGTAATAGTTGTTTATACTTGTGTAAATTCCAATCTGTTAACGATTGGTATTGATAGTATCGAGTGAAATCGATAAAAACTATGTCTAGCCTGTAGCTATACGTTATGAAACCTTATCAGTTTGTTATTATCTGTTTGGAATACTATTTAAATCGATCGGCAGGAAAGACAAGTGTTACGGATAACATAAGTGGAACAAAAGTAGTAATTAATACGTTGAGAGTATGAGAACAGTATCATCCCGGGGAGTTTTCAGCGATGCAATTTGAGTTCATCGCCACAATGCATTGATTAGCACATTAAATTGGACCAGTTTGTGAAGTTATATGACTAACATAAGTCAATGAACAGTATACGATGAATTTGACACCTTTCGAATATTACGCTTAGCAGCAGAAGATAATATGTAGTCTATGCAATATAATCGTAACAACCGAAGCTATATATAGTACTAATCTGGGGTGATAATGTTTAGCGGCATTTCTGTCACGCAAAATAGTTGTATTATATAAATAGACATTATTATTGTTAATCAGGCCCGTAGTTTGGGGGGGGGATCGGGGGGTTCAGTCGAACCCCCTAAATTTTTGAAGTGAATAGATTTATGATCGTTGATTAGAACATAATAAAACAAACAGTATTAATTAAAGTATTTATCATCGTTTAAATCACTTGACTATCAGACTCAGCCGAAATTGTATTATAGTAATTACGGGCTTTAAATGTCAATCGTGAAGTTACGCCGTCTCAGCTCAACAGCAGCAAATAAAAAAATATATAAACGGGCAAGCTTTTATTCGGTGATTCCGAAATGGTGTAATGAAGATCGCGTTCTAGCAGCTGATGTTAAATATTAAAACAACATTGAAACAATAATGTAATGGTAGTCACTCAGTAAAGGATGTAGTGGTTCTGAATAGGGCCATTTGTCTTGTGCTAGTGTTTGCTCAGTTACTAAAGTGTGGAGATCGAACGGGATAGACACGAAAACACGACCCTGTACTTTCCTAGTTTGGTTCATTAGTTTTGTATTCTTCAAGTTCATGATGGCATATATACTGTTTTGTTCTAAGTGTATCGGTGTATCAGTCTAATGTAGTCAACTTATTGTAAGTACGTGTAGCCTGTGTTATTGGACAATAGTGTACAGCTACGGGTTGAACAGATCATTAAAAAAATGATTTAAAAAAGATTTATCATCACGAGTTGTATAGGTCGAAGAGCTTCCTGCAGCCAACAATTTACCCCATAGTGTTGCTTAAGCACTGAAACTGTGCAATGAATCATATTTTTCAAACACGTTTTTTTTTGTGATGTCTTAGAAAATTTACTATATTTTAGTGGGTTCATAAAAAAGAGATGCAGTCATTGAAGTCTATTGAGACCGCTGCTAAACTACCACTATATGCATATTATTTTACCGCCTTTTAAAAACAGATTTACAGTGAAGCAACAAATTTACATACTGTAAGAAACTTGGTAGTATGCCATTGGTTAGTGCATTTAATTTGTTTGATGCAATCATTGTGCCAGCTATTCTTATGGTAGCGATATGGGGTACAAAAATTCGGAAACCGAGAGGGTACAGACAACATTTTGCAGATATCTACTTAGCGTTGATGGTTGTGCAAACAATATGGACGAATGTGGAAGGCTGCCATTATGCTGTGGTTATTTCAAGCGTTGTATCTCATATTGGTTGAAATTACTTGAAGTAAAAAATAGCTGGAACCCCAAAACATGTTATATCATGCTTAAATGATTAGACAAGATTGGCAGACTTACTTGGGAAACCCACATAAAAATCTCCTGTTCAAATACGGTTTCGGCATTGTCTGGTTTGAAAAACAAGTTGGAGATACTGCAAATTTCTTAGAGATATTTACTCAAAGAACAAAAAAATATTGTCAGCAAGAATGGCATGCCTCAATTTCACAATCATCCAGGCTGTGTACTTTCGAAAAAATCAAAGTAGTATTATAACCTGGGAGATTTATTGGCAAGCAATTATAGACTAAAATATATACTGACGAGTTTTCGCTGTTTTGGCCATAAACATAATGTTGAATTAAGCAGGCACACAAAATTACAGTTTGATCAATACATTTGTAGTTTTTGCAGTGATACGTTTTAATTTAGCATGGTAGAGAATGAAATTCACTTTGTTTTTATATGTCCATTTTATAATGATCTAAGGGCTGATCTTTTGTCAATGACTCTATGCAATTATGGAAATACTGACAGTCTGGGCTTACTTCGTAGCTACACAAACTGCAACACCATATATCAACTAGCTCTGTATCTTTTAAAAGTTTTCAAGTGACGAGATGAATATGAATCCAGCTTAACTTAGTACCATATGTTTACATGGATGTTGTATTGTTTTAAAACGTGCTATGCACTTTTCTACCCATTACATTTTGTATGATGGGCTGAGGACCTTTACAGAAATAAAATTACATAATACAAACTTGACTAATACTAAAATGAATAATTGTAGACAGATTTCGACATGAAATCGTGTCACTTTTATGTGCGCTAACATCTGCGAAGAGCGAAAAACCTCTTGAGTAGCATTCAACCTTAAAATGCTTAGACAATAATGCTAAGATACGTACAGTCTTGACTTTTTTGTGTACAACATTTTGCCGTAGTGGATCAATGGTGTGGGTGTGTTTGTCTGTGGGTGGAGAATGGCTCAGGGCCCCTTCTCTAAAATAGTAAAGTAGTTCGAAGATGTTATGTAAAATAACTTACCAACGTAACACAAAGTAAACCAATTGAATTTAGAATCGATAATATGAAAATGTATGTAACAGAGCTCAAAGACACTTTATGAATATTATAAAATTCACACGTTTCACATCAAATATATTATTGTTGTTTCGAACCCCCAATTCAAAAGTGCTGGCTACGGGCCTGTTAATGGTAGCTTTTGTTGTGTACAAATATAATATTGTATATGTGAAAAGTGCAGGCATTTTTATACTAACAGCTTTTATTCTTGGGTAGGTTTTATAGAAGAAGTAATTAATAATTAATCAAGGCTTAATTGCTAATTATCTATATCATTAACTGTCATCTGCCGAGCCAAGATATGTGTGGGTATTATGTGTCGATGGTATTCATGGTGTCATTATGATTACGGTATATATACACCATATATTGATTTCCAGATCCACTAATCACCGTGGACAACATTTTACCGAACAATTTGAACAATTGAACATTTCCCGGATATGTCAGAACCAATTTGGCTCAAAATAGACACAAAGGCAAATCGTAATGGGAGGCAACACAAGTTCAACACTGTCCAATCAGCTAGTACTTCATATAGAATAATTGGGCGGTCGCACTTACGTGAAGGCACGTGAAAACATGCACACACATTATGAGCGTAGATAATGTTGAGCATTAAATATTTAAATTTTAATGGAAGCTCATGATCAGTATGTTTAAATTAGGACTTTGCCATTGACTTGTTATTTCGACTTTACACATCACTAGTTAAAATACGGTCTCCATAGCGAAATCGTGTTACTGTTCATGCTATTTCTATTATGAGATTATTAAAAAGCAAGAAAGTATTTGTTAGAAGATACAAGATCTCTCTGGGGGTAAATTAGTATATTTGGTGGGAGAGAATTACCAAGCGCAGTGATGTGATTACTTGCCCAAAAATAAGCTATTTATACGCGAATTATTTAATGTACTCACAAAGAAGAATGACGTTTGTTAGTTACACGTGGATGACAATGATTTCCTAATTTGAATGTATTAGAGGGATTTGTTGTTTTATCGTTTAGTACAGAATTGTATGTTCTTTTTGCACTCTCTTTGTACTGATGAATTGTTTACCACAACTGTGTTTGTGAATCCCCCGCCATGTTGACCTCGAGCATTGCGCGGTTATCGTCTGTTCTATTGATCAAACATAAAATGACAGAATATAAATTATGCAAATTAGACGAACGAGAAATTGATCGTCTGTTAACAACTGAACAAACGTGTGGTTCTTAGTGAAGGATAACACAGCTCGTTCCCATGTTTCCCCCACACATCGGGTTCACTGAATGACAGATACACAGACTTTTATAATGACAATAAAGAAGAGGCTAATAACATGGAAAACATTGACAAAGAAAATATTGACTTTACTTCACTGGACAGAGTGGCGAGGGTAGTTAAACTGCTATAAAACTGACACGTGGCAAAGCTGCTGGGTTGTAGGTGGCATAGAACCTGATATATTTAAATAAAGTCCACTATATTGTGAAAGAAATGTTGTGCAAACTAATGGAATCTTCGAATCGGATGAATTTCCTCGGGGAATGGGGTATTAGAGTAATTGCGCCTATTTATGAAAAGGGAGATAAACACAAGGCGGAAATTACCAGGGAATTACCCTATTATCGGCAAGGAATTTTGTACGATTCTTGATTTGAGATTACATATTTGGTTACAAAACTATCCTATTGTAGATAAACATGGCGGTTTTCATAAATCAGACTCCACTACAGATAACAGGTGTTTATCCTTCATACAATTATCTCTGAATATTTATCACATCAGAAAGGCAGATTATATGTTGCATTTATGGACTTTTGCAAAGATTTTGATTGCTTCGATTCCTAATCACTTTATGCGTAAATGCGTCTCATTACACTTAGTGCTGGCAGAGGCGGCGACACGAAATCTTGCATTGGGGGGGGGGGGGTGGTGGTGGTGGGGGGGGGTCTGCTCACCATCCCTTGAGCGCATAAGTCCCCCCCCTGCTGCCTCCGTGCCACCGCCACTGGCTGGGGTATAACAAGGTTCATTACTACTTCTCTTAATGTTTAACATTTTTGTAAACAATGTCGGGGAACCTATTTCAAATACCACAAAGCTTTCGGGCGTTAATATTTCAGTATTTTAAAAGTATTATATCTACTATATGTTGACGACCTTGCTCTTATTAGCAACTCCAGAATTGGCTTACAATAGTTATTGAATAAATTATTTCAATATTGTTGGGATCGGAGATTTAAAAGTTAATCTTGGTTATTCAAACATAATTATTTTCAGAAGATACACCGCAAACTTTGAGTGAATAGGGAAACAATGTATTTTTTTTATTTTAAATCTTGTCTACTGTATGGCTCAGAAATAGAAGTGAACTCGACAGAGTCTCATCCCGTGTTAATAAATAAAGTCGTATTATAAAATACTGATTGAGACTTTTGAATATGGATTAACTTATAAGTGCTATGAATTTTAGTAAAATATAGATTCAAAAACATACACATTTTGGGCAAAAACGTAAAATAATTATTGCAAAATTACGGGTTTAGAGAAGTGTGGATGCAACAAGGCGTCTGTGAAGTAAACGTGTTTTTTTTGGTGTTTTCAAACAACAGCCAAAATTGCTAGAAGAGCTCTTGCAAATTAGACACGTACTTAATATTTAACACTCTTTTAACCCTCGGGCCTTATTTTACTGTTATTGACAACCAAGTACTAAAAACTGCTTAATGTAGATTCCGCACGTCTCGTGAGCTTTTTTTCAGAATGGACACCAAATTGGTTATATGAGATCTCGTTTTCAATGACTATTCGTAGCCAAATAGCGAATTCCATTCCATTGGGTATGAGCTCGTTGTAGAAATAGCGCCCTCATACCTCACCCAGTGATTGTGAAATAGAGGTTCGACCAAAATAGTATAACATGCTATGAACGGTTCAACGCAGTAACGACTACATCATTATCACAATCACTGCATTATGCTTTATATCAAGTAAAATGTTGTTTCATCCATAACTTGGTAATATTTAGAAACATACTTAGTATAGTACATAGTATTCGATTGTTAAGATTGAGGAAATGTACAATTTCCGATGACAACCGAAGCAATATAACAGCGAAGCAACTACAAGCCATCTGCAGATGTAATGTAGTCATGTTGTTGAGAGCTGTAGACATCATTATCCTAGTCTATCCACGGGGGTCACAAATGTCAACGCAGCATGACACATAGGTAGGGTATCTAAGGCCATATCATTTTTTGCAATAAAGCTATGAATAATGTGAAAGTATTTAAGTACTCTGTGTTTCTAACAACGGGGTGAAATGTAGTACAGAAATGCATCGAGGACGTGGATTTACGTAGAGAAAATATTCCGTGTCTGTGTGACATCTTTGCTAAAGCATACCGTCCAACTAAACTGTATTTTGCAATATAAATATGCATTATTGTAATACATTTCCATTAACTTGGTCCAGCGAGACAGCACTTAATAGGATTACAATGGCGCCGTACTTGCCGCGTTCAACAGTGGTGTTCATTGCTAAACAAATCGGACAACCAACCATCGGCATATATGTTACTAGGAGATGAACTTACCGTTGTAAGAGTTGTATGACAGGCAAGGCGTTACTGTAAAATTACCACGCAGCGTTTACAACACGATGCTGGGCTGTCATCGGCGCTGAGACGATAACAGAATGCTACTCACCATTCTACGTAGAGCCTTTTGGTTTGCGGCAACGTCAACATTTACAATTACGAGCAAGAGGGCGCTATTTCGATCCACGGAACCTATTAATTTGTAGCTGGTAAAAATATCACATACTGTAAAAGGGTTAATTATTCACTGGGGTTTAATTTTGCTTATTTCGATGACTGAAAAATGCGTTAAATTTAAACCCAGTGAATATTTGAAATTGAGCATAGAACACATTATCTAAATCATGATACAACAGTGAATTTAAAACCCATTGAATATGCCTGAAATGCTGAATAAGTGAAATATAAACCCAGTGAATATTAGTCAATTTACAGTACACAAAAAAAAAATTATGTGATCAATACACAAATGAAAGAAGTTGATATATTTACAATGGAAATGTACACGGAAGTGTATGCAAATACATTTACATACACAATCAAAATAGTTTCAATGGCGGCGAGATGCAAAATTAGATGGTATGTGATATTTGTATAGACGCGACTAAATGCAGTGTATAAGTTATGCTGAAAGATTAGAATCGGTAAAACTAACTACAATATCCCCCAAATCATCAAAGATGTGAAATTAGAAGACTCGCGATCGAAATCGATACGGGACTCATAGCGACGTATACAACGCGCGTAAAATACACTGTTTGTTTACATGAAATTCGAACACGCTCTGCGTGACGACCACCACCCTTCAATATCGTTGTTTGATGTCACATGTTGACATTATGTATGAATCAAATCGTACTGCTAAGACAATCAAATAAATAATTCACAACCATTCACAGTACATTACACAAACATCATCAATTTGCCATTCAGTCTTATTCCCTGTCCTAGTTGACATCATAATGGAGTGGCAGTTATTGAATCCCGTGTGTGACCTTCGCATCGACCTACTATGGAATTTATGCCCGAATAAACGCTATAAACTAATCTGTATTTACAGAAATACGGAAATTGAACAATGATTGTTGAATACACCGATAACGCTCAGCGATTCGGTTATTTTGTAACTTTTTCATGTCAAATAACAGAATATGTTAATATCACTTTGCACTTTTCAATATTCACAAAGAAGAATACATTTTGTACATCTTATTCGGTCTTCGATTAGTTGTGATTGCTATGCTCTATTTCCTCATGTGAATGAAAAAGCCGAGCGATTTCATGCTGGCAGAAACACGGTACTGTGTGTCACGTGTGTAAGTCGTGAATCGTTGACAATCGTATTCGACGTGATTGTTGGGGTGGAAATATTCTGTAGTAAGTGCAGCGGGCAACGCAATTGACACTATGCATACATTCCGACATAAAGATAACGGTTACCCGTGAATATAACAATACGTAGTCAATTCTATTTTCATTTTTTCTGTACTGGTAGGCAGTTGTACCAGTCAGAATCGCGGAAACAAAGCATGAGCACTGTTCTAGACTCTGTGTGCTCTGTATGGTCGCAACCTCAACACGCATTATTCCAGCTTGCACAAGTCAGTTTCGCCATTGCCTCTATTACGCCAAATACAACAGTGTTGAGGTTTGCATTTCTGTTCGCGTTTTTCTTCCTGCTCGTTTGGGCATGCACCGTTGTATGTATGCCCGATAACGTCAGTTGGAATTGTGTGTTTGTTCTGATCAGCGTCGGGCGAGTGATTCGTCTTTTATACGATATGTGGCCGGCAAAGATGAGCAAAGAGCTGAAGGAGCTGTACATCAAACGCTTTAGACCTCTACACCTAACAAGTCAACAGTTCAAGTTTTTCGTGGAACATGCTACAATAATTGAAATGAACGAAGGGGAGTACTACGCCAAAGAAGATGCTACTCCTGGTGATGAGAAATTATCAGTGTTACTGAGTGGAAGGTAGGTGGTGTCTGCTAGGTTTCTTGAAACACTTAAGTAAAAAATGAACAATGAGTTTAACATACTTAGAATATAAAAGCACTTTAGACAATTACTAGAAACGTACAAATTGCGTTTTCTAGGAATAACTGAAAAATTATCCGATCAATACCAAAACGTAATCTCGTCACCATATACCCCGATTGTATCTATAATTTGAGCATCCTCCAAGTTATTTAAACAAATAATTATTAAACATTTGATTTGATGTATGTCTAAATCCGGCACACGCCGCGTCGCGTATTTCCCCCTGAAGCAATTGAAATAATGACTGGCTGGTTTTATACTAACACATATGCTACGTCACACACGTGCGAATGTGTCAAATGATGTGCACAGACACATTTATTTTTACCAAATCATGAAAGCTACTTATGCCTTAACGTAGCATATATCATATCGTCATGACTACGACGAATAAACGAGAACACGTGGAAAGCCTAGGGCATCAATATTATACTAAGAAGTGACTGGTGTGAATGCTGCAAATATATTAAAGGCATGAGACAAGTATAGGTTGTTCATTAACACAGCAATTCGCCGTTTTAGAATTACGCCAAACATTGCGAAATAACACATAAATACACTATTTACATTTTTTTATTCAGTTATTCACATACTCTTTTAACAAAGTCTGAGGTAGATACCAAAATACTTCAAATGTTCATATTCATACTTACAATAAAGAATTCACAATATACAATTTATGTTAGCAGTACAACGTATAGACGTCATCAATACGGATGTAATCCACAATCAATCAATCAATCAATCAATCAATCAATCAATCGATCGATCGACTCATGTTGAGTTTCGGTTATGAAATATACATGTGAGTTGTCTATAAGTGATATTCAGTCGTATCTGAGCACAATGCGCCGTGGGTGTATCTGCTTAATATTCGAGAAAATGTACTAAGAAGTGATTTCCATTGCGAATACCCTCGGTACATTTTCCGTGCAGCGCTTATCTTTGTATATTATGGGATATGTAGCAAATGCTGGCCATCTGATAATCAAATGTCCTTGTATCAAAAGGAAATGTAAATTTAGTTGTATACTCGGGCAGTGAAATAAAACGTGCTTATTATAAATCGCCAAGCTGATTGGCTGAAATTCAATCACGTGTCAGTTAATAAAAGTGAGTACTAATATTGCCATACACTCTTCTCTATAGGCAACATGTAAACAAGTTTATTGAAGAACGTCGTTCTCATAGGGGAAGTATCTAGGTCAGTAATCTGAATACTGGCAAGATTTCAAGTAATTATAATAACTATATTCAATATCAGGTATTCGATCTCTCAGCTGCAGAATTATATCACGTGATGAGTCTCTTAAATGTAAAATATTTGCCACACGCCAAACTAAAATAACTTAAAAGCGGTTTCCGTAAACCCAAAAAGCTTCATCACACAATTCTGCAATTTTGTTGCCCACGCGTAAGTGATCGAAATGTGTTCCTAAAAAGAAGCGCCATATTACCACCATGTCTATTTCAGCTAGTTTACAGAAACCAAGGCTGAGCACTTCGATCGTGACTACAATTTATCACATGCTTCATGGGTTTCATGTAACAAAATAACGAGGAGTCTTTACACATTTTAAGGAGGGTACTTAAAATAATGTTTAAGTGGTATAAACATCAGTTAACACAACTCTAAAAAAACACACACACAATGCGCATGCGTACAACTACAAAATAACAGCGATACAAACGGTTACAAGGTCTTCTAGCAACCTTTGTGTTAGCAACTGCACGTTGTAGCTAGCCGGTATACATCAATACAGTGGTTATAATAAATATAAACCTTACTCTTGATTACAGTTGACAATCACCATTTATTAATTCGTGTCTTAATCAACTCTTCCCAAATGGGTATCAATATTCTGATGTGATTATTTTATCTCCATCTGACCCATTGTAACACTTCTCTGTTACGATTGATATAAATCATTCTTGAATGAATTATCGTTTATCGCTTTGAATGATCTACGAGTGTGGGTTCCCCTGTGCATTTGCCAAGCGATGCGTTCTATGTGACTTATTTTTCAATTGTATATTGCGTATATTGCGTAAATGAATTGCATGTTCTAATCAACGCGAGTCTGTTATTCTTCACCCGTTAAAGCGGGAGGGTCAGACGCGCACGCGCGGGAATTGAGTCCCAAGCTACGATAAGAACACACGCTAAAAACGCAAACTCTCATGGCAGACGCTTGTTTGTAAATAATGACACGTTATAGCCATCTGACGCATGCGCAGGTGACGACTCCCCCCGCTTTAAGCGCCAAAGTCAACTTCTGTCACCATTCACACACAAAAAACACATATAATTGTTTTCATAATTGCTCCACAATTTTGAACTGTAGCTTATAAAAATGGTCAAAATTACAATTTGTCAAAAAAAAATTTGAAAAAATAAATAAAAATAGACAAAATATTTTCCCAAAATTTTGGCGGGAATAAAAAGGCGATCAAGGGGTTATTCACGACATGGAAAATATAGTGAGTCACTATTTAATGTATATATACACAGTTATACACATTATTATGAACAAATCTAGGGCCGTACATAGATTGAATACGATGAATTACTTACCACTGAATCTCACTCGTTTCACCGTTGATATTTAACGTACACAGAGAAACATTCTTCCATCTGACACCAATACTTGCCAATCACTCTCATGACTAGGTGGTCGTAACTAAGGCGATTCTATGGGCTGGTTCCGTAAAGTTAATACAAATGTCACGCATACCGAGGGTGCAAATAGTCTCTATTGAAGCAACTGTTTCGACTGTATGTCCAGGTTGCTATGTTACATGGCACATTTGCACATCGGTATAAATAATTACGACAACACAACTGCTGTCGCGCGATTAAAACTGAAAACTGATTAGAATAACGGATTTTATCACTTCCGTTCTTTTAAATCGACTCTGCTTGTGTACAGTCAGTAGTGGTTAGCATGATATAATGTGTTATGCGATGTAAGGAGTCCCAACGTAAGGCGTTGTATTATTTATTTGTTTATTTATTAAACTAAGC
This sequence comes from Saccoglossus kowalevskii, assembly GCF_978046115.1. NCBI lineage: Eukaryota > Metazoa > Hemichordata > Enteropneusta > Harrimaniidae > Saccoglossus > Saccoglossus kowalevskii. The sequence continues at coordinate 11,360,029 of NC_140644.1, read as the reverse complement.
AATTTCAGCGTTACTGTAGCATATAATTAGTAATGATGCGACTATATTTGTTGTTATTTCTCTCTCATGGGGTATTCGAGAAAATCATGTGTGTAATTTTTTAAGTTCGTTTATCCATGGAGGTTTATTTGACGGCTTCTCAATTTGCATATTTAACAATCAGTTCTAAATGTAAATGTAGATTCTGGGCGTACGTGTCATTTGTAATTTTGATGATATATCATATACTATTTTGCTAGTGGGCATAATTAAATAAATATGTATTTGATTATTTATAGTAGAACACTATACGGTGTGTAAAAGCAATATGATTTTAGATTTTGATAAATGATCATCCAATTTCGTATATTTCTTATATCACTGTAGATGGAGTATAAAATAAAACGCCGTCACTGTACATGATTCTACGAAGTATTTATTTATTTATGTATTTATTTAGACAAAATTGTGTTGATACATTATAAACCTATGTAGTTTATATGGCTATGAAAGTAGATGAACAAAATACGGATAATACTGTTGGCGATTATAGATTGAATGTCTTGATAAATCAGAAAATCGAAAAAGGGTGTTACAATAATCCTCTAGACTCCTAAAGGATTACAGATTTTTCAGAATGTTGTCTTGCCAGACGGCGAAAATGATACAGTATATACTATTATATACACAGTGAGGTGAATTGTTAAGTATAAGATTATATAGTTAATACATTTCCTGTATTTCGTGATTGATCAGAAACACACATATACATATATATATATATATATATATTTAAAGGTCACTGTGTAACTTCTCGGAAAAGCATGTACTTAAATTGAAAAGTAATAATGTTCAGTACTGACGTGATGAAAATTTTCACATTTTTGTGTTCAAGACGCAAGGAAATGACAGTTTAATATTCATTAAAATTATTTTAAATAATAATAATAATACTCAGATAATTCTCATATGCCGCTTTAATAAACATGTTTGCATTAATGGCGTGGCTTAAGCATCGATTTGACTACATTAGTTGATCAGTCATAATCATTTCATTTCATGATTAAAAATGTAATGACTTAAACAAACCTACCTGATTCAATACACATTCCCGCCTTCTACATTACCCACAATCTCTCTTCCGCAAACACTCAGTACACTTTATTATGTATCTGTGTTCTAATACAGGGCCTATTTGCATTTTATGGAGCAGTTTTTAAATACGACTGGTCTTTCTTAACTGTCAGTGCCCACTGTATGCGTCTATGTGTGTTTGCATTTGATGATTTATTTGTGAATAAGTGCCCATATACACGTTATTTAGTAAGAAGTATTGGTTGATCAACAAACAAGAAACTGTCATATAAACAATCTCACTGGCCGCCATTACATTACAGTTCACATCTTCGTCAAGTCGTGACCGTATAAGTCGTATAAGTTGGAAGACTGCCAGTACTTAGGTGAAGTATCAAAATAAACACCCTGATTGACTGATTCCCACATTACACAATGCATCATTATAATAAAATGATACAATAAGAGATTAAATCAAATGCTAATGAATATATCATCAACAAATGCCCGCCAGAAATTGATAGCCAATTGCAAGAAGACCAGATCAATTAGGCAATCAACTTGACATACCCACATACGTCAACCAGCGATTGAGCTATATCAAGGCAGGACTCCATTGACGTTACTAATCAATCAGCCATGTCGCTATTGGTTGACCTCTCCAGTTTTATGTACATGAACGAGACAGTGAGTTCAGTCATTTCACCCTTAGGTAGATTCTAAGGGTGTAATTCAAAATTATTCTCGGTTCATATACGATATAACGTAGGTTAGCTTGATGTTGAAATGATATAGTTCATTTCGACAACCTATTCCATTGTAAAACACCATTGACAAAGGCTTCTTTGTATGTGACATTTGTCTTTAAGTGTCTGAGAGGGGTTTCGAGTAATGATTCTTTTTTTTACCAAGCACATACTTAAGATACTGACTTTAGCGGTATCAATTATTTCCATACACTCTGGACCATTGAAGTATTTGATGCATTTATTTTCTCTGTCTTAAGTATCAGAAAATGTTTATACAGGCGGATTTCTCATTTGTTCTTTCACTCCAATTGCAACCTTCTGTGTTTCTACTACGATATTTGGCGTTCCATTCAATGACATGTTCAGAAATCAGCACTTCCAGTGTAACGCTGTACATCCAGCAATAATGTTCCTTATTTACAGATACTCGTACTGTGTTTAACGAACGTTTCTCTATACGAGTTAATTTAACTAATATATATTTATACTTGCAATTGAGATTCGGATCCGTAGTATTATATATATCAATTATAATAAATATGTTGTGCCACTGCAATAGATGTATCAGTACAGTTTGCATACATTATGTCAGCTTAACCCTGTTTGTCTTTGCATATCAATTATACCAATCGCCTTATAGAAAGCATATGACAAAGCTTGGACAACATGGCGAGAAAAAAACAGCTTTGTTGGCGCACTTCAACTATCGAACTGTTACCATGGCAACAATTCATTATACTAAGGACGACATTTCTATGGGGTCGGCGGTGTATCGACACTATGCACCAATCACGTATAGTAAGTGGACTACAAAAGGGTGTTTGGAAGACGCTGTGACGACATTGTGTGTGGCACGTTATAAAAGCATATTTACAGCTCGTTCAATTATTGTAAGAACACAAACGAGATGATATCATGACAAAATATAACACGTTAACATATCATTCAGCATTTACCCAAAGGAGCGACGTATTTGATAAATCCTACAAAATTCTTATCAGACTACGTACGACGATTTACGATCTGTGGTTAAGACATATAACTCTGAAAAAAGGTAGGTACTTATAATGACTCTCCAGGGGGGATATCATTTGCGCCAACTTTAATTAGTAAAAAATAATTATTTTCGACAATTCTCTGATCACGTGGTTTGTAAATATGAAAATGAAAGTTAATTAATAATGCATATACATTTCGTCAAGATTGTACAATCGTACATCGATGTACTGAATAACCACACACATATATATATTCCAGAACGTCTAGTGTATTCAATGATGGACAGTTAGGATAAATTTGATTGTGAATATATTCAAGTTATTGTATAGCATTCGTATTAAGCAGAGTTATGTAATATTGTAAAATCCCACCCTGTTCCATTTATATTAAATAATATGTGTATATAGCATTGCTTTCAGACGTTCTATTCAATTCATTGTAAACCTATGTTCAATCAATCCACAATATGATGTGCAAACTGAATGTATTATAATTGCATTGGTGCCTTCAACATTTAGGTCTGTATGTATGTTTGTTGCTTATCGATGAGTAATTCTCTTTTTAATATTAAGTTACCTCAACTAAATCATTTAATATGTAGAGATGTGTGACAATGATATATGGATAAATATGCCACTCTCGATTAAAATCAAATTGAAGCATAATGTCGACACTGTGGAGACAGCTGTTTAGCGTGTTATTGCTATTTATCGAATCTTCGATGAAATTTTCGTGTATGAGTTGTCGAATGGTCCACATCAAGCTATACCGTGTTATTTATTTATTTTTCATTTTATTTTATTCACTTATTTACAATTGCTTATACTATTATGTCTAATTTATACTATTTTTCAATGACTCAGGCACATTACAGTAAGCTACTTTTTATAAACTAATCTTTCCTGACTGTGCATATTTATTATTGAAGACGTATTTTGAGTTCAGATTGTGCATGGGGTTACAGTGAAGTACACACACATCGACTGAAACTCGCAATGAATAATATCATGCATCAACACAGTCTCAATAGTGTACTGAACAGAATGGCTTGAGGAATAAATTCCTGATAGCATTTCCAGTACAGTGCGCATTTGTAATGCGCATCTTGACAAGTTTGATAGCCTGCCGATCAACTCGAATTGTACAGACTAGGGGGGAGCTGCTCAAGCGAAGAGTAAACGATACCTGTGAAAGAATTTGAATCTGATCTTTACTACACGTCTGATTAATTAACTTACAAGCAATGACGACTCGTTCCTGAACCACAGCGTCGGGTCTGTTGTTGGCGCCATTACAGCGAGCAGACGACCCACTGTTATCACGTGTTATCTCTTTGTATTACAGACTCATCTTATCGCATTCGGTTACTGATATGAATTAGCCTTAACTGGTCAACAATATACAAATAATCTTATACACACCAACTCACCGAGTTCTCTTTGCTGAATGTGCCAGTACAGAAATTATCGCCCACGCAAAACGAATCAGGTTTTGAACCGTCTTTTGTTCAGATGCAAACGAAGATGGCGACAGAAGAGTACTCAACATATAACTTTGCGGTGTCAATGTCCTACCAAGATGTCAATTCTTCAAAAGAACTACCAAACGATATATTTGCCGTACAGTCGTCTGGTAACGTAACTGTTAATAACTCCATTTGTCCTGTGTGGTTGGAACCACAGCACGTACTCTTCCAAGTCGGGCATGTTAGCCTTGCCATTGCCTTCCTTACACCAAAGGCATTTGCTCAACACGCACTTTTCCTGAGATGTGTCTTCATATTCGCTTTTCTTTTCCTGTTTGTATGGGGAATAACAGTTTCATGCATGCCTGATTACTTTGGATGGAATTTCCTGTATTTTCTAATAAGCATTGGTCAACTTCTGCGCATATTTTACAACGTATGGCCTGTACAAATAGGAGCCGAACTGGAAGTTGTGTATGCCGAATTGTTTGAGCCCTTGCGTGTTACACGAAAGCAGTTCAGAAATTTCACGAAAATTGCTTCAATATATGGACTTAAAGAAGGCGAATTCTACGCCCGTGAAGATGTTACGCCCGGTGATGAACGGGTTTCGCTACTGCTGTGTGGCAGGTTTGTGAATATAGTTCGCATTTTATACTATATATATATTGTATATTTTGTGAACCAGCATGTCAGTATAAAAATTCATTGTGTGTTCCAATGTTGACCCTTCATGAGAAGTGAGCAATTATTGCATAGTGTGTAAATGTATTGCATACGTTAATTGTGCTCACCGTAAAAAAAAAACACTAACCTACATTAATAATGCACTCTAATCTCTCTCTGTCTCTTTATGTGAGTGATGCGACGTTCATTTTTACAGAAAAAAAACTATATGCACAGCATGTGAACACCATTTAAGTGGCAACATGTTTTGTACGTGCACGTACATAAGTTGAGGCATGTTGGAGGACGTTTTCGATATAAATTATAGAGCAAAGCATGATCTCTATCCATTGGCAGATAATACATTGTATATATCACGATCGGTGAGTCAATAGGTGATTTTCCGAACAATTGCGAGATCTCGCGAGATGCATGAAAGACGCGCGTCGAACGTCTGCCGCAAAAATCGAACGATTTGATTTTGAACTAGAATTTCTTTATTTCGCAGCTTACATTGACCGGCCGATCTTCGACAGAGGAATATTGCTTCCGAATACCCTCACTTAATCGAAATTGCCTATCATCAAATGTGGACAGCACATTATTAAGCATGGAAATGTCCCCGAAATACTTTCGCGTTTGTCGAATCCCACGCGATGTTTGACGCGACTACGACGCTATGACCTTTGTTTGTCTTGTTTTTACGTTTGATTTCACGCATAACGCGTGATTCTCGCAGTGTACGGAAAATGGTCTATTCACAACTGTATAAAAGAATTTGCGATATACTAGCTTATACATTATACATGTATTAGTCTTTGAATTGCGGCTGTTGTGAGGCATTACCACGGCCCGACGACAGTTATCAGCACGACTACCGGATTATATGGTACGATTGAATTACAAGCACACATTCCCCCATGGATACTTTCTTACATGCATTGTGTGTAGTCGATACATATGATAGTGAGCCAACATACTTCAAGCGCCTTGGGAATAATTCAATACATGCTGCCTAGCTATAGGTGATTATTCGCTTGCAATGAATGAAATATGGGCACCACTAAGGTCAACAACTGCGTAAGAACGACAATATACTTAAATTTAAAGCACACTGTCTTTACAGTCTTCTCCAACTGTAAAAAACTGTCTGTGTACGAAGAATTATTTATTAATGACCTGATTGATAAGGGGTCTGTTCTAGTAATGCCTTAGTGTAACGCATATTACATTGTATACCGTTTTACCATTACCAAATATTCTAATAATAATATTTCCCAAATCAATGGTAAGATGCATCACATGGGAGTTAATATTACCTACATGCATTCTTCATCAACACACATACACACAGGTTTGTATTATTGATTGAGGATATAACATAGTGTTATCATTTAGTTCAAAATCTAACTGAACACAGTAAATATCATTACTGTCAACACACATAATTAAATCTAACATTAGTAATGATGTCATTTAATATACCACGTGTGAAACTAGTAAACCTATTTGGAAAATCACATCAGTTGCGATTCAGCAGACAAATCAAATCTGTGGTGATACGAGGCTACCGCAATGTGAGCGAGTGGAATTGACAACTAATTATATAATCTAATATAATATAACATGCCCTGTATATTCATTTCAGAGCGTATATTATAGAGAAATGTTTTCGACACATGCGTATAAAAGTGTCATCTGGAAAACTGTTATACAGGGGCAGGTCAAAGCGTCATATTTTTCTAAAGGTCAAGTTGTGGTGATCAAGATAATTGATTGGCGGTCACTTCAATAAAATGAAAACGAAAAGTACATTACGTGCCTCTTGTGTAGCGGGTGGTTTGCGATTGGATTCTATTGTGTACAATGACGATGGTACTCTTTTACGGTACTTTATAGTCTAATGTACACTATAAATATGTTCGTGTATAGAGTTTTACCAACTGTACTAAAAAGCGATGTGATTGTCGTCTTCATTTTCGCGTTATTATTTTAATACGAAGTCGTTGCACCTGTTACCCCCACCCGAGTACATGCCAGGAGCTGTGCTTGTGATCGTGATGAATGACAATAATGAAACATATAAACACATAATGACTAAATGAATCCTTAGTGCAGTTCTTATGAGTGAATCTCATTTCCCATAAATAGCTGATATACAATATAGTTGCGGTATAATTGTATGGGATAAACATCTCCACAAGGTTGCTCAGTAATGTTTACATAATCCCTTTTGCAATTTGTATTTTCTAAGCCGTTGCTCTAAGTTATTTTTCGTTGGAATACGTGAGATTATTATTACAGCATTGTTGGCAGAGACAACAAGATGATTGAATTACAAACCAGCGGTCTCCAAGGTCGTGTACATATCATGTACGTGTGTTACATGTAAGATTATTCCCCATGCAATACATACAACATATATATAGCACCTCGCAAACCTCGCCAGCGCTGTCAGAGATGGCAAGCTTCCAACTAATCGCAAGGCGCAATCACATCATCGAAAAACATGGGTGGACTGATCGGTATATAATGATGTGTTAATCACGTGACATGCTTATCGATAAAAGTAAATACCTTTTTTTTTAAATAACCAGTAGGTAATTCTAAATTGAAATGATGTCATGAATAAAACGTTAGTGGGATTATTGTGAACCCTGGTGTAATCTCAATTATAATGTACATTACATGCATGCAGATGTCTTATCATTTGCATACATAGTGTTACAATATGAATGCAATAAATTACATAAATGATTAATTAGTTAGCATACTGTCGGGACATGCACTTATACGATCGTTTTCCAATTTTTTTAAAGGGTGGTGGTCGTCGCGCCGCATCCTGTTCGATATGGGACTTATAGCGACGTATACGCGTTCAAAATACAGCCACAGTTTGTTAATACATGAAATTCGAACACTCGCCATTTAAGGTTATGAAAAATAATGTCGAACCGTATTTGTTGACTTGTATTTTGTCAACTAACTGTTTTGATCCAATGAACTTAACATTTCCACGACTGGAGAAGTTTCAATTCAAATCTTTCCAAGGGAATGTTGACTGTGTCTGACCCATCTCAGAGAATGTTCAGTTCTACCCTTGAGTTCGATAGGATGACGTCAATAATACAAATGTAACATAATTGTAATATGACAAATTGACATTTTTTAATCGGATTGAACATAGATTCGATTGAATTTTCCTGATTTTATTTTTTATTTCAGTTTTCCACAAATGTAACTTGCCGTCTATCACATACTAAAATTGGTTTAGTATTCGGTTTATCATCTCTAAACATTTTCTTCGGCTTTATTAATGTGCCTTAATCTCAAGGTTCAAGCTGAGACCATTCATTACATAATCTAGTGCAGGTAGTTTTATTTATTACCTTACAGTAATATAGTACATGTGCTTTCAATTAATTTGAACGTACATATTATGATAAACGTGACCCTTGACCCGTCCCCTGTATCATTTCCACTTTTTTGGTTTAATTATAAACTGATCCAGTGTCTTTATTTTCCAAATTGGTCGAATAAACATTGGAACCGTACACTCTAAGCAATAACTTCAGCTACAGATTTGGCACTTAGGTGTCTAATGGAGTAATGTGACGATCTATTTTGCCTTGATGTTAACTATGCAGAATGCTGAAGTAGAAGGCAGAATAATTCAAAGATATCCCGCCTAATAGATAAATTTACTGTCAGAGAGAAGAACAAATAAGGAAGAAAGGAAATTGTAGCTAACAACAATAACTAACAGCACATGTACTGTGCGATGTTACTTAGCATAATTTATAATTATGTCGCCTTGTAAGAATAAAATAATCACCATAATATACTGAGCTCTACAGTGACTAAAAACATTAAGTATTGTAACTCTATCTTGGCAATTTTCTAGATTCTGAATAAACAGAAAGTTGCCCCAAAAGCGATTAACACCAACTAGCCTAATTTATGCAAAGGCTGATAACTTCAAAGAAAATGTCCCTGGTTTATTTCCTTCATAAGGTATAAACAGAGTATCGCTCGATATATTGAAATTGGCGATAAAACAAACGATTGGCAAATAAACCACTTGTACAAAACAACTTACATGTACACCACAATATGTGGTCAAATAAATGGGTGAATGATATAGACCATATGGCATACAGCCTCTAAGTGATCTCGGGTGTTTCATTTATCCTCTGCAGGTATTTACTTTAGGTAATTTCAATATAGTCATGATTGTATTTGTAAGACCACATCTGGAATGTATGATTAATGAACCAACTATGTTTTGATAACAAACAATCACAATCTTGGCTCGCTCTGATCACTGCTGGGGATTATTCGTATGTAAAATCTCCTCGGATAGACTTCTAAATATATTAATTGTCTATGAGGTCATTTTCTAACCAATCACAGTTTTATATCACAAAGCTATCGTCACTATCAGAACATAACTATTGTTATGGCATTTTTCTAGTAATCAACAATGAGCCGGCAATAAACACAGTTTATCCCGGGAATGTGGACTATGTCTCAGTAGAATTAGAAATATCAATATACGCAAACCATATCTTTATTCATACTCAAGAACATAAACTAAACGACTAGGAAACAATTTTTGATGGTATTTTTCTATTAATCAACAATAAGTCGGCAATGTTTACAGTTTATCCCGGGAATGTAGACTATGTCTCAATAAAATTAGAAGCAACAACAAACGCAAGCGATATCTTTATCCATGCTCAAGAACGTAAATCACACCGCCAAAAATCAAGTTACACCGCCACAATTGACAAAATATCACATAAACAAAACAAACGATGTACACCATAATACATGGTAGATCAGGGCAGCGAAGCATGTGCAAACACAATACGTTGGTCTATCTATCTTACTTGCATAATTATCATGCATATGCAAGGTTGTTTTATACTTTATACTTATATGTTATTCTAGATAATAACTATTGTGAGATATTGGCTTCCTTATCTAAGGTCAACTTCGAGTATTATTTCTGAGAAGGATTCTTGTTGTTGTACATATGTGTATTGATGGGAATTCTAATAAAAGATATCAAACAGGGTTTCAAATTCGTGATGTTAAAAACGTGATTAACTGCGTCGTATTTTCAAGTGATTTATAACGTAAAGTACGTCTCGTCTTAGGCCCAGCATAGTAGATGCATATTAATTGTGGTATGTAGTTCCATGCACAAAGAACAATTGCAGCTGCATAGAAAAATATTCATGTGTTTCTTAGACACATCTAATACAAGATATATATTTATTTTTTTGGAATGACATCATACAATTTGTGTGCTATAATAAAGTGTGGTCAAGGGGATATTGAGATTGGTAGTTAATCTACATTAAATTCGTTCATCGGTGTTGGTGTGTTCACGAAAACACGAGGTATATTACTTTGTGCTTTGTTGTTTTGAACATCAGTAATGCGTGGAATCCGTCACAGCTGTCCACGATGCACAAATATCAACGTATATAAAGTGACTTTACAGATGTTGGCAATCGAATCTACTCCCAGTGAGATACTCTCCGTACTAGGGCTGTCACTGATTACATTTTGTATCCTGATTTGCGAAAACTTGGGGACTCCTCAGTAATTCTATTTCCGTTTTGCTAATTTTTTTTAATCAGTTGTATATTGTGTTGAAATATTCTTTTTGAGGGTCTTCCACGATGTATTAGGGAGTAATACTACGGTCAGTATCCGTTCTAAATATCATGAATACATAACAATGGAAACTTTTCTGTTTTAACATCCTCTTTTGGTGAAAATGTAGAATTTGTCTCTTCATTTTTTTTTCAAAATTTACACCCAAAACACCCGTATTTCATACAACATTTAAAAGCTAGAACATGAGTCTTATTCATACATTGTGGGACTGACTCTCCCTGGGAATTGAACACACAATATCCAATATACGATTTGCTGGTTTAAAGTACGCGTGATGAGTTGTTCTAGAATATCATTAGATTACAGGCTCGGTCGCTGTTCGTTCACGACTCATATTAACGTCAGCAGCTGAAGCATATCTACATTTGTAGATACCGACTGTACGTATTTCAGGAATTCGCGCTTTTATGTCGAACTTTAACCTGCAAGAAATAGTGTTGTAGCACCAAATGAATACATAAATTGACCTTATTAAATAAAACAGCTGCAAACGAGGACGAAAAATGACGAATAATTTATGACGTACTAAAACTAGATTAACAAGTGATACAAAAAACAGCAAAACAGTTTATTTTAACGTATTGATTGATTAGATATTCTACTTTCCAATTGTGAGTTGAGAACATTGAGATATCGCGCGATGAAATTAACCATTTCATTTTTGAGCAGTCAGGTGTTCATAAGACTCAACATTTGAATACACTTAACAATCACTGAACTTGTACTGACCCTGGAACATCACTTGACGGGCCATTTATTGCAGTGTAATAGAGCAAAACGACAACGATTAACATTTTAGATATACACTGAATGATTACTCCACTCGACTATAACGAGTTTATTTAGTTTCAGTCTCATGTTTCGGTACGAGCACGTAATCCTACATTGTTAAGCTGGTAAAATGTGCCAGTTTATCTAAAACCAAAAGACAGTATAAAACGTACATTGTAATTTATTAATGATATTGAATGTTATGTAGTTGCCCATATGAGGCGAGGTTACCTTGTGTCGAACAGGTTGTGTCATTCCGGATTAATGTCTACACTTTTCATTAATATCAAGTCGGCTAATTGACATTCAACTATTTCAAATATAATTGCACAAGAACACAGATGGTGAAAACAGATTTCCGGCCATCATGATTTGCCATTATATATTTTTAGACTGCAACTGCTGGTAAATTTCAGTTACTTGCAACAATCAAATATAAATTAGGCAACTGGATCAAAACATTCTTTGATAATCGATGCACCAATATCATTAATTGAAGGTATAAGAGACTGGTGAAATGTAACTGCTATACACGCTGACGGCAATCGGAAGTGATCGGAATATTACCTGCGATGCACTTTCCTTTTACAGAGGATTTGAAGAATGCTCTGCGCGTGCGTATATGTTTTACCTTGCCCTCAATGATAAATGATGTTCGCAAGGTATGCCGGTTTTCATCATAGACGTTTTCTCTTATCTACATGACTCAGTAGTTTTTAATGTCCAATATCTCTCAAACGTGCTTATAATATCAATCAATAAACAATCTCGACCAAGTTTTAGCGAGACTCACACATATGTCTGTTGCATAAAAATGCTCATTTAACATTATCAGGTTGTATTGCACTGATATAGATATTTTCGACTTCCGGTTTAAATACTTCCAGTGAATATGATGAAGTGTTTTTTCCCTAAAAGTCACATATAATTCTTAGCATGAGTGAAATCAGATTAGAATATTTTTGATTTCTTGAATTGTGTTCAATAAAATGTCGGACGGTTTAAAAGTCAATATTTTTTGCGATGTGACATTCATGTTTTTCATATTGGTGATTTCGACGGCCATCTTTGATTTCTCCCGAAATAGTACCAACGTGGTCTGTTCTTTGAGCTGGTGCAGAAAGTTCACTTCTAATGACCTCACGAAAATACATTGAATTACTTGTCAATAACTAGGGATTATATTACTGTCCTTGTAACGTATGTACATTTATATTACCTATCTTCATCTGGGTTATGTTGATTCAAAACAAGCATGGGTGTATTTTGTACTAACAATAACATCACATGTATGGTAACTTTCAAATATTCGTACTTGTCTCAATACCTTCCATTCTCGAAGTATAATAATATGTATTTCAAAACCAACAAACAAACAAATAAACAAACAAACAAACAAAAACAAACAAACAAACAAACAAACAAACAAACAAACAAACAAATAAATAAATAAATAAATAAATAAATAAATAAATAAATAAATAAATAAATAAATAAATAAATAAATAAATAAATAAATAAATAAATGAATGAATGAATGAATGAATGAATGAATGAATGAATGAATGAATGAATAAATAAATAAATAAATAAATAAATAAATAAATAAATAAATAAATAAATAAATAAATAAATAAATAAATAAATAAATAAATAAATAAATAAATAAATAAATTCTATTACAAAATTATACTGAAAAAATAATTCACAACTAACATGAAATATATGATATACAATCCAGGAGCACAGGGAAATATGTTTTCTCAGAACAAATGCTATTTATTCTTAGGGTGTGAGCATATAAATCTCCGGCGACATGTGATGTTTGCAATTTGCGTCACAGCAACGAACCCAATTATGAGTGTCCGCTGCCCACACGGCTAGTCCACGGGACTCCATAGCCCATGTTTTAATACGGTGATTACGAACATTTGAGATTAATCATTAAAATCTGAACGCCGTGGGGACGAATTACATAGATAATATGTACTTTAACAACGCGACCACTGGGTGTGCAGGTTACTATGCATTATACACATGTGTCAGTACATTGCTGCCAATTTAAAAACAGGCATAGTCACGGTGGTATAGTACAAAACTTAAAAAAAACGCTAACTGCAACATGTCACACCACATCCAGATTGGGGGGGGGGGGCAATTTTACGCATAGAATGGCGTCACTTCTTGTGGTCACATATGGCACCCGACATTATATCACTTTGAATCGCATGCTAGCAAGGTACTCTACATGTCTACATAATAATTCATGTCGAGAAATTCAAATCCCCGGCATATGTAATTGAATAGCACGGGTGAATACCTCCATACACCGGAGAAGGTGGAATATTGTTGCAAAATTGAAGACATGCGAGAAAAGTGAAACTGGATCATCTTTCCTGTAGAGACGTCGACCGTTGATAAACTGATATATTCAGTATTTGCCAATGATAATCCGGAGAATGTTTCTGTCATGATATTAAAATATTGATATATTGCCAAGCTACCGAAAACGTGTTCCAATTGTGTGTGAACCAGCCTCAACATTCATATTCTGTCTTTTAAACGGTATCCTCGGGGGGGGGACATCCGGGCATTTTCACCGCCTGGCAACCAGCGGCGGTGAAAACAAAGGCCCAAAACTCGCAGAAAACGGTACTTTGGGGTGATTGTTGAGACTCCTCTGAACAGTGCAACAAGATTAGCCCTACGTGTGTAACATATATAAATTTGATTGTTCGGGATTACTTCAAAGTTGAGTTTGTATTGTTTTCTCGAATTTTCACCGGCTCGACCGGCGTTCCACAGCAGCGCGCACAGAGCCCATAGAAATGCATGGTACAGTGGTGCGCGTCTTAGCAACGTGGAACGTCTGTGACGTAGCTCCGCCCCCGAGTATAACTGCTCTATCTATAAACAATTAATGGCCGACTTTTCCCAACTGTACATCGGATTATTTGAGCTCGTAATCAGAGAAAGGTAATGGCCATTCCTTCTGAACACCGTATTAGTATTACACAGTTATCAATTCACAAACACATGGACAATACAGTAACTAGTAGTATCTGAACTAAATGCATCGCAAGCAAATCATAATATGTAAAAGAAAATTGACAGTTTTGACGTCATCTCTTTATATATTTAACGGTGACATTTTGCGATGGTAGATTAGTAAACATGTTACGCCTCTACTAGGAAATCTAGGACTTAGGTCACGCGGGGTCAGGATTGATCGATTGGAAGGCAGTAGATTGTTATATACTTCAATTAATCCGCTTTTAAAACAGCCCCAGTAAGTTAATCTACGAACAAATCAGTCACGATAATTGCTTATGTCATTCTCTACTGTTATCCTCTTGTTTTTAGAATGATCACAACATGTGAGGGCATACCTCTTCATCAAGTACATGCGACTGAATTCTTGGATTCCCCGGAATGGATATCAATCAGCCATGGCTCGGGTGATGCGTTCCTCGTGAGTATTTATTTATTAATTCATCCAATTGATTAACTAATCATTTATTTAGTTTATTCAGAGTGGTGACCTTATCTGTGACAGGTGAGTGTGATTCAAACTATGGTGACGGAACCACTGTGGGATAATTACATAACACCATTTATGATATATGTTAAATGATTGTAAGCTCGTAGTAGCTGCTAACGGTTTCTGTGAGTAATGACCTTGTTAATGGGAAGCCCGGTGGCAGGAGGGGAAAATGTGACGTGTAGATAGGCGATTGGGTACCGTACCCGAGTGTCGAGTTTTGTTATTATTTAACATAAAACGTCGGTGGCGTTGAGTATTATATGTTGTTGGTTTTTATATCATCACCATTCTTACAAATAACCGAGTATTTCCGTGAGATGCTTCCGATTGAGTTTCCAGTATTGGGGCGGCATCATATCTGACTCGCGATATTCTGTTCTTTTGAGTGATTCAGATATGGCCTTATTACTACGTAAAAAAATCATTCAAGACCGTTTCTCCATTATACATGCATATCAATATATATTAAACGCTACACCGACTGAAGCTAGATTAGTTGAAGACTTTCAATACAATACATAATATAGGCATTGTATATTTAACACAATTACACCTCGCTCGATATATTGAAATTGGCGATAAAAAATTTATCTCATATATCATGGTAATTCAGTTTAATAAGCAGGGTAATAATGTTTGATATTTTTACACTGTATAATAACAAGCAAAGTAATCCTATTGTTCAATGTAACAGAATGAACGTTTGACATTATGGCTGACCACAGTCTTCGAATACTTCCAAGCCTCGATACATTGGGGGAGAAGGGCTTTACAAAATATTTCTCAACTGGTCATTAGAAATTACGCTAATTCGAATGGCTCTGGCTTTTTCAGATTTTAAGCAAACTGTATGTGTGTTCTGAGCGAAGCACTATTCCTAATTCTCCCTATTTGTATAAAGACCACCGATTGAATTTACTCTAGTTTCGTTTCCAATGCACTCCAAAAAACGTAAGAAAAATTGCGCCGATATTGGTTTTAAACTGACGGTAATCGACGTTCATGACCGTTTATGCAAATGAGACAATTCTCTGTTGAGTCTAAAATACACGCTCAAAATTGGTTACGTGCGATATTAAACGGGATATCAAATTCGTAAACCTACAATATTAAATTTATTAAGCGCGCGCGATAATTGTCACTTACTTCTCGCAAAAGGTTTGGAACAATTGAACATTTCGGCGCACGTTTAATAACATTCATATGCATCATCATTCACATGATACTATCGACACAACAGAAGTATTCCCTTCATTTAAAAAAAAAAAAAAATTAAAAATTTCAATGGCAGTTCTCGTTTCAGTATGAACTGTGAAACTTATAAATGTTTATGAATGAAGAGAATGGGTTTGTTGTGTCAGTTAGTATCGTATGTTTTTTTCCAATAGTAGTTTCGCCGTCGCTCACTGTAAAATGTAAAACTAACACTAATATAAAACTCGTTAAATTAATTGGTTGCATCAAATCGTAAAGATTTCTTCATGCTATGCTAAATTATTGCATTTTATGGAAAGTGCTTTAACGCTCCACGTTTACTCATTTCGATGTGATTAAACAATGACATTTGCTAAACACTTAGTGTCGATAGTTAGTTTTACTCAAAACAAACTTCGCATGATTGTCTGTCATAATATATAGTGGCTACGTGTCGAAGGTGAATAGAACACATTATATAATATGTCCGTGTGTCGTCCATTTTGGCAACATTACGGGGCGGGGGGTGTAAACATTGAAACACTACAGTCGTCACAATGCGGTTGCATAATACATCCATCGTATCACTCGTGAAAAGAACTATCGTACTCCACACACGTCAAGCCGAGTCTATGACGTGTTGTCATGTTATTGTCCATGCAGAAATTATCATGTCAATAAACATGTACCTTGGTTGATCTCTATTAACTGCACAGAATTTAAAGGGTAATGTGACATTATCATTTCGTATAAATACGATTCTGAAAAATTCGTATTGATTGTTATCCCCTCCGAACCAAATATAGACAACATTGACGGGGAAAGTAAGGTGGGTGTTTCCTTAGTAACCAAAACCGTGTCCACAGCAACGGCATATATAACAGCGCGTTTAATAGTTATGTATGCCTTATCCGACATATAGTTTATTATATATTGCTTATTTCAACCATTAACTTTTTATAGCAACTCAATATCGTTCTGTGTCGTTTTATTTTCTGAGTTGTTGATCGATTATGATAATTGCTAGGTTTACGGCAGCTTTTTATCGGAGCCGAAGTATAGTTCCTCCTAACAGGAGATTACTAGTATCTCTTGTGCGTTTGGACGCTTGTGGTCGAACGTGGTTCGAAATTCGGCTCGCATCGTTTAGAGCCAAGTTTGAATAGAACCCTTGCCTTTGGTTCTCGTATACACAGTCGTACACGCAAATGCCTGTGATAAAATACTCGACACTTCATGGCCGTATTTCTCAGTGGATTCGATGACAAAATTAAAAATAAAATAAAACTATTTAGTGAGAGTACAACGCATATTGATTCCATCTATATGTATAATATGGAAGGTGCCATACATTTCTCGGCACAGATTGAATCGTATCGCTCAGTACCCGATCATTGTGATAAACGTTAAAATGTATTGATTTTTAGTGTGTTCGAATTTTGGCGTTCATTTCAGCTTCCTTGCATTGCATGATGGATTCACAAAGATTCGCTTCTGTTACGAATTAGTGAAAGCCGCAGTAATTCGAAATAAGGGCGATTCCATGCGAATCAGTAACTATTCAGACCCTCAGATAATTCACAAAGAACCCCGCGAGCCCAATGAACTTTAGCAATAATCCCAGAATGCAACTCTAACAGGTTTCCTTTTTTTAGGTTTCAATCCGGGCGTTGTCCAACTGCCGCTTTTTAACATGGCCTCGACACCAGCTCACGCGTTATTTATCAAAGAACCAATTCCTCAAAGCCGTGTTAGAAAACGTTATTGGTAAAGACGTTTCCTCCAAAATGCAAGTGGTGAAAGAGCAGATTTTGCTACAAGGAATGCACAGACACATAGATCTAGCTGAGAGCAAAGAGAAGTTACATTCTGGTGGTTACCATAGCATTACTTCAGAACTGTCTATTATCGAAGAAGCAATACCGTCAGCACATGACGTCAGCAAAGCAGGTATACTATATTCGCCGGTTTATATATTGTAAACCTTATTTCAAAATAGAGGAATGACGTCGATATGAGTTAGCTCATTATCATCTCATGCATATTCATATTATTGGTTGACGTGTACAAATAAATAGGTAAACAAAAACTAGATTGAAGATGGGCGTACTTTCTAACTGTTGGGGTGTGAAAACGATTTTATCTTAAAGTTACACTATAAGACGAGACTTTTATATTTTTGTGTTTGCACTATTAGTATAGGGGATTCAATTTGTGGCCATCAGTTCACAGGATAAACTGAGTTGATTGCGCCAAGTCACGTGTAAGTTGCAAGCGACTCGATTTATCGTGTAAGCCAGCAGCAGCCATATATAAACGAAAAAACGAAAAAAATAAAAGATTCATGGTAAACCATTGTATCATTTGTACATTAACAATTTAATGCATATCACGTGACATCGAAAGGACCATTCCAATGAGTGTATTTGAAAAGAATCTTCTTTGGTTGTCGGAGACCTGCTGTGGTTGATGCTTGGGCATCAAACCCCAGCCACCGCTCCACACGTTGCACTGTGACGAAACCCAAATTAAAAGTGCAGGGTATGATTTACAACAGCGTTTCTTATGTTTCTTGTGAGTACATCTGTGGACTCGGAGATTTACCGGGAATAAACGTACAGCTAGTAGGTCACTTGTCCAAAGTAGGAAAATAATGCCACATATGAAAAGGCGTTCGCGTCCGAATGTTGCCAAACCATCAGGGCTTTCTTTTTATTTGCTCATCGAATTTCATTTTCTAACGTTTTTTTAATTGTGTTCCTTAAACATTTCCCGTTCTCACTATCAAATAGTCACATAACACAGTACAAAGAACCCAAAATTACTGCTCCAACATTCGTGTAAATAAACAATGTTTATTAAACCCACATCGAGCACGACACGGTGCACTGGGCCGCTTTCAAAGTGTCATATTTGTGTCCAACTTTAAAGGGCGGTAGTCGCCGCGCTGTGTATGTGCGACTTTTGTGTTGATAAACATTGATTTTCCCATAATCCAATGCGCTCTTCTAATGAAAATCACAAATACATGAGGTTCGACCTTTGATACCTTCTAAACACCTAATAAAATACCTATTTAAAGCTTGGTAACGTCTCAGTTTGTACTTGTTGATCTATCTGCGCAACAGTTAAAGTCGCCATCTTTGTTTATATGAGACTCATATATCTCGCGCATGTGTGGCGCGACGATTACCGCTCTTTAACACTTTCTGGTCTAAACTACTACGTAACTTCTAATTGTTGTACGGGGTATATACTACTACGTCGATCGAGCAAGTTGTATCAGGTGTTAGTGTGGTTGTCATCGTACATGACAGGTAATGATCACATTTCTTCTACTTTCCAGATCACTCCAATCATGAAGAAGACAGAGAATCATCGAGAAGTCAAGAGCCGTCGGTTGAGAGTAACCTGTAAACTTGATGTCATTAAAATGTCAACGCTTGATCGAGTGATAAAATTCCTTTGTGCGTCGTATTATTGATTAATGATAATACGTTTGTTATCTTTAACTTCCACTTTAAGTGGTCCGCGGCCTAGAATCTATGCGGCGTTCTGCTCGCCATACGTCACTCCATTTACGCCTAACTACAATGCTGGCGATATCTCATTACGCATTCATATTCATGTCAAGACACGCGCCAGGGGAGATCGTCAGCGCCTAATATAGATATATTGTATTGCACAGTGAAATGCACGCGCGGGAATTCCCCACAATCATACGATCTCAATGTGATTTTTTTGTTATTCAACCAATCAAACTTGCTGTCGGGAGCTGGCCGCCATGAGATTTTACTAGCATCGTGCCTAGGCGATAGTAGAGTAACCTGGATTCTGTTAATAACAACTTTTGACTAGACACTTCCGGGCCAAATTTAATACACAGGTTATTTTATATATGACATTTTTTTTATATATTCTTGGGTGTAATAAGTGTGTTCGTTTTCAGTCTTTCTAAGTTATGTTACTTATTGTGAGTACGATTATGATCCGTTTTCATTATAAATTGCGTACATATGTGTGAACCTGGAAATATTGTATTGTTTTGTTGTAGCGGTTTTATCGTGCCGACCAACTGACATGTTCAGCGTTCCACTTCAATCACGTGATGAATGGGCGAGATTTGACTCGGACTATATTGAAATTGAAATTGTAAGCAGTTTGAAAATTGTTGCTCCGAAATTTAACAAAGTTAATGAGTTAAAAACAAAACTTCCCCTCCTGTTAAACTGTTTGCTTTTGATAGCCAGGAGGTTTATTTATATTTGCAGATGTCAGGGTAACAAACCAAAATTTGAGGAATTTAAAGACTTCGTGCAGAGGGTACAGAAAACTGAGTACTTGATTGCAAACAGAAAAGGTAAATTGGGAAAACATTTAAAAAAATGGGGAAAATTTATGAAAATTGTAGCAACGACCTAGCATATCAGCATGAATTCCTGAAAAATTGTAATATTTTTGTGAAGACTTTTTACTTGTTTGTTGTGCAATGTAATTTTTTGGTACACATACATTTAACTATGTAAAGTGCTTATGTAAATTGACTCAATAAAAATGTTTTAAATACAAAAAAAAAAAAAAAAAAGTTATGTATCAGCGCTAAGTAATATCATTGAAATTTGATTAACTTAATATACATATGAAATAGCAATGTTAGTATTTGCACAATCAGATTTTATGATAGATCGAAATGCTCATAGTAAAGCAAGTCTATTTTTAGCAAGTGTTTCAGCTTTGTGATTCTGATTTTTTTTTGTAGATTTTGTCAGTTTTTTTTTTTTTGCTGTCATATATTCATATGGTTGCCTAATTTAGCATGTAAATGTTAATCACCACGTCCGGTTATATTCTTTTAAATCTGATTTGTAAATTAAACTAGTTGACGATTGTCACTTTGTAACACTGATGGGTGTCGACTAATGAATCGAGAAGTATTCAGAGCAACCGGTGATTTTTTTCTTGAATGTGCTGACATTTCCCCCGCAAAATCGTGCATGCATTATTTTACTCTAGCTGTCAAGTTTTAAAATTATTTAAAAAAAAAATCTTTCACCTCGAGATTTCAAATGGTCAACCCCTTTAATAAAAAAAAAAAAACATTTGCAGATAAGAAAATGCAGACACGCGAGTTATACATTCTTATCTTAAAAATAACCATTAAAGTTCTCCTCTAGCGCGATTGCAATCTGTCACGCTTTATTGCATTCCTGACACATTATAGTCTTTCGAAAATGTACGACTTATGGGATAGCTCTCCATATACGCTCGATTTTTGTTACGTCACGTTAGGTAGTCAATTCGGACACCTTAGGATAACAATCTTGAATTGTGATCCGAAGCATACAGATGTACAATGTGTTGCTCTAGTGGATTATTTTTTAAAGCGGGGGAGTCGTCACCAAAGCATGCGTCGGGTGGCCATAGCGTGTCATTGTTTACAAACAAGCGTCTACACATGAGCCTTTGCGTTTTTTTGCGAGTGTTGTTATCGTGGGTTGTGACTCAATTCCCGCGCGTGCGCAAGTGACGATCCTCCCGCTTTAATGAATCAGATAAAGTATTTCTCATTAGCGGAACATATTCACAGTATTCACAGTATCAAGTACGTCACGTCACGAATATATAATATCGACACGAAGAACGTATGGAAAATTCAATGTGATAAAAATTGGATGACGTATTCAAGTGTAGGCAGTTCGTTCGTCCAAGAATCCGAAATAGGCACTATATATAAACAGTGATTATAGAGTCCTGGATTTGTTTTTGAAATTTAGCACCATGTTACTAAACGTGTAATTTAAGATATTTGACGTAGTTCAGATTCAGTATGGCCATTTATTTTCAATCCGTTAACTTAAATCGGGAGGGTGGTCACTTGCGCACGCGCGGGAATTGAGTCCCAAGCGATCGATGATAACAATACACACCAAGAACGCAAAGGTTCATGAGTAGACGCTTGTTTGTAAACAATGACACGCTATGGCCAACTGACGCATGCTCAGGTGACGACACCCCGCTTTAAATATGCGTCAAAACTAACTCGATGCCTGCCGCCCGTGTCATTATACAAAAAAAAAAGAACTAATAACAAATTGATAAATATGTTCAGTATAATCTCTTATAGGTTGTATAAAATGAAGGTAACTGTGCGTACTACGTGTATACAAGTGTAAATAACCGTACATAACAAAAAACGATATCAAACGCCCGAACAGTAATCCTATCCAGAACCACAGGTGTTGAGGGACTGTGCCAGAACATAGTCACTCACTCAGCGCAGCAGACGCGTCGTGTGCTCTCTTCGAAAAATCACGTGACGGCCACTAGTAGCGTTAACGGATGCTTTTTCAGATGACTGCACCCTTTACTCAAATTGTAGATACATTATAAAAGGTAGCGAGCTTTGTTATTTTTTTTAATTACATTATTCATCTGTTACCGAGCCGAGGTAAAGCAATGTTTGGATAAAAAATACGGTTAATGTAAAATAAATGCATTCCATCAATCCGAGTGTCGGCTTTCAAACAATGAAATTTGATTCGGAACTGCTTAGTCTCTCATTTTAGGCTAAATAAAAATATCTAGGTTAGTTTGTCATCTTGGTGCGAAATTTGCGTCAATATCATGTTAGCGCACACAATCGAAATATTTAATGGATATAATATTGTGGATTTTGCGTTGCATGGATATTCAGTTGTTTTGCATTCACTGGTTTGTAAATAAAACGATTAATTCGTTTAGTGTTACCCGGATGCGCCGCGGTGGAGAATATTTTTGAACCAACTCGATGTCTGCCACCATGGTCGGCAGGCAACCCCACTCCTTCGGGACTTGACTACCATTAGATCACGCCCTACCAAATGATGGCATGTAACACTAGTTCTGATTGTCCTGTTATTGATATTTTCATGTTTGACACATTGTACCAATCTCCCATAGTCTTACTCCCGCAAACGGTGGTCAATATTGGGGAGGCATGGTTCGTGACAGGGCGCCCTCAACGTATTTATTTATTTATACGTAAAGACAGTATACTAGAATAAAACAATGCTCTTCAACTACGAAGTAATACGAAGCAGTTGTTGATGAGGGATTTTCTATATTCTGGATGACGAACGACTACACAGCCAACTAAACACAGTCTAATATTACCTCCAAGCACGACACATAGTCTACGCCATTTGCACAAAGAGTATCATCGCTGGAGGGCGCACCTCAAAGAGGTGTATCACGATATGGCAGACGATAGCGGCGAGCAAGACGAAGATGAACCTCAGACCTCTAAAGGTTGAACATAATCGTATCAAATGCGTCATGATATTCCTGCCAGTCTAATGATATTATTGACACATAGACTGGCTAGCGAAAATAAAACAGTCTCTATCAGCACGTGTCATGGTATGACAAATACTAGTACTTGTGAGCAAAGTGCACTATTCGATGACGTTCACGCTCAAGTTGTTCGCGCTATTTGGCAGCGTATAAATTATTAACACGTATATAGGTGATCCATTTCACTATAACCCCCCCCCCCCACAGTTAAATGCATTCAAATCTGTAACTTTTTCATTTCTTTCTTCTAACATTTATTTGTTATACATTGTATGTTATCAGTTCCGGGAGAATCCTTATATACGTGGCGGTGCGTTTAATGAGACAATATTCGCCGTAATTAAACACTTATAAGAACCATTATCTCCGTCATACTCGTAAATTATACAGGATATTGGGACATAATAAGTCGGGTACATCTATGGCACCGATATCATGTCATATCTTAAATCAAGTAGGCGGGAGACATAGGCTGAAAAAAAAACCACTACACAAATGATGCGATACTTTTTGTTGGCCTGAAATATATTTTAAAAATCTGCGTTTTAAAGTGTAAAAAATGCAATTTTACGTGGAAAATAGCGATTTTTGAACATATGAAGTTTCACAAAATACGTCACTGTAACACAAAAAGAATGCTATTTCATCGTGCCATGGGAAATAGCTCAATGATTTTACATAATTAATCATTAAACATTGTCATGTGATTTATGACAAATTTCCCCCAAAATTATGACCTTAATTTGTTGATGCAATCGTTTTACCAGTACGCATGCGCAGACGAACTAATACCTTGAAGATGATGACTCGCGATAAATTTACACAGATTCTAAGTACGCGCCCATAAAAGTAAAATAGTCAGCTAGATGCAGATATAAATGTGTTCTTAAATTGTTTTATGCCTGACTGTGATTTATCAATTATTTAAAGTACATGCAAATATGCAAATTCAATCACCATAACAGTACTGGTTGTCAATTTCGACCACTGTATGTTCCATTTTGATAGAGCTTCTAAAACCTCTTAGAATAGTTAGATATAGCTAAGGATATAAAAAGTCCATCTTGATTTTTAGTATTTGCAAAAAAATATCTACTCTTCAGTGACACCTTATTACCACGTATGTTACATCCGGGCACTTGGCTTGGCTTTTATTTATAAAAATAAAATAAAAATCAGTCAACAGGGATTGTTTTTGATTCAAATGTCCTACCTATACCAGCCAAAATTAACCGAGAATGTTACAGAAGGTGTATGGAAACAGGACGTCTTGAGATGTTTACAAGTCTGACAATACGGTCCGGGCACAGAGGGTGTTTACGATCATGTATTCATTTCCCATACCCAACTTCATGTCCCTCTACACGCATTTCTGAGAGAGAGCATTATGTTAGTCTGGCTGACAACACATATCCCTGCATATTTAATTGTTTAGTAATTTGTTACCATTCCGAGTGTGTGTTTTAAATTATTGTTTTCACGTCAGCCGTATTTAAAAAAAATTTTAAATGAAAAAGTAGTCGAAACTTGAACTGTGCCATAAAGCAGTCAGGCACCACGTGATCTCTCACCTGCCCTGGTCAATAACCAAATGTTTACCCACTCTTGATTGGAAGACAAATCACAACTGCTCTGTAGAGCCAGCTTGGCCAATCAATTGGCTTACATCTGACAAAAACAATTCAATCTGGTGGTGTGTGGTGAATAACCATTGCCAAGTAGCTCATTGCGTGGTGGGTATTCGGACGTGACCGACCTCAGAGCGGTTTCTTTTCATTTGTTTAATTTCGTTTCGCTCCGTTCTACATTTTACTTAGCGGTAGTTTCAGGTAAGATATCAAGGCATTGTTAAACTACTGATGCACGACGTTGTACATTACACAGGAAAGATTCACATATTATAATATCCCGAATGTAGCCGGCATCGTCGTGATAAGTCTACATACAAATTCTTGTAAATACACTTGCCGGATAAGGAGTCATTATCATAATTCATTAATTATATGCCAATTTTCTTTAAGTATTTATTTGTCACAAACTCGAATAGTTTTCTAAAGTTGATCCGTATTCTATGGCGTTTCGGAGCTCCACACAGACCCTACGCAACCCTGAATGCACGCGGCTTTAGGATGCATCATCAGCGTCCACCTGGTACAAGTTCTGAGTACCTGTGAGAAAACCAGAGTTTAACGATGCAATGTTTAACAATTATGTTTAGCTGTTAAGGGGGGGGGGGGGATAAAAACAAATCCGGAAAGGAGACTGATTCATTGAGGTTTTGTGTTCGCACGTGTGAGGTGGGGCGGCACAGCAGAGGCAGACGTGTGAATATTGGGCAATGTTATTGCATCTCCAGCATAATCATTGACTTGTTTAGTTTGAACAGGTCCGAGGTAACCGAAATCTCCCACCACAATGTGGACCACGAAGAGGCACGTTACTTTGCTTGTCGTGGTAATATTATTTATAAATTGTAATGGTTTTAGTCTGGATTTCACTGATATCATGGACTCTGCGATGTCGTACATACGTACAGAGGAACGCAATGCTGGTAAGTTTAAACTACGAGCCTTTAGAAATGTTACTCCTATTTGTTCACCAATTATATTTGACTCACGATTATGAATTTATGTAAATATGCATCTCTTGTCGATCAACTACTAGCGCTGTATTTGGAATTCGTATTGTATGCCTTGACACTAGGGGGCGCTTTGAAACGTTTGGCCTGATCATCCGTGACAATTATCCCATATTATATTGACAATTATCCAAGCTTCCTCTATCTATTACGCCTTTTTAAATGGCATACGTCTACACCAATTTCTTTGCAATATTGTTTTCAACACTGCACACACAATACTGTATTTAAAGCCATCTGTCCTTCATTACTTTGTCGCTGGAAATTATGAGGGCAGAGCTATGTCACAGAACGTTGAACATTACTAAGATGTGTACAAAGTATTTCAATGGGGTCTAACACTAGTCGAAAGGCTGGCGAAGACTGCTAAAGTCTGGGAAACTGCACAAACTCTACGTTGAAGTAATCCCGAGCAACCAAATGTGTACATATTGCACATGTAACGGATAATCTTGTTGCACTGTTCAGGCGAGTCTCAACTATCCCAAAGCAGGGTTCTCCCCAGGGCTTTTTAGCGCCGAGGTCCGCGGCACTATACCTGTGAATCTCGGCGCTTCACTTGGGACCTCGGACTTTGAAAGTACAGTTTTCGGCCTTTGTTTTCAGTGATGGTTGTCGGCGGTGAAAATGCCCGGATGTCTGCCGCAAAGAACAGAACTTTCCACACAATCACTTGAACGTAAACTGATAATAATTAAACTAAGCAAAAATGGGAGATAAAACATTGATATTCATTTGCATGTCATAGGTGTGTACATGTTTATGCAAGAAGCAAATAATGAACCTGAGATTTGTTTATATTAATCAGTCAATGTGGATGAAATAATGGCACGATTCAAGAAGTCTGTGGATGATCTAGTTGATGAACATCTAAATGCATTTCAAGAAGCATATAAAATTCCACAGACAAGAAGCAAAAGAGAACTGCCAGAGGAATTGGATGTCATTAATGATGGTATGTATATAAAAGTTTATTTAATTTGAAAAATATTCTGAATCGTTGTCACTAAAATGGGTCAGTGGTATTTTTAAAACACTTGGCAACTGTCGGCTGTGAATAACCAAATTAATTTTTGGACTGCATTTGCAGTTATAGTTGCATTTGTCAACACTGAATTGTTGGTTCAGTTCAAAAGTCCTTGCACAGTAAATCATGGGAAGTAAATCAGTGAGCAGTAAAAGCGGCCAAGTGGAGGAAACAAATCTTGTGAAGATACTGTTTGGTTGGGGGAATTAGAAATGAAGACGAGGGGGTCCTCAAATGAGATTTATAACTAAAACTTGTATTGGTGAATGGATGAATCTATCGGTACACATTTGTGTTTTCACAAAAATGTGTCTAGTCACTAAACAAACAACTGTTTTGGCATTTTTAGATGGTGACTTAGTTTGTTTAAATTGTGATCAAAGACAATTTAGATTTGTAACTTTACGTCACTGCTACTGCATTGATGCATGTAATTATATTTGCACATTTCATAAATTATGGAGAATGTCTTAATTCCAATGATCACCAGATTCCCTAGTCCCACTGCTTAATGTCAAATTAACTAAAATACTGTATAATGTGTTTATAATTTGGATAAATTTCATGCCAAAAAGCCTTCTTAAAAAGAACCCACTCAATCACGAGTCAATGTACGGCTGACCTCTATGCATGACCATTCGTATGGAAAATAATATCAACTTGAGGGTGCTTTCCCATCAACCCCAAGCAAGATTTTGAAAATGTAAGCACAATTGTGTTCCTCTAAATACTGATAAAATTTTCCCAAGTCCATATGGTAGTCTCTGCCATGGAAAGCATGGGCATCAAATGAGATCTCTTCAAAACCTTTGAAAAATCTGAAATCTTCTAGTGTCTTTGACTTTCCATCCACGATCAATGGAAAGTCTTCTCTATGTTTACAACTGATTTTCTTCCATGTCCAGCGTCTAATTTTGTGCCACAGTTCCTCACAGATTTCCTTATAGCCTTCAACGCATATTATACCTGGTTTGCCAGGGAGACAAAATCCTGTAAGCGACATCTCGGCTGTCATGTCAAGTATGTCTCTACGTTTAAATTTACTTCGTATGTGATGACTTTGTATCCAAAGGCGTGTGAAAGTGGCATCTTTCACTTCTGGGCATGCTACAGATTTGGGCATATTCTGTTCATTTCCATCAATGTACTTGTAGCTATTATCCTGAAGCCACTGAACAGCCTCACCAATGCACATGTCGCCTCTTTCTTGTTCAGATATACAAATGGACAGGTCTTCATTGATTTGTTTCTGCTGTTGTCGAGACAAAAGCTGGCATCGTACAAACACTTCTGGTTCCACTTTAGGATACTGATGTGGTAGACTACATAGCAATTCAAACTGAACTGCTGGTTGTGTGACCTAGAACGAGAATTATATTAATGTTCAAAAAATTAACTATCCTAAGGGATGACGTCAAAAGATTGATGTCGGATAAAAAACTTAATTCTTTTAGTTCCTCCCCCCCCCCCCCCACTGAAACTTAATTGATAAATATTGATCATGGCATCAGACTACATTAACCATTGAATACAAATTGATAATCGGACAGTAGTATGGCCGTAGCAGTTGGTTGTAATAATGAAGCGGAATATACGCAAACTA
Source organism: Saccoglossus kowalevskii (assembly GCF_978046115.1). Classification (NCBI taxonomy): domain Eukaryota; kingdom Metazoa; phylum Hemichordata; class Enteropneusta; family Harrimaniidae; genus Saccoglossus; species Saccoglossus kowalevskii. Next base: position 11,331,297 of record NC_140644.1, on the reverse strand, counting down.
CTTTTCAGGGTTTTGCGCATGCTCTAGGTCCATGACCAGAAATTGACCACATTTGACGCAAATATTTACACTCTGACCAAACCATTTTCTTGCTTGGATGTTTTTTTTTCATTTTGTTTTTGTCTATGATTGGATAGAAAAAAAAACGAACTACAAATACTCCAACGTTTTTTTGACTTCATTAAAAAATAAAATCGTTTTTGTAGGATGAAAACTTTTTGAGGTCAAACCCCCCCCACCCCTAAACTAAAGCAAACAAGTTTTTTATCCGACATCGATCTTTTGACGTCACTAATTCATTGCGACTATACAACTGTTTGTCACCCTATTTTTATAGAGATCTTGGGTTATTCAGCTTGACTGAAGTCGCTTAAAAAAATGTATCTGACCGTATAGATGACTTTAGGCACAAATATGATTAATTTAAAACAATTTTAGTTTTTACACTTATTTTACTCGTACACGTGTAAAATGTGAAGTTACCATATTAAACATTGGATGACTAGAGATCTTTTTGAAGACCACTATACACTATCGATGTACGATGTTCTGTAGCGTCTATGACGTACCAATGAATTGGCACGACTAGGTGCGACACAGTATACTGTAGAATACTTTATTATCGCTTGGAATTTATTTTCGCTATTTTCGCTGAAGGGATGATTCCGTGAAAATAAAATCCAGCGAATATACTTTTTTTCCTATATTTTACATTAAACTCATCAAAAATCAGTGAAAATAAATTCCATACAAAATGCCCAAAAAGCCTTTTCAGCGAAAATTAATTCCAGCGAAAATAAAGTATTCCACAGTATTTGTGTTAATAGTGACAAGTATTGGCTTACCAGACACGCTGGTCAACGAAAGACTTCTGTGCTACCCAATCACCCCCACCCCCACCGCTTGTGAGGTGTGGTCGACATAACGCATGAATGGTCATACTCACCGTACAGTTGACTCGCAATCCAAATGAAAGCCGTGATGGAGTTTCTACACGTTTATCGTCAATGTAGTCTTTCATTTCGGCAACCAATAATGGGTCATCGAGCTCGAATTCGCCTTCCGCTGGGTACATACTAGCCAGCATTTCCACTTCTGAAAGCTGTAAAATCAGCATGTCTTTATCCACCTGAGCGTCCATTTCAGATTTTTTTTTGCTAAAACAGCAATGTGTGCAACTAGAAACTGAAGTCAACGACGCTCACATTCTTTTGGTGGCCAATTACTAGTACCGGTACTATGTGTGAAGGCAACTTGTTTATCTCTCCTCCAATCACGGGCGCATCCATTGTAGACTACCTAGCCTACCTAGTATGGACACTAGCGATACCAAGTTTAAAAAAGTTTGATCATATTTTCTACATGATAGACAAAAGGAATGCAAACGTACAAGTAAATTAATTTCCGGACCGAATGCGTAGATCATTGTTTCGACACGATTCGGGCCGTAGATTAGACTCTTTTTGCTTAGCTAGGGAGTACGATAGAATTGTGGGAAACTTAAACTAACATTGAGGGCGGTTTTGGTTCAACGAATGGCTGCCTTCACTTGTACGGCAACTGGTGTCTGACATAACTAGTTATGCAGATAGTATGGACTTCATAATTTCATTCCCACCAGCTAAGTCTGCACGTAATAATAGAGATTGCGCCTATGACGCACGGTCTGTCCGAGGTCAGACATGTTTGTGGTCTGAGGTTCCAGGCTGTTTAATGGACCTGTTTAATACGGTACTACATGTAAGCAAATACGGCAACAACCATAGTAGACAAAACTCATTTTTCAAAATAACGATGCAAAATTGTAAAAAACAAGCGTTAATTTCAATGAAATGTAGTAATGAAAGGAGGATCAAACACTAATTTGACCAATCTGTGTGCTTTGGCCATCAGAGTCTCGGGTAGACAATTTCCAGTTTCCTGATAACCGGTTTACATAAGTTTTCGTCTTAAAATTTCGAACCAACTGTAGTGATATTACTATTCAAAATGAGCATCTGGATCTGCAAATATGAAATTGAAACTTTTTTTTAAATTTTATTGGTTCAGATGTATAATATTCCTTGCAATGGTTGAGGAATTACTAAGCAAAAGTCTTGTGTAGCCAATGAAACCTTTAGATTTAAGGTAGCAAAAAAGGAGTAAAATTTTAATTAAAATGTGTAAAAATTGTCCTATAATTCTGACATTCTCAGTTACCAAGCATGCTACTGTAACCTATACATCATCTGAAAGACGAGATTTAGGCAAATGTGGTAGTGCATAAGCTGTTCAAATGTTTGTCTCCGGGGGGGGGGGGGGGGGGTGTACCTGATTGCAAAGTTTGTTATCGTGCATTTTCCCTATTCAGACTAACAAATTTTTTCCTTAAATTTACATTTTAATTAAAATTTTCTGTGTCTATAGCGAAACCTAACACTAAATTGTGGACACTGAAAGTATGGCGTACATGTATATACAGACGTACATTATTTAATCGCTTGCAAGTGAAAAGATGGCAGCGGAAAGGCATCGGTGTCAACTTCCCAAAAGCTAAGCTTCTCCGATGGCCTCTCGCTGATGTGTGTAAACCCCCCCCCCCCCCCATAATGGTGTACATCGTGCAAAATTCCCATCTGGGGACAGGAATGGCACCTACCATGGTGGTTTCTAGTTCCATGCACCTACTCAACGTTTACTTTTCACATTGCTTTTCACTTGACATTCACCTTGTGTATGGCGTGGTTAACATCCCTTTACCTGTATTGATAAAATAAATTTGTTCATCTGTCCCACAATGATTAATTTAAACTGTGCTAAATGCTCTAACCAATATTTTAAACCATTATAGAGCACCATCAAACTATAAAATAGATTATTCCCTTGTACATTATTGTTGCCCTAAATACATGTAATGACCATCTAGTCTTTGCTTGAATACTCAATGTGTTATGCAAAGTTAGAAAGATTCTTGTATTGTATTTATTTTACAGCGCACTACAGGTTAACAAATGTGACAACTTCTGAAGTCTACAACACCACTCTTTATTTCGGTGATAATGTTATCAGTGATGTGACAGATTTTCAACTTGATTCATACATGCACATCTTAATGCTACTTCAAGATGAAGATGGATACTCAAGTGCTGTAATACTCCGGCAGGTACGTTTATTTAAGTTTACTGATCAAAGGAATTAGAGCAAGATGGCAGGCAAAATTACTATGCTTATCTGACATCGAGCATCATGGCAAGCGGTGTCATTTTGGGAATAAACTGCATGTCAGTTGTATTTTGAGGCCAAACAGTCACTCGTTACATGTCTTGAATAGACGATGAATATCTGCTCCAATGATATTCTTATCTGTTAGGACATCTGATTTTCTTGTGTACTCAAAAGGCTTGTAAGTCGGATTGAGTGAACTAAAATATTAATTCTCTCAATGTTTGATATTGAGTAATTGTTTAATTGCAATTGGGGCTTTCTCAATCATGTTGTAACTATGGCAATACATTTTCAGAAAGTCAAGATGTATGATTGTGTACTTTTAGTTTTAGGTTACTGAAGTTCTGTTGAAACTTTAAAATAATTCATTTTTACAAGTCCTCTTTTTCGGCGATAATCCATCAAATGTATACATATATGTATTTTTGTGGCTTTCACCGACTTCCTAATTTCATAAATTTCTCTTGCGAAATGAATAAGTTTACTATATACTCCAAATGCATTGTGTGCAATAAATTTGAAATATTACATAATTAAAGGTTTTTAGAAAGGTACAATTGTTGCTACTTTTAATTTAAAATCAATGTCTATGCTGGGAGCTCTCGCAATATTCTATAGTTTTCATAAAAAAATGATTTAAATGGCTGAAAAGATTCTTGTATGCCTTGTAAGCTAAAGTCGCTTGTCATTTCTAGAACATGTGACTATATTTTACTGAAATTTTGAGCACAAATTAGTTTTGAAATTATACCGGTTTGCATGGAATGTACATCTCATTTTTTTTTTTAGAATGGAAGCGAGTGGAATGTAACAGAATGGTTAGATGCTCCTGCAATCAAGGATGTCACATCTTTTACTGTGGGAACAGATCTGTTTATTGTACTTGTGCAAGATAGTTACGAAGATAGAGGAAGTGAGTATTACACAACCTTAGCTTTTGAGTTGTATAGTAATTATCCAGTGTTTTATGTATGTGGAAGTTTTGTCTCGTCTCGTCTCATCTCATCTCGTCTGACATCAATAGCTGCTCAGTGTATCTAAAGCTGATAAGTGGTGCCTGAAGGCAGCCTTTTTTCAAAACCGTATACAGGATCAAATTGTATTTCAATTTAATCTCACTTTTTTGATGTTTTGAGCAATTTTATTGTGTTTACAACCTTGGCAAGAAAACAACAAGGTTTATTTTTTTGCATGTTCGTGTGGATTTAATTTTAGTGTATTTTACTTATCGGCAATCAGAATTTTACAGAGAGTATTAAATGCATTACCACAGTAGTATTGTTTTATCTGTGAATTCAAGTTTTGCCATGTTCAGTAAAACAAGCCATGAACCCACATCAATAGTTCATACATTTATATTTTTCTGAACAATCCCTGCTTGCAAAACTTTTGATAGCAGCAGAAATGGTACAGGAAAATGCAATTTGAATGTTCAAACTAATCCTGAAGGCAATGCTACATATCAAATTAATTTGATTAGTAACTCCCTAACATGGTGAAAACTTGATCACAGTAGTATTTACCAAAATTCTCGGTAATTCCAATTTGACCTGGACATCTTTGGTTTGCATGTACATTCATGTATCTTGAGATTGTTGCATTGATTTGTTTGTTGCAGCTGGCAAAGTGCCATTGACTCAAATAAGGAGATACAAACAGGGTGCTACATCCATCGAGGATTATTCTCTACAGAGGATGCACACGTATGGTGCCAGTTCAGTCACAACTTTTGATCTACCTCATAAAGACACTAAATGTATGATAATTACAAAAGGAGGTTTGGAGACTAGATCGGATGTCTACTGCTCGTTAGGTAAATAAATCTATTGTATTTCAATTTAGCAGTCAATCTCTATTCTATAGCTTTCATCATGAGCGATTCTATCTTCGTCAGTGTTAACTATTTTGACTTCTTGAAAACTGCAAGCTTTGATACTTGGCGTATATGTACCTTGGGTAGACCTCAATTAGTTTTATTCATTTTATGGTAACTTTAATTCTAATTTTGGTAAATATTAGTAATTTTTGGTAAAGTGATATTTTCAATTTGTTAAAAGTTGTAATGTTTTGATATTATACCGTACATATAGGCATCTTGGGTAGACCTCTCAGATTTTTTAATTTCTTGATATTTTTAGTTCTCTAATTGAAATGAACATTGCTAACAGCAGAGCTATCTCAGCCGAGAGGCTGCTTGTTTGAGTTTTGGGGCTATTAAGTGAAATTTGATGGTATGAATAAGTGCAAATTGCAGGAAATATTGAAGGATTTGCCTATAATTGTATTCTTCCGAGAATCCAGCATAATCCATAAAATTAAGTGTCCCATCTTACCCCAAATCTAGCTTGGGCATAGATTTGTAGATCAAGTCGGCCAATAACTGACACTATGGCATTTTATTTCCAGGAAACTATTTTGATCACATCACCTCGGTACGTACCAGTTGGCCCAATAGCATTGAAGCATTCACCATGCACGACAATGTGCATCTAGCTGTACCTCACATGGACTCGCTGGAAAACAACCCAGAGACTGATTCTGAAATTCTTGTATTGAATCTTCATACTGAAAGCTTTGATCATGTACAGTACATCCGTACACTTAGAGCTATGCAATTCGAGCACATCAGTTATGGAACTGGAACCTTTGTAGAACATTTCCTCATACTTAGAAATCAAATCCATGCTGACGACTCGGGTATGTAATATTGTATTGCCGTGCCACCGACATTTAATTCACTATTTTGATGTTTTACCATATTCAGTTTTAATTTCACGAATTTGTCAAGGAAACTACGAGTTTTATTGTTATTTTACATGTTCACATAGATTTAATTTAGTAGATTTTACTTATTCACAAAAATGGTGAAATTAAACCCCAATGAATAAATGCTTTTAAAGTAACTTTTCTCTACAGCAGTTATTCCAAAAACCACCCTAATAAATTTCAATTACAAAATAGTGGGCAGTTGGGAATAAATTCTAGAAAGTTATCATTACAGATTTAATAAAATTGTAACTAAAGATAAATTTAACAAGGAAATTACACTTTGATTGAAATTAAAATATACTGACAATACATTAGCAAAATAATTTTACGAATACACACAAACTTGTTTCTGTCCATCACAAAGGGACAAGCATGCTTGAGGATGCACGTTTGGATGCAATGTTGTGGGCTGTATATTGGCACTCTGTAGTCTATGATAGTGAGCAGGCTTGCTTGAAACTGAGCAGCGTCTTAACATACTACTGGTGATGGGAAAGTTGAAAGGTTTTATCTGTAACAAATAAAATGACATGCATCACCTGCATATAAACAGCTATCGTAATTTGCATTGAAAAAACATTCTCAGAAATTCTCAATCTGGAAGGGGTTTGGTTAATGTAATGCTCAAAATTCTGAAATAATTTTTATGACACAGGAATAAGTTTTCCACAAAACAACCTCAAATTGATAAATGTTTTTTGAATGGTTTACTATTGGTTTGATCTCTAAATTTTGTTTGATAAATTGTACTAAAATACGTAGTGCTTTGAAGTCTACACATGGCTGTCGCGAAAAATTGGAATGAGTTTACATGGATTCCTATGGAAAATATTCCAAAATACCTGCTTTTTGGATTATTTTGCACAAGTTTCTTTGAAAAAAAGCATTCCTTTCTCCATAAAAGCTTGTATATACAACTTGCATGTCGGTGAACCACAATTTTTTGAATTTTTACCATGTTTAATTTTTAACTACCTTAAGTCAACACTTGTGCTATTTTTATTTGCAGATGACATTCCTGATGCCTCGATCTATAAATATGTCAAAGGTAAATTTGTACCATTTCAGTGTATTCACATTAAGAATGGTCAAATTGAATATTTGAACCTGATCGAAGGAGACGACCAAAAGAATGTACTTATCCTGATTACCAATCTTGATGTTAATCCCATACAACTCTATGAATACGATGGCTGGAGGTTTGTCCCAACAACAGTCAACTTCGAACACAATAACCCAGGGATTAAAAGGGCCTTTCCAGGCTACAGTTTTGTACGTGGTGTGATTTTTGTGCTTCTAGTTGACTACGAAGAGCATGAAAATTATGTAGAGACTTTGCATTTCTCGTCGATAAGGCCCATCTTTGATGCAAGAGAGTCTGCTAAGGAAGCATGTGCCAACGCTGAACTTATAATCTCAACCGAATTGGAACGTTTTAACGATATCGAAGCTGCTGCATGTGATCTTGTCTACACAGACAGCCGTGTGGTTATAACTGGTGAAAAAACATTTGTTGATGAAATAACTGTAACGAATGTATCCCATATTTATCAAAGTAAGTAAAGGATTCTTTTTGATAAAAGTTTAGTCGCTACAGTTTATTGTGTTGTGAGCAAGGGTGTTGCCATGGTGGTGGTAGGAGGGGGGGGGGGGGTAGGCAAGTGTTCGTAAATTGTTGATGTAGACAAAAAATCCTTGGACACTCGCGTCATTTAGAAGACTAAAATTAAAAGGTGTGCTTCTGTGGTGTTAATTTTTGCTAGTAAAATAGGGATTTGGCATAGTTGTTCAAACATTGTACATACTCGACATGTAATCTTATGCAGGCACATTGTTGATCTATTTCAGTTTTGAAAACTGCACTATAATCGAAGTTTGACATGATCTCCTGCATGTGTTGTCCAATTTTATTCAAACTTGTTGAAGGATTAAACATTATTGGTAGTTGATGCACATCACTGATTTGTGAATTTGACGAGAGATGGCAGACTGATAGCCATTTTGTTTTTGATAAACTTTCTCAAACACGTCTTGCGTATACATGAATGGTTGGAGTATTTCACTTCAAACTTGATTAACTAAATTGTATATCGCGGTCCAGAAATGCACATATAAAAATAGTTTTCTGATCAAAAGTTACCTAAAATGGACAATTTTAGTCCGGAACCACCTTGGGCATGTGTATTTCCAACTTAGTGGAATGAGTAACAGTGAAAATTACTCTAGATTGATGCACATCACTTTGAGATGCAACTAGCAGGTCACTCAAGTACGGCGACACGAGACGTAAAATTTCCTATTCAGAATCATAAATTTGTGCTGCATTTTAATGGTACTCGTTTGAATATAACAGAATTGTATAATTGAGGTGTTTAAAATTAAATGCCCAACGGGGACTTTGCATTGTAAAATGCTTTCTATCCTCTCAAAGTTGTGTTCTGGTTCAATTTTGTACAAAATCCAAGATCTTTTCTTGGTCATGCACCCAGGAGGCAATCTTTTCTAGCACCACATGTTCTGAAGGTAATCAACTTTGACATTTTGCCCCCAATGTGAGCCCTTGTAAATGACCACTAAGTTCAATCTAGGTACCATTTACTGGTACCATCACTAACTCTCACTGCGCACTGGCAATATACTGTATTTTACCAAATTGTTTAGTCTCCTTTAAAATGTAGTGAATGTATTTTGTTTGAATTGAATCTGTTCCAAGATGCATTGAACTAATTTAACTTTCAGCCCACAATTTGGTCAAGTTCATGCAACTACATGTAATGTATTCTACTAATTTTTGGTTCACAGTCGAGGGTAATAATGGTGCTTTTTTTGATAAAAGTGAAGTCAGTGCACTTCCGGAAGTGAAAGAAAATATAACCAATATTCAGCAAAGACTTGAAGTTGTTGAAGGTTTGTTGAACAGAGCAATGAAGACAGTTGGTGATCAGAACATACTCGGTAAGAATTCACCAACATGTACGATAATTGTTACTGAATTCTGGTATATTTTTATTGGAAGTTGTAGTTGGTCATCTTAATTCTACAAAATAAATTCACTAATTTTTGACAAGCTTAAATGATTTGGTTCTTAAAGTTGTGTTGAAGGCAAAAGCCTTTTAAATATTGAAGGACTTCAAAAATCATCAATGAGAGTTTCTGCTTTTAAAGGTTACCAGTACAAATTGCATGCTTTGTCATTTGCGTCTAATACTTCGTAGTCAATAGACGTGTTACAGCCGTTCTGAGAATTATTCGGACAGTCAGTTAGCAATATATGTTGGAACTTTGCAAAACACTTGAGTCTTTTCCAATCTAGACTTGATGGCGCCCGTTGTATTGGCGCGCCCACAACTGGAATCATTCGATTATCTTGCAAAATGCGGGTAAAACGCTGTTTTCAAAACGACGCGCGTTGGTTACCATATATTAACAGGTTATATGTTGTATATGCATTCAAAGTGTTATTTTAAATTGTTATTACCATCCAAGTCCACCTGACATAGCGTAATTTACAAAACAACTCCCGAGTGTTGAGTCACCCCAGGTATGATTAAACTCTTTGTTGGCGGGAAGGCTCAAAATAAAGTTTCTTAGCGGGACGCGCTGCAGTTTCGCGACAGTTTTGGGTCAAACTAAAAGTTGTTTTTACATTACTGGTGCTGTGAGTACGTCAGGGATACAGACGGAAAACTAGATTATAATGGTTTGATGGATTTTGTCAAATCAAAAGTGCCTTCCTTGATCGAATCACTTTTTCAACTGCAGTTTGAAAATGACAGGGTATAACGACAGTTATGTCTAGTCCATTTTTGTAACAGGTACAACTGACTAAAATGAGCGAGGGGTTGACATTTTTTGACAGATTTAAGCAACATCCAACTTGTGATTTTCAAAATTACTGAAAATAATTACAATATAATTATAAAAAATAAAGAATGGTTGCTGTGAACGCACACTAGATAATACTTACAATTCACCAAGCTGACAACCCCTATGAAATAGTAATCCCAAACCATGTGCCCGTCACTCAAGTGGCGCCGACGCATCTAGATTGGGCAAAGACCAAAGTGTTTTGCAAAGTTGCAAGTCATTTTGCTAACTGACTGTCCGAATAATTCTCAGAATGGCTGTAATAAGTTCTCTGATTCAGTGCAATATGTCAGTAATGTGAATAAACACTTGATTCTGCTGGGCTCAGATTTGGTTGATACTTGGAAAAGTACATTTTTTGGAATGTACATGTCTCGTGTATTCTGAAACATGAGAAATTGTTTTGCAGTCAGATTTGCGTCAAAGTTAGTACAATGACTACTGTAAAATCTGTATTAGCAGTGTCTTCTATCAAAATGTTAGAATGCAACAGAGGGGATACGGTTTTTATTGGAGCATCTTACACAAATGAGAAATTGTGAATATTTGGTTTTCAATTGTTCAAAAAAAAAAATTGGTGAGACTTTCATTAGGAATGAAGCTTACAGATTTTTTGGTAGTTGTGATATACATGCGATATTGATTTGTTTTTCATTTTGATGACATTGGACAGTTCTAAAAATAGTTTCCAGGCAAGTCTGAATAAAGTACATTTCCAGCTTCTCAAATGCTTCTACAGATTCTAAAATTTTAGTACAAAGGCAAAACATCAGATGTTGCATATTCAGTTCAATTTATGTTTAAATTTTGCTGAAATTAAGACTTGGAGAGCCATTTAGAAAAAAAATTAACATATTAACTGTTTTTTAAGTGGCCACCTTACAGTAATGTAGGTTATTTCCTTCAACCATTTAGGTTATTTCCTTCAACCATTTCTCAAAGCTACTTTTGTTTAAAATTTAAAAGAGGATTTTGTGAGTGGGGGGTGGGGGAATCCCCCTCAAATTAAGAGTGCTCTACCAGAGTTGATTGCTCCTCATAACTATACTGTAAAATACTTTATTTTAGCTTGAATTCTTTAATGAATATTTTATGGGTGTTTTGTATGGAATTTATTTATAAAACTTTTTTTTTTTTTTTGACTAGTTTAATGTAAAATGTAGGAGAAAAAGGTGTATTCGCTGGATATTATTTTTACAGAATCATGCCTTTAGCAAAAATTAATTATAAGTGAAAATAAAGTATTTTATATTAATTTATTTGAAGGTGAATGTGATACACTTTAAATCATTTCAGGACATAAAACCTTTATGAACTTAACTACTGAATCCCTGAATGTCAAATCAAATTTCATCTTGGACGACATGGAAGACGTTGATGGTGTAAACTTTACAGAGCTTGAGCTGGATACTATGAAAATCAATGTTGACCAAGTAAGTATTACAACCTGTTGCTTTTGGTGCAATGAACAATGATTGCTTTTTCTTGTCAAGTTGTATAAGGCCTAAAAATTGTTTTGTTGCCCTCTGCGACTGACTGAAAAATATGAAATATCGGGTCGCAATTTTTTTTTTTTTTTTTTTTTAATAGGCCCAAATAATGTTTAAGCAGTAAAAGTGTTTCCTTAAATGAACTGCCCCAGGCATTGTTTGATCCCCAGGGTTCAGACTTGAGGGCAACATAATTTTTATTTTTGCCTAATGGTAACATCTCAAACTTGTTTTTTGTTTTGATAATTGATGAAATAATGAGCGTTTTCTATTTTAGGATCTCTACAATAGATTCAGTTTCCATGGTGGCATTGTATTTGAAGATGGTTTATTTGTAGATGGTAATGTGGACGGGCAGGATCCTGACACTGTGGTGACTTTAGATGGCACACAAGTAATAGTTGTAGAGCAGACATTTCAAGATCAAATCCTTGTTGAAGGTGAGCGTTGTTACCTTAGAAGGTATAAGGAAAAGTAAGAGAAAAAAAAAATTGCTAATTTCTCAGCCTTGTGAATTAGGCAGAGTACCTATTTTTGCCGCAAACACTCAAAATCAAATTAACAAGATGTCTAAAAATGGAGTTTTGACATGTAAATGAATGCAACACAAGCCAGAAATATACTTTTCCAAGATTCAATACTCGTCTTCCGTGAACTGAACTACAATAATTGAAATAAAACTACAAGAGTAGATGAAAGTTAAGAGAAATTACTTGTACAAATTCATATATTGCTGAATCTTGTGCAATGAATAATCTTTGTAAATCTTAAGATGATTTTTTTTTTTAAACTGTTAATTACATCTCATAAATGTGTAAGTGTACTCAAAGATAACTGGTTGATTACTGTTTACAGTTTTAATTTGTTAGTGAAAATTAGGTATAATGGCAACTCTTCTGTCGACAGTTTTCTTAATTTGTAAGTTGCAAAAATGTTGCAAGTGCTAAAATTTCTGAATTACCCGGTATATTTAAAGTGCAATTAAAGCACATGAATATGAGGTTATTACGAGGATACCTCAAAGTATGCACGAAGACAGTACAGCAGACGCACATCAGTTTGATGCGACAGCGTTTTTCTATCAGACTTTGCAGTATCCTCGTAATAACATTATTATGCATCTTTTCCTTCCAATGATACATTATAGGAATGCCCAAATCCAAAAGGTTTAGAACAGAATCGGCGAACTTCATTGTGTGCAGTCCGATCAAACCCTGGTAGCAGCCATGTTTGTTTTTATTATTAGAGGACGCTTGCATGCGTAATCATTCCATATTGGGAATTCACATTTCCTTGTATGGTAAAATGAAAATACCCTGTAAAAGACTGCAACATTACAGCATGCTGTAACTTGTGGCGTCATGGTGACAGATGTATGTTTATTAATAGCTAAGTGTAGTGCACATCCCTTACCAAAAAGTCCGCCTCAATAGTATATTAATTGTATACATATTCTGTACAAAAAATATACTTTTTTGAAATTGTGTACATTATTTGTATACGAAATTCATACGTACAAGAAAACAGCAGTACATTATTTGCATACACACTTTATACAAATTCATTAATGTATACTAGAAATGTACAAACTTTTTGCATAGGATTCAATGCCTAAATATTGTATAATTTACATGTACATAAAATGTACAATATCATGACTAAGAAATAAAGAGTAACCAAAAAAATTTGTTAGAATCATGTCAGAATGAAGTATAATTTATGTATACATTAATTGTACAAATTATTGACTTGGCATTTTGACAAATATTAGTATTATTTATGTATACATAGAATGTACAAAAATTGGACTTGGAATCTGAATAAACTTAACTACGCCCAATAATACAATATATGTATACATAAACTGTACAAAAATATGGAATTTAATATTCAATTAAATTCATAAGAGTATAAAAACATTTTTAATAGATTAATTACAGGAATACTAAACTATATTTTTGGATATCAGTAAAATTATATTTTTACTACAGTTTACTGAAAGAATCAAGTCATAAGAAGTGTGCATAACGCATTTCCCACGAAAGTTGTTTGCTTAATTTGCATATATTACAAATTATCCTGTTTTGATCCTAACACGACTTATTGAACTTTTTCTTTTTACTCTCACCGCAATCAGTTTGTTGTACATCCTTGGCTCACATATATGTCAAACAGATACAACATAGGTTGTAAATGAATGTACTATATAGTCAGTCAGTTAAGCATAAACAATTGATAAATTGAATTCTAAATGCAAGTATGGGTAAATACAAATACATGCTGTTGTGTAATAAGACCATACACTTGGGCAAATGAAACGCACAATGAATTTCATTTTGTTAAATAAATGCCCTTTATATGAATTGAGCTTTGTACAATTTTTGTATACAAAAGTGTTCCAAATATGGGATACTTCTTGTATACAAAAGTACATTTTTTTTGTACACTATTTGCATAGTATTTGCATAGTATTTGCATAGTATTTGCATAGTATTTGCATAGTATTTGCATAGTATTTGCATAGTATTTGCATACAAATCTGTTCCAAATATAGGGTACTTCTTGTATACAAAAATCATACATAAAATGTACAAATTTATTCAGAATTTGTATACTTTTTGCACACAAAGTATTCATTTTGTCTAATGAATTTTGGTAAGGGCCATGTGTTAGGCGAGTTAATGCGACTTGAAAATGCATGTTAAATTAATTGTAATAGATATTAGACTTAGATGCATTGGGTATTTAATTACTGTCTATTGAAAACTACATGTACTACTAGATGCATCATGTATTCAGAGTACATGCACCAGTTTCTCTACATGGCCTTATAGGTAAATGACATAAAACTTTAAAAGCATGTGCTTCTAATAAAATGAATATGGTATACTGATTAGTGTTTGTATATTGCAGGTCATGCTGAGGTGTTTGGTACTGTGGATGGCATATACCTTAATTCTACCAGTATGCTGTTAACTAGTGGCCGTGGAGATGTTCAGGTAGTCACGGGTAACCTGACATTTCCCGATGTGCAATTCAACAACATTGAAAGTTACGGAGAGGTAGACGGTGTTAAACTTGATGAGCTTCGTGACAATTCAGTCCATACTGATGGCGACTACAATATCACGGGTGAGATACAGTTTTTGGCCACTTTGTAATTTTGCATGACAGCAAGGCACCAACCAGTTGATGGACAAAATGAGGCATGCGCATATAGATGCGTGGTCCCCATCGTATAAAACGCGGTAATACAACACATGCAAGACTGTTAATCGATTCTGCAGTAAGCACATACAAGATTTTTGGTTGTGTTAAAAAAAAAATTGACTACTAGTAGTATTCATTTACTACAGACGTGGAGTTAAGATCATAACGTAGATAGCATTTAAGTAAACTAAACTTGTTTGATATATTATTGAATAATATTTTTCCAATCTAGCCGTTCATAGATTCCATAAAATGGTCAATATTAACAGTAGTTTGACTGTTACAAAGAATCATACACTGGATGATGTAGATGTTGAAGTTTTATTCAATGAGATTCTGAAGAAAACTGTCTATCAGCAGATACCTGGTAAGATATTTCTTGCATATTTCATCTGAACAAGAATCTGCACGAGGTTATGCAACTGGTATGATGAGGACGCTATTTCATTTGTGCAAATTACGATATCAAAATTTCCAGACAAAATTTAACTAAGTGTTAAAGAATTTTGCATATGCCAATATTGTTTGTTTTCACAATTGAATTTTTCAAAGCAATTCATTGCATTTTGTAATATTGATAACTTTATGCTATTGCTGTGTGCATAGAACTTGCAGGGATTTTCATACTAAATCGCCATGGTGGATATCAAAGTTGTGTACTCATATAATAGCTTGTATCATTTTTTTTTTGCATTCTTAAGTACAATAAAATTTGAAATTTGCATCCATGAAAGTACCAGGATGTACCTCCTTTTGTTTGAGGTCATGCATTTGACCTGACAATTGACCAGCTATGTTTACATCTTTAACAGCTAACTACACATTTACGAATCTAAATATAACCAATAATCTTGATGTTCATGGTACAATAAATGGTATTGACATTCCTGATGATGTATTGCAAGTGAGCCAGTCGGCCACTTTAAATGGAAATGTAACGTTTACGAAGGATGCAATTATCTCCACCTTGGATTCACGCTCAAGCATTGATGGTATAGCCAGTAATTTAGGTAAGTTTTCTGTATTAAGGATATTTTAAATAAATATTCATTATACACGTGTAATGATTTCAGTTCAATTAAGATGCAGTTTTATTAGTTTACCAAGGGCATGGGCACTTAATCTATATGTAGGTCCTACATGTAGCTACATGAAAGGTGCATTGATACCATGTGACCAGTCGGAACACTATGATCTAGACTGCTTCATGTTAGCCATGTACGGTGCGCTGTGTGTACTGCATCATCAACTTTATTGAGGATATGGATGTTGGCACTCCATGTACAATGAGATTTTCCATCAAGGCTCTCCCCAAGTCATTATAGTAGGGGATTCCCAACTTTTTTATATCCCAAAGGATAACGGAGCTAATTTATTATAACAATAGATAACAACATTCTATGTTAATTAACAGATATTGTATGCTATTTTACTGTTCCATATCAAAGGCTGTTCATGCACCCAAAAACAAAACTTTTTCTGTGCTTTTCTTAGAAGGTGGAAATAATTTGGACTTGTTGAAAACCACTGGGATTCAGACCGTGCAATTTTCTCGGACATTTATGGACAACATAGTAGCTGGTAACGATTTAAATATAGCTAACAAATTGACAGTTGATGGTGTTGATATAAGCATGATGGACTCTGATGCTGTGAAGTTGAATGGTAACCAAGATATCACTGGTATGTAAGATTTCCTGAATGCTTTTGATACTTGGTGTGTATGTACCTTGGGTAGAACTCTCTCAGATTTGTTCATTTCATGATATCTTCTCTAATTTAGGTGAATATTTTTGTCACTTTTGGTAAAAAGTGATATTTTTGAATTCTTGTTGAAAAAACGGCAAGTCCCATTGCTTTAAATTGATACTTTACATATTGTTCATTTTCTAATGATATCTTCTGTTTAATTGAAATGTGCATTGCTAACAGCCGAGCTATCTCAGACAGGCTGCTTGTTAATACATGTGTAAGCCAAATTCATGACTACACCACATGCATGTGTGTAAAACCAGGTAAATCCATCTTTGCTTGTTCGCTCTGGGTTTTCAAATATAATCAAGGTGATTTATTACTGTGCATTTCTTAATTTGTATTGAAGGATTAGTCAATGAAAATAAAATCCATTGAAAATTCCTTTTTTTTTTCTATATTTTACACAACAGCAGAAAGTGTTACAAAGTACTAACTTTGTTGTAGTAGCACTTTCTTTCAGTATTGATTTGATTTTTTTTTTTTTTTTTTTTTTTTTTTTGTTGTTGTTGTTTTGTTGGAGTAAAATGCTATTCACTTATTCATCACTAGCTGCACTTGTGTTTTATTCAGTCTGAAACGAAAGGATAATTTCATTACAATATAATTAATAAGGCAGTCTTCATCTGTTGTATTTCAAAGATGTATCTTCTATATTTTATATGCTTTGGCATTATGTTTGTTTTTCTTAAACAGGGGAGAAGGTATTTGGTTCAAATATCACCATTGAAAGTAGTTTGGAGGTATATGGTCGCATAAATGGAATAGATGTCTATGACCTCACTAAATCGTGTGTAAGAATACATGATGAAATGATCGAAACAAGCTCAACAATAACTTTTGAAGGAGATGCTGTGGTAAGTATCAATAGTCAAATCTTGTCGTGTTCAATGGCAGAATGCCATACATGTTGTTGTAATGTATTGTGTTCAGACTGGTTCATTTTTATTTTGTGCTTGCTTTGATTGTATTTGAGTGGAAAGAAGAGTTATAAATTGTTAGGATGACATAATGCAATGAAACGTGGTTCTTGCAATGTAGCTCTGCTGTCGAGCTGAGCTATTTACGTTACTGATTTCCATCATTGCCGAACAAAACGGCATTCAACTTCACATTTTATACTTTTCTTAAACTGTCGGCTGTATGGGTTTCATACGTGCTACAAATGTTCCTTGAGTGGTTCTTTGAGATTGTTTTTGTGGGTAAAAAAAATTCTGTTCTCAATTGGACTATAAAGTGGAGCTATATTGGCTGGCAGCTTGGTTTGGGTTCTTTCTGGGCTTAATATGGGTGCGGTTACTAGAGGTTTTTTTTCGAGATGACCTTCCCATCTAGTGACATATTTTTTTTTCACCCTTAAGGTAGTGTGCTCATAATGTAATTTTATGTCCTTTGTACTGCACATGTGGACTTTCTATTTTATCTCCAATAAAACCAGCATTGCTTTGTATGCAGAATTATTGAAATGTAATTTTTGTAAGCACATGTTCTAATGGAGTATATATAGTAGTTGTACACATGTACATGCATGCATAAAACGTGTATGAATCACCTTGTGTAATTTATAGAAAAGCCATGTTCTGTAACGTTTGACATTTAGTTTCAGGGGAATCTGGACACCAAAGGTGAACACTCAGTTCATGGGATTAATTTACACGATTTAGTCGTGCAAGGAGTCGCAGAAACTATTGGTGGAAAGAAGACTTTCATCAGTGATGTAAAAAGTAGAGATGATATACATGTAGATGGATTAATAAATGACCTTGAATGGGAAGAGATTGACGATGATGCTTGGATGTTGAATAACACTGGCCAATTAGTGACAGTTTCAGGTTCAAAGACATTTACAGGAGATTTCACTATATCAAACTCTTTCAATGTCACTGGAACTATAGACGGTAATTAGGTTCAGTCAAGTTTTGGGGGTTATGAGTGGGTGGGTGGGTGGGTGGGGGTGGGGGGGTCTTGCTATTACTACTAGCATGAATGACTCGTGTTAAATGCCAGTTACTGTAGCCCAGTTATTTGAAAGAAATCATTGCAATTCTCATGACGATCTAGATAGCTGTGGATATTTGGTGGGAAATCAAAGGACTGCCATAAAATTAATTGGTTACTTGGGCACTTCACATGCATGTCGTATCAGTTTGACACGGTATTGCTCTAATTGTTAAAAATGTTCTGGCCCGGATTAATTTCATTCAAAGAAATTACTTTCAGAAAAAAATTCTTCGATTTACCTGAACTGTATGATGGATTTTTCAGATTATTTTTCAGGTTTTTGGTCAATTTACATACAGATTGGAATTGAGCTGTAAAAAATAAAATCGTAGGTTTTTTCAGTCTGTTTATAAATCTCCAAATCTTGCTTTACTGAGTACCCAGAGGAATCAATTTTTTGTTTCCTTGTACATTTTTATTTGTGTAGGTGTTGAGTTGTCTGATGTTGTGACTGTAGATGGAGACCAGATTATAGAATCTGTTACAAATTTTGCCAGTGGTGTCTATGTAGAGAGCCTAACTGTTCATGGTGATGTTAACACTCCTACCATCAATGGCTTAGATATTCAGAATATGGACAACGATACTCTGAAAACTACTGGTAAGTAATGTACATTACTGTTCGATCTAGTATATGCAATGTATTATAGGGGAGAATTAACTTCCCATGTACCGTACATCATATACCGATATATCTGAAATATTTCCATGGTGATCTTTTGGTACAAATTTGTTTCAAAAGCATTAATACAATTCAACATGTGTAATGAATTTTGTGTTCTAATAGAACTTAATTCATAGAAATTACGTCAATCTGCAAAAATTTAACACTCTTGCTTACTAAATACTGTAGAATACTTTATTTTCGCTTGGAATTTATTTTCGCTATTTTCGCTGGAGGGATGATTCCGTGAAAATAAAATCCAGCGAATATACTTTTTTTCCTATATTTCACATTAAACTCATCAGAAATCAGTGAAAATAAATTTCATACAAAACGTCCAAAAAGCCTTTTCAGCGAAAATTAATTCCAGCGAAAATAAAGTATTCCACAGTATTTAAAAAGTTAAAAATGCTTTTTTCCCCCCCAACCCTGAGCTTCATCCATTTGGTTAGCTTATACAAAAACTGAGTTGAGCAGCTATCGAAGATGTTAAATTTTGCAACAGACTTGTGGCATTCATATCTTAACAACTTTCAACATGGTTTGGAACTCATTCAAACTGTCAAAACATTGCTTTCAAATTTGACACCAGGCTTTAAAAAATTAGATTGTACAAATATTGAAAAAAATGCGCTCCCAAAATATAACCCATTATCCAAAACATCAAATAAACTTGAAAGGAAATATTTTGAGATGATAAATAACTTATAAAACAAGTGTAAACTCTTGATAAATTGTCCAGCACCACCCCGCATATTTTCAATTGCAGTAATTTAAGACAATTCTGAATTAATCTTTGCATAAATGCTTTTTTTTAAGGTTACCAAGTTGTGCTGGGGCAGAAAAAATTCAACAATAGTTTGGAATTGAGCTCGAATTTGACATTGACTGGTGAAGTTAATGGTATTGATATATCAGACTTGGTGAATGATGCTGTTATGATGTATGGAAAGCAAATGATCTATGGCACCACATTTATTAATGAATCTGTTTGTATATCTGAACTGAATGTGACAGGTATGGATCAGTTTAACGTTCTATATTAGCTGTAGCAGAAGGGTTACAGTTGAGAAAATTCATCACTATCCAATAGGGCTAGTGAACCTGGGAAAAATGCTATCCATCCTAAAATCTTACTGGTCCTGCTACTTTTTGTAAGTTCTCTTTTCGCCTTTATTTTGAATTAAAGATGGAAAATATTTACATAGCAATGCTCTCAAACAGTAAGTCATCAATGGAGATAGCGGAAGAGCTATTATATGTACCCTGCAGAGACGTGTACCTGTGATAATTGTAACAATGGACCCTTTCATGGTTAGTAATCAAATTAAAAACTGCTGGATCTGAACTAGTAATGTTTGTGTACAACTAGCAACTTTATTACTAAATCGAACCATGTTCCATGAAATCATTAATTCTCTAATTGAAATGTGCATACATTTAAACAATTATTGTATGAAATGAAAGAGCCCCAACTTTTCAATTTTGTAGTCTTGAAAATTATTTCACATATCAAGTTCATTATAAAAAAAATTCATTTGGTCGAAAAAGTTCGTCTTTGCGCACATTGGTTTAAAACCTGCACCTTTGTGTACTAATTTTATAAAGAAAACAGTAAATATTCAAAAATCTGCTTGTTACATAGTTAAATCGTAATGGTTAGTGTCTGCTTAGCAACAGAAGTTGCTCAATCGAATAGTATAAACGTATCAAGCCCAAGAACTTTTGGTGCTCTTCCTATCCCTAGTGTAAAAATAATTGATATTGATGCAATAAATATTGGCATACAGCAGGACAAGGGGAACTTTCCAGCACAAAAAAAATAACACTGGAATATCAACTGGTTTAGCAGGCTACCTTTTTATCTTATTAAATGTGTAACGAGTCTATAATATGCGAATTGACATAATGCATTATTTTAACTTTGAACCTCTTAATTCACAGGAAACATTGATGGTGTTGACTTAAACAACTTTGTAGCAACCGCAGTGACGCAAGGAACAATACAGAACATTATGGGTGTAAAGACATTTGATGGGGGTATCCATGCTGTTGGCAATGTGACAGGTCTGATCAATGGTGTTGATGTAGATGAGATTGACAGAGAGGCTATTAAAATAACTGATTACACATTTGACGGTATGTAACTTGAATGAACAGCATACACACAGAAAGTTTCTGGCCAGTAAAACCCTTGGATTTCAGAAGTATGTGGCCCTCAGTTTTAAGTTGCGGTTGTCAGTTTTCAATGGTGAATAGTTTCAGAAAATCACATGTAGCTGCAAATTAAAAATGTTTACTATGCAGAACTACCAGTACTTTTATAAACTAATTACATAATTTAACATGTTTTGAACTAATTTAGTTGTGGGTTTTCAGCATCTTGAGGGTTCAAGTTGCCAAATGACTCGCAGGTTTTTCAGTTCACTATCAAAGATGGATAAATCAATATTGGACGTCGTTTACAACACAATTCAAAGTTGTTGGAATATGGTGTTGATATAGGGTTACATGCATTGAAATGAGACCCCCCCCCCCTCGACCATGGAAACTCAGACAATTGCTAATTACCTGGATTGTATTTTTGCAGGTGATATTACATTTGATACAGTTGTATCCAAGAATAATGTAAATGTGACTGGCACTGTGGATGGAGTTGACATCTATTTAGATTCTATCACCACAGATTATATTGTAAGTACACATATTCATTACCATGGCAACCACGGGATTTGTACATGTCTAGTGATGCAGGGTTAGAGCTTGTGTTCTCTCTGTTCTATTGTTTTATTTCCTAATGTCTATTGCAGATTCATATAAATTTTGACCTACCGGTAATACTTTTAATGTCTTTAAATTACTACTCTCTCCCTTACCCATGAATTCAAAACAGAAAATTTGGTACATTCTGTCACATACATGCCTGTTGTGTCATATTTTCGCCACACATCACACAGAACATTTCCCCCTTTTCATTCGTTAAATGAAGAATGACAACCATGGGTACTTGTTCGTCCATTCAGTTTGGAAACCACACATTCTTACTTTCAAGTCATACAGACATCGTTTCTCCTTTTCATTAACTTTGGTTTGACCTAGACCAAATTGTACAATTAGCCCTGCTAATTAGTGAAAATGAGCAAAGTTAAAAAGAACTCCAAATTCTGTTTAATAGAGCGCATGGTTTTATCACAAAAGTAGATGTAAAAAGAAAGGGGATACCCAAACTTGTTTCCTTAAATATTACCTAAATTGTTTTTAAACCCTCCTCCCCATTAACTTTATTGATCAGAATTTTTACTAGAGTGACCATTTATGATTAAAAAATTAGTGAAACTGCATTCAGTGGAGGGTAATAAATCACAAACTAGGTCGGTTAATTCCTGTGACAACTTTCAATTTACTAAATTACAATACTATTATTTAAATACTACATAATGCAACAGAGGGGATGTGGCTTCCATTAGAGCATAATGGTACTTCACATTTGAGTAATGGTGAATTTTTTCTGAATTGTTCAAAAAAGAATAGGCGAGATTTCTACGGAAATGGTGGTATTTCATTGTATTACTATTTTTTTTTTTAGGTTAACCCCTTAGATGTTGGAAGTAAAACATTTAATAACTCCATAAATATTTTGGGTCAGCTCTCGATAGCAGATGGTTGGTTTATTGATGGTGTTGACATAGACAGGTTATCAGCTACTGCTGTGCACCTGACAGGAAATCAACAAATACCCGGAAAGAAGAAATTTCTAGGTAGGTACAATTCCAACTTAGCATTGCTTTAATGTAATGGCTGTGAGGACTCCATGCTAAATGGCATTGCTACAGAAAATTGGATAGTTGATCATGCGACTGCAAATTACAACAGTTTCTATTGACATTCTGTTCATATACTTTACTGTACATAATTCAGTGCAAGGCGAGGCAGTCAACTAGTAATAACGTTCCTTTAAATGTTATAGCATGTACAATCAGAACAGAACTAACATCAGATAAGTGAAAATTGGTCATTTCTTTTGACAAAGGTCACCCACAAGCTGCTCTGAACTTGCATTATAGTGGCTCACTGAAAAATGATAAAGAACTTCCCAGAAATACTGGATGTTCGTACAAAATGCCAAATGTCCACCAATGCAAAACTGACTAAAATGAAATTCTTAATTTACTGTGAGTCTGTGCCCGCTTTCTTTAAACAAGAACAAATGCCAACAAGTTTTCTAACATCTAGATACAAACCCGACCTGTGATAAAATGTTGTCAACTGAAAATGAAACGAAAATTAGTGATTTGAACAATATTTCGGCCATAACTAAATCTTGATTGGATTACTGTATGCATGCTCTATTTAAACTTTATACTGTGTACTGAAAATCCTACCACAAAATATGCCTGCCAAATGTGGCATAACCACCTTGCCAAAACAGTGTTCAGTTTATGAAATCAGTAAGTTTCTAAAAGTGAACTGGAAGTATAGATTCCTTGCATTAGTTATTTTGAAATATAATAAGTAACTCTTTAAAACTAATGAACAATTTTTGTATTCCTTGATATTGCCATGAAATAACCAGTTATCTGAATTTTTACAAGCGTGATTCAGTCTGAAATCTAATGAGCATTCAGATACATGTATAATAATATTGTGATTCTGACTTTTTGTTCATCTCGCAATTTAGGTAATGTTAAGTTTGGTGATGTATCTGTAAGTGGTAATGTTACGGTTGAGGAGATAGACTTGGAATACTTGAATGACAATGCAATGAAAGTCACTACTGGACTTGACCAAATTGTCACTGGTGTACATACATACGGTGGTAATTTCACTATCCAACGGGTAATTATGATTCCAATTTATCAGTGAATAATATTTATTTGGAGAATTCAGGAATAAGGCAATCCAGGCATAATCGCAGTGAAAGTGACCCTATTGATGTATATACTGTAGAATTTCACCATGGACACTTGAATAGGATTCATTTACACGCGTATGATTACTGTTATTTGTGAGGTTATGCTGACAATCAGTTTGTATGAAAAGTTGTCAAAATTAGAGTGATTACAATTAGTGGGGGGAAAAGATACTAAAAAAAATTACGACCTTGTTTGAAGTTCCATAAAAACTATTCAATTCCTAGTGTTGACTTAATTTCTCTAGTAGTTTGCAATATTTGAAGTATTGTAAATGTGTGCCTTGATTGACCTTATTCCTGTAATCGCATGGTCCACACAATGCCTGTAATACAAGATGCATGTAGTAGTATGAAGTTTTAAGTAAACTTAGTAGAACCAATGATTTATAAAACAAGGGTATTAAACTTTCATGTACGATCTGCAAAGATCTTGCAAGCCACACCACTCTTAACATTTGTCACCCACCAATCTCAAGCAAGCTATCATGCCAAGGTATATACTTGAATATATTTGAAATATATTGGACACAATACAGTATTTTCAGACATTCAGAAACATTCTATTAAATTTTTTGTTTTATTGGACAGAACTTCACAATAGATGGTCTTGTAAATGGTATTGATGTTGAATTTCTGAATGCTCAGTATATGAGCTTGACTAAAGCCCAGATGGTGAACAGTTCAATGAACTTCCAGGGAACTGTATATGTAGATTATAATGTCAGTGCAGATGAAATACATTTGTATGGCTATCTTAATGATGTATACTTCATGGATTGGTCAGAGAATGTGTTGCTGACTAATAGTTCCCTCTTGGTTAATGTCCCGACAGTTTTTAGCAGCAACATCACTGTAGAAGGTGGGTAAAAATAACCATTATGGAGGCTTGCGATTTGCCAGTTTATATCGCCTGTTGTACAGTGTCGTTTCGGTACTCTACTTTGAAGAAATGCCACACACGCGCAGCAGTGCCACAGTCATCATGCATTAAAATAGGCAATGTATTTTATGTGTTGTACAGTGTTGCATGGGACCCACATTGAATCAATTTTTTTTCCCTCCCCAGATAATGTTTATGTGCATGGCTTGACAGATGGTGTGGATCTATCCCACAATTCTATGCGATTCTCGGCAAACAACAATATAACTGGTGTGAAAACATTTACTGGTGGTCTGATATTGGAGGAAAATTTAGTCATCAGTGATGGCAATTTAATAGATGGCGTTGATGTATCTTTTTGGGCAGAGAATGCAGTCTATGTTGACAGGAATTTTAATATTACTGGAGAAAAGACATTCACTGAAATTAATTGTACAGGTGACCTGAGGTAAACATTTTCAACTTTATAAACTGTTTTAGTCCTCGTTCAGACAGCCGCAAAACGGGAACTTTGTGCATGTGCACTAGAGTCTGGATCTATAACCTAGACATGCCTGGACCAACCTTGTGCAATATCGTGCATATGGGCATTGAGACTTTGATGCGCATCCTTTTGATATTCAGAGTGGATTCAAAATGGCAGACTGGTGGCCATTTTGTTTAAATGAATGAGATTCTAAAGCCATATTCAACATGCTTTGACTTGTATTCAAATTTTATGCATTCATTATACTTCATGTCGTAGATATACATATGTATTTGTTTGACAATTCAAAGTGGCCAAATGGTGGCCATTTTTGTGCTAAAAAAATCATCAAATCAATCATTCCGAAACCAGATCTTGATACATGTAGTTTATGGATTGATTTTGTTCAAACTTGGTACATACATTAGACATTATGGGTCCCTGATGCACTGCATGTTTTTCAAATCTGATTCTAAATGGCTGAATAAAAGATGAATAACCAATGCTATAAGTGCTTAGACCTATCATCACTTTTGGTTATGTCCGCAATTGTATTTTATCATACCTGGTTGGTGCTGGGATAGCAAATTAAATTGTTGTATGCAGTCATTTGGGAAACGTGTAATATTGGATTTCTGTGGCAAAGCATGCACGTGCTGTACTATATGCATGTGTATTTTTTAGGTAAGAAAGGTGGGGATGGAGGGGTTAGAGTACTGGATTTGTATTCAATAACAATAAACCAATTATTTGTGTTTTGATATTTATGTTGTGTGATATTTTTTTTTTGCAGGGTTTATGGGCTTGTTGATAATGTGGATGTGTCTGAAAGTACATTATTACTAAAGTATGGAAAGCAGACGATAACTCGTAATAAGGGCTTCTTAGATAATGTTGTGTTTTCAGGAGGCTTGTTTGTTACTGGTGAAATTAACAAGGTTGACTTAAATGATTTGAAGAACAATACGGTTAGTGAAATGTCCCATATGGATTTTATTAGGGATCATTGCTCGAATTGTGAAATGTCTGGTATTTATATTTGCTTTATTAGAATCTAGCATTACATATAAAATAATTTATGATGCAATAGTTAGATTTTAGAAATGTAAATCTTGCAGTGGCTGTGATTACCCTCAATTCAATGTGGTTTGTGCCGACATATTTTTGTTAAAGTTTAGTAAATATCAAAGTACACTAAATGTCCTTATTTTTTTCCCCCAAAAATACAAAGTTTTGTGTTTTACTAAAATTGTGCTTTCTTGTACTCTTTGTAATTAACATTATCTATATTTATAGATATCAGAATTTACTTCAAAGGGCAAGATTACAACATTTCATACACTGATTACAAGTACTTTTTAGGATTGTTTGTCTTGTAAATCTGGCTCACTTTATTACTTCTAAGCTTTTTCAGTTCACCAATTGTGGGGTTGTGTATGACATCACCTAAAACATTTGATCTGGAGAAACAAGTTTGTGCAGTTCGTGTTGAGTTTGTTTTGCATGTAATCTGCCCAAGATGGTGTCAATTTTAATATTTTCAATGGTAATATTACATTATGCAGTCTTAAGAGTTGAGTTTTAGTGATTCTGATCCAGGATTTGTACACGACTGCATTTGCTTTATTGCATTTTTTTTTTTAAGAAGCTGCATTTTAATTATTGCATATCCATGCATATAGAATTATTGGTTTATATGCATTTCTATTGGAGATGCACTTCAACGCCAATTTTCCCAATTGTGATATCATACTACATGTAGGTTATACAAGTGAAGTATGTACAAAAGCAGCCCAGTGAGCACATAAAAGGGGCATAGAGGAGCAAGTTTTCTACTGCCTGAGAGCATACTGTAGTATACTTTATTTTAGCGGGAATAAATTTTCGCTGAATAGACATTTTGGTTTTGTATGGAATTTATTTTCAATGATTTTTGACAAGTTAAATGTAAAATATAGGAAAAAAGGCATATTCGCTGAATTTTATTTTCAGACTCATTCCTTCAGAGAAAATAAATTCCAAGCAAAAATAAAGTGTTTTATTAAGTACTTTGCATCATTCTTGTGATAACCTTATTACACCAGGCGTACATTTTTTTTTCCCCATTTGTACTATTAATCCTATGAGATTATAGCCTGAAATGACAAAAGCATTTCTGTTTTTGTTGCTTTATGTGATGCATAATACGTTATTTTTTCTTTCAGATGTTGATTTCTGAGAACCAGATTGTGTATGGCACAGTTGTATTCACTGAAGAGACGGTATTTGACTTCATAGAAGTGAACGGTTTAATTGACGATGTTGATATCACAGATTTATACAATTCCGTATACAGTTACGAAGTGTTTAATACTTTAAATACAAGTGTAGAATACCGTTGTGAAGTACTGGAAGAAATGCATGAAGCAGCAGATGGTAGGTTTCCAATTTTTTCTGTTAGTTTAGTGTATACCGTAAAATCTGTATTAGAAGCCGCATCTCTAATATAAGTCGCACCCATTCTTTTTGAACAATTTAGAACCAAACATTTACCATTCCTCGTATGTGTAGATGCTCTAATAGAAGCCGCATCCCCTCTGTTGCATTGTATCATTTTAATAGAAGCCGCAGCTTCTAATACAGATTTTACAGTACTCGTTATTTGCTTGGTTTTTAAATTCACTATATACATGTAAATTTCACTAAACGGATCCATGTGAACATGTAGATTAATTTTTTTTTCCTCCCATGTTGGTAATATTAAAACCTAGTGAAATGACTCAAATCATCAAAATACTGGTAATGAACATTGAGGTGACAATAGATGTCACTATACATCTTTTTCTGATTGTTTGATTTAAAAAAAAAAAAAAAAAAAAAATAATTTTCGATGTGTACATTAAAAGATTAGGATGTGCACTACATGTATATACCAACATTGTACATTAGATCACTTGCAAGTGGAAAAAGATGGCGTCAGAGTTGGTTCTCAATCTATTGAAATACAATTTTTGTCGCAAATCTTAAGGGTGATGATGCAGGACAAACTTACCAGGGGCCCAAGAAGTAACGTCAAATGTCTCTCTTGAGCTTAAGGCTTTGATTGCCTCACTGATGATTTAAGTGTTATTTCCCATAATACTGTAATCACAATTATCTAAGATTCCTATTGCATCATTAATTTCAACGTTTTGGCAATTATTCGATTCTTAGCTGTCGCATCACATTTCACACGATATTCGCCTGGTGTACAGTCACTTTGCCCATGCATTTGTGTCTGAAACAATATTTGGTAAGGCATTTGGTCATCTTTATGGTATAAACAAAATTTCAAAATCACAGCTTATTGCTGCATTAAATGCCAGCGATGTTTAAAGCGCAGTGGTCGTCGCGCAGCGCATGTTCAAATTTCATGTAAAAAAACAATGTGTTTTACATGCTTGCATACGTCGCTAAGTCCCATATCGAAAAGGACGCGGCACGGCGACTGTCGCCCTTTTAATATTGGTCTTCTTTTTCATTGTTCTGAATGAAATTTATAATCTTGTTTTTCAAGTTTCTATTTTCTCAATTCCAAAATCTGCAAACATTTTTTTTAATAGATGTTGCAGTATATATGGATTACTTGAAGCTTGAACAGGTATTTCAGAATGAAGGAACAATTAAGTGGAGTTCATTCGTGTTAGATGGGATACAGTGGTTAGCTATGATGAGATCTTCCAGCCAAATTGTAACTGCAACGTGTACTACCTCCAAATTGTATCAATGGAATGAGACCGCACAGCAGTTTGACATGACACTGGTGATTTTGTTTTCTAATTAACTGTCATATGTACTTACTTGATCTTTAAATACACCCATTAGTCTTTCATTTAAGGCAGTTAACAGTGCTGCATTCAAATTGTGTGGTGATATTTTGTGCATGTTGCATGGTATACACAAAGCGATGTGCAACACTTTTGTTTCATGTTAACAAAGTGGATTAAGAACTGTAGGCTCGTTTTATGCCACTTCATTGAGGCTCTATTATACAATATCGGTAAATCTTGAATATAAATGGTCATCAAATCTTGCAGAGTTACCAGGCTTGCTCTTTAGTGTTCCATTCTCTTTCATCCTGCCTGTTTTCACTGATGTATGTATCCATGGTAACACAAACAGCGGATGATATGACACGAAAGGTTTTGTCTGCTTGTTTAATTGAAAATTGTTGCTATTCATTATTTTTGTTAGGAAATTAAAACAAGCAAAGGTGAAGAAATAGAATCGTTTCAGTTTGATGGGAGGCAGTTTTTGATCATTGTTAATCATGTTGACTTTGATTCATCGTCTTGTGCAAGAAGTGAATTTTTAACAACACCCAAACTACCTGCAGGTAAGTTCTTGGAAATATCAAATCAAGTAAATGGCATAGTTGTTGCATCACTCGTGAGCAGTAGACCCAAGTTCAAATCCTACCTTGAGCTGAACATCAAAAAGGGTTGACCCCTACTGTATATATGTACATTTTGTATATATAGTGTATTTAAACAAGCTAAAACTTGTATAAATAAATTTCCTGAAGATGATTAAAATCTCAAATTATTTCTGATGTTGCTGCATGTACAATAGTTTTGAATAGATTGTACACTTGATAGGATTAGTCCCAATATGCACACAGACAGTCACACATTTGCAGGTCATTTTGTTTTAATCTTATTTTAAATTCTATCAGATTACAAGCTGTGATTTGTCAGACAAGTCTCGATGCAAACTAGTGTTGCATAGTACAAAGAATCATTTTTTTTTTTTTTTTTTTTTTGTGTGGGAATGTTAATGAATTAATATGGGTGGGGATGGGGTGCTACAAAATTAAATAGCGGTAGTTGGTATTCATAAAGGCATGCAGCTTTAATACAAATGTACATATTGTGATGTAGGTCTTGTGATTTCCATGCATGCGTAAAACATTTCAAACAATGGCATCTCAAAACGTACCTTGTGGTTTGAAGGGTTCTATCAGGTAATCGGGGGGGGGGGGGGGTGAAAGATTATCGCAATGCAAAGACACAAGCAAGAGATCAAAATGAAACAACAGTTCTTTGACTTTTATTTATTGGCATAGTGTTTATAGAAATACAGTTCTGTTTTGAGTATTCGGATCTCTCAATTTGTGCAAATTCATGTCACAATTAACATTTGGTTTCAGGTCTTTAAGATACAATCAGTAAATATTCTAAAATGTCATGAATATGTGATCATAAAACAGTACATTAGACCAGATTATAAATTTCATTTTTTTTTTCCCCAGCTAATTCCCAAACACCACCAAATACCCAAGCTGGGGAAGTGTCTATTGCCGAATGGAATTCTACTACCTCTTCTCTGAGTCTGTATCAGAAATTGACATCTTATGGTGCATCCGATGCGGAAGTTTATGTTCATCCACATACACAAGAGCTGTGCATTGCAATCGCTAACAAGATGTACAATGATTACAATACGGCTATAGAATCTTACATTTACTGTATGTCTAGTTTAACCAGCGGATTTGTTTGGAGATATTCTATTGATACGTTTGGTGCCAATGCGGTGAGTTTTGACAATTTGTATTTGGTTTGAATTCAATGATCCAGTTTCCAGTATGTATGGTTGCTTGCTGTCGCAGGATGTCATTTACATTTCTCATTTGTACATTTATTCCCGTAATAGATCTCAAAAACCAAAATTGATTTTAGTAAATTGACATAACTGCGAATGAGTGGCAAAGATGACTTGAGGTGCAGCAGAATCATTATGTAACTACCCATATGAATATATAAGCATTGTCTACCAATGGATACAAGTCTATAAATGTGCATTGGACAAGAGTCGAAGGCTTGTACAGCATGTAATCGCCTCCTCTCGGTCACTGTCCTCCCACCCGCTTTGGAGATGCAGTACATATTGGTGTTGATGCACACAATAGATAACAAAATTCATCCTTTATACATTTTTAGCATGGATGCAAATTGATCGAATTGCTTACCAGCACGATCTGTATGTTTCAGAGCTTTGTAACGACAATTTAAGAATTCTTTGCAACTAAATATCGAGAAAATTAAGACCATAGTTCTTCAAAGCTTCTTGGCAGCAATTTTTTATACTAGATATTCCCACGCAATTGTTTCAACAGCTTTAACATGTGATGTAAATTACACGCTTCTAACGCAAACCACAACCTAATTATACTTCCTATGTACCTCTTTTCAGTCAAACATGGGAAAAAGCTTTTGTTTGGTTCATGTTTGTCTACCCATATACAAAATTTAGCAGTCAAAAATGCAGTCACTATAGATTAACGCAAGCCAAAGGGTTGGCACTTGCTTTTTAGGCTATGGCACATATTTCAATGAGTTATGGTGCACTGGTCACCTCCATAAAGGTTCCTTGTGCAACTAGTATGTGAACTTAAAATGGATGCCAATAGTTAAAAAGGTTGATAATTAATGACAATATTTTTTGCAATCTTTCAGATCAAACATTTTGTCAACGGTGGTACCAGTCATCTCATTGTAGCCAATACAGTTAACTTCATTGACTTTTCATATGTACCCAAGTCTGAAGTGTTTTCCTGGACAGGAAGTAAATATGAAAGCGATACTTTGTTAACCACAACCTTGGCTACAGATGTTTTGGTGTTGGATGTCCATGATCAGAAACTCATCGTAATTTCTCATGAAAACATTGTCGATATCTACAGGTAGGATATTTTTTTTTTGTAAGGTTGAATGTAATTGTTATGAAAATACTGCACAAAAGCAGTACGGTGTTTGGATTGACCAACTTATAGCAGAGATTGATGTGATCCCTAACTACCACTAGTACCAGAATACTTTGTGGGTATTCTCGTGATAACCTTGGGTTCTTTTCCCTGCTTGTAGTAATCCTTGAATGAGAATAGCCATGTGAAGTACAAGGAACCTTTTGTGTGAACGTTTGCCTTAAAGGCCCAATTCATTTGCCCTGGGCAAGTGTGAATTGGAGGTGTGGCTATGTTAATAAGTGTTGTTAATCACTTGCATAGCCTATGACTCATCCTGTTTCAGAGGTCCAACATCACATTACTGCAGCAGATTGACAGCAGTTAATTATTCAAGATTAGTAGCGCGTCCCTTTCCCCGGTTCCTGTTTTTGACTTTTATCCGCCTTTATCTCAACCCGTACACTATTTATTGTCATAAATACTACACACGGTCACTGCTGTGATATTCATAGTCACAATGCATCCACTTTAGCACGACATAATAGACCTGTAAGTTCGAGGAAACGCGTTTTTACCGGAGCTTGGCTTGAACTGTTTACTACAGCGTGACAAGCAAGGAAATAATCCCTATTGTTTAGGAGCGTATTTATAGTATACATGGGCCTTTAAGTGACAAGATTACTGTAGACCACGTTGAAATAGCTGCATGCAATGTTAGGGGATTTTACTCTTAGCATGAATTAACAATCTTAATTCAGCTAAAGTGTCTTCCCGTGAGAATATACATTCTGTTAAATTAGCTGCATCTTGAATTAGTGAAATTACAGATTAGGTGAAATAGCTAAAATTACATGCAAGCTAAAAGACACGTTTTACATTTCCATTACTTGCTTATAGAGCTTCTGCGTCTGATCTAAACATAGGAAAGTGTTTGAATATGACGTAAAATTTCTAAGTAAGGAGTGTCCAACAAATGTATGGGCATTTTACCAACTGGTAAAATCTGACGTGTTGGGGTAGGTAGGTACAACTTTCACCAAGTAATTAAACATACATTTTTATGTAAGTTGATCTAATGTAGAAGCTATAGAAATGCATTAAAATATCGTAAACAAATTTCAGTGAAAATAAAATCTAGCGAATATACTTTTTTTCCTACATTTTAAATTCAACTCGCTAAAAATCAGTGAAAATAAATTTCATACAACACACCTAAAGTCGTTTTAGCGAAAATTAATTCCAGTGAAAATAAAGTATTTTACAGTAAACCATTTGGGAATGTTACATAGTACACTACATATTGTATGGTTTGTCTAATGATGTGAGTGTTTTTATATACACAAGTGTTTAATCCAAGAGACTTGATCCCATAATTTCTGTATAGTTTTGAACACTGAATTGTGATTGGAAGATGAGATTAAAAATTATGTTCATGTTTAATTACAGGTATGATGAAAATACTCCAGGGTTTGAATACGTCAGTGAAATTGATGTGACAATGCCAGTTTCAATGGACCATATGCAGATTGGATCTGATGAAATATTGTTAGTCTTGGATCAGGATGTGGGCATTAAGGTGTACAAGTACAATGGTGAATCCAAGTTTGTATTGAGCAAAGAGATTCCTTTGGAGCGTAAGTAAACTTCTGACTTTCAACTTCAAATAGAAAATTTTTGTCTAATTGTATTCTACATAAATGAACTTTGTCACACGCAACGTAATATTACCGTAATTGGTATAGTACAGGTGTGATGGTTTAAATACCAAAATGGCAACAGTAACAAGACTTCCCTGGCGGCGATGATAAAATATGCACACGGAGCCAACAGATGAGGTTTCAACTGGTACTGGTATTATTATACTCTGCAAACATCAAGTACAATAACGCGGTAAAACTTCACTACTCCAATGACTAGATACTTAAACTCCAATACAATTCAACGAGATCTCCGATCTGATCTCAGTGCTGAACAACTCCCCTATATATATCCACACTGTCTATAAATAGACCATTACATCAGCATACATAATGAGTCTGGAACTTACTACAAATTTCTAGAATGTTCCATTACCTTCTATTGCCTTCTACAGTGTCCTATTACCTATTCAACCAACTTCTAAAAATTCCACCCAGACACAGTACGGTTCTAGAACATTCTCAGTCACACGGAAGTGGTAAACAAGTCGTATGCGACAAACTTGATTCTGCAAAATTAGGCACAACCCCCACTACCAATGCAGCTGAAGATTTAAGCTTACAGGTACTCTGTATGTCAATTAAATTAGTTGAACTGAATTTTTACAACTGAGGACTACTATAAAGGCTGCAGTACAATCAGAAAACTGAGATAAAACTCCAAGAAACTGTACTTTGGTATAGTTATTTATTCTACTTAAAATGGTTAGGTCATCCCTATATGTGCAACATGTATAAATTCAGCTGCTCAGTTACTCCAAAGTTGAGTTTTCTCGACTTCAGCCGTTTTCTTCGACCAGTGATGCACACCAGCTCACGAAGAGCCCATAGAAATACATGGTAAAGTAGTGCGTGTCTTAACGTTCTGTGACATAGCTCCACTCAAAGGATACTGGTATTAGTTGTAGTTTATTCTATTCCATTTCTTGGCTTTGTCTTAGTTTCAGTTGTGTACATGTAGTTTGTTCCCTGTTTGTTAACAAGCATTTTGATAATGTCTATGAAGTGCGATGCAAACTCAAACTGGTATATAAGGTAAAGTTGTTTTTTCCTTTCTCAGATGCCTTCAGTCTTCATGCATTTTATCACCAGAATATGGATGATTATTATGTGGCCGTTGGTACTTATAAAGCCCTTGTTCTCGGCTTTCATATTGCAATACAGGCACTGGAAACTGATGTTCCCATATACAAAGTGAAAACGTCTGGTAGGTTGATAATTGTATGGTGTTTGAAATAAATTACTGTAGAATACTTTATTTTCGCTTGGAATTTATTTTCGCTGAAGGGATGATTCCGTGAAAATAAAATCCAGTGAATATACATTTTTTCCTATATTTTACATTAATCTCATCAAAAATCAGTGAAAATAAATTCCAAGCAAAACGCCCAAAAAGCCTTTTCAGCAAAAATAAAGTATTCCACAGTACCTTAATATATACCGGTAATGGTGCTAGGAGTGGTGTTTTAGTAAAACCTTGACACAAGGAAAGAAATCATTGAAATGTAGTTTAAGTCCTTGCATACCATAATAATTTCAAATCAGCTGTGTGGTTTAATTCTTTCTTTCTTTCTTTCTTTGTATTTTATCTTGCAGGAGAATACCTTCCTACCATTGGATGTTCTTAACATAATCCAGATTTGAAACATTCACTGTTAAAATAATAAATTTGCTCTGTACTTTTTTTTTCCCCCCAATCATGATTTGACCACTGTCTTGTTACTTCACATAATTACAGTATCTACTGCTTTACCTGAAGTAACAGTGCAATTTCATTTCAAATTGTCTTGCAAATGTTGAATTTAAATTGGCATACAATATTTTGCATCAGTTTGCTATAACTTTCTTTCATTTTTAGGATTTTTCTAAATCTTATTTATTATGACAGTAGTCTTTACCATCGCTATGTCAGTTATTACGATAACAATTTTGTGAATACTTTGAATAATTTAATTGAATATTTAATTAAATTTTTAAGTGGTCCAAATGCTTGTTTCTTTACTTGTAATGTTGATAGATTCTGTTGACTAGTTTTTTTTATTCAAGAATGCAAGTCGTGGGCAAAATTTACTGGTGTAGTCTAGGGACAGGGTGTGTATAAAAAAGATGGGTGGCTTTTATTCTCTATACACGGTAGTTCAATTTTCTTGTGGCGGTGAACTGAAATTGAATTGGAAAACATAGCCATTCTGTTAATTAAGTTGAAAGTTCTGACCAAAATTGCTAGAAATCGGAACACTAAAGTCTGTACCCCCCAAAAAACTGAACCATGGGTTGTATGGAGTCTATACTCTAATATGGAAGCCATACAGTAAAATCAAACCCTGCAAACATTATGTATGGAGTACAATAAGTAACGTAACTTACACCACCACAGAGTGGATGCTAACTGTAAGTAAAAAAAATAAATGGGACCGGATGTGAACATGGGGGGGGGGGGGGGGCATGCCCTACTGTTAAATATGGGTTCAAAGAAAATTGTGGAGAACGTTCCCCAACTCGTCAAATTAAAGTTTTAATGAGTTGAAGCATATTGAGATTCTCAAGTTCGATCTATAGGTCTGGTGCTCAGCCCCTTGTGATGATGCACATCCCACCCAAGACTAGTATGGAATCATGATTAAACGCTTTACATGACGGCTGATTATTCACTGCTAGTACAGTGCACAGCTGAATGTTCTCAGTTGATGGGCAGAATAGACCACATTCTCCTTCCCAGAGTTCCTTGCGGTTAGATCACCGAAAGTATCTCTGCCACCACACACCGCCATTTTGTGGTGAAACACCACAAGAATTTTACTACGCGTATCATTTGCGTGTTTTTGTTATTAGATGGCTTTCGTGTTGATTTATTCCTACTTGAAAACAAGTTTCAAATTATTTCGTCGATAGCTGATAATGATTTGTTCGTAAACACACTGAAAACGGTGAAATAGTTATAATTTACAAAAGAAAATAATTTCATCGCGGAATAACGGTTACTAAGGTGTTATTCGGTTCATCAAGCTGACGGCCCTGTCGATAGCTAGGCGAAGACGTATGAAGAAAGGAAAGCACTTCGTGGTATTGACAGCGAACGCGTTCTATTGCCACTCAGTGTGTGCTAAGGAAAGTAAAAATATGAGCTTCTCACTAAGAAAATAGCCAGAATCTACAAACAACGCGCACACTTCGTTGGGTTCGAAAATCGAACACCTGCATTGCAATGTTTTGGTGAGTGTCTTTGAAAGTAGTACCACTGTGACGCATCGACCAATCAACGACAAGTACAAGATCTGCGTGGTGGCAGAGATATATTCGTAATAGAACTCTGCCTGGGGAGATTGAATAGACCATTTTCCCGTTCACTGAGAGAATCGCGCGTTATACGTGAAATCGAACAAAAAAACTGGACAAACGAAGGTCGTAGTCGCGTCAAACATTGCGTGGGATTCGACAAACGCGAAAGTATTTCGGGGACATTTCTATGCTTAATGTGCTGTCCACATTTGATGATAGGCAATTTCGATTAAGTAAGGGTATTCGGAAGCAATATTCCTGTCGAAGATCGGCCGGTCAATGTAAGCTGCGAAATAAAGAAATTTTCGTTCAAAATCAAATCGTTCGATTTTTGCGGCAGACGTTCGACGCGCGTCTTTCATGCATCTCGCGAGATCTCGCAATTGTACGGAAAATCACCTATTAGAGCCAATCTAATGGACTTGAAAGATGAGCTCAAGGGCAACATGCATTACATATTGCGTCCGTGTTCAAGATCTATCTCAAAATAGAAATAACCGAGATGCCCTTCATTAGTGAAGTCGTACAGACCCAGTAATCAGTGGCGGTGTATAAGAAAGCAACGTTTTACCACTTTTATATTAATATACGTAATTGGCATAAGAGGACAAGACTCTTTCATTGTAAAATTCACATCCATCATATGTGTTAATATTTCATTTATTTAACACTTTATTTAAAGAGGGTAGGCCAATATACAATAATTTTCATTGGGCCCTCTCTGTAGGGACAAAAAACGCACTATACACACTATAGGCTTGAGCCATTTACAACATATTTTTCCCCCCAGATAAATTATGTAAGTTTTCTTAAAAAGACTGAATTTCTGATATGGAAAGTTATTTTATAGGGTTACCACTCTATACTGAAACGTCCTCTGACCCATGGATGTTTTCCATTTAGTAATTTGTAAATTATTTCTAAGAGGAACGTGTACTATACTTGTGGGTTTGGGAAATAGGACTGAACATTTTACTTGTATATAAAGGCGCCAAGCCATTGGTTGCCATATACATTACGATACCTAGAAAATATGAAATTCTGTAATCGATAGGCAAGATACTATGTTTTTTAAACAGTTCAACTATGATTGGCTAAAGTTGTCGGAGGAAATCACACGAACTGCCCTTTTCTGAAGCTTATACACCAGACATAAATTTGATTGACTTCTTTGCCCATACTATACTATACAGCAATAGTCCAATAACGACTGAATAAATGAAAAATACAATGTTCTTCTGACGGAAATACGGGTAAGAAGCTGCAAACCCTCATAAGAACACCAATTCTTTGGCCAAGCTTTTTACAAAGCATATCAACATGATGATCCCATGATACTTTTATCTAAAACCACCCCAAGCGACTTTTCAAAACTGACTGTTTTAATTATTTCACCATTGAAGTTAACCAGAAAATCTTTAATATTATTTAGCTTTTGACGGGATCCAACAAGAATAGATTTTGATTTAGATGTGTTGATTGACATGTAATTGCAATTAACCCAACGCAAAATTGGCCAAACATCATTAATGCACTTTGTGACTACATTGATACTTGGTCCAGACGATAAGAGTTTGATCGTCCGCATACATACATATCAATGGAACTATTTTCAAGAAATAATAAATAGAAAAAATAATAATGGTCCTAAAATTGAACCCGACTGTTTACCCATCAAATACACAACTTGCTTTTTGTCAGTTAAATAAGAATTAAACCAAACAAGGGAGATTGGAGAAATGCCATAAATTGAGAGCTTATTTAATAATACATGTTTATCTACCATATCAAACGCCTTGCTTAAATCAAGGAAAAGAAAACCACACAATAAGCCATCATCCATATTGCTAAGTAATGCATCGCATAGCTTAATCATAGCTGTATGGCAAGAATGCTATTTCCGAAAACCTGACTGCGATTTAGAAATTAAATCATGAATATTCA
Source organism: Saccoglossus kowalevskii (assembly GCF_978046115.1). Lineage (NCBI taxonomy): Eukaryota > Metazoa > Hemichordata > Enteropneusta > Harrimaniidae > Saccoglossus > Saccoglossus kowalevskii. The sequence continues at coordinate 11,292,459 of NC_140644.1, read as the reverse complement.
AATGCACGTGTTTTTCAAAGATTTTTGAGATTATTGGAAGCACTGAAATTGAACGAAAATTACACAAGTCCTGGGAATCCACCCTTGTGTAATGGAAAAACTTTGGCATGCTTAAACATGTCGGGGGAAAAATACCTGATGAAATGCCGAGGTTGAATAAATAAAGAATACTTTCATAAATGAACGGAGCAGAAATGCGCAAAAGCTTAGATGATGTAGTGTCAAGGCCAACTGACTTAGAACTAGATAGTGAAAACTGTTGGTTCTTCACAAACTGGCATGTGGCCGGCGGAATAACAAATTGTCGAGTAGTGGTCAATTTGGGTTCATTTTCGTAAATTCGTAAAATATGAATCACCCACTGAAACATTGGGTCGTAACTTTTTGGTAAGAGAAGCGAAATGTGTATTGAAATTATTAACGATTTTTTCGAGGTGATTGCCAACTGAAATATGAACATTGAGTGAGTTAGGTTTACCACCACTGATCAAATCGTTGAGGGTTTTCCCACAAGGCGGCACTGTTGGAGCTATTGATTTTGATAAGTTGAATATAATGGTTTTTCTCAGCGGCCTTAATTAAATTAACTACCAAATTACGCTTGGCTCTATATTGGTTAAGGACAGTAACATCAAAGTATGTGCAAGCCTCCGAAGTTTGTCTTTCTCTAATATTAAGTAGAATGTCCGTATTCAGCCATCCTGGCTGTCTTAATTTTTGCACACGTCTACAAACAAATGGGCATGCCAATTAAAAATAGAATGCCAAGTCTCAAAAGCTAAATTAGTACCGGTAATGTTGTGTACGGAAATTAGAGGCGTCTTCCGAAAGTCGGCCAATATCAGTTATTTCATAGTGTTGGTAGTATAGGTTTGTTTAAAGATGTTTGGTTTATTCTGGAGTGAAAAGTAGTGATTTGTTGGCCAGTAGACGAAACGCATTGGGTGACGTGTCATTTTTAATGGGCATTTAGATATCAATTGTTTTTTAAAATTGTATTTACTTAGTTCTAATTTAAGTAAAAATACAAGTACATGTATTTAAATGTCTTGTATGATTTACATGATGGTCACGAGGATGATAAAGATACGACGAAACAAGTAGTTTCGTGTGTTGAGGATTAAAGTTTTAATTTAAAAGAATTAAAAATATTTATTCCCGGTCATTTTTATACTAGAAAGTAATTAAATTATTTAATAAAATTATTCAAAAATGCTACCAGAAATATTTAAGTCTATTAAGTGATGTCAGCATACAGTTTACAGAAATATTTAATATATAGTCTAATATGTTTCTAAGATCATCTTACCATTGAAATCTACTTAGGCCGAAACGTCCGCCAGGTCGAAACTCTTGGCCGAAACGTCCGCCGGGTCGAAACTCTTGGCCGAAACGTCCGTCCACCAGTAAAAGACTAGTTATATAAGCTTTCCTTCTAATTGCTCGAATCGGCAACGCTTGAACATTTGGGCTCCAAGTACCTCGCCACGTTTTCTGATCGCTGTACCTCTACTCTTTGAGAGAAACTCACCAGAACCACATTCTGCCCACTGGTCAATAGCCAGGCAGTGTATAGATAATCTGTGCCAGAGACTAAACGGAAACTAATACAGATACTGGTGATTATCTGCTATTGGATCTCTGTGGAAACTTGCTTTTTGTATCAAGCCCCCACACGCGTGTATCTTTTTTTACATCTCTAGTTGCCGCAAATGTTGTGGACTTTTAAGTGAAAGTAATCATTTCCCCCACTTCATCATGTTTTCTTAGTTAAGCGTGTTAGTTTTTAGTTTATTTCAGCTGCACAAGTCTGACTACAATAAAAATGTGTGGTGGTATGACACGACACGACACGACACGACACGACATGATAAATTTAATATAATTAGGATGAGTTCCCCTCCCCATTATTGAGTTTTTTTGGTCACGGATGTCTTACCTGAATCATATTTTCTGTGCAAAATTTTGTTTTGAAGAGGTGAAGAGCCCTTAGAAAAACATATTCATGCTCCCTCGCCTCGCGCTGAACATGTCACACTACCAGTTGCTCTGGTTACACCAGCTTTTCAGACATTTGCCACCAAAGCAGGTACAATTTACAGTCGCTGTATTATACCCATAGGGGCGATGGACTATGAAATTAAGGCAGAATAAGCCATTCTGAATTCAATCATGTGTGGAGATTAATACTGTACATGCAGTTCATTAGCTCTATAATGTTCGTGTACACTAAATGAATGCCTGCCACCCATAGTGTAGTACACCATACTATTAATAATTTGATGAACTATTCACTTATTCATATCCTTCTGGAAGGAAAATTGCTCTAACTTATTTTTTTACAGTGGCATATTTATTGTGGCCATAATACATTAATTAATCTATAGCAACTGAATATCTTTTAGAATTTACTCAACAACAAAAAACACACTCTGAGCACTGTTACAAAACTAGGCACAATGAAATGTTACAATATTTCCTTGTAATAAAAACAATTTATTGTGACGTAATGCTCATAGCTTTATCATCATTCAATGACCAACATGTTTACTTTTTGAAATGCAGGAAAGAATACTTTTATAATTTAGACTATACGTCTTTCGACGATGTAACGAGTAAATAACTTGAAATAAGTGTTAAAATGTTTTATATTACCAATGAAGCACATATTTATAATCACTTGACAAATGTCTGTACAAATCATGCTGTTTCTAATGCGCAATGCATAGCGAAAACAAATAAAGTAAAAATTCGATAAGCGCATTTCATGGTATGGAGAGCACTATCAGTTTTATCCTTTTATCAGTTAAAATATGCAAATAAACACTCTTTATAGATCGAGTACTTCAACGTTTGTGACGACTGAAAGCTCGTCATACTATGTTAGCCCTAGATAGAGACTAAACAACTGACAATAACACTGCATCCCCAAATCACAAGTATTTTGAAAAGGTCTGTGTAGGAATAATAGATAAATCAAATTATAGTCTTCTAAAACGAGACCAAGATACACCAGAAACGTACTCTTGAATAAGAATAACGCACCACGTTTACCAGTTATTCAAGAAACTGCTTTTCATATATAATACTTCCAGCGAAATGAGCCAATCAGTGAATCGAACACAAACCTGAACCCGAAGTGTCGAGATGATTGACCATATGCCCAAGAGTGTGATAACAATGAATGTGATGTATACAGGTCAACGCTTAGCTCTAGAGAGGAAGGATAATGAGGTTGTGTTATTATGTAACCTCAGTAGTACCTTTCACTCATTAACTGAGTCCTAGTGTGTGTGTGTGTGCAACTGTTAACATTATTAGAAAAAATAGCTGCCAGAGTGAAATCACTCGAAAATAATCTAAAACACAAGAATGATGGTGATGGGCCCCTCTTCAGTTCCTTCCAATTGATATGTATGGAGATGACGAGGGATAGTGGGGATTTCAGCCACTTGGTGGTCGGAGATGGTGCACCAAAAAATGACTTCTGAGCACTTGTTTGGTAAATTTAATTTCCTTTTACGCCAGGAATGGCTGTACAAGTATGAATCATAGGGTGTCATGCGGCAACAGATCCTTCATATAAGTACACATTTTCACTGTTATTACTTCAATGTTGTTGACTGCTGCCAGGTGTGTGGCACATGTTTTTTTTTCTGAGGGACCGTATCCTTCTTGGGCTGTGAAAAATATTTTGACATTGAGAAATAAGAGTTTGTATAATAGATACTCTGTCAGATCATCTGATGATTGGTGTCACCAATGTAAAATATTCAAAAATGACCCTTTCTGTGGAATCCACGAGTTTTTTTTTTACAACTGTCCCGGTTCTCCAACTAACAGTGTGAAAAATTACTTCGTGTATCAGTCTGGGTCGTATTGCTTGTAAAAGAATTGTCTAACCATTCTGGAAATGTGGTTGACACGAGGACTGACGTTGGTTTTGTTTTGAATTAATTGTCTGAGGTAAATAACACTATGCTTAGATAGGCACTTCTTAATTAAATGAACAAGATAGGCATCTTCACTCTCCGACCAGTCCCCGGGTAACCAGACCTCGACTACAGGTGATAATGTGACATGTTCTTCTAACTCAAATCTGACCAACACTACTTGACATCATAAAGACATACTTGGTTCCGAGGGACGTTCAATTAAGCAGACACTCAGCACAACACTGTTTCGGTTTTCAGATTTCAAATTTTACATTAAGCTGGTGATGAAGGATTTATCTCTATCACATATACGATGAGAGATTAGAATTTTCGAACATTTAAGGAAATCATAACTATGTAGGAATTGCTGGATACCTGTCCTATAAATTTCTTATATTGGAACTGAAACTTGTTATCAGTAATTAAACTAAAAAAATCATAAGACACTGTGGATATTTTTGCAATAAATGTACGCATAATAATATGTCCAAGTCCAATCGTTGACATGTGGTCTATCAATGTCTATAAATTAATTTAATCATAGACTTGCATTTCTATCAAATTATATGATTCTATTCAATCATAGACCCGTATTTCGATTAAATTATAATTCAATCATATTTCAAATCAAATTATGATTCTATTCAATCATATACCTGTATTTCAAATCAAAACAAATTATATGGTTCAATTTACTCATAGATTTCGATCAAATTATGATTCAATTCAATCATAGACTTGTATTTCAAATCAAATTATATGATTCTATTCAATCATAGACCTGTATTTCGATTAAACTATATGATTTAATTCAATCATATACTTGTATTTCAAATCAAATTATATGATTCTATTCAATCATAGACCTGTATTTCAAATAAAAACAAATTATATGATTCAATTCACTCATAGACCTGTATTTCGATTAAATTATATGATTCTATTCAATCATAGACCTGTATTTCAAATAAAAACAAATTATATGATTCAATTCAATCATAGACCTGTATTTCGATTAAATTATATGATTCAATTCAATCATAGACCTGTATTTCGATTAAATTATATTATTCAATTCAATCATAGACCTGTATTTCTATTAAATTATATTATTCAATTCAATCATAGACTTGTATTTCAATTAAATTGTATGATTAAATTCAATCATAGACCTGTATTTCAAATCAAATTATATGATTAAATTCAATCATAGCCCTGTATTCCTATTAAATTATGTGATTCCATTCAATAATAGACCTGTATTTCAAATCAAATTATATGATTCAATTCAACCATAGACCTGTATTCCAAATCAAATTATATGATTCAATTCAACCATAGACCTGTATTCCAAATCAAATTATATGATTCAATTCAATCATAGACCTGTATTTCGATTAAATTATATGATTGAATTGAATCATAGACCTGTATTTCAAATCAAATTATATGATTCAATTCAATCATAGCCCTGTATTCCTATTAAATTATGTGATTCAATTCAATAATAGACCTGTATTTCAAATTATATGATTCAATTCAATCATAGACGTGTATTCCTATTAAATTATGTGATTCACTTCAAACATAGACCTATATTTCAAATCAAATTATATGATTCAATTCAATCATAGACCTGTATTTCTATTAAATTATGTGATTCCATTCAATCATTGACCTGTATTTCAAATCAAATTATATGATTAAATTCAAACATAGCCCTGTATTCCTATTAAATTATATGATTCAATTCACTCATAGACCTGTATTTCGATTAAATTATATGATTCTATTCAATCATAGACCTGTATTTCAAATCAAATTATATGATTCAATTCAATCATAGACCTGTATTTCGATTAAATTATATGATTCAATTCAATCATAGACCTGTATTTCGATTAAATTATATGATTCAATTCAATCATAGACCTGTATTTCGATTAAATTATATTATTCAATTCAATCATAGACCTGTATTTCTATTAAATTGTATGATTAAATTCAATAATAGACCTATATTTCAAATCAAATTATATGATTCAATTCAATCATAGACCTGTATTTCTATTATATTATTCAATTCAATCATAGACCTGTATTTCTATTAAATTGTATGATTAAATTCAATCATAGACCTGCATTTAAAAGCAAATTATATGATTCAATTCAATAATAACCCTGTATTCCTATTAAATTATGTGATTCCATTCAATAATATACCTGTATTTCAAATCAAATTATATGATTCAATTCAACCATAGACCTGTATTCCAAATCAAATTATATGATTCAATTCAATCATAGCCCTGTATTCCTATTAAATTATGTGATTCAATTCAATAATAGACCTGTATTTCAAATCAAATTATATGATTCAATTCAACCATGGACCTGTATTCCAAATCAAATTATATGATTCAATTCAATCATAGCCCTGTATTCCTATTAAATTATGTGATTCAATAATATACCTGTATTTCAAATCAAATTATATGATTCAATTCAATCATAGACATGTATTCATATTAAATTATGTGATTCACTTCAAACATAGACCTATATTTCAAATCAAATTATATGATTAAATTCAATCATAGCCCTGTATGCCTATTAAATTATGTGATTCCATTCAATAATAGACCTGTATTTCAAATCAAATTATATGATTCAATTCAATCATAGACCTGTATTTCTATTAAATTGTATGATTACATTCAATCATAGACCTGTATTTCAAATCAAATTATATGATTAAATTCTATCATAGCGCTGTATTCCTATTAAATTATGTGATTTCATTCAATAATAGACCTGTATTTTAAATCAAATTATATGATTCACTTCAAACATAGACCTGTATTCCTATTAAATTATGTGATTCACTTCAATCATAGCCCTGTATTCCTATTAAATTATGTGATTCCATTCAATAATAGACCTGTATTTCAAATCAAATTATATGATTCAATTCAATCATAGACCTGTATTCCTATTAAATTATGTGATTCACTTCAATCATAGCCCTGTATTCCTATTAAATTATGTGATTCCATTCAATAATAGACCTGTATTTCAAATCAAATTATATGATTCAATTCAATCATAGCCCTGTATTCCTATTAAATTATGTGATTCAATTCAATAATATACATGTATTTCAAATCAAAGTATATGATTCAATTCAATCATAGACCTGTATTCCTATTAAATTATGTGATTCACTTCAAACATAGACCTGTATTCCTATTAAATTATGTGATTCACTTCAATCATAGCCCTGTATTCCTATTAAATTATGTGATTCAATTCAATAATAGACCTGTATTTCTAATCAAATTATATGATTAAATTCAATCATAGACCTGTATTTCTATTAAATTATATGATTCCATTCAATCATAGACCTGTATTTCAAATCAAATTATATGGTTCAATTCAATCATAGACATGTATTCCTATTAAATTATGTGATTCACTTCAAACATAGACCTGTATTCCTATTAAATTATGTGATTCAATTCAACCATAGACCTGTATTCCAAATCAAATTATATGATTCAATTCAATCATAGACCTGTATTTCTATTAAATTATATTATTCAATTCAATCATAGCCCTGTATTCCTATTAAATTATGTGATTCCATTCAATAATAGACCTGTATTTCAAATCATATTATATGATTCAAATCAATCATATACCTGTATTTCTATTAAATTATATTATATTATTCAATTCAATCATAGACCTGTATTTCTATTAAATTGTATGATTAAATTCAATCATATACCTGTATTTCAAATCAAATTATATGATTAAATTCAATCATAGCCCTGTATTCCTATTAAATTATGTGATTCCATTCAATAATAGACATGTATTTCAAATCAAATTATATGATTCAATTCAATCATAGCCCTGTATTCCTATTAAATTATGTGATTCAATTCAATAATATACCTGTATTTCAAATCAAATTATATGATTAAATTCAATCATAGCCCTGTATTCCTATTAAATTATGTGATTCCATTCAATAATAGACATGTATTTCAAATCAAATTATATGATTCAATTCAATCATAGCCCTGTATTCCTATTAAATTATGTGATTCAATTCAATAATATACATGTATTTCAAATCAAAGTATATGATTCAATTCAATCATAGACCTGTATTCCTATTAAATTATGTGATTCACTTCAAACATAGACCTGTATTCCTATTAAATTATGTGATTCACTTCAATCATAGCCCTGTATTCCTATTAAATTATGTGATTCCATTCAATAATAGACCTGTATTTCAAATCAAATTATATGATTCAATTCAATCATAGCCTTGTATTCCTATTAAATTATGTGATTCAATTCAATAATATACATGTATTTCAAATCAAAGTATATGATTCAATTCAATCATAGACCTGTATTCCTATTTATTATGTGATTCACTTCAAACATAGACCTGTATTCCTATTAAATTATGTGATTCACTTCAATCATAGCCCTGTATTCCTATTAAATTATGTGATTCAATTCAATCATAGACCTGTATTTCTAATCAAATTATATGATTAAAGTCAATCATAGCCCTGTATTCCTATTAAATTATGTGATTTCATTCAATAATGGACCTGTATTTCAAATCAAATTATATGATTAAATTCAATCATAGCCCTGTATTCCTATTAAATTGTGTGATTCAATTCAATAATAGACCTGTATTTCAAATCAAATTATATGATTCAATTCAATCATAGCCCTGTATTCCTATTAAATTATGTGATTCAATTCAATAATATACATGTATTTCAAATCAAAGTATATGATTCAATTCAATCATAGACCTGTATTCCTATTTATTATGTGATTCACTTCAAACATAGACCTGTATTCCTATTAAATTATGTGATTCACTTCAATCATAGCCCTGTATTCCTATTAAATTATGTGATTCAATTCAATCATAGACCTGTATTTCTAATCAAATTATATGATTAAAGTCAATCATAGCCCTGTATTCCTATTAAATTATGTGATTTCATTCAATAATGGACCTGTATTTCAAATCAAATTATATGATTAAATTCAATCATAGCCCTGTATTCCTATTAAATTGTGTGATTCAATTCAATAATAGACCTGTATTTCAAATCAAATTATATGATTCAATTCAATCATAGACCTGTATTTCTATTAAATTATGTGATTCAATTCAGTCACAACCCTGTATTCCCATTAATTTTGGGATTCAATGATTACATTCCAAATCAAACTATATGATTCTATTTAATCACAGACCTGAATCTTCATCAACAAAAATGAATCGATTTCATCAATGTACGTGATTCAGTTCAGTGATAACCCTGTCTTTCTACCATAGTCAGTGATTCAAAGTGGAATCGTCGCTAACAAAAAACAAACTATGACTCAATTCATATACATTTTGTTCATGCATTCGTCTAGATAGAATGTTGTTTCCTTCATTCAGAATGTACTGGACAAACTTTACAATAGCTTTACATGTACATATAAAGATGAGACTGCTGGTATATTGTTTTAGAAATAGCTGACAACCTTTCTAGTGTGTGGACCTTTTGAACCCCTATCGCAAAAAGCAGTGCAAAAACAAGTTAGTAAAATACATGATCCCGCACGACAACATTTGTCTCGATGACATAATTTATGCATCTACTTATAATGTGCATAATTAAGCCCGCCAATGAACGCACATGCGTTGCGAACAAATTACGAAATCAATCAGTGCCTATCTAATGACAGAACATTGATTCATGCAAATTTTAGCAAAAATACACAGATTGGTCTGATATATCCACAGAAGATTCTCATCCACCACGAAATAAAAACTTGTCTCGAATAGTTGATAAACACGTAGTTAATGAAAAAAGACAGCAATTTATATATAAATGCCAAAGTTGTCACGTTCAGGGCTAAACAATCAAGAACAAAAAAGCCAGTACTCAACGTCAAACAACGCAAATATTTTAGTCCACTGGTGTTTACCAAATACGAAGTGCATTATATCTATTTGCTTAAACAGCAGTCTGTCAAATCAAAATGATTGGACGAATTGTATAAACTAACTGGGCATTATGGGTACGATTTACATTGTGTTGTACCGGCATAAGCTTAATTAACATTAATTAATTAATTAACAACTGCGAAAATCTTCAACGATTGAATAAAACAGCAGCATATAATAATTTAAAAACAGAGACGTATATTAGATGAAGTAAAATTCACTTCGCACATTCAATATAAATAATTTCAGTTAACTTCGCCGTTTGGTCGCTGCCCATAATGCCATCAGTCTGCATCTATGATTAAAAAAAAAACAATGTGAAACTATGCGATTGAAATATGTTAGTAATAGTAAACTTCATATAGTGGTAATTAGTGTAATTAAAATTAACCCACTTAAAATGTTTAATCAATTTAGGGGTAATATAAAAAATCTTGGAAGGGACTGCTTACCACACACGTTTGTCATTTTCTTTTGTATATTACTCGATTCAACGCCATTGCCAAAGAACGAAGACCATGCTACAAGGTTGCCTTCCTCCCTATTACACTTCATGTTTTCGATTTCACTTTTGGTTAGTGTTTTATCCCACATATTCACCATCGTCAGCTCGCCAACAAACATTGATGACGCCGGAAAAGCTTGGTGTAGCGCGCCCTCAGGCAGGTATCCAAGATATACTTCACCCCCGCCGAGGACACGCAGTTTCCCACTGTTACCTAAAATATGTTCGTCGCCGTCCACATACAAGATGAAACGTCCGTTCAGTTCCGAGTTCCACGTCAAGCACACGTGATGCCATTTCCCATCGGTAGGAATGTAGTCTAAATTTGGATATCCAGCAGGAAGGCCAAGGAATTTAATATAATACACATTATGGACGTGTAAAATCAGACCTGCAGATTCCGTGTTTGATGGGGCGCCGTCCGTGCGGCTGTAACTAAAAATCACTTCACCGGGTGTGTCAGTGGACGCGCTGTTGCTTTTCAGCCATAGACACAACGTGAATTCGTTGTTCAACTCTGGCAGTGGCAGTGGGTACTTGATAGATGATTTCCCATTGAACACAAGCGCCTGTGTTAGATAATCTGAAAACGAACACTATGATCACTCTTATTTCAAACGTAAACTTTTGTTTCAAACAATTATAAGACTAAATCATATATATATATATATAATATATATATATATATATATATATATATATATATATATATATATATATATATATATATATATATATAGCAAAGATACATTTGACAGGTGCGGGATTACTATGATTGGTTCTCAGAACGAACATGACATTTATCCACTACGACGCCAGCACATGCCATTATTGTATATGAACTCTATCGAACAACGGTATACAGCAACGTTGACTTTTAAGTATAGAAATTAATGTATTTAATATATATCAAGTATTACAGACACACTCATGCGTGATGGTATGGACCATGGTTATATTACGTAAATTAGTAAATATCATCAACATAATTTTCGTCTAACAATAAGAATAATGATAATTACGAACATCAATTCCTGTTTAGCATTTATTGATCAATGTTTAACAGATTGTGAAGTGGGGTGTGTATTTGATAATTACACTAAACAACTTAATTTCACTGCAAGCATGTAATCTATATCTATCACATACATTTTTCGTTCTGTCGATAAAGTACATTAAGATCACATTCTCTCCTTCAGATAACACCTACCTGTTTCACAGTCGTGTCCTCCGTAACCTATTTCACAGTCACAACGATAGATGTCCCCATGCTCTGTACAAACGCCATTATTTTGACAGGGAGAATTGCTACACGGTTCCTCTGAAATTTAATTGCAGATATTTCATTTTAGTTCCATATTGGTAGAAAGAATTAAATTATTTGTAGTGCGTCGGACGATATATTGTCACATGACGTAGGACGTCGCACCGCACCGTATGGATATAAATGCTATGACGTATACAACACGCGTGCTATTAGATTGTCTATTTACATGCAATTCAAACGCCAGCTACCTCACGATCATGGCGCCTGAGTACATTAGTCATTTTTATTTCTTCAACGTCTAATGATTTTAATTTATAAATCTGAATTTATTAGATTCACGAATTTGTATCCATTTAAACGAAAATTAAGTAAGATAAGATAAATGCCCGCCGTTTCGTGAATGACCCATTACCGTCAATTTATAAATAAATAAAGTCATAAATATGAATATATTTACGTTTTCGGAAAACGAGATTACAATTTGTGAGGCCAGTTGAAACCATCTTCACACAAATTACAAATACACATGCAACATATTCACTAGACATGGACACAAGACATGGATGAAACAAACATGGTAGATAGATATATAACATGTGACCCGCGTATGTAAACACGTATATATTAGCGGACATCAGAAACTACCAGTAATGTCCGAAATATTATAATTTCTAACTACACTTTCTAAGCCATATGATGATTGAAATATTATAAATGAGATTATCATCCATGATGTCATCCGTTGAATTTGCTTGAATCATTGGGGACTGTATTTAGTAAGGAGATATAAATCATCAGTGGGAGTGTCATCACATATAAGCTGAATTTACAAAAACAAATAATACAATTACAGAGGTATATAAATTAATTGACATATTACCGTCTTCACAATCTGTCGTACTTCTGCCAAGCTGTGGGAATAATATTTTGAATGGTTAAAATTTTTAAGATTTTATGATTAATTATTATTTAAGATTAATGCAAGTCAGTCACAGATCTACTGATATAATTGGCTAATGGGAGCATAGTGACGTCACTCTTGGTCATGTTCACCGCCATGTTCACATTAGTGTATTACACTGTGTATTGGAACTTGATTAATATACTTACTTGTGCCGTAATCACTAGATACACTAGTGTCAGCAAAGCAATGTAATTCATGCAATACGCCATAATAGACATCGTAAATATCTTAAATAAAAAAAGTACCAATTATTAATTATCGGTTGTGCAGTATATATATCATACGTCTGTTATTATGTACAGGTTGCAGAGAGTGGCAATTATGCGATATTGTACGGGGTATTTGCAATCTGCTTTAGTGGGAAATTCAAATTATAAATCACAAAAGACTAAATGTGATATGTGGGCAAGTTTCCAACAAAGCCTATTTCGAGAAAGTTCGACTAAATTTCTACCAAATTACTCAGTTCTGTGCTTCGTGTATAATGATACGTTCTGATCTACATTGCCTCTGTACTGCCTTAGTGCATAGTTTGCGGTATTCTTGCATTAACCCAATATTGTATCGCCATAGATGTAATACGGGGCAATCATTTAAGAGAAATGGTAGAAATAACTGTGCAAATTGTTGTTTCTCAAAATTTAGCGTGTTTCCAAATAGTATAAGAATTTATCTATAATTAAAACGATGCATTGTCAGGCAAACAACAATAACGACATTGATGACAACTAACTTTTTGGTCGAGCTACGTAAATAACAAACTGGCGATCGCAACTCATGGTGACTTTATTCTCGTGCTCTAAAACAGATTAAAAAAAACAATACAGATAACAAGACACTACCTAGTAATATCGAGTGGTAGTCGCGAAGTGTGATGATATGTATTGATGTATTAGTTAGTATTTTCCAACTGTACACGTACACCTAGCTGATCAGATGACCTATATGATGGGACTTACAATGAACGCACTTTTACTGACAAAACAGGACAATAAGAACGACAAAAATACCTGAAGCCGCAAGTGAATGGTTGTATGATAAATTAACAATGAGTACCCATAGATCACAATTAAGATTGATAAAAACGTGAGTAAATGCCATCTGTGTATGTGTGCACTTCATTCACCGTTATGATGTGTTTTTATATATTTTTATTATTGAGTATTTTTTACTCTGGCCATACGGTAACTATGTACCATATCAAAGTTAAGTGACGCATTTTGAGGAATGTACATCCGTATAAAATATTGACATATTTGTCGTGTTTTGATGTCAAAATCACATACACATGTTGAGATTAGTTGTAAACTTTACATACCCAGTAAAATTAAAAAAAAAAAACGTTGTCCATAAAACATTTTGCTTTGGTGACCATAGTTATGTCGGCTATTACTATATGCATAGTGTGTACGAGGGTTTAAGATAACGCGATACATATGACGTAATTATGAATAGATTCAAGTATTTGTGTTTGATATAGAATTTCGATGTCAATACTAGATTATTTTTGTTATTTAACGATATACGCTACTGTGTTCTTATTCTTACGCTTAAATATCGAACTGACAGACTGCATACAACATGTTGCGTTGAATACCACAAATAACAATGTCGTTTCTACGAACACACAGTAAAAAATATTAATACTACTAATACTACGCGAACATGAAGATTTCATCATAGAAATATGTCCCGGGTTATCTCAAATTTGTAATACAATAATTCTACCAAGTGAAAGGACTCAACAGTCCTGCATAGTTACGATATTGTGTCAGGAAATTGTCAAAATAGACCATTAATATATTGTAAAGTATGTCTGTGTGACACGTAAGGTTCGTTTATTATTACGTAATCGATGCAACAACGTGTTAGGAAACACGGTGAATAAGATTTACTGACACGTTACATTCGAAACGTCCATTAGTAATTATTAAATGTGTCAGTCAGTGACGCGGAAAGAGCATTGTGTAAAACACTTATAAAACTCAACGCGTTTTGGAACGAAAGCTGTGACCATACCAAATTGTTGTCGTTTCACGAGAAGCTGTTCAGATTTTATAAAATGAAAAGTATTAATCGCGACATCTTTGAAATCAATGAAGTCGTACTGTTAATAGTTACAGTCATAACGACGTTGATTGTACAGTAAGAGTTGCAAACATACCACGGTACATGTACAATATGTATGCATTGCATGGGCTAATTGCACTGTACAATGAATGGGCGATAGAAAAATATATATATATATATATAGGATAGAGTACGAGGGTTTCTCTATATATGACAATTTGCAATGATAGATTTGCTTTTCGTCATGGAGACAGTAGCGTGGTGACGTATTTGTTTCATATTTATCCATATGTCAATTATACCGTTATTTCGCACCTATCACTCAGCAACGAAACAAAAGACTACAATTATTACCCAAACACGAACATGAGAAGTTTGAAGCAAACTTACCTGATATAGTATTAAAGAAAAGTATCAAGCTGACGTTATATGCAAGCCTTTTCCAGAGATCTAAAGCTGTTGCAATGTGGTTGTCTGGTTTTATTATATCCCATTCAATCACGGCTCTGTTTACATTGTCTGAATGCAGAAATCCCTTTCCTTTTATATCGAATCGATTATGCTGAGGGACCGCACGGAACTCAGATAATTGAATTTCAATATATCAGCTCATGTTAAATGTGAGATCATTTCAGACCAATAGTGCTTTTTGAATTCAAATAATTGTTGGCAATCTTCCAATACAAAAAAAAACGCTGCTAATGTCCACATATAACACAGATATTCGAAACCCGTATCACTTTTAACAAGTTTAATAATCACGTGATAATTACAGATATCAACTAGATCATATTTGGCAACGACAAAACCGAAAAGTTAATTATATAAACACATCGATAAAGGCAACACTGATGGGTAAAAATCAAAGACTATATTGCGTTAAGCTATGCGAATTCTCGGTAAGGGTACTAATGACATTACTTTTTAATTTTTAGAATTACTTTTCGACGCGCCAAGGAGTAACAAGTTATCAAATATAGTGTTATATTTTCGTACCAATTCAACCTAAATATTATATAACAGTAAACAAAAAACTTGGTGTATATGATTGCTTTTGTACTTTCCGATGTGCAACGAATACTTTATTCCCGCTTCTAGACAAACACAAACATACACGATATCAAAATGGAATTCCCGAGGACATAGAATAACAATCAATTTAATAGTGAACAGAGACGGCTATTTCGCTACAAATCTGATTTGATACCATACGGTTGTATTGTTGCTATGGTAGTAATGTATATTGTATTCATATTAACAATCAAGTCGAATTTAATCCCGGGGCCCTGATATAGAAATCCACGACAAATCTTACATATATACAATTATTGTGTAATGTTCTGATATCAAAAGATAGTATCTCGTAAATTATCCAGACATATAATTAAAAACAGTACATATTAGTATCCTCCAACAACAATACAATTTACAGTTCATCTCATTGATGGAGACATAGTCATGCGACTGTTAATTCAAATTAGCGTTGGCCAGGGAAAGTTGTTATTGGCTACAACTGTGTGTATGCTGGCGCCATTGTGAAAACAGTTGTTGAAATTGGGCGCCAGTTCATAGAGGACTTTTGGCAAAATAGCAGACCAGTACCTTGTCACGTCAACGGAAACAGTTAGAACGTAATCTTGATCTAGGTTTTCGGTTTCATTTAAAAAAAACGTACTCTTTTGTCGAAGAGTACATACCGTTCTTAATATGCCGTGAACCTCTTTTAATTGTTAGAACCCATTTTACATATTAACTACTGTTTTGTTTAATTAAGGGCTGCACATAATTATCCTATAGAAATTAGGTCACATGACTCATGCTTTGATTACATATTCTCACTCATCATAACACCCCCGGTTAAGCAAGAACAAAAATGTATTACTGGCAGTTACCGTTTTTTTTCTTCTTTTAAAACTTACAAGACAATAATGTATTTTATAATAGCCCGTAAATTACTAGTATTTATTGTTATCTATATACATAGTCTATCTAAGGCTACATATTTATACGTTACTCAGTAGTTGTTATGATGTATCTACACATACATTAACGTACTATATGGTTGGTATCGTTACTTATCTTATTTCTTTAATGAGTAGCTGTCCTATGTTGGACGCTGTAAATAGAGCCAATAGCAGTCACTGACGTCATTTTAGAATAATATCACAATCGCAAAACAGAAAACTACAATTGGACATGGGCCTATTATATTTCTGATTAACGCTTTTCTTTATCTGCATATATTTCTGTCTGCATTTATTTTTACTGCATCTTTCAGAGTTATTTCTATTTAGTTTGCAGTGGCCAATATTCTATTAACAGATTATAATCACACGTGATAATTAAGTGTTTTAAAATATGACACATTTTTCTTCCCACTTTAAAATCACTTTAAGTGTTTTATAATTAAACACATCAAGTGTTTTTTTCTTAAAATCGCAAATGAGTTATTTTAAAACACCACTGTTTTAAAATAAAACACTTTGACTGTTTTGTGGTAAAACATTTAAAGTTTTATAAGGTTGTCCCCACTTTAAAAACCTGCATAAATACGAAATGTGTATACAATGAAAACACTTTCAGTCAGTGTTTTTGATTGCCACATTTCGGGGATGTTTTTGCACATAACATATTATGTAAAGTATTTCCAATAGAAACACGTATTGAAAAAGTGTTTCCACCAGGAACATGTATTAAAATGCTTATTATCACAACACATTTAAAAGCGCTTTTCCTATTCACACATTTTATGGTCAAGACACGTAGAAAAGTGTCTCAATCGAGGACATGTTTTAATGAAGTGTTTACTGTCAGTAATTTCACTAGACACACATTTTGAAAAGTTTTTCTACCAGAAATATGTATCGACAAAGCGCAACGCACAATCTGAATATTGACGATGCTTATAACAGGGACACATTTTAAAAATGCATTTCTACTGATAACATGGTAAAAAAACATCATTTTTTTATTTTGGAAAGTGTTATTGAGCAACATATATCAAATGATGTGTTTCATGATCAAACACTTTGCACTATAATTGTACATTGATTTTAAGCAAATTGTACATACGATATAAGCAAATCACATAATCAAGTAAGTATTTATTCCTTAAATATAAACATTATTAAGTTTGAGTATAACATTTAAAAACAAGACATATATAGTAAAAATAATATTAATCCCATGAACAATCCCATGATCCTCGACTTATGTGCATCTGCAAATGTGCAATCGGTGTGTTTACTGAAATTCAAAACTTTAGTTAAACTGTAGATACACTAATACACTACTATTTGGGAACACATTGACACTTCAAAACAAATGCAATAGCATCTTTAAACCCTTTTGACATAAATGAAAATGCCAAATCTCTTCCCATGTTTTTTTTGTTGTCTCGAATGCAGTCTCAAATTCCTGGGAAAAACAAGAAAATTGCTCTCTAGAAATAAATTCACTTTATTGCAATCCCACTTGCATACACTTAAATCTGCATATACACACTACACCACACTACACTACACTACACTGCACTACACTACACTACACTACACTACACTACACTACACTACACTACACTACACTACACTACACTACACTACACTACACTACGCTACGCTACACTACACTGCACTGCACTGCACTGCACTGCACTGCACTGCACTGCACTACACTACACTACACTACACTACACTACACTACACTACACATTTTTCACTTTTCTATCCATCAAATGGTTTGAATTCTTATTTTCACCGCTTTTAAAACCGCCATCTAAAACGGGAATTGTTGTATTTTCAAACTACATTTACCTGGCCATAGTTTTTCTGGAATAGATGACGAGGACACTGAACCAATAATAACAACTATATGTTAACGGGACAAAATAAATTCCAAAAATTAGCAATATCATCTAGTCCGCCCCGATCTTTGACTTTAAAATCAGAAAAGTATAACATCATCAAAGTCTAGTGAGTAATTAATTATCATTATTAATTGTTGCAAGCAATGTGATATCTGAATCAGAAATATGCGATGTAAAATATTATTTTTGTATAAATTAACGCACATGTAATGTGAAAACGAACACACAACAAGAATTGAACTGCACTTTCCTGTTAAATTCTGCCAAGCATTTCTATGATTTTATCACAGAGAGCCCAGGAACTATGATCAACTGTACGCACTCCCAATGAGCAGAGGGGGGGGGGGGGGTATCGGTTGGTATCCAGTGTAAGAAATAGACAAAGGATGAAGGCTCCAGCGAGCTCATATTTTTTAAACTGAAAAAAACAGACGAACAGAATGAAAAATAAAATCTATAAAAAATACCAGGTTGAAGAATATTAGTTGCTCTTTCAAATTTCGCCAAAGCCTTGCCTATATTTTACCTATATCTGCAGAATAAATCAAGAAAACTACACAAATTGACTCCATTTATGAACAATTAATAGTTGGCCCGAACGCACGGCACAGTTGGAGGCGTGGCCTGTTCAGCATTTGTCAATAACCAATCACATGAATGGTTACAAACCACATCGAGGTTACGGCTCGATTGGACCGTCTGTTAGGCACAATCTTGTAGGCAGCTTTTCAATGACTTCAAATCATTTAGGAACATAATAGTTACCAGTCAGTTGTGTAGAGAACAATCACATAAATGAAAATGCCTTTAACTTCAACAAAAAAGCCTTTTTATTCAGGTAAGATCAGGCAACATGATTACAAGTAGATGTGATAAAATAAATTTGTGTAGTATTCTCTTTCACCATAGCACATAATTACCACTAATTGTCCTGCATGGCTACAAACATTTCGAATTCCGATAAATAAACACAAAAACCTGTCCCATGACATTATAGATTAGTTCCTATGTTTGATACCAAATCAGGCAATAATTTGGCTTGTAGTAGTTAAGTAGTGCACTCTTACAAAAAAGTAGTTCAGTATACTAGTATTAAGGACGTTCCCATCTAATTTTCATCATTATTCATTGCCCACTTTGTAGCGCAGCTATATCTATACAAGTTTGTCTACTACAGAGTCATGGTAACACATTCTAAATTCCATGCATTTAATAAGATGTATGCATATGAAATGTCAAATCAATAGGGTAAGTGGTTTTAAAAAATATTTGTTTTCGACATGAAATGAACCAATTTGATAGTCAGGCCGAAGTACATGTATTCAAGCCAGCAGATGGTTTACATTAGGTGGATGTCTAAATTGCAATGAGTGGACACTCATCTATACGAAGAGTTCTACTCGGTCATAAACATTAATGGCAATATTTCATGAATCAGAAATGTTCTGATTAACCAGTAAGCTAAGAATTGATGCCAATTAGCGCAGTAACTACATCAATTGTTTCTTCATATATGTCAATGCCGTAATTATTGCTTTCTCTACATGGGTTTACAATTCTTTGAAGTTCCCTCATGGCTTGTGGATTGAGACTAATGTTGTTGATATGGATTTTGACTTCATTGCACTCTTTCTCTGCTGGCACTGGTCATCCCCAATCTATTCCATACACAGGGAGCCCAGGAACTATAATCAACTGAACGCAGTCCATATGAGCGGGGGGGGGGTGTCGGCTGGTATCATGTGTAAGAAATAGACAAGGAATGAAGGCTCCAGGTAGCTCACATTTTTTAGGTGGAGTTGACTTTTCAGAACTCAGAACCTGGAGTGCGCCCTCAGACGAAGAAATGGGGGTTAATGAATAAATTAGTTTTTTTATTATATTTTGTTGTTCTTGTTGTTTTGATATTTAATATTATATTATAATAATATATTACATATATTTTACCGATATATTTAGTGCAAATATTAATGTAATGTGTAAGATATGTGCTGCATGAAAGAATGTAATTTGATATCATTTTAAACATGTTTTCTTATCATGATTACAGCAGTATTGCAACTCTTTGGTTGATGATGCCCTGCAGCAGAAAGTAATCTAATAGACTGAGAAACTACTAATATTTTACAATATGGTATTGGCTGTTAGAGTAACTTATGGACATCTCGTGATTGTATAATACCAGGTATTAAATCATTTGTATGAGAGGAGTGTCTTTGGATACAGACATATATATCATGTAAAGTATCCCGGTCCATTCAAAAAAAAATGTTAAGGGAATAATAGCAATCATCAAAATCTGCTCTGTGTGTAATTAGTCATCTCCATCAGTATCTGTGTCACTGTCATCAATATATAATGCTGCTATTGTTAGAGGGTTGGTGCATCCACCATCGTTGCCCTCTAAAAGAAGTTGGGCTTCGTAGGAACATGCCGCTGTACATGGCTGGTTGTTGTCGAGACATGTACAGTTTATGTGGCAAGAATTGTCTTTGCATGTACACAACAAATCATTCATGAGTTCTGGTGATGTTGGTTCCTGATCCATCATGCATGGCTGCAGGGAATTATCAGCTTCCCTGAAGTTTCCATACTCTGTTGGTTCTGAGATATCAGGGATGGTGACATATGCTTTCCTCCATATCATCAATTGATATGCAGTGCGTAGAATATGCTGTTGGAAGCTGTTTTCAGTCGGGGAAAACTTTTTAGGTGTAATCTGCTTTGCTGCTTTTTCACATTGCAAAGTATCAAGCGAGACACATCCGGCCTGGCCATACAATATACCTACAAATGCAGCGCAAGCAGCCCTCTGCTGTCTGTATATCTGCAATTGGCTGGAACAGATTCGCTTTCTGCATCATAATTCTGAAGGCTGTGCGTTTTCCGTGTCCATGGAATGCACTAACCGTATTACAACCAGTATGACAGTATACAGCAAGGAGAATATTGCGCTGCTATTGGCTGAGCTGTTCAAATAGGGTATGCACAGAGATACATCTAGTAAGTGTGATGTGTTTGCCTTCACGACCAGTGAGGAAGAATATTGTTCTGGCATGAATAGCTGGCCGATGATGCACAAGCAAAATAAGGACATCTGTGTCTCGGCTGTGGACAACAATCTGCTTTTCACCTTCATTGGCTGCGAGTACAGCATGAAGCACAATCCGTGTGTCAACTTCTTCCTGTGGAGATACCAGTGATGGACAGGGCAGGGATTGCTGCCTATCTATTTTCAGAGCCCCATCGATCTGACCTCTACTGATATACAGTATCTGGTTCTCTCCAAGAAGATAACCTGCGTGATCAATCATGTAGTCAATGTAACACCTGGCATCTCTGTTCCAGCGTCGGATCTCTGCATTGGTTGTACGGCCTCCTTGTGCAGATTCTCGATTATGACTGATTATCTGGGTGAAACGACAGGAATATATTCCAGTTGTAGGTCTGGCAAGAAACCACCGGGCTAGTGCTGAGCCTTTCAGTGTCAGGCCGATGACCCCCCCCCCCTGTGCCCTTTAGGGCTTTGTTTTTCTGTCGCTTCTAGGGTATAATCCAGCCAAACCCTGTTGAACTTTCCATCGGTCAACTTAGGAACAAAGGATTTCTCATTAAATTCAGCTTTCATCAGGAATTCGCAACATCGCCAGCAGTATTACTGGCAAATATCTTGCAGTTGCTGACAAAGAGAAGAGGGAGAAGCTGTACTTTGGCTGCTTGATACACAGACAACTTTGCCTCTCTTGTCGCAGCAAAGAACATCTTGAAGAGCATCATGACATTACAGAGAAAGTCATCCCAGAAACTGAATGTGGGCGAGAGTTCACGTCCTTCATCCCTATACTGTTGCATCAATGGAAGAAGCTGTGCATCAGTACAGTCTTGAAGTCGTGTAAGAATATCTGTCGCTGTGTCGGAAGGACCTGGTTCAGTGATCGAGGCACACAGATCACCAAGTAAGTTGTTGAATTGCTCAGATAAGTGTAGCTCTTTTTCCTCACACCACTGCTTGAACTGTAGCAGAAACCTATAGTGCATTACTTCGTCAACAAGTTTCATGGCATACACTCCTCTGTCAAAGTCCTTGCCTGAGAGAATTTGTTGTGAATTTGTTCTACATTACCAAATTCAAACCTCCTTTTCTCAGCTCGCCAGCATTTCCCAAGATGACCTCAGACTGTTTATACTCTAGACATATTTATGCACGTGGCCTCTGCTGCAGACATTTACTAATTAAAATATCGTTATTTTCGGCAAATATTTTATGTAGTTATATACACGACTGAAAGGTGAATATACTGGCCAAGTTTCGTCCGACAGTTGTGAATACTGTACGTGTAGGACACTTGTTTCGCTGATTACAGATTTCCGATTATCTGTAATTAGCGAAACGAGCGATTTACTAATTAAAATATTGTTATTTTGGCAATTAATTTATGTAGTTATATACACGACTGAAAGGTGAATATACTGGCCAAGTTTCGTCCGACAGTTGTGAATACTGTACGTGTAGGACACTTGTTTCGCTGATTACAGATTTCTGATTATCTGTAATTAGCGAAACGAGCCATTTACTAATTGAAATATTGTTATTTTCGGCAACTATTTTGTAAATATTGTGCGTATAAAACCCATTTTCTCTGATTACAGTTTATTGTTTATTATGTTTGTCATCCCGTTTCGTTTCGTTCCGTTCCGTTTCGTTTCGTTTCTTCGATTACATTAAGCCCACTAACATAAGTAACAAGTTAAGATTTAATGGAAATAGATATGCTCGGATGAGTATGCTGTGAATGTATATACACAATGTGATATATATTGTCAGCTTAAACCTGACTATATTGGTCAGTCTGTTTTAGTTTACTACTCTCCTAGTTTTGAGCATATGCATGCAGTGAAATTGAATGACAATTTGATTACTAGTATAATAACACCAGTGTAGTGGCCAGTGCCCGACTGAAATTACTATTATGCCAATGATAGTTTAGCCTGATCAGCAAAAGTTGCAAATATTATACAACTATGCACATTGAATGAACAACAAGGATGTTCTGTATTCAAAACATGGCAAGTACACAAGACAGGAAGTTCAGTATGTCGCTGTAAACACGTCTGTATTATTAAACAGCTGTATATCGAAACGGGTGTGCCGAAGTTAATATATAATGGAAAAGAACGTGACAGCGAATTAGAAAAAAACAGTGGCTAACAGTAAAATTACTCCGCAGTAAAGTACTCGTTATGTTCTCGGGCATCTCAAATGGAACCACCCTATCAAAAATCTGGCATCAACAAAACATCAAAAACTTGCTTCGGTGTCATGACTTAGTTCAGTGCCGATTTCAAACTGTGCATGTACACGCATAGTGATTTATCGAAATGCGTAATAATTAGATAAATGGTCACTGATGAAAGTTATTGAAAACACTATGCGTAATTTTGAGCAATAGTACTAGAGTGAAATATCAACGAGCCTCTGCATTCTCTATTAATTTCGTAACTTGCTATGATCACGTTAAAGAAACAACATGTGGTTACCTTTATCAGATTGCTGATCTCTTATAAATACGAGTCTCAAAAACACATTTACACCAATACTTCTATTATTTTTCAGCTCGTAACAAACTACCTTGTTGGTTATCGAAAAGCATTTTTTCACAATATTACTCAAAAGACGATTTTTACATTGCTGATGAATATTAATTTATGCAAATGCTACTTTTTTTAGCCAATCGTATGAGGCTATCACCTAACATCCATCGACTGGTTCCCGCTTCAAGTGTCATGGCGAACTAAGCCTTAATAAACCGGGAACACATAACCAGACATAACGCATGGCCACGAGGACATTACTATACGTCTATTTCCCCTTACAGACTGCGGGTACCAAACATACCTGCTATTTCACGAGGCTGCAGGCCGAGGGAAAAAACATTATTTTGGTTGACCACAGTCCTGCTCACTATTTTTGCGGTGATCCTATTTTTAATCTCCTGCTTTCTACGACAAAAATATGCCGAGTGTTGATGCCAAACCACCAATGATTAGACAACATCATTTATATATTCCGGTATTATGAACAGATAGCAGAAATCTAAAAATCTCAACGGATTACCAGCAAAAAAATGACCGTCGTACAACAATCTCTCTACTCTGGCGTCACACAAACAAGCAAATCAAACCTCTAAGTCAATGTAATGTAGTTCAAGTGTTTTATATTTCAAGGGTCCTGATTCATCACACATTTGGGAATTGCGTGTTTGGATGACGGCAGAGTGTCAGAGTAAGGAGAGATTATTTTTCGTTATCAAATGCTTAATAATAACAACTCAAAGTCGGGTATAGCACGATATTTTCACCAGTTTCACGACACATACACAAGAGCGATAAT
Organism: Saccoglossus kowalevskii; assembly: GCF_978046115.1. NCBI lineage: Eukaryota > Metazoa > Hemichordata > Enteropneusta > Harrimaniidae > Saccoglossus > Saccoglossus kowalevskii. The sequence goes on along the minus strand of NC_140644.1, from coordinate 11,267,413 downwards.
TTATTTTTACATATTGATACATGTATACAAGAATGAATAAAATAACAAAATAAAATAAAAATTTGAGGTCACCGTACTCAGTTCAGAAAAAAATCGACAATAAAATACTGTTTAACCTGTTTTAGGACATTTTACCATGATTGTTCCCATAGCAGGAAAACATCTCACTATGTGACAACTTTGCTCGGTAACGTGGTGAGAAATGTATATTTTTTTAGAAAGTCTTTAACGAGCAAATTTGTTTTCATTGTGGCGTAACGTAATACGTTGCTAAATGGCATTTTACCGTTTTTTTTCTTCTCAAAACACAGATTGGACAGCGAACCAATATTGTACACTCTTTTGAATAATACTGAAACAAATAATTGTAGAATGACTTGAAATACGAAATATTGTCACTGCCATGTGCCCCAAATTATGCGCACACAAACGCGCGAGTAGCAGTCTACCTTAAAAGAAAAAAAACAGAATTGAGGACCAGTGTGGAATTAGTATATATTGCGAAGTTCGTAATCTTCTACATCTCATGTGCCTGTGAGTCGTAGTTACATATTTAATACCTCGTTTAATAACTCGGAGATTTAAACCACTCTTTGTTTCCCACTTATTGCTACCTTAAGAACTTGTAATCAAAATATTATACATATTCCCATTAAAAGAAAGTACATAGTGCGTGTGATCTGTCGTAGTCTATCGTTACACTGCGTTCATGTGTGCAACCAGATTGTCAAAATTCACCGGTGTTTGCATACAATTTTCAATGCTGGATTACATTACCAACAAGCCTAAGCCCATAACGCAATAATCTCAGACCAATAGAGAATTTGACCGCCAGCTGACTGAGAGGCTCATAAAGTGTTACACCTCCCTTACTTACTAAACAAACTCTTACATGAAATGCATTGTTTGTAGTGGAATAAAAGTTTGTGAAATCACGTGAAATAAACAAATAATTCAGTACCCACTACCTTCACGGTCATTACAATCATAAAACAATACATTACAATTTTAAATCTTGATGCAAAAATAGCAAAACAATGAGAATTTGAGATTTAACAACTAAGAGTACCCTACCACCACAGGAACCCGTAATATATTGGCGACACTATTGGTTCTTGTAGAACGTGATATATCACTTTAATATCAGATGACCTGAACATTCGTATATTGATGAAGATTGTGCTCCATCATGTCAAAGATTATATGGCCTAATCATGCTTCTGGTGCTTTTGGAATGCTGCTATGTCGTCCTCTTTTACGTCAACAGCGTTTTCGATTCCTATTTTATCATACACATCCATATCGATCTGATGTGTTTTGTCACTCTGTATAGCTTCCTTATCTTTAGCCCATTCACGTTCTTCCACTTTTAAAGTTAGCAGAACAGCAATTCCGCCAATGACGTAAATCAATGCTGATAACCCGAAAATCTTCTGCCACTGTTCACGTGTATTCTAGTGGGTACCAGTAAAACAATATGTATAAAATGGTGCTTGTTATACAGTCGAATAAATCATTCTTCGTGTTACAATCACACTACTATTTGGTGTGAAATACAAACTAATATATCGCAAGATTACTGCATGGGCAATGTGGATATCTGGTGAGTATCTACTGTAACAGTTACATTTATTCAATTGTGAACGAGTTCCAGCTGATGTGTCCGATGTTTGCAAAACCAGATAACAAGACTGTATGGAAGATCAGGTAATTTTTCTCACATATTACGTTTCCGTTTCAAAAAAAAACTGCCTGTTTAATTAATAACAATGACAATGTGTACGCAAGAAGACGATCCGCAATTCTGAATGTATGTATAAAAATTACTTACCTCTTCCGCGGTTGCCACACCGACAACTAAAGGGGCCAATGCCCCAGAAATACTGCCAGCTGTGTTCGTAATGCCGAATAAAATACCGCCAAATTTGGGTGCAATCTCAACGTGATTAACTTTAAAACCAGGTGTGCCACATCCGCTGAAAGCAGCGGATATTGTGATAAACAAGACTGCTAGTCCACGGTTACACCCGATATGTCCTGCTACAACTAAGAAAATGGCTGGCAGGAACATACCTAAAATTACATGAAATATTATGAGAAATGATATTTATTGTGTAGCTTCATATGTGGACTAAAACAAGTCTGTAATATAAAACCACATATATTTGTGACGTTATTTCAAAAACTCCAAATCTAGAATTTTCTATGGAAAGAAATGTGTTTCATCAAAAATCGATGTCTAATGGAAATTTTCACGGATTGTGAAAACCCAATAATTAGAACCGAACCCAAAATTATTAACTATGTCACCAAGGAATTCCCAATAGCATAATTATAGTGTTGACAATGGAAATAGTGTTATTTCTTAATCGCGATAGGGCAAACTAAAAGTATCGGTGCAGTTTTTCAGCCTTTAGTCAAAACGGTTATATAAATACACAAGAACAACTACAATATCAATGTTTCTGAACAAATATAAATGACAGCACTCAGCATTTTGACATTGTAGGGTTAATTATAGGACAACCTTTAAATATTGGTATAGATATACCCATGAATAATGTATTTCCTAAACATATTTACCATTTGAAAATGTCTTTGCACCAATAACATATTATAATACAATTTAATAGGCTGTACATATATATGATATAAAATTCGCTAGCATCATGGTTTATCACTACATATTTCATTACCCAATGACGTCAGAACTCTTCTCACTTGGATTGTTGACATAATGTATCTCTGTCTGGTATAGTCCGCTAACCAACCGTAAAATATTGTAAACGTCCATATACCAAGAGATGATAAAGAAGACATGAATCCGTTCTGTTTGGAAATCGATATTTGGCAGTTGTTTCAGATAACATAATATCGCAAATGCATGTACCAAAATAAGGTTGCAATGGTACATTTTTGCTGAGCATATTAGAATATAACGTAAACAGCGGTTACAAGAACGACAACAATACATATTCACGACAGAATAAGCTAAAACTTACCGCTCCCAGATTAAAGCCAAGTATTTGGTCCATGTATTGCGGAAGACTTGTCAGTAGAGTATAGTTACCCCAGTTGTTGCAAAATGTACCAATTAAGAGACCCCATACCTGTGGTGATTTAACTATGGCTAACCATGGAACACGCCAACCCTGAAAGTACGCAAGTACGAAGTTAGTTCTTCTTGTGTCGAGTATTTTACACTGACTAATACGAAAAATTGTAAATTAATATTCGAACTAAACATTTATGTCTGAAATTTGTTTTGATCCAGCACGCGTGTAAGATTAATGTGCGGATGATGGATTATTGGTTTGTTGTGGATCAGTCTTACTTTCATCAACTATAATAATATTAATCATCTACTGTGTTGTACAATCATATTACCGACTTATGTGTGTTGGTCGAAATTGAGTTTACAATATAACTTCTCTCTTCCTCGATGATTCTCGGATGGGAGTCCGGAATGTCCCATATCAAGAGAAACCAAAACACACACCATAAAAATGCTGCCATGCCTAAATAGAAAATAACGCAAGTACTTAAATAAACTGTATTTATGTTTAACTGACAGATGATTTTGTAAACTCAGTGGACAATTTGAGACTTCAACATTCGTTCAGCCTTAATGTTATATATATCGACATATGTGCTATAAATAATTTTGAAGCATTCAAAACAGTACGAATATAATAGTGCGATGTTTCGTAGTATTGACCCACCCCGTGGAGTCTTGGCGAACATTACACGCACTTCACGTGTGCAAACAATGAGGATAATTATATTCGAACCTACCAAATACGTAAAAACAAGATTCCTATCCTAGTGTAACAGACAGCACACCCGACAATGACATAGCAATGATGCTTCCCCAGTTTGTACCTGTAATCACAATCAAAATAGATGACATTAAACAAAATTGTGTTTGCGGATAATGAAAACCGGAAGTAAATTAGTGGTATTGTTTCTGATCGCGCGTGGGCTTATATAGTACAAAATAGAACTGATGTAACAATAGAAATTCGATTAACACGGGCATGTGAACAACGTAATATTATTGTGAGTTTTGCGAGTTGCCTAATTGTTTTACAACGTCAAACGACATAATTATTCACAATGATAATGACGTAAGCATTTATTTTCACCAGGAACTTGTATAAAAAGTGCTATTATCACAACACTTTTAAAAGTGATTTTACTAGATACACATTTTGAAAAGTGTTTCCTCCAGCAACATGGACAAAAAGTGCTTATTAGCACAACACTTTTAAAAGCGCTTTTCCTAGACACGCATTTTGTAAAGTGTCTATGATCACGACACGTAGAAAAGTGTCTCAACCGAAGACATGTTTTGATTGAAAAGTGCTTTCACGCAAAACACAAACTGAGCATTAACAAGCGATTGTAACAGAGACACATTTTAAAATGCATGTCCACTGATAACATGTTATTAAAAATTATTATCATAATTATTATCATAATTTTTTAATGAGAAAAATATATCAAATGATGCATTTAAGCACTTTTGTACAGTAAACATAACATACAATAAACAAATTACATAATAAAGTAAGTATTTATTCCTAAATATAAACATTAATAAAACAGACATATATTGCTGTAAAAAATATTTTCAATCGCATGAAGAAGTGCCCTCGACTTATGTACAGCAGAATAAATATGTTTGCTGAAATTCAAACCTTTTTGAAACTGTAGATACAATACACAATAACTGTGAACATTGACACTTCAAAACAGATGTGTAATGGCCTAAAACGAATACAAAGTAATAACATTTTTAAATTCGTTTTTAAAACAAAAATAGTTGACGAAATAAAACATGATTACTTAAACATATTCCATTGCAATCCCATTCTCACTCAATCCCCGAATCTGCATATATAGACTACATTTATTCTATTTCATTCATCTTTCACTTTTCTATCCATTAAATGGTTTGATAGCTGGTTTGATCTTGCGAACATGTTGTATACATGAATACTTATGAAATATGGATAGTCGAATGTTTTATTACCTGAAAACATTGCATGTGTGTTTGTTTCAGATAGTGCTTCAAGATAAAACAATTTAGAAGGAAAGTATTTTAGTTATTCCCTTGAACACAAATGTGCAACATTAACACTTTGTGAAACATTTATAGTCTTTTTGTTAACGCATCGTTGGCGATTTTTCTCTCTGATGTGTTTCAAATTGAAAAGTTTTCCAATGTTAGAATGCTCAGATGTGATTGGAACTACAACCACGGTCCACCAAATGCGGAGTGTTAAAATCTAGATGTGCGCTTGTACTTGGTTGGTAATTAATTCTTCCACAAAATGGTGCTTGAAATAAAACTATTTTCTGAAGGTAATGTCATGACCATCGTATTATGTGTTGAATTGCATCACTTTTGGTGATTGTCTAGTTTGCCCACAGAGGCGACGGTACGAACTTTTTCATAGGACGAGATCCGCTCACCACCCCTTGCGCCGAGACTTGCTCCCCGGAAAAATTTAAATCTAGACCCCCTGAAACGCTATTTCCTGTATTTTGAGGGGCACATTTTGCTGACACAAAGTGTTTCAGCTTGCTTTTTGGAGGTCGGGCGCGACGTCCCAACACTTTAGTGACACATTTATGTCCCTGTAAAACACAGTGTTTTATTTTGAAAAAATGTATTTCTGTACGTTTACAAAGTGCTTGGTAAAAATCCATAAAACACTTCATGTCATGTCATTTCAGTGGTGTACTACCTACCAGAACTAGCGAACGATATTAGTTTACTTCTCTCTAGTGGCGGGGCCCATTTCCCCCACATTCCATGTTGAGCTGGGAATACCGCACCCTATATTATCAATAATGTTTTCACGGTTAATTATATAATATTGTGTAACGATCTTTCAATTATTGTGTGATGACATGATAAATATGTGCAATAATAATGGGAATGTCGTGATGGAAATCATTATTTAAATACAAAACTAAACAACACATTGTTTAGTTGCACAATTATTAGTAATCAGTCGCACTTACTTGGCAAAATCCTAAGAGAAATCGACAAGTGAAGATGGCTCCAAAACCAAGCCAAGCTGCAGCCGGTGTGAGCATTGTAAATATGGCACACAGTAAAATGCTGCCACCATATACACGCATTCCTCCGAATTTTCTTTCAAGCCATCCTCCCGGAATCTGTGTAATCGTGTAACCATAGTAGAAAGCTCCAAGAAGAAGTCCTTGTTGGTAACTACTCCAGTTGAAATCCCCTGTCTAGTAGTATATAACACTTAGCTTGAACATGTGTCAAACATTTTAAATAATTACTCTGCTACTGTCGAGAAATACGGTGTATTGTTCTATCAATTACATTTGGCAAGTGACGACAATTGAGTTTGATCCTTGAAATTCTGACCATAATCTATGGTATTATTTCATTTTACAAGAATAACATTATGTATTAACTGCAAAGTATATTTTACACAACGGAACGAATAACTGAATGAATGACGTAAAAATAACAAAATACCCAAACATCTATATTCATAGTGAAAAGACACACAACAAATTCAAACGGATCTCATGGCATACAAAAATGAATGAATTCACCGGAAGCAATCAAAGCTAAAAACAAGGCGAGGCTGCGAAGATATATTCTTACCTCCTCTTCTTCAGTGTCAGTTGCATTTATACCACATTCGTCTGCACTGGCCTGTGCATCGCTGTCCTGTCCTGTACTATTCACCATGGCAACGATGGCAACACTGAGATTATTTCGCATCGTGTATGCATTCAGCATTCCGAAAAATAACCAGATTGCCAGCACGTGACGGGCTAATATCAGGTCTGAAAACTTGTATTGGTGAACAAAAACGGACAACGTTACAATGTTTGTTTTAGGTATCAGCTGTCGCATGTAAATATTAGAGAGATTAATTATAATCACAATTCGTCTCATATCAAAACATCGAGTTCTCCGACCTTACTTAAATAATAGTGACTTGCCTATGTTAATAAGGTAATTAATGCAGATACCACGCCGGTTGTCGATTTTGAAATGACACGTATCCATTAGACGGATCGTTTAAATACCAAAACCAACCAATTCAGGTCACCTGATTATCCGATTATAATCACCGCTGTCATAACTGACGGTTATTGTATTTATTTATTTATTTGTTTTATTTATTTTGCAATCATGAGTCGTCAAAATGATATATTCATATGAAAAAAAGTATATATATGAATGTCATGGTCGCTTGACCCTTGAACGGAACAAATATTTTACCTACAAAAATACACAATTATATATAATTAGTGATTAAATGCCAATCTATTACGTTGATGGAAGACAAATACATTATCATTTGGTTTTTTAAACAAGATGATTCATAAAGTATATTTATAAAGATCACTTTATGCTTTTTCCTTTGTATAAAGCGTACACTTAAACGTCAATTGAATTAATGCAAGTTATACATTCATGTATTGTCATATGTGATAATTATATTTTATGTACGTGTACTAGATCGGTACGTTATTGTCTTTTCGATATCTGTATCTACAAATTTGTAATTACTGTATCTGTAATTACAGATACCGATCGTATGTTCGATAATGCGTCACAGTCAAAGGTCGTTGGAAATTTAGCCATCTTAAAACCGTATTTGACTTTAAAAAGAGACGGCATTTACTTAATCAGTAATACTTACCTTATTTCTTTTGAATAATCTAGGGTTCATGTCGATATCCTCTATTGGGTTATTTGAATAAACTACTGAATAGTTTGGCTGCTCAAACGCTCACCTGACTCACCCACAGCCAAACAGATATTACTGTCACAGATTGACAGACACTGTAGCATATACGACCAAAGTTCAAAAACTCGTTCGATATCAGTGCACTGGTTATAGAATGAAGTTGTTGATGGCCCGTTCAAAGATAAACACCTGCGGTGTGTATTTGGTAAAGTGTCCTTGTTCGTAGCCGGGGGGGGGGGGTGTGTGGGGTCGGACGACGACCTGAGAACGAGAGAAGTGGACAGCGAGAGGTTACCGCAGCTGACTTTCTAGATGAATAAATCTGGACTATCTGTATCTGGGTCGAATCTGGTATCTCTATGCATAAGTGAGTCAAGTTCCCCTAACACAAAGCCAGTGTTCATAACATCTGTCTGAATAAAGCTGCAGTATTCAATGTCTATTATCCCATGACTAATGCGTCTAGTTAAAGGTAGATTAAATGCTTATCGTCCAACAACTTCCAGACGAGAAAGCTGTATCCAGGGCATAAACAAATCCTAGGTATAAAGACATTTCACAATTCTTGAAAAATAGCGACAACGTATTCAAAGACCATATATTTTTAATGAATATCTTCAAAGTAATCGACACACCATCTAAGCGTGCGCTATTTCAATAATATGACTCAGCAGCATAACATTCAGTTGCGACTTGTACTGGTTCAACTGTCGTTCTTTAATGTGATTTTATATATTATTAAGCACTAGCTTATGTACATTCATAAATTATAACCATTGAGAACATAAAACAGTACAGATCACTGGTAGCATAGTGGTTGTTGCATCAGACTCATGGTCGATAGACCCAAGTTCATATCCTACCTACCTATCGGCTGAACATCAAAAGGATCGACCCCTACCCAGGTGGTGTTCCTGAATCTGGGCCATTTATGCCTATAAATTGTACAGACTAAGGACAGTTGGGGGTCCATCCTTTTAACTGTGTAGCTACTGCGATATTGTGAGACAAGTGATACAGGCTTTAACCATAATTCTGTGAGACTTGTATGAACTGCTCTGCGATCTCTCTGATCAATACACACTTCCCTATTTCAGTGACTTTATTCTTTGTATTTTTCTATGCTTTATTTCTGTACTTATTTTGATAGGTATTAAAGCCAGGAGCTTTAACTCGATATTTTGGTGTATGTGTATTTCATTTCCAGTACTTTTGTCTTGTCTACCCCATACTAGCGGTGAAAGAACCCCCTGTCCAGTGTGAGTTCTGTGGGTGCCCTCACATTAGCAATAAGCAGGTCTTACACTGAGACATATCTGACACATCCTACACACTTTTCCTTATCCCTATCCTATACAAGATCTTGAAACTATCGGTAACAGGTTAACTGCCGTGTTCGTTTTGACCACGGTCCCTTTATCCAGTCAAACCGCCACGACCTCATTCGCATATCATTATACAGCATTCTAATTTGAAAATCTAGGCCAGTACTCATCACACTCTTACCACTTTGGAATAGTGTAATAAAGCTGTTCTTTTTTTACCAGCGGATTTTTCGCCACTGAAATATCTGAAAAATCAGTAAATTTGGTGATGAAATTTGAATGTTTACATCAATAATCTCAATTTAGGTCAACTTTAATTCTGAACCGCACCATTAATACAGAGGTTTTTTTTTCAAAATTATAAATATGGCAGATAGTTATTCTAAGTAGACATCTCCAAAGTTTCATGATTGAACTGGACCTGTAGAATATTTTGTGATTTTTGAAGAAGACTACATTTACAATATGGCGACCAGTGACCTCAATATGCACCCATTAAACACAAATAAGGTGAACTGCATAAACAAGTTTATTTTTACATTACAAAAATTCAAAGTTTGTTTGAAATCAGTAAGCATCTGGGGTGTATGCAGGGTTTACATTGACTAGTGCAATATTTGTAGTAGTGTAGCACTACACTATAGAATTGAACTGATTGTAAATGCAAAGTTTGACAAAACATCCAAATACGAATAGCTTTATTGTATTTAACAATTAATTCCCAAAGTCCTAACTTTGACAGTCTAGATTTACACATATACATTTTGTTTACCGAGTAAACTAGATTAAAAATTTGAGCTCATTCACACAGCAAAATATGTGCTCACGAATTGGCTTACAGAAATGTGAAAGCTGTCTGTTAAATAAAGATCCTTATTATACATCTGTCACCGTAACGCCATAAGTTACAGCGTGCCGTAATTTTGCATGGTGCAATTATTTCAACAACAAATCATTAAAAATGATTACTATCGGGACAAATATATACATATCAAACGAATCGAACAGTTTATTGAAATCTGAAACCCGCGGTTGAATTTATAACGAACAATTATTTTCACCATCAACATTATTATTGAGACAACTATTCAGATATACGAACAAAAAAAATAAAAGAACCATATATAAGAAAAAAAAGATATCCTAGGTAATCTGGAAAAGTTATCTTCACTAAAAAAATACATATTTTTGAATAACTGAATTAACTGTATAAGGCTTCGTACATGTATTTTACTCAAATTGTTCAAAATTTACTGGGACGCTGTGAAGTGACGAAAATATTTTTAGAAAAGGACCGCACGTTTTGGTGGTGCGCACGCTGACCAGAAACATTAGTCTTTCAGACCTGAGCTATGCGTTAGAACAAATATTTCAGGTGGAACGCATCCATGTATTTTTACTCAAACACTGATAACTCCATCGAGTTTATTTGTATCGTATTTGTGTATTTGTGTCTGGGCACGGATTGTCTTGGCACAGAAGTAAGGACATCTACGGGTATTATAGGGTCACAGAAATATATCTGCAAGAAACAAAAAAATGTAAATCAATAAAAAAACAAATGGCTATAAATTCATCAATGTATGTCAATAACTTATGAAGCTGACACAGCAATGATTCAGGTAACATACAACGGTTACATTACACTGTTTGTTATAGGTCGTGATTGAGGTGATGACGTTTTCCCAACAAAATTCAAAGATATTAATCACTACGTGCACCTTCTTTTGGTGTTTCAGACGTCTTAGCCGCAGGACCATTTCTCCTGCCGATGGTCTATTTTTGACATCTTCCTGCCAACAATGTTTCATCACATTGTATCTGAAATGTAGTACTGATAAAAATTAGTGTGTTTGTAAAATATATGAAACAAATAACAATAGTTTACGAATTAGGTCAAGATAACTGATTCGATTCTATGTATTTATTGGTTTATTCTACTATTACAATGTTTTATTTATTCACTGATTTACTGTGACATTGATTGAATGTTATTAAGCTGTGATATAGCTGAAGTAACCAACGTTTCCATGAGTCTACTGCATCGGGCAACAGCTTGTGACAAATTACTTACAATTCTATCGGGCATCCTGCGCATTTTTTCAGTTTTATGTTACCGTATCGTATTATTGATAAAAGGTGTTCAGGTTTCACATGGTGGTATGGACGCTGACCTAAAATGCAACGGTTGCATTGTGAGTAAAATATATAGCATCAAGGTAACACACAAAACATTGTATAGCAGAACCATTTATGTCGAACATAATTCCATCTGTAGTACCCATGGTAGTATGAAAACAAAATGACGATATTCATGTTAAAAAAAACTAACCTAGTGCAGAAATCTCCCATAGTAATACTCCATATGACCACCTGATAACAATAAAATATACACTTTATGGTTAATTTGAATATTTCATAGTAATATTATTACTCACTACGCTGAAATGAAATATGTGCATTGTAATATTAGTCTTCATGTTCAAAGGAAATGTGTTCATTATAATAAAACATGGCAAGCCACATACTTACATATCACTTTTGTTTGAGTAGACAAAGTCTCCGGCTAGAGTTTCCGGTGCCATCCATCTTATAGGAAGTTGCATATCTCGTTCTTCATCTGAGGGACTCGGTCTTTTGCAATAAATAGTCTGATATACATCTCTAGATAATCCCAGGTCACATATTTTACCGATACCATCACCGTAGATAACTACATTACGTGCAGCAATGTCACGATGGATAACCTTCCGGGATGACCAAATTTGAGTTTGTGAAGTATAAAATGAATTTGACATAAATGGACGTAGGTGAAGGAGACGTCTTTGATTTATTCGATTTTATGATCAGTCATCAACCAATAATAAGTAGTGATTGACGTCATTGAACGTTTTGTCGTTGGATGAAGCTATAGCAACGTGGCATCAAATGACCCATTACACTGTGCTTCAGTCATTCATACTGCATGAATGGTATTGACTCGGTAGCACCAATCAAATTGACGCAATGTTGTGTGTATTATCTGTTCCTTTACACCACGACGAAAAAGACATTCTTTTTTCAACATTGTAAATTCTTTCGTTTTTTGGGAGAAAAAAAAACCCTGAAATAAACTAATTTTGACAAGATAATTCAGAAATTTATATTAAGAATAATTCATAACGAAATGTATTCCCTATGCACCTCTTAAAAACATTCATAATTACCGATTACACAAGAATTTTACGGAAAAAAGATAATTCTCTATATTCTCCATATTGTTTGCTTTTTATTTGTCTTGAATTATGACTGAAAGAAGCTGAATGAAATTATAAACTATGTAGTGTGTTCAACAACTTATATGTGAACATTAACTAAATATGATAAATATAATTTTACTGGGTAAAATACTATATTTTTCTACTTAGTCGTTGTCGCAGTGTTTTACGTTTTACTGTTACTCTACTCACGTGCTTGGAATGTAAAAACTCCAATCCCTGAGCCACGTGTATTGCGACATCTGTGAGAAACAATCCCTCTTGGGAAACACGTTCCGAAAACAATGACCTCTGCGCTTTGTTTAGTTTATCCAAGTAGTGTAGATATGCTAGAAGATCTCCCTGTTCGGCATATTCAACCACCAACTTTAATGGACCTGTAGAGCACACCAACGATAGTTATGACACAATATGAATACACGGATATATTGAATATGAGTAATTAACATTGGTCGTTCAGGGTGTGGTATATTCTGTACGCACACGCACCCACACGCCATTTACTCACTACTTGTCCCTCCCAGTCATCACTATGACATTTACGCGGCTTTGCATTATGATGAGTTTGTAAATGCATTCCTCTCACTACCTACCATCATTAACAACTATTCCATGTATATTCACAATGTTATTGTGAATGCCGAGTCTTATGTGGTTATAGGCTTCAGACAACAACGATCTTTCCTCCATCGAAGAAGCATTTCCTAAATAATTTACAAATAAAGACATTAGTGATATTCAATTTGATAGGTATTCCAAGAGACATACAACTATGTTGGCAGAATAGGTCTATGACAACCGTTTTCCTATTGTGTACCCTCAACTTACTCTTTAATTTGTATACTTGATAAGAAAGCTACAGTGGATCACATAGGGAGTCTATATGTGTCTTTTATTGGACAGTAATTTTTACTACAGGAATTTTTGGCGTGTATATATATCATGACAATTTCGTGTGAGACAGCAATGTGATACTGTTTGAATGTTTGGTGTAAAGAAACAACACTATTTTAATACATCAATTTACAGTTTATATATATCGTGACGAACTTTTGGAATTAGAGTAATTATGAATAGTTCCGATAAATTCCGTTATTATTAATTCACGTTTGATTCCTAATTGACTACGAGAATTCCAGAAAAATTACCTTAAAAATAATAAAGCTTTTTAATTATTTGCCCCTTGAACCGTGAGAACCTGTCGAATCGCATTTTGGAAATGTTTTGTTGATTTGATTTGCGTCAAAAAATCACAAAAATCACCGTTGGGCGGCACTGTGAGATTGACGCAAAGTGCGTGAACTTGGGCTATTGTTGTTTGCCCATGATCGGCTGCCACAATGTTTACATTAAAGTTACGTGGTCATAGTTCCGAAACATTTTATGGGTTTACAAGTTTATGAATTTAATAAAACATTTCCAAAACTCATTTCACCAAATTCTTTTTTTATGAATTGATCAATCTCATAAACATCTCTCATCATTTCAATATCAAAAAATGTATATCTTTGCATACATTGGAAGTTGATTGACTTGGTCATGTTCTAATTCAATGTCATTTTCTGAAACCTCCAAGTTAGCATGTTTCAGAAGGTTATCATACATATATTTGTATATCATAAATATATTGTATATTGTCGTGCTTTTTTCCTAAAGAATGAACTGCTGTGGTGGTAGTTTTGGAAATAAAAAAAGTTTAGTTAGAATAAGTTCTTGGTTATTTAATGGATGGTTCCTGAAAGTTGAAAAATGTCAAAATCAACCTAGTTACACAAGCACACATTAGTAACTTTCATCACAATATATTTCCGTCAAATTGGCCAAGTATATTTTCTGCTTTGATAGGTTCCATCATCAGGCAAAAAAATAATAATAATATTGAAGAAAAAAATGTACAATAATACTATTAACTTGTGAGTTCTAAACCTAAATCTTATACAGTAATCCGACAAATAAGCTTGTCTTAATACTATCAGCATTGAAATCAGTAAAAACGATTCCTATATAAATTGTCATGAGGACATGGAATAAGTACAAATGGATTTTGTGGCGAAACCAATCAATCAATCACTTTATTTAACCTCGGAATACCTATAATGTCTAGCATTTAATACAAACAAACGAAAGTGATTCACTACTGAACCTTCGATCCATTACAACCCCAAACCATACGTGTTCTTAAACACGGTGGATAGTACAGATTAATCCGTATAAGCTACCCCGTCTATACATATTCATGACTTTACAAAGCTGATGGATTAAGATATTATTAATAGGAGACATATTAATTAACATTTGTCAAATAGAGTTAAGTTAAAAAACAAGTGCGAATTACGCCCCCCTGCTCATTTGCATTATACAAAATCAGTATTGGGTTAGGAGGTACACTCATACAATAAATATCAACTACATATCATCACCTTGATTCAGGGCCCGTTTTAACGAGAATTGGGGGGAAATGACGGACGGAACTATGAAGATAATCGGCGGGGATTGTCTAAACTGTTTAAGTTGTTGTCACACACATGGGTCAATACCTCTCATGGTTTTGACAGCAACTGTGATTTCTTTGACCTCGGCTTTCTTGTACTTAGCTCTGAATACAATTCCAAATCCACCTTCTCCAATCACGTTATCAATCTTAAGTTCAGAAGCTTTGATTATCCATTTTTTGATATCTTGTACCATAACATCGGCTTCTCCATCGATGATGTTATCCGAATTAACTATATCCTGCAATCGATAATATAAAACGTTACAAGTAATTTAATTATTCGTTATATGTTCCAACAGTCCCAGTTAGGTTTTTTAGTGACTGTCACTTATAAAATATGTGGATATGTTATAATTTAAATGTTGGGGAGTATACAGCATGTTAGAAATATGGTGTTACCCTCCTGAAGTGACACCTTGTGTAGGTGACACCTCCTAGAAATAAGATTATTTACAAAATGTACAGAATTGTATAATCCACAAATAAACCAGTTGAGCAGTTTGAATCAATGCATACACACAATATCATGTGAATGAAATTGGCCCAGACATGCCTGAGGAATGTGCGAGACAAAATTTAGGAAGAAAATGGCCGCCAGTCGGTCAAAAGTCAAAACACGCAAAACAAATTGACGTGCCTATGTACCCCTACGTGTTGTTATTTTACATAGTATAAACAAATCGACAAAGAGCACGTAATGCTGGAGAACCATGAAAAAAAAACAAAAAAAAACAAGACCACCAGTCGGCAATTTCAAATCACAAAAGAAACTGACGTGCACCATTAACACATAAAGTGTGACGTTCATACCAACTTTGAGATACATTCATGTGATATATATCCATTATATCATAGTACTTTCATGAGATACATTCATGTGATATATATCTATTATATCATAGTACTTTCATGAGATACATTCATGTGATATATATCCACTATATCATAGCACTTTCATGAGATACATTCATGTGATATATATATATATATCCATTATATCATAGCACTCCCATGAGATACATTCATGTGATATATATATCCACTATATCAGAGTACTTTCATGAGATACATTCATGTGATATATCCACTATATCATAGCACTTTCATGAGATACATTCATGTGATATATATCCATTATATCATAGCACTTTCATGAGATACATTCATGTGATATATATCCACTATATCATAGTACTTTCATGAGATACATTCATGTGATATATATTCACTATATCATAGTACTTTCATGAGATACATTCATGTGATATATATCCACTATATCATAGCACTTTCATTAGATACATTCATGTGATATATATCCACTATATCATAGCACTTTCATGAGATACATTCATATGATATATCCACTATATCATAGCACTTTCATGAGATACATTCATGTGATATATCCACTATATCATAGCACTTTCATGAGATACATTCATGTGATTTATATTCACTATATCATAGTACTTTCATGAGATACATTCATGTGATATATATCCACTATATCATAGTACTTTCATGAGATACATTCATGTGATATATATCCACTATATAATAGTACTTTCATGAGATATATTCATGTGATATATATCCACTATATCATAGTACTTTCATGAGATACATTCATGTGATATATATCCATTATATCATAGTAGTTTTATGAGATACATTCATGTGATATATATCTATTATATCATAGTACTTTCATGAGATACATTCATGTGATATATATTCACTATATCATAGTACTTTCATGAGATACATTCATGTGATATATATCCACTATATCATAGCACTTTTAGGAGATACATTCATGTGATATACATCCACTATATCATAGCACTTTCATGAGATACATTCATGTGATATATATCCACTATATCATAGCACTTTTAGGAGATACATTCATGTGATATATATCCACTATATCATAGCACTTTTAGGAGATACATTCATGTGATATATATCCACTATATCATAGCACTTTCATGAGATACATTCATGTGATATATATCCACTATATCATAGCACTTTTAGGAGATACATTCATGTGATATATATCCACTATATCATAGCACTTTTAGGAGATACATTCATGTGATATATATCCACTATATCATAGCACTTTCATGAGATACATTCATGTGATATATATCCACTATATCGTAGTACTTTCATGAGATACATTCATGTGATATATATCCACTATATCATAGCACTTTTAGGAGATACATTCATGTGATATATATCCACTATATCATAGCACTTTTAGGAGATACATTCATGTGATATATATCCACTATATCATAGCACTTTTAAGAGATACATTCATGTGATATATATCCACTATATCATAGTACTTTCATGAGATACATTCATGTGATATATATCCACTATATCATAGTACTTTCATGAGATACATTCATGTGATATATATCCAATATATCATGACACTCCCATGAGATACATTCATGTGATGTATATTAAATATACCATGGCACTTTCATGAGATACATTCATGTGATATATATCTATTATATCATAGTACTTTCATGAGATACATTCATGTGATATATTTCCACTATATCATAGCACTTTCATGAGATACATTCATGTGATATATATATATATCCATTATATCATAGCACTCCCATGAGATACATTCATGTGATATATATATCCACTATATCAGAGTACTTTCATGAGATACATTCATGTGATATATATCCACTATATCATAGTACTTTCATGAGATACATTCATGTGATATATATTCACTATATCATAGTACTTTCATGAGATACATTCATGTGATATATATCCACTATATCATAGCACTTTCATTAGATACATTCATGTGATATATATCCACTATATCATAGCACTTTCATTAGATACATTCATGTGATATATATCCACTATATCATAGCACTTTCATGAGATACATTCATATGATATATCCACTATATCATAGCACTTTCATGAGATACATTCATGTGATATATCCACTATATCATAGCACTTTCATGAGATACATTCATGTGATTTATATTCACTATATCATAGTACTTTCATGAGATACATTCATGTGATATATATCCACTATATCATAGTACTTTCATGAGATACATTCATGTGATATATATCCACTATATAATAGTACTTTCATGAGATATATTCATGTGATATATATCCACTATATCATAGTACTTTCATGAGATACATTCATGTGATATATATCCATTATATCATAGTAGTTTTATGAGATACATTCATGTGATATATATCTATTATATCATAGTACTTTCATGAGATACATTCATGTGATATATATTCACTATATCATAGTACTTTCATGAGATATATTCATGTGATATATATCCACTATATCATAGCACTTTTAGGAGATACATTCATGTGATATACATCCACTATATCATAGCACTTTCATGAGATACATTCATGTGATATATATCCACTATATCATAGCACTTTTAGGAGATACATTCATGTGATATATATCCACTATATCATAGCACTTTTAGGAGATACATTCATGTGATATATATCCACTATATCATAGCACTTTCATGAGATACATTCATGTGATATATATCCACTATATCATAGCACTTTTAGGAGATACATTCATGTGATATATATCCACTATATCATAGCACTTTTAGGAGATACATTCATGTGATATATATCCACTATATCATAGCACTTTCATGAGATACATTCATGTGATATATATCCACTATATCGTAGTACTTTCATGAGATACATTCATGTGATATATATCCACTATATCATAGCACTTTTAGGAGATACATTCATGTGATATATATCCACTATATCATAGCACTTTTAGGAGATACATTCATGTGATATATATCCACTATATCATAGCACTTTTAAGAGATACATTCATGTGATATATATCCACTATATCATAGTACTTTCATGAGATACATTCATGTGATATATATCCACTATATCATAGTACTTTCATGAGATACATTCATGTGATATATATCCAATATATCATGACACTCCCATGAGATACATTCATGTGATGTATATTAAATATACCATGGCACTTTCATGAGATACATTCATGTGATATATATCTATTATATCATAGTACTTTCATGAGATACATTCATGTGATATATTTCCACTATATCATAGCACTTTCATGAGATACATTCATGTGATATATATATATATATCCATTATATCATAGCACTCCCATGAGATACATTCATGTGATATATATATCCACTATATCAGAGTACTTTCATGAGATACATTCATGTGATATATCCACTATATCATAGCACTTTCATGAGATACATTCATGTGATATATATCCATTATATCATAGCACTTTCATGAGATACATTCATGTGATATATATCCACTATATCATAGTACTTTCATGAGATACATTCATGTGATATATATTCACTATATCATAGTACTTTCATGAGATACATTCATGTGATATATATCCACTATATCATAGCACTTTCATTAGATACATTCATGTGATATATATCCACTATATCATAGCACTTTCATGAGATACATTCATATGATATATCCACTATATCATAGCACTTTCATGAGATACATTCATGTGATATATCCACTATATCATAGCACTTTCATGAGATACATTCATGTGATTTATATTCACTATATCATAGTACTTTCATGAGATACATTCATGTGATATATATCCACTATATCATAGTACTTTCATGAGATACATTCATGTGATATATATCCACTATATAATAGTACTTTCATGAGATACATTCATGTGATATATATCCACTATATCATAGTACTTTCATGAGATACATTCATGTGATATATATCCATTATATCATAGTAGTTTTATGAGATACATTCATGTGATATATATCTATTATATCATAGTACTTTCATGAGATACATTCATGTGATATATATTCACTATATCATAGTACTTTCATGAGATACATTCATGTGATATATATCCACTATATCATAGCACTTTTAGGAGATACATTCATGTGATATACATCCACTATATCATAGCACTTTCATGAGATACATTCATGTGATATATATCCACTATATCATAGCACTTTTAGGAGATACATTCATGTGATATATATCCACTATATCATAGCACTTTTAGGAGATACATTCATGTGATATATATCCACTATATCATAGCACTTTCATGAGATACATTCATGTGATATATATCCACTATATCATAGCACTTTTAGGAGATACATTCATGTGATATATATCCACTATATCATAGCACTTTTAGGAGATACATTCATGTGATATATATCCACTATATCATAGCACTTTCATGAGATACATTCATGTGATATATATCCACTATATCGTAGTACTTTCATGAGATACATTCATGTGATATATATCCACTATATCATAGCACTTTTAGGAGATACATTCATGTGATATATATCCACTATATCATAGTACTTTCATGAGATACATTCATGTGATATATCCACTATATCATAGCACTTTCATGAGATACATTCATGTGATATATATCCATTATATCATAGCACTTTCATGAGATACATTCATGTGATATATATCCACTATATCATAGTACTTTCATGAGATACATTCATGTGATATATATTCACTATATCATAGTACTTTCATGAGATACATTCATGTGATATATATCCACTATATCATAGCACTTTCATTAGATACATTCATGTGATATATATCCACTATATCATAGCACTTTCATGAGATACATTCATATGATATATCCACTATATCATAGCACTTTCATGAGATACATTCATGTGATTTATATTCACTATATCATAGTACTTTCATGAGATACATTCATGTGATATATATTCACTATATCATAGTACTTTCATGAGATACATTCATGTGATATATATCCACTATATCATAGTACTTTCATGAGATACATTCATGTGATATATATCCACTATATCATAGTACTTTCATGAGATACATTCATGTGATATATATCCATTATATCATAGTAGTTTTATGAGATACATTCATGTGATATATATCCACTATATCATAGCACTTTTAGGAGATACATTCATGTGATATATATCCACTATATCATAGCACTTTCTTGAGATACATTCATGTGATATATATCCACTATATCATAGTACTTTCATGAGATACATTCATGTGATATATATCCACTATATCATAGCACTTTTAGGAGATACATTCATGTGATATATATCCACTATATCATAGTACTTTCATGAGATACATTCATGTGATATATATCCACTATATCATAGCACTTTTAGGAGATACATTCATGTGATATATATCCACTATATCATAGCACTTTCATGAGATACATTCATGTGATATATATCCACTATATCATAGCACTTTTAGGAGATACATTCATGTGATATATATCCACTATATCATAGCACTTTTAGGAGATACATTCATGTGATATATATCCACTATATCATAGCACTTTCATGAGATACATTCATGTGATATATATCCACTATATCATAGTACTTTCATGAGATACATTCATGTGATATATATCCACTATATCATAGCACTTTTAGGAGATACATCCATGTGATATATATCCACTATATCATAGCACTTTTAGGAGATACATTCATGTGATATATATCCACTATATCATAGCACTTTTAGGAGATACATTCATGTGATATATATCCACTATATCATAGTACTTTCATGAGATACATTCATGTGATATATATCCACTATATCAGAGTACTTTCATGAGATACATTCATGTGATATATATCCACTATATCATAGCACTTTTAGGAGATACATTCATGTGATATATATCCACTATATCATAACACTTTTAGGAGATACATTCATGTGATATATATCCACTATATCATAGCACTTTTAGGAGATACATTCATGTGATATATATCCACTATATCATAGCACTTTTAGGAGATACATTCATGTGATATATATCCACTATATCATAGCACTTTTAGAAGATACATTCATGTGATATATATCCACTATATCATAGTACTTTCATGAGATACATTCATGTGATATATATCCACTATATCATAGTACTTTTATGAGATACATTCATGTGATATATATCCACTATATCATAGCACTTTTAGGAGATACACTCATGTGATATATATTCACTATATCATAGCACTTTTAGGAGATACATTCATGTGATATATATTCACGATATCATAGTACTTTTAGGAGATACACTCATGTGATATATATCCACTATATCATAGCACTTTTAGGAGATACATTCATGTGATATATATCCACTATATCATAGCACTTTTAGGAGATACATTCATGTGATATATATCCACTATATCATAGCACTTTTAGGAGATACATTCATGTGATATATATACACTATATCATAGCACTTTTAGGAGATACATTCATGTGATATATATCCACTATATCATAGTACTTTCATGAGATACATTCATGTGATATATATCCACTATATCATAGCACTTTCATGAGATACATTCATGTGATATATATCCACTATATCATAGTAGTTTCATGAGATACATTCATGTGATATATATCCACTATATCATAGCACTTTTAGGAGATACATTCATGTGATATATATCCACTATATCATAGCACTTTTAGGAGATACATTCATGTGATATATATCCACTATATCATAGCACTTTTAGGAGATACATTCATGTGATATATATCCACTATATCATAGTACTTTTAGGAGATACATTCATGTGATATATATCCACTATATCATAGTACTTTCATGAGATACATTCATGTGATATATATCCACTATATCATAGCACTTTCATGAGATACATTCATGTGATATATATCCACTATATCATAGTAGTTTCATGAGATACATTCATGTGATATATATTCACTATATTATAGCACTTTCATGAGATACATTCATGTGATATATATCCACTATATCATAGCACTTTTAGGAGATACATTCATGTGATATATATCCACTATATCATAGCACTTTTAGGAGATACATTCATGTGATATATATCCACTATATCATAGTACTTTCATGAGATACATTCATGTGATATATATCCACTATATCATAGCACTTTTAGGAGATACATTCATGTGATATATATCCACTATATCATAGCACTTTCATGAGATACATTCTGGTGATATATATCCACTATATCATAGCACTTTCATGAGATACATTCATGTGATATATATCCACTATATCATAGTACTTTCATGAGATACATTCATGTGATATATATTCACTATATCATAGCACTTTCATGAGATACATTCATGTGATATATATCCACTATATCATAGTACTTTCATGAGATACATTCATGTGATATATATCCACTATATCATAGCACTTTCATGAGATACATTCATGTGATATATTTCCACTATATCATAGTACTTTCATGAGATACATTCATGTGATATATATCCACTATATCATAGCACTTTCATGAGATACATTCATGTGATATATATTCACTATATCATAGCACTGTCATGAGATACATTCATGTGATATATATCCACTATATCATAGCACTTTCATGAGATACATTCATGTGATATATATCCAATATATCATGACACTCCCATGAGATACATTCATGTGATGTGTATTAAATATACCATGGCACTCTCATGAGATACATTCATGTGATATATATCCAGTATATCATAGCACTTCCATGAGATACATTCAAGTGATATATATCCAATATATCATGGCACTTTCATGAGATACATTCATGTGATATATGTCCAGTATATCATAGCACTCCCATGCGATACATTCATGTGATATATATCAAATATATCATGGCACTTCCATGAGATACATTCATGTGATATATATTCACTATATCATAGCACTTTCATGAGATACATTCATGTGATATATATCCACTATATCATAGCACTTTCATGAGATACATTCATGTGATATATATCCAATATATCATGACACTCCCATGAGATACATTCATGTGATGTATATTAAATATATCATGGCACTCTCATGAGATACATTCATGTGATATATATCCAGTATATCATAGCACTTCCATGAGATACATTCAAGTGATATATATCCAATATATCATGGCACTTTCAAGAGATACATTCATATGATATATATCCAGTATATCATAGCACTTCCATGAGATACATTCAAGTGATATATATCCACTATATCATGGCACTTTCATGAGATACATTCATGTGATATATATCCAGTATATCATGGCATCTCATGAGAATGTTCGATAAACAGATATTATTGGTAACTGTTTTAACTACAAAAATAGGTTTAGATATAAGTTAGTGAATGACACATTCACGTTTCTTACTGATATTTAATATACAATAAAGCGCATTACCTCCAACATTCTAAGTCGTTCCGTTGCAGAAGTATAAATCATCGGTGTACGCATTCTTCTACTGTAAATCATTAATAATACACCAATAACCGCTAGTGCAGCTAACGCTCCCCCACCAGCATATACAAAGATCAACCAAGCTGGAGTTGCCTGATTCACTTCATCTGTCACAGTAATGATATGTAGATAAAAGAGAATGTTAAGGGATTTATATTTACAGGAAGAACATTATCGCCTATAACTACCTCGCCTAGGGCACTGTAAACATAGCAGTAATGTAGATGTCACTTTATTTAGACACATTATTTAGACTTTACGTCTAGAACGCATGCGCAATTATTTTTTGGTTTTGAGCATTGTTAACTTTGTTAAAACATTGTCTTTGTTAAAACATTGTCTTTCAAAATTGAATTTAGAAGGCCATAACAGCAAAGAATATTTAAATCCAACTGTATTCATCAATAACATTTTCTAGGAAATTTACAGGATTTGGAAGCGTTTAAACTAAGTGAAATCTACACAATAAATGAATGCAAATCCCCCCCCCCCGAAGATGGACGTGTTCTAACTAAATATGATTTATATATACATATTTCATATTTCAAAAAGTTGAAGCAAAATACATATTTAAGCTACATGAAACATGTGGATTTCATCTATACATTAACAAATTATTAAAAACTCAAGTCATGTATTCGTAGGTTCCATGCATATATTATGTAACGCTTATGTATAAACCATTCCTATGCTCATAAGCATGCAAATGTAAATATAATACTACATTCACGCATGCAGTGTACATACATTTAGTTTCAAACTGTATTTCATCATGTAGATATGGATTTATACAGATATTGTATCCAACGCACATAAAACCCTACATTAAACATACATGATATATGAATCGTGTGTAGTAACAATATCTGCATTATTATGCATTTCATGTGCTTTATGCACGATTTTGTTGAAGGCACTGACTTGGTTCTGTATTGTAATGTGTTTATCAATCGTGTGATTTTTGTTTTCGCTTTCTTAAATTTATAATTTTTCTTTCACAAATATAGCAGTTGCGGATTTAGAGAGGTTCAGAGATCGCACAACCCCTTAAAACTGTTGTTTCTGAGAGGCAATACAATGCGGCAATTACGTCATCGTACATGTGTGCCCCTAACCGAACATCGTGCATCTCCTTCCGCGGGGATTTTAAATTACTGTGGTGTATGGTGCTTCTTCTACTTTTCAATAGTCGTATTTTCAGAATGCTATAGTTTACGTCGATTGTGAACACCATACCACTCTTACAATATTATTTAAGAACTCACCAGTACAGCCAGGTCCCTGCCAACCTTCGGTGCAATTACAATTCCCAGTGATCGAATCACACAACCCACCATTCTTACATATGCACTCCCCAGTGCAGTTTCTCCCATAGTAACCACTATCACATGCTGTCGACAGCGATAAAATAACACAATTGATATTTTATAACGTAAACACCATAGTTTCAACCTGAAGCAAATAATTAACTGGCAGATTTAATGGTCATTGTCAGGTTGATTGATTGATTGATTGATTGGTTGGTTGGTTGATTGATTGATTGATTGATTGATTGATTGATTGATTACCTTCGCTACAGGTATTTCCCATAAGTCCGGCAATACACAAACAACCACTTTCGCGTTCACATGTTGCATTGTCTGAGCATAAGCACTTGAAACTACATAGTACACCCCACATGCCAGGTGGACATTCTGAAAAAAAGATGAAGTTCTCAAACAAATTAAATATAATTATTCTTAGTTAAATAGCTGAGAGAAAAAACATACATGCTTTTGAAAAATATGAGATAAATATTAAATTATATAATTTACCATGTGTGCTGAGATTATAAATTCCAGAGTGGGTATTCCCATCGATATCAATGACTTCACAGCTATAAGTACCAGTTGTTATTTGTTGATCTCCATTTTTGACATCTATTACTAATGGTATGTGATACATCATTTCACTGTGTGAGTACAAACAATGATTAGTTTACATGTGAGTGTCAAAAACTTTCGATTATGTACAGTTCAATGGGCAGCTTTGAACTGTTGGTGATATATAATGTAGATTCCTTGGCCATAAGCTTTGTCAAGTTTGGCATTTAAAAATTAAAAAGGTTATTCTTTTATAAATAGAACATCGGGAACGTGTTCACTCCTAAACATGGCATATAATCCTACGATTCAAGTGGCAATTCTAATTGTTTACACCAATCCAATTCTCAATACCCTTCTTGCTATCTTAACATGACAACATACCGTAGACGTGGCTTACATCTGTGCATGAAGTTATACTTGAGTCATACAACCATTTTGAGAAAAATACCAAAACAATAGTTTTTCTGCCATGTGGATCAATTTCAATGTTCCAGTTGGGATACATGTAGTTGGGGTAATTATCAGAAATAAGACCCTTCTAAGACCCTTATAAGAAATAAGACCCTTCTAAGACCCTTATTAGAAATAAGACCCTTCTAAGACCCTTATAAGAAATAAGACCTTACTAAGACCCTTATAAGAAATAAGACCCTTCTAAGACCCTTATAAGAAATGAGACCCTTCTAACACCCTTATAAGAAATAAGACCTTGCTAAGACCCTTATAAGAAATACGACCCTTCTAAGACCCTTATAAGAAATAAGACCCTTCTAAGACCCTTATAAGAAATAAGACCCTTCTAAGACCCTTATAAGAAATAAGACCCTTCTAAGACCCTTATAAGAAATAAGACCCTTCTAAGACCCTTATAAGAAATAAGACCCTTCTAAGACCCTTCTAAGACCCTTATAAGAAATAAGACCCTTCTAAGACCCTTATAAGAAATAAGACCCTTCTAAGACTCTTATAAGAAATAAGACCTTACTAAGACCCTTATAAGAAATAAGACCCTTATAAGACCCTTATAAGAAATAAGACCTTACTAAGACCCTTAAAAGAAATAAGACCCTTCTAAGACCCTTATAAGAAATAAGACCCTTCTAAGACCCTTATAAGAAGTAAGACCCTTCTAAGACCCTTATAAGAAATAAGACCCTTCTAAGACCCTTATAAGAAATAAGACCCTTCTAAGACCTTTATAAGAAATAAGACCCTTCTAAGACCCTTATAAGAAATAAGACCCTTCTAAGACTCTTATAAGAAATAAGACCTTTCTAAGACCCTTATAAGAAATAAGACCTTTCTAAGACCCTTATAAGAAATAAGACCTTTCTAAGACCCTTATAAGAAATAAGACCCTTATAAGAAATAAGACCTTACTAAGACCCTTATAAGAAATAAGACCCTTATAAGAAATAAGACCCTTCTAAGACCCTTATAAGAAATAAGACCCTTCTAAGACCCTTATAAGAAATAAGACCTTACTAAGACCCTTATAAGAAATAAGACCCTTCTAAGACCCTTATAAGAAATAAGACCCTTAAAAGAAATAAGACCCTTCTAAGACCCTTATAAGAAATAAGACCCTTCTAAGACCCTTATAAGAAATAAGACCTTACTAAGACCCTTATAAGAAATAAGACCCTTCTAAGACCCTTATTAGAAATGAGACCCTTCTAAGACCCTTATAAGAAATAAGACCTTACTAAGACCCTTATAAGAAATGAGACCCTTCTAAGACCCTTATAAGAAATGAGACCCTTCTAAGAACCTTATAAGAAATAAGACCTTGCTAAGACCCTTATAAGAAATAAGACCTTTCTAAGACCCTTATAAGAAATAAGACCCTTCTAAGACCCTTATAAGAAATAAGACCCTTCAAAGACCCCTATAAGAAATAAGACCCTTCTAAGGCCCTTATAAGAAATAAGACCCTTCTAAGACCCTTATAAGAAATAAGACCCTTCTAAGACCCTTATAAGAAATAAGACCCTTCTAAGACCCTTATAAGGAATAAGACCCTTCTAAGACCCTTATAAGACCCTTATAAGAAATAAGACCCTTCTAAGACCCTTATAAGAAATAAGACCCTTCTAAGACTCTTATAAGAAATAAGACCTTACTAAGACCCTTATAAGAAATAAGACCCTTCTAAGACCCATATAAGAAATAAGACCTTACTAAGACCCTTATAAGAAATAAGACCCTTCTAAGACCCTTATAAGAAATAAGACCCTTCTAAGACCCTTATAAGAAGTAAGACCCTTCTAAGACCCTTATAAGAAATAAGACCCTTCTAAGACCCTTATAAGAAATAAGACCCTTCTAAGACCCTTATAAGAAATAAGACCTTACTAAGACCCTTATAAGAAATAAGACCCTTCTAAGACCCTTCTAAGACCCTTATAAGAAATAAGACCCTTCTAAGACCCTTATAAGAAATAAGACCCTTCTAAGACTCTTATAAGAAATAAGACCTTACTAAGACCCTTATAAGAAATAAGACCCTTCTAAGACCCTTATAAGAAATAAGACCTTACTAAGACCCTTATAAGAAATAAGACCCTTCTAAGACCCTTATAAGAAATAAGACCCTTCTAAGACCCTTATAAGAAGTAAGACCCTTCTAAGACCCTTATAAGAAATAAGACCCTTCTAAGACCCTTATAAGAAATAAGACCCTTCTAAGACCTTTATAAGAAATAAGACCCTTCTAAGACCCTTATAAGAAATAAGACCCTTCTAAGACTCTTATAAGAAATAAGACCTTTCTAAGACCCTTATAAGAAATAAGACCTTTCTAAGACCCTTATAAGAAATAAGACCTTTCTAAGACCCTTATAAGAAATAAGACCCTTATAAGAAATAAGACCTTACTAAGACCCTTATAAGAAATAAGACCCTTATAAGAAATAAGACCCTTCTAAGACCCTTATAAGAAATAAGACCCTTCTAAGACCCTTATAAGAAATAAGACCTTACTAAGACCCTTATAAGAAATAAGACCCTTCTAAGACCCTTATAAGAAATAAGACCCTTAAAAGAAATAAGACCCTTCTAAGACCCTTATAAGAAATAAGACCCTTCTAAGACCCTTATAAGAAATAAGACCTTACTAAGACCCTTATAAGAAATAAGACCCTTCTAAGACCCTTATTAGAAATGAGACCCTTCTAAGACCCTTATAAGAAATAAGACCTTACTAAGACCCTTATACGAAATGAGACCCTTCTAAGACCCTTATAAGAAATGAGACCCTTCTAAGAACCTTATAAGAAATAAGACCTTACTAAGACCCTTATAAGAAATAAGACCCTTCTAAGACCCTTATAAGAAATAAGACCTTACTAAGACCCTTATAAGAAATAAGACCTTACTAAGACCCTTATAAGAAATAAGACCTTACTAAGACCCTTATAAGAAATAAGACCCTTCTAAGACCCTTATAAGAAATAAGACCTTACTAAGACCCTTATAAGAAATAAGACCCTTCTAAGACCCTTATAAGAAATAAGACCTTACTAAGACCCTTATAAGAAATAAGACCCTTCTAAGACCCTTATAAGGAATAAGACCCTTCTAAGACCCTTATAAGAAATAAGACCCTTCTAAGACCCTTATAAGAAATAAGACCCTTCTAAGACCCTTATAAGAAATAAGACCTTACTAAGACCCTTATAAGAAATAAGACCCTTCTAAGACCCTTATAAGAAATAAAACCCTTCTAAGACCCTTATAAGAAATAAGACCCTTCTAAGACCCTTATAAGAAATAAGACCCTTCTAAGACCCTTATAAGAAATAAGACCCTTCTAAGACCCTTATAAGAAATAAGACCCTTCTAAGACCCTTATAAGAAATAAGACCTTACTAAGACCCTTATAAGAAATAAGACCTTACTAAGACCCTTATAAGAAATAAGACCTTACTAAGACCCTTATAAGAAATAAGACCCTTCTAAGACCCTTATAAGAAATAAGACCTTACTAAGACCCTTATAAGAAATAAGACCCTTCTAAGACCCATATAAGAAATAAGACCTTACTAAGACCCTTATAAGAAATAAGACCCTTCTAAGACCCTTATAAGGAATAAGACCCTTCTAAGACCCTTATAAGAAATAAGACCCTTCTAAGACCCTTATAAGAAATAAGACCCTTCTAAGACCCTTATAAGAAATAAGACCCTTCTAAGACCCTTATAAGAAATAAGACCTTACTAAGACCCTTATAAGAAATAAGACCCTTCTAAGACCCTTATTAGAAATAAGACCCTTCTAAGACCCTTATAAGAAATAAGACCTTACTAAGACCCTTATAAGAAATAAGACCCTTCTAAGACCCTTATAAGAAATGAGACCCTTCTAACACCCTTATAAGAAATAAGACCTTGCTAAGACCCTTATAAGAAATAAGACCCTTCTAAGACCCTTATAAGAAATAAGACCCTTCTAAGACCCTTATAAGAAATAAGACCCTTCTAAGACCCTTATAAGAAATAAGACCCTTCTAAGACCCTTATAAGAAATAAGACCCTTCTAAGACCCTTATAAGAAATAAGACCCTTCTAAGACCCTTATAAGAAATAAGACCCTTCTAAGACCCTTATAAGAAATAAGACCCTTCTAAGACCCTTCTAAGACCCTTATAAGAAATAAGACCCTTCTAAGACCCTTATAAGAAATAAGACCCTTCTAAGACTCTTATAAGAAATAAGACCTTTCTAAGACCCTTATAAGAAATAAGACCTTTCTAAGACCCTTATAAGAAATAAGACCTTACTAAGACCCTTATAAGAAATAAGACCCTTATAAGAAATAAGAACCTTCTAAGACCCTTATAAGAAATAAGACCCTTCTAAGACCCTTATAAGAAATAAGACCTTTCTAAGACCCTTATAAGAAATAAGACCTTTCTAAGACCCTTATAAGAAATAAGACCTTACTAAGACCCTTATAAGAAATAAGACCCTTATAAGAAATAAGAACCTTCTAAGACCCTTATAAGAAATAAGACCCTTCTAAGACCCTTATAAGAAATAAGACCCTTCTAAGACCCTTATAAGAAATAAGACCTTACTAAGACCCTTATAAGAAATAAGACCCTTCTAAGACCCTTATAAGAAATAAGACCTTACTAAGACCCTTATAAGAAATAAGACCCTTCTAAGACCCTTATAAGAAATAAAACCCTTCTAAGATCCTTATAAGAAATAAGACCCTTATAAGAAATAAGACCCTTCTAAGACCCTTATAAAAAATAAGACCCTTCTATGACCCTTATAAGAAATAAGACCCTTCTAAGACCCTTATAAGAAATAAGACCTTACTAAGACCCTTATAAGAAATAAGACCCTTCTAAGACCCTTATAAGAAATAAAACCCTTCTAAGACCCTTATAAGAAATAAGACCCTTCTAAGACCCTTATAAGAAATAAGACCCTTCTAAGACCCTTATAAGAAATAAGACCCTTCTAAGACCCTTATAAGAAATAAGACCCTTCTAAGACCCTTATAAAAAATAAGACCTTACTAAGACCCTTATAAGAAATAAGACCTTACTAAGACCCTTATAAGAAATAAGACCTTACTAAGACCCTTATAAGAAATAAGACCCTTCTAAGACCCTTATAAGAAATAAGACCTTACTAAGACCCTTATAAGAAATAAGACCCTTCTAAGACCCTTATAAGAAATAAGACCCTTAAAAGAAATAAGACCCTTCTAAGACCCTTATAAGAAATAAGACCCTTCTAAGACCCTTATAAGAAATAAGACCTTACTAAGACCCTTATAAGAAATAAGACCCTTCTAAGACCCTTATTAGAAATGAGACCCTTATAAGACCCTTATAAGAAATAAGACCTTACTAAGACCCTTATAAGAAATGAGACCCTTCTAAGACCCTTATAAGAAATGAGACCCTTCTAAGAACCTTATAAGAAATAAGACCTTGCTAAGACCCTTCTAAGAAATAAGACCTTTCTAAGACCCTTATAAGAAATAAGACCCTTCTAAGACCCTTATAAGAAATAAGACCCTTCTAAGACCCTTATAAGAAATAAGACCCTTCTAAGGCCCTTATAAGAAATAAGACCCTTCTAAGACCCTTATAAGAAATAAGACCCTTCTAAGACCCTTATAAGAAATAATACCCTTCTAAGACCCTTATAAGGAATAAGACCCTTCTAAGACCCTTATAAGACCCTTATGAGAAATAAGACCCTTCTAAGACCCTTATAAGAAATAAGACCCTTCTAAGACTCTTATAAGAAATAAGACCTTACTAAGACCCTTATAAGAAATAAGACCCTTCTAAGACCCATATAAGAAATAAGACCTTACTAAGACCCTTATAAGAAATAAGACCCTTCTAAGACCCTTATAAGAAATAAGACCCTTCTAAGACCCTTATAAGAAGTAAGACCCTTCTAAGACGCTTATAAGAAATAAGACCCTTCTAAGACCCTTATAAGAAATAAGACCCTTCTAAGACCCTTATAAGAAATAAGACCCTTCTAAGACCCTTATAAGAAATAAGACCCTTCTAAGACTCTTATAAGAAATAAGACCCTTATAAGAAATAAGACCCTTCTAAGACCCTTATAAGAAATAAGACCTTACTAAGACCCTTATAAGAAATAAGACCCTTCTAAGACCCTTATAAGAAATAAGACCCTTCTAAGACCCTTATAAGAAATAAGACCTTACTAAGACCCTTATAAGAAATAAGACCCTTCTAAGACCCTTATAAGAAATAAGACCCTTCTAAGACCCTTATAAGAAATAAGACCCTTCTAAGACCCTTATAAGAAATAAGACCTTACTAAGACCCTTATAAGAAATAAGACCCTTCTAAGACCCTTATAAGAAATAAGACCCTTCTAAGACCCTTATAAGAAATAAGACCCTTCTAAGACCCTTATAAGAAATAAGACCTTTCTAAGACCCTTATAAGAAATAAGACCTTTCTAAGACCCTTATAAGAAATAAGACCTTACTAAGACCCTTATAAGAAATAAGACCCTTATAAGAAATAAGACCCTTCTAAGACCCTTATAAGAAATAAGACCCTTCTAAGACCCTTATAAGAAATAAGACCCTTCTAAGACCCTTATAAGAAATAAGACCCTTCTAAGACCCTTATAAGAAATAATACCCTTATAAGAAATAAGACCTTACTAAGACCCTTATAAGAAATAAGACCCTTCTAAGACCCTTATAAGAAATAAGACCCTTCTAAGACCCTTATAAGAAATAAGACCCTTCTAAGACCCTTATAAGAAATAAGACCCTTATAAGAAATAAGACCCTTCTAAGACCCTTATAAGAAATAAGACCTTACTAAGACCCTTATAAGAAATAAGACCTTACTAAGACCCTTATAAGAAATAAGACCTTACTAAGACCCTTATAAGAAATAAGACCCTTCTAAGACCCTTATAAGAAATAAGACCTTACTAAGACCCTTATAAGAAATAAGACCCTTCTAAGACCCTTATAAGGAATAAGACCCTTCTAAGACCCTTATAATAAATAAGACCCTTCTAAGACCCTTATTAGAAATAAGACCCTTCTAAGACCCTTATAAGAAATAAGACCCTTCTAAGACCCTTATAAGAAATAAGACCCTTCTAAGAAGTAAGACCCTTCTAAGACCCTTATAAGAAATAAGACCCTTCTAAGACCCTTCTAAGAAATAAGACCCTTCTAAGACCCTTATAAGAAATAAGACCCTTCTAAGAAGTAAGACCCTTCTAAGACCCTTATAAGAAATAAGACCCTTCTAAGACCCTTATAAGAAATAAGACCCTTCTAAGACCCTTATAAGAAATAAGACCCTTCTAAGAAATAAGACCCTTCTAAGACCCTTATAAGAAATAAGACCCTTCTAAGACCCTTATAAGAAATAAGACCCTTAAAAGAAATAAGACCCTTCTAAGACCCTTATAAGAAATAAGACCCTTATAAGAAATAAGACCTTACTAAGACCCTTATAAGAAATAAGACCCTTCTAAGACCCTTATAAGAAATAAGACCCTTCTAAGACCCTTATAAGAAATAAGACCCTTCTAAGACCCTTATAAGAAATAAGACCCTTATAAGAAATAAGACCCTTCTAAGACCCTTATAAGAAATAAGACCTTACTAAGACCCTTATAAGAAATAAGACCTTACTAAGACCCTTATAAGAAATAAGACCTTACTAAGACCCTTATAAGAAATAAGACCCTTCTAAGACCCTTATAAGAAATAAGACCTTACTAAGACCCTTATAAGAAATAAGACCCTTCTAAGACCCTTATAAGAAATAAG
This sequence comes from Saccoglossus kowalevskii, assembly GCF_978046115.1. Lineage (NCBI taxonomy): Eukaryota > Metazoa > Hemichordata > Enteropneusta > Harrimaniidae > Saccoglossus > Saccoglossus kowalevskii. Next base: position 11,232,845 of record NC_140644.1, on the reverse strand, counting down.
ACCTTACTAAGACCCTTATAAGAAATAAGACCCTTCTAAGACCCTTATAAGGAATAAGACCCTTCTAAGACCCTTATAATAAATAAAACCCTTCTAAGACCCTTATAAGAAATAAGACCCTTCTAAGACCCTTATAAGAAATAAGACCCTTCTAAGACCCTTATAAGAAATAAGACCCTTCTAAGAAGTAAGACCCTTCTAAGACCGTTATAAGAAATAAGACCCTTCTAAGACCCTTATAAGAAATAAGACCCTTCTAAGACCCTTATAAGAAATAAGACCCTTCTAAGAAGTAAGACCCTTCTAAGACCCTTATAAGAAATAAGACCCTTCTAAGACCCTTATAAGAAATAAGACCCTTCTAAGACCCTTATAAGAAATAAGACCCTTCTAAGAAATAAGACCCTTCTAAGACCCTTATAAGAAATAAGACCCTTCTAAGACCCTTATAAGAAATAAGACCCTTCTAAGACCCTTATAAGAAATAAGACCTTACTAAGACCCTTATAAGGAATAAGACCCTTCTAAGACCCTTATAAGAAATAAGACCCTTCTAAGACCCTTATAAGAAATAAGACCCTTCTAAGACCCTTATAAGAAATAAGACCCTTATAAGAAATAAGACCTTACTAAGACCCTTATAAGAAATAAGACCCTTCTAAGACCCTTATAAGAAATAAGACCCTTCTAAGACCCTTATAAGAAATAAGACCCTTCTAAGACCCTTATAAGAAATAAGACCCTTATAAGAAATAAGACCCTTCTAAGACCCTTATAAGAAATAAGACCTTACTAAGACCCTTATAAGAAATAAGACCTTACTAAGACCCTTATAAGAAATAAGACCTTACTAAGACCCTTATAAGAAATAAGACCCTTCTAAGACCCTTATAAGAAATAAGACCTTACTAAGACCCTTATAAGAAATAAGACCCTTCTAAGACCCTTATAAGGAATAAGACCCTTCTAAGACCCTTATAATAAATAAGACCCTTCTAAGACCCTTATTAGAAATAAGACCCTTCTAAGACCCTTATAAGAAATAAGACCCTTCTAAGACCCTTATAAGAAATAAGACCCTTCTAAGAAGTAAGACCCTTCTAAGACCCTTATAAGAAATAAGACCCTTCTAAGACCCTTATAAGAAATAAGACCCTTCTAAGACCCATATAAGAAATAAGACCCTTCTAAGAAGTAAGACCCTTCTAAGACCCTTATAAGAAATAAGACCCTTCTAAGACCCTTATAAGAAATAAGACCCTTCTAAAACCCTTATAAGAAATAAGACCCTTCTAAGAAATAAGACCCTTCTAAGACCCTTATAAGAAATAAGACCCTTCTAAGACCCTTATAAGAAATAAGACCCTTAAAAGAAATAAGACCCTTCTAAGACCCTTATAAGAAATAAGACCCTTATAAGAAATAAGACCTTACTAAGACCCTTATAAGAAATAAGACCCTTCTAAGACCCTTATAAGAAATAAGACCCTTCTAAGACCCTTATAAGAAATAAGACCCTTCTAAGACCCTTATAAGAAATAAGACCCTTATAAGAAATAAGACCCTTCTAAGACCCTTATAAGAAATAAGACCTTACTAAGACCCTTATAAGAAATAAGACCTTACTAAGACCCTTATAAGAAATAAGACCTTACTAAGACCCTTATAAGAAATAAGACCCTTCTAAGACCCTTATAAGAAATAAGACCTTACTAAGACCCTTATAAGAAATAAGACCCTTCTAAGACCCTTATAAGAAATAAGACCTTACTAAGACCCTTATAAGAAATAAGACCCTTCTAAGACCCTTATAAGGAATAAGACCCTTCTAAGACCCTTATAATAAATAAGACCCTTCTAAGACCCTTATAAGAAATAAGACCCTTCTAAGACCCTTATAAGAAATAAGACCCTTCTAAGACCCTTATAAGAAATAAGACCTTACTAAGACCCTTATAAGAAATAAGACCTTTCTAAGACCCTTATAAGGAATAAGACCCTTCTAAGACCCTTATAATAAATAAGACCCTTCTAAGACCCTTATTAGAAATAAGACCCTTCTAAGACCCTTATAAGAAATAAGACCCTTCTAAGACCCTTATAAGAAATAAGACCCTTCTAAGAAGTAAGACCCTTCTAAGACCCTTATAAGAAATAAGACCCTTCTAAGACCCTTATAAGAAATAAGACCCTTCTAAGACCCTTATAAGAAATAAGACCCTTCTAAAACCCTTATAAGAAATAAGACCCTTCTAAGAAATAAGACCCTTCTAAGACCCTTATAAGAAATAAGACCCTTAAAAGAAATAAGACCCTTCTAAGACCCTTATAAGAAATAAGACCCTTATAAGAAATAAGACCTTACTAAGACCCTTATAAGAAATAAGACCCTTCTAAGACCCTTATAAGAAATAAGACCCTTCTAAGACCCTTATGAGAAATAAGACCCTTCTAAGACCCTTATAAGAAATAAGACCCTTATAAGAAATAAGACCCTTCTAAGACCCTTATAAGAAATAAGACCTTACTAAGACCCTTATAAGAAATAAGACCTTACTAAGACCCTTATAAGAAATAAGACCCTTCTAAGACCCTTATAAGAAATAAGACCCTTCTAAGACCCTTATAAGAAATAAGACCCTTATAAGAAATAAGACCTTACTAAGACCCTTATAAGAAATAAGACCCTTCTAAGACCCTTATAAGAAATAAGACCCTTCTAAGACCCTTATAAGAAATAAGACCCTTCTAAGACCCTTATAAGAAATAAGACCCTTATAAGAAATAAGACCTTACTAAGACCCTTATAAGAAATAAGACCTTACTAAGACCCTTATAAGAAATAAGACCCTTCTAAGACCCTTATAAGAAATAAGACCTTACTAAGACCCTTATAAGAAATAAGACCCTTCTAAGACCCTTATAAGAAATAAGACCTTACTAAGACCCTTATAAGAAATAAGACCCTTCTAAGACCCTTATAAGGAATAAGACCCTTCTAAGACCCTTATAATAAATAAGACCCTTCTAAGACCCTTATAAGAAATAAGACCCTTCTAAGACCCTTATAAGAAATAAGACCCTTCTAAGACCCTTATAAGAAATAAGACCCTTCTAAGAAGTAAGACCCTTCTAAGACCCTTATAAGAAATAAGACCCTTCTAAGACCCTTATAAGAAATAAGACCCTTCTAAGACCCTTATAAGAAATAAGACCCTTCTAAGAAGTAAGACCCTTCTAAGACCCTTATAAGAAATAAGACCCGTCTAAGACCCTTATAAGAAATAAGACCCTTCTAAGACCCTTATAAGAAATAAGACCCTTCTAAGAAATAAGACCCTTCTAAGACCCTTCTAAGAAATAAGACCCTTCTAAGACCCTTATAAGAAATAAGACCCTTCTAAGACCCTTATAAGAAATAAGACCTTACTAAGACCCTTATAAGAAATAAGACCCTTCTAAGACCCTTATAAGAAATAAGACCCTTCTAAGACCCTTATAAGAAATAAGACCCTTCTAAGACCCTTATAAGAAATAAGACTCTTCTAAGACCCTTATAAGAAATAAGACCCTTAAAAGAAATAAGACCCTTCTAAGACCCTTATAAGAAATAAGACCCTTCTAAGACCCTTATAAGAAATAAGACCTTACTAAGACCCTTATAAGAAATAAGACCCTTCTAAGACCCTTATAAGAAATAAAACCTTTCTAAGACCCTTATAAGAAATAAGACCCTTCTAAGACCCTTATAAGAAATAAGACCCTTCTAAGACCCTTATAAGAAATAAGACCCTTCTAAGACCCTTATAAGAAATAAGACCCTTCTAAGACCCTTATAAGAAATAAGACCTTACTAAGACCCTTATAAGAAATAAGACCTTACTAAGACCCTTATAAGAAATAAGACCTTACTAAGACCCTTATAAGAAATAAGACCCTTCTAAGACTCTTATAAGAAATAAGACCTTACTAAGACCCTTATAAGAAATAAGACCCTTCTAAGACCCTTATAAGAAATAAGACCTTACTAAGACCCTTATAAGAAATAAGACCCTTCTAAGACCCTTATAAGGAATAAGACCCTTCTAAGACCCTTATAAGAAATAAGACCCTTCTAAGACCCTTATAAGAAATAAGACCCTTCTAAGACCCTTATAAGAAATAAGACCCTTCTAAGACCCTTATAAGAAATAAGACCCTTAAAAGAAATAAGACCCTTCTAAGACCCTTATAAGAAATAAGACCCTTCTAAGACCCTTATAAGAAATAAGACCTTACTAAGACCCTTATAAGAAATAAGACCCTTCTAAGACCCTTATTAGAAATAAAACCTTTCTAAGACCCTTATAAGAAATAAGACCCTTCTAAGACCCTTATAAGAAATAAGACCCTTCTAAGACCCTTATAAGAAATAAGACCTTACTAAGACCCTTATAAGAAATAAGACCCTTCTAAGACCCTTATAAGAAATAAAACCTTTGTAAGACCCTTATAAGAAATAAGACCCTTCTAAGACCCTTATAAGAAATAAGACCCTTCTAAGACCCTTATAAGAAATAAGACCCTTCTAAGACCCTTATAAGAAATAAGACCCTTCTAAGACCCTTATAAGAAATAAGACCCTTAAAAGAAATAAGACCCTTCTAAGACCCTTATAAGAAATAAGACCCTTATAAGAAATAAGACCTTACTAAGACCCTTATAAGAAATAAGACCCTTCTAAGACCCTTATGAGAAATAAAACCTTTCTAAGACCCTTATAAGAAATAAGACCCTTCTAAGACCCCTATAAGAAATAAGACCCTTCTAAGACCCTTATAAGAAATAAGACCCTTCTAAGACCCTTATAAGAAATAAGACCCTTCTAAGACCCTTATAAGAAATAAGACCTTACTAAGACCCTTATAAGAAATAAGACCCTTCTAAGACCCTTATAAGAAATAAGACCTTACTAAGACCCTTATAAGAAATAAGACCCTTCTAAGACCCTTATAAGAAATAAGACCTTACTAAGACCCTTATAAGAAATAAGACCCTTCTAAGACCCTTATAAGGAATAAGACCCTTCTAAGACCCTTATAATAAATAAGACCCTTCTAAGACCCTTATAAGAAATAAGACCCTTCTAAGACCCTTATAAGAAATAAGACCCTTCTAAGACCCTTATAAGAAATAAGACCCTTAAAAGAAATAAGACCCTTCTAAGACCCTTATAAGAAATAAGACCCTTCTAAGACCCTTATAAGAAATAAGACCTTACTAAGACCCTTATAAGAAATAAGACCCTTCTAAGACCCTTATTAGAAATGAGACCCTTCTAAGACCCTTATAAGAAATAAGACCTTACTAAGACCCTTATACGAAATGAGACCCTTCTAAGACCCTTATAAGAAATGAGACCCTTCTAAGAACCTTATAAGAAATAAGACCTTACTAAGACCCTTATAAGAAATAAGACCCTTCTAAGACCCTTATAAGAAATAAGACCTTACTAAGACCCTTATAAGAAATAAGACCTTACTAAGACCCTTATAAGAAATAAGACCTTACTAAGACCCTTATAAGAAATAAGACCCTTCTAAGACCCTTATAAGAAATAAGACCTTACTAAGACCCTTATAAGAAATAAGACCCTTCTAAGACCCTTATAAGAAATAAGACCTTACTAAGACCCTTATAAGAAATAAGACCCTTCTAAGACCCTTATAAGGAATAAGACCCTTCTAAGACCCTTATAAGAAATAAGACCCTTCTAAGACCCTTATAAGAAATAAGACCCTTCTAAGACCCTTATAAGAAATAAGACCTTACTAAGACTCTTATAAGAAATAAGACCCTTCTAAGACCCTTATAAGAAATAAAACCCTTCTAAGACCCTTATAAGAAATAAGACCCTTCTAAGACCCTTATAAGAAATAAGACCCTTCTAAGACCCTTATAAGAAATAAGACCCTTCTAAGACCCTTATAAGAAATAAGACCCTTCTAAGACCCTTATAAGAAATAAGACCTTACTAAGACCCTTATAAGAAATAAGACCTTACTAAGACCCTTATAAGAAATAAGACCTTACTAAGACCCTTATAAGAAATAAGACCCTTCTAAGACCCTTATAAGAAATAAGACCTTACTAAGACCCTTATAAGAAATAAGACCCTTCTAAGACCCATATAAGAAATAAGACCTTACTAAGACCCTTATAAGAAATAAGACCCTTCTAAGACCCTTATAAGGAATAAGACCCTTCTAAGACCCTTATAAGAAATAAGACCCTTCTAAGACCCTTATAAGAAATAAGACCCTTCTAAGACCCTTATAAGAAATAAGACCCTTCTAAGACCCTTATAAGAAATAAGACCTTACTAAGACCCTTATAAGAAATAAGACCCTTCTAAGACCCTTATTAGAAATAAGACCCTTCTAAGACCCTTATAAGAAATAAGACCTTACTAAGACCCTTATAAGAAATGAGACCCTTCTAAGACCCTTATAAGAAATAAGACCTTACTAAGACCCTTATAAGAAATAAGACCCTTCAAAGACCCTTATAAGAAATAAGACCCTTCTAAGACCCTTATAAGAAGTAAGACCCTTCTGAGACCCTTATAAGAAATAAGACCCTTCTAAGACCCTTATAAGAAATAAGACCCTTCTAAGACCCTTATAAGGAATAAGACCCTTCTAAGACCCTTATAAGAAATAAGACCCTTCTAAGACCCTTATAAGAAATAAGACCCTTCTAAGACCCTTATAAGAAATAAGACCCTTATAAGAAATAAGACCTTACTAAGACCCTTATAAGAAATAAGACCCTTCTAAGACCCTTATAAGAAATAAGACCCTTCTAAGACCCTTATAAGAAATAAGACCCTTCTAAGACCCTTATAAGAAATAAGACCCTTATAAGAAATAAGACCCTTCTAAGACCCTTATAAGAAATAAGACCTTACTAAGACCCTTATAAGAAATAAGACCTTACTAAGACCCTTATAAGAAATAAGACCTTACTAAGACCCTTATAAGAAATAAGACCCTTCTAAGACCCTTATAAGAAATAAGACCTTACTAAGACCCTTATAAGAAATAAGACCCTTCTAAGACCCTTATAAGGAATAAGACCCTTCTAAGACCCTTATAATAAATAAGACCCTTCTAAGACCCTTATTAGAAATAAGACCCTTCTAAGACCCTTATAAGAAATAAGACCCTTCTAAGACCCTTATAAGAAATAAGACCCTTCTAAGAAGTAAGACCCTTCTAAGACCCTTATAAGAAATAAGACCCTTCTAAGACCCTTATAAGAAATAAGACCCTTCTAAGACCCATATAAGAAATAAGACCCTTCTAAGAAGTAAGACCCTTCTAAGACCCTTATAAGAAATAAGACCCTTCTAAGACCCTTATAAGAAATAAGACCCTTCTAAAACCCTTATAAGAAATAAGACCCTTCTAAGAAATAAGACCCTTCTAAGACCCTTATAAGAAATAAGACCCTTCTAAGACCCTTATAAGAAATAAGACCCTTAAAAGAAATAAGACCCTTCTAAGACCCTTATAAGAAATAAGACCCTTATAAGAAATAAGACCTTACTAAGACCCTTATAAGAAATAAGACCCTTCTAAGACCCTTATAAGAAATAAGACCCTTCTAAGACCCTTATAAGAAATAAGACCCTTCTAAGACCCTTATAAGAAATAAGACCCTTATAAGAAATAAGACCCTTCTAAGACCCTTATAAGAAATAAGACCTTACTAAGACCCTTATAAGAAATAAGACCTTACTAAGACCCTTATAAGAAATAAGACCTTACTAAGACCCTTATAAGAAATAAGACCCTTCTAAGACCCTTATAAGAAATAAGACCTTACTAAGACCCTTATAAGAAATAAGACCCTTCTAAGACCCTTATAAGAAATAAGACCTTACTAAGACCCTTATAAGAAATAAGACCCTTCTAAGACCCTTATAAGGAATAAGACCCTTCTAAGACCCTTATAATAAATAAGACCCTTCTAAGACCCTTATAAGAAATAAGACCCTTCTAAGACCCTTATAAGAAATAAGACCCTTCTAAGACCCTTATAAGAAATAAGACCTTACTAAGACCCTTATAAGAAATAAGACCTTTCTAAGACCCTTATAAGGAATAAGACCCTTCTAAGACCCTTATAATAAATAAGACCCTTCTAAGACCCTTATTAGAAATAAGACCCTTCTAAGACCCTTATAAGAAATAAGACCCTTCTAAGACCCTTATAAGAAATAAGACCCTTCTAAGAAGTAAGACCCTTCTAAGACCCTTATAAGAAATAAGACCCTTCTAAGACCCTTATAAGAAATAAGACCCTTCTAAGACCCTTATAAGAAATAAGACCCTTCTAAGAAGTAAGACCCTTCTAAGACCCTTATAAGAAATAAGACCCTTCTAAGACCCTTATAAGAAATAAGACCCTTCTAAAACCCTTATAAGAAATAAGACCCTTCTAAGAAATAAGACCCTTCTAAGACCCTTATAAGAAATAAGACCCTTAAAAGAAATAAGACCCTTCTAAGACCCTTATAAGAAATAAGACCCTTATAAGAAATAAGACCTTACTAAGACCCTTATAAGAAATAAGACCCTTCTAAGACCCTTATAAGAAATAAGACCCTTCTAAGACCCTTATAAGAAATAAGACCCTTCTAAGACCCTTATAAGAAATAAGACCCTTATAAGAAATAAGACCCTTCTAAGACCCTTATAAGAAATAAGACCTTACTAAGACCCTTATAAGAAATAAGACCTTACTAAGACCCTTATAAGAAATAAGACCCTTCTAAGACCCTTATAAGAAATAAGACCCTTCTAAGACCCTTATAAGAAATAAGACCCTTATAAGAAATAAGACCTTACTAAGACCCTTATAAGAAATAAGACCCTTCTAAGACCCTTATAAGAAATAAGACCCTTCTAAGACCCTTATAAGAAATAAGACCCTTCTAAGACCCTTATAAGAAATAAGACCCTTATAAGAAATAAGACCTTACTAAGACCCTTATAAGAAATAAGACCTTACTAAGACCCTTATAAGAAATAAGACCCTTCTAAGACCCTTATAAGAAATAAGACCTTACTAAGACCCTTATAAGAAATAAGACCCTTCTAAGACCCTTATAAGAAATAAGACCTTACTAAGACCCTTATAAGAAATAAGACCCTTCTAAGACCCTTATAAGGAATAAGACCCTTCTAAGACCCTTATAATAAATAAGACCCTTCTAAGACCCTTATAAGAAATAAGACCCTTCTAAGACCCTTATAAGAAATAAGACCCTTCTAAGACCCTTATAAGAAATAAGACCCTTCTAAGAAGTAAGACCCTTCTAAGACCCTTATAAGAAATAAGACCCTTCTAAGACCCTTATAAGAAATAAGACCCTTCTAAGACCCTTATAAGAAATAAGACCCTTCTAAGAAGTAAGACCCTTCTAAGACCCTTATAAGAAATAAGACCCGTCTAAGACCCTTATAAGAAATAAGACCCTTCTAAGACCCTTATAAGAAATAAGACCCTTCTAAGAAATAAGACCCTTCTAACACCCTTCTAAGAAATAAGACCCTTCTAAGACCCTTATAAGAAATAAGACCCTTCTAAGACCCTTATAAGAAATAAGACCTTACTAAGACCCTTATAAGAAATAAGACCCTTCTAAGACCCTTATAAGAAATAAGACCCTTCTAAGACCCTTATAAGAAATAAGACCCTTCTAAGACCCTTATAAGAAATAAGACTCTTCTAAGACCCTTATAAGAAATAAGACCCTTAAAAGAAATAAGACCCTTCTAAGACCCTTATAAGAAATAAGACCCTTCTAAGACCCTTATAAGAAATAAGACCTTACTAAGACCCTTATAAGAAATAAGACCCTTCTAAGACCCTTATAAGAAATAAAACCTTTCTAAGACCCTTATAAGAAATAAGACCCTTCTAAGACCCTTATAAGAAATAAGACCCTTCTAAGACCCTTATAAGAAATAAGACCCTTCTAAGACCCTTATAAGAAATAAGACCCTTCTAAGACCCTTATAAGAAATAAGACCTTACTAAGACCCTTATAAGAAATAAGACCTTACTAAGACCCTTATAAGAAATAAGACCTTACTAAGACCCTTATAAGAAATAAGACCCTTCTAAGACTATTATAAGAAATAAGACCTTACTAAGACCCTTATAAGAAATAAGACCCTTCTAAGACCCTTATAAGAAATAAGACCTTACTAAGACCCTTATAAGAAATAAGACCCTTCTAAGACCCTTATAAGGAATAAGACCCTTCTAAGACCCTTATAAGAAATAAGACCCTTCTAAGACCCTTATAAGAAATAAGACCCTTCTAAGACCCTTATAAGAAATAAGACCCTTCTAAGACCCTTATAAGAAATAAGACCCTTAAAAGAAATAAGACCCTTCTAAGACCCTTATAAGAAATAAGACCCTTCTAAGACCCTTATAAGAAATAAGACCTTACTAAGACCCTTATAAGAAATAAGACCCTTCTAAGACCTTATTAGAAATAAAACCTTTCTAAGACCCTTATAAGAAATAAGACCCTTCTAAGACCCTTATAAGAAATAAGACCCTTCTAAGACCCTTATAAGAAATAAGACCTTACTAAGACCCTTATAAGAAATAAGACCCTTCTAAGACCCTTATAAGAAATAAAACCTTTGTAAGACCCTTATAAGAAATAAGACCCTTCTAAGACCCTTATAAGAAATAAGACCCTTCTAAGACCCTTATAAGAAATAAGACCCTTCTAAGACCCTTATAAGAAATAAGACCCTTCTAAGACCCTTATAAGAAATAAGACCCTTAAAAGAAATAAGACCCTTCTAAGACCCTTATAAGAAATAAGACCCTTATAAGAAATAAGACCTTACTAAGACCCTTATAAGAAATAAGACCCTTCTAAGACCCTTATGAGAAATAAAACCTTTCTAAGACCCTTATAAGAAATAAGACCCTTCTAAGACCCCTATAAGAAATAAGACCCTTCTAAGACCCTTATAAGAAATAAGACCCTTCTAAGACCCTTATAAGAAATAAGACCCTTCTAAGACCCTTATAAGAAATAAGACCCTTCTAAGACCCTTATAAGAAATAAGACCTTACTAAGACCCTTATAAGAAATAAGACCTTACTAAGACCCTTATAAGAAATAAGACCTTACTAAGACCCTTATAAGAAATAAGACCCTTCTAAGACCCTTATAAGAAATAAGACCTTACTAAGACCCTTATAAGAAATAAGACCCTTCTAAGACCCTTATAAGAAATAAGACCTTACTAAGACCCTTATAAGAAATAAGACCCTTCTAAGACCCTTATAAGGAATAAGACCCTTCTAAGACCCTTATAATAAATAAGACCCTTCTAAGACCCTTATAAGAAATAAGACCCTTCTAAGACCCTTATAAGAAATAAGACCCTTCTAAGACCCTTATAAGAAATAAGACCCTTAAAAGAAATAAGACCCTTCTAAGACCCTTATAAGAAATAAGACCCTTCTAAGACCCTTATAAGAAATAAGACCTTACTAAGACCCTTATAAGAAATAAGACCCTTCTAAGACCCTTATTAGAAATGAGACCCTTCTAAGACCCTTATAAGAAATAAGACCTTACTAAGACCCTTATACGAAATGAGACCCTTCTAAGACCCTTATAAGAAATGAGACCCTTCTAAGAACCTTATAAGAAATAAGACCTTACTAAGACCCTTATAAGAAATAAGACCCTTCTAAGACCCTTATAAGAAATAAGACCTTACTAAGACCCTTATAAGAAATAAGACCTTACTAAGACCCTTATAAGAAATAAGACCTTACTAAGACCCTTATAAGAAATAAGACCCTTCTAAGACCCTTATAAGAAATAAGACCTTACTAAGACCCTTATAAGAAATAAGACCCTTCTAAGACCCTTATAAGAAATAAGACCTTACTAAGACCCTTATAAGAAATAAGACCCTTCTAAGACCCTTATAAGGAATAAGACCCTTCTAAGACCCTTATAAGAAATAAGACCCTTCTAAGACCCTTATAAGAAATAAGACCCTTCTAAGACCCTTATAAGAAATAAGACCTTACTAAGACTCTTATAAGAAATAAGACCCTTCTAAGACCCTTATAAGAAATAAAACCCTTCTAAGACCCTTATAAGAAATAAGACCCTTCTAAGACCCTTATAAGAAATAAGACCCTTCTAAGACCCTTATAAGAAATAAGACCCTTCTAAGACCCTTATAAGAAATAAGACCCTTCTAAGACCCTTATAAGAAATAAGACCTTACTAAGACCCTTATAAGAAATAAGACCTTACTAAGACCCTTATAAGAAATAAGACCTTACTAAGACCCTTATAAGAAATAAGACCCTTCTAAGACCCTTATAAGAAATAAGACCTTACTAAGACCCTTATAAGAAATAAGACCCTTCTAAGACCCATATAAGAAATAAGACCTTACTAAGACCCTTATAAGAAATAAGACCCTTCTAAGACCCTTATAAGGAATAAGACCCTTCTAAGACCCTTATAAGAAATAAGACCCTTCTAAGACCCTTATAAGAAATAAGACCCTTCTAAGACCCTTATAAGAAATAAGACCCTTCTAAGACCCTTATAAGAAATAAGACCTTACTAAGACCCTTATAAGAAATAAGACCCTTCTAAGACCCTTATTAGAAATAAGACCCTTCTAAGACCCTTATAAGAAATAAGACCTTACTAAGACCCTTATAAGAAATGAGACCCTTCTAAGACCCTTATAAGAAATAAGACCTTACTAAGACCCTTATAAGAAATAAGACCCTTCTAAGACCCTTATAAGAAATAAGACCCTTCTAAGACCCTTATAAGAAGTAAGACCCTTCTGAGACCCTTATAAGAAATAAGACCCTTCTAAGACCCTTATAAGAAATAAGACCCTTCTAAGACCCTTATAAGAAATAAGACCCTTCTAAGACCCTTATAAGAAGTAAGACCCTTCTAAGACCCTTATAAGAAATAAGACCCTTCTAAGACCCTTATAAGAAATAAGACCCTTCTAAGACCCTTATAAGAAATAAGACCCTTCTAAGACCCTTATAAGAAATAAGACCTTTCTAAGACCCTTATAAGAAATAAGACCTTTCTAAGACCCTTATAAGAAATAAGACCTTACTAAGACCCTTATAAGAAATAAGACCCTTATAAGAAATAAGACCCTTCTAAGACCCTTATAAGAAATAAGACCCTTCTAAGACCCTTATAAGAAATAAGACCCTTCTAAGACCGTTATAAGAAATAAGACCTTACTAAGACCCTTATAAGAAATAAGACCCTTCTAAGACGCTTATAAGAAATAAGACCTTACTAAGACCCTTATAAGAAATAAGACCCTTCTAAGACCCTTATAAGAAATAAAACCCTTCTAAGATCCTTATAAGAAATAAGACCCTTATAAGAAATAAGACCCTTCTAAGACCCTTATAAAAAATAAGACCCTTCTATGACCCTTATAAGAAATAAGACCCTTCTAAGACCCTTATAAGAAATAAGACCTTACTAAGACCCTTATAAGAAATAAGACCCTTCTAAGACCCTTATAAGAAATAAAACCCTTCTAAGACCCTTATAAGAAATAAGACCCTTCTAAGACCCTTATAAGAAATAAGACCCTTCTAAGACCCTTATAAGAAATAAGACCCTTCTAAGACCCTTATAAAAAATAAGACCTTACTAAGACCCTTATAAGAAATAAGACCTTACTAAGACCCTTATAAGAAATAAGACCCTTCTAAGACCCTTATAAGAAATAAGACCTTACTAAGACCCTTATAAAAAATAAGACCCTTCTAAGACCCTTATAAGAAATAAGACCCTTAAAAGAAATAAGACCCTTCTAAGACCCTTATAAGAAATAAGACCCTTCTAAGACCCTTATAAGAAATAAGACCTTACTAAGACCCTTATAAGAAATAAGACCCTTCTAAGACCCTTATTAGAAATGAGACCCTTATAAGACCCTTATAAGAAATAAGACCTTACTAAGACCCTTATAAGAAATGAGACCCTTCTAAGACCCTTATAAGAAATGAGACCCTTCTAAGAACCTTATAAGAAATAAGACCTTGCTAAGACCCTTCTAAGAAATAAGACCTTTCTAAGACCCTTATAAGAAATAAGACCCTTCTAAGACCCTTATAAGAAATAAGACCCTTCTAAGACCCTTATAAGAAATAAGACCCTTCTAAGGCCCTTATAAGAAATAAGACCCTTCTAAGACCCTTATAAGAAATAAGACCCTTCTAAGACCCTTATAAGAAATAATACCCTTCTAAGACCCTTATAAGGAATAAGACCCTTCTAAGACCCTTATAAGACCCTTCTAAGACCCTTATAAGAAATAAGACCCTTCTAAGACTCTTATAAGAAATAAGACCTTACTAAGACCCTTATAAGAAATAAGACCCTTCTAAGACCCATATAAGAAATAAGACCTTACTAAGACCCTTATAAGAAATAAGACCCTTCTAAGACCCTTATAAGAAGTAAGACCCTTCTAAGACCCTTATAAGAAATAAGACCCTTCTAAGACCCTTATAAGAAATAAGACCCTTCTAAGACCCTTATAAGAAATAAGACCCTTCTAAGACCCTTATAAGAAATAAGACCCTTCTAAGACTCTTATAAGAAATAAGACCCTTCTAAGACCCTTATAAGAAATAAGACCCTTCTAAGACCCTTATAAGAAATAAGACCTTACTAAGACCCTTATAAGAAATAAGACCTTTCTAAGACCCTTATAAGGAATAAGACCCTTCTAAGACCCTTATAATAAATAAGACCCTTCTAAGACCCTTATTAGAAATAAGACCCTTCTAAGACCCTTATAAGAAATAAGACCCTTCTAAGACCCTTATAAGAAATAAGACCCTTCTAAGAAGTAAGACCCTTCTAAGACCCTTATAAGAAATAAGACCCTTCTAAGACCCTTATAAGAAATAAGACCCTTCTAAGACCCTTATAAGAAATAAGACCCTTCTAAGAAGTAAGACCCTTCTAAGACCCTTATAAGAAATAAGACCCTTCTAAGACCCTTATAAGAAATAAGACCCTTCTAAGACGCTTATAAGAAATAAGACCTTACTAAGACCCTTATAAGAAATAAGACCCTTCTAAGACCCTTATAAGAAATAAAACCCTTCTAAGATCCTTATAAGAAATAAGACCCTTATAAGAAATAAGACCCTTCTAAGACCCTTATAAAAAATAAGACCCTTCTATGACCCTTATAAGAAATAAGACCCTTCTAAGACCCTTATAAGAAATAAGACCTTACTAAGACCCTTATAAGAAATAAGACCCTTCTAAGACCCTTATAAGAAATAAAACCCTTCTAAGACCCTTATAAGAAATAAGACCCTTCTAAGACCCTTATAAGAAATAAGACCCTTCTAAGACCCTTATAAGAAATAAGACCCTTCTAAGACCCTTATAAAAAATAAGACCTTACTAAGACCCTTATAAGAAATAAGACCTTACTAAGACCCTTATAAGAAATAAGACCTTACTAAGACCCTTATAAGAAATAAGACCCTTCTAAGACCCTTATAAGAAATAAGACCTTACTAAGACCCTTATAAGAAATAAGACCCTTCTAAGACCCTTATAAGAAATAAGACCCTTAAAAGAAATAAGACCCTTCTAAGACCCTTATAAGAAATAAGACCCTTCTAAGACCCTTATAAGAAATAAGACCTTACTAAGACCCTTATAAGAAATAAGACCCTTCTAAGACCCTTATTAGAAATGAGACCCTTATAAGACCCTTATAAGAAATAAGACCTTACTAAGACCCTTATAAGAAATGAGACCCTTCTAAGACCCTTATAAGAAATGAGACCCTTCTAAGAACCTTATAAGAAATAAGACCTTGCTAAGACCCTTCTAAGAAATAAGACCTTTCTAAGACCCTTATAAGAAATAAGACCCTTCTAAGACCCTTATAAGAAATAAGACCCTTCTAAGACCCTTATAAGAAATAAGACCCTTCTAAGGCCCTTATAAGAAATAAGACCCTTCTAAGACCCTTATAAGAAATAAGACCCTTCTAAGACCCTTATAAGAAATAATACCCTTCTAAGACCCTTATAAGGAATAAGACCCTTCTAAGACCCTTATAAGACCCTTATGAGAAATAAGACCCTTCTAAGACCCTTATAAGAAATAAGACCCTTCTAAGACTCTTATAAGAAATAAGACCTTACTAAGACCCTTATAAGAAATAAGACCCTTCTAAGACCCATATAAGAAATAAGACCTTACTAAGACCCTTATAAGAAATAAGACCCTTCTAAGACCCTTATAAGAAGTAAGACCCGTCTAATACCCTTATAAGAAATAAGACCCTTCTAAGACCCTTATAAGAAATAAGACCCTTCTAAGACCCTTATAAGAAATAAGACCCTTCTAAGACCCTTATAAGAAATAAGACCCTTCTAAGACTCTTATAAGAAATAAGACCCTTCTAAGACCCTTATAAGAAATAAGACCCTTCTAAGACCCTTATAAGAAATAAGACCTTACTAAGACCCTTATAAGAAATAAGACCCTTCTAAGACCCTTATAAGAAATAAGACCCTTCTAAGACCCTTATAAGAAATAAGACCTTACTAAGACCCTTATAAGAAATAAGACCCTTCTAAGACCCTTATAAGAAATAAGACCCTTCTAAGACCCTTATAAGAAATAAGACCTTACTAAGACCCTTATAAGAAATAAGACCCTTCTAAGACCCTTATAAGAAATAAGACCCTTCTAAGACCCTTATAAGAAATAAGACCCTTCTAAGACCCTTATAAGAAATAAGACCCTTAAAAGAAATAAGACCCTTCTAAGACCCTTATAAGAAATAAGACCCTTATAAGAAATAAGACCTTACTAAGACCCTTATAAGAAATAAGACCCTTCTAAGACCCTTATAAGAAATAAGACCCTTCTAAGACCCTTATAAGAAATAAGACCCTTCTAAGACCCTTATAAGAAATAAGACCCTTATAAGAAATAAGACCCTTCTAAGACCCTTATAAGAAATAAGACCTTACTAAGACCCTTATAAGAAATAAGACCTTACTAAGACCCTTATAAGAAATAAGACCTTACTAAGACCCTTATAAGAAATAAGACCCTTCTAAGACCCTTATAAGAAATAAGACCTTACTAAGACCCTTATAAGAAATAAGACCCTTCTAAGACCCTTATAAGAAATAAGACCTTACTAAGACCCTTATAAGAAATAAGACCCTTCTAAGACCCTTATAAGGAATAAGACCCTTCTAAGACCCTTATAATAAATAAGACCCTTCTAAGACCCTTATAAGAAATAAGACCCTTCTAAGACCCTTATAAGAAATAAGACCCTTCTAAGACCCTTATAAGAAATAAGACCCTTCTAAGAAGTAAGACCCTTCTAAGACCGTTATAAGAAATAAGACCCTTCTAAGACCCTTATAAGAAATAAGACCCTTCTAAGACCCTTATAAGAAATAAGACCCTTCTAAGAAGTAAGACCCTTCTAAGACCCTTATAAGAAATAAGACCCTTCTAAGACCCTTATAAGAAATAAGACCCTTCTAAGACCCTTATAAGAAATAAGACCCTTCTAAGACCCTTATAAAAAATAAGACCTTACTAAGACCCTTATAAGAAATAAGACCTTACTAAGACCCTTATAAGAAATAAGACCTTACTAAGACCCTTATAAGAAATAAGACCCTTCTAAGACCCTTATAAGAAATAAGACCTTACTAAGACCCTTATAAGAAATAAGACCCTTCTAAGACCCTTATAAGAAATAAGACCCTTAAAAGAAATAAGACCCTTCTAAGACCCTTATAAGAAATAAGACCCTTCTAAGACCCTTATAAGAAATAAGACCTTACTAAGACCCTTATAAGAAATAAGACCCTTCTAAGACCCTTATTAGAAATGAGACCCTTATAAGACCCTTATAAGAAATAAGACCTTACTAAGACCCTTATAAGAAATGAGACCCTTCTAAGACCCTTATAAGAAATGAGACCCTTCTAAGAACCTTATAAGAAATAAGACCTTGCTAAGACCCTTCTAAGAAATAAGACCTTTCTAAGACCCTTATAAGAAATAAGACCCTTCTAAGACCCTTATAAGAAATAAGACCCTTCTAAGACCCTTATAAGAAATAAGACCCTTCTAAGGCCCTTATAAGAAATAAGACCCTTCTAAGACCCTTATAAGAAATAAGACCCTTCTAAGACCCTTATAAGAAATAATACCCTTCTAAGACCCTTATAAGGAATAAGACCCTTCTAAGACCCTTATAAGACCCTTATGAGAAATAAGACCCTTCTAAGACCCTTATAAGAAATAAGACCCTTCTAAGACTCTTATAAGAAATAAGACCTTACTAAGACCCTTATAAGAAATAAGACCCTTCTAAGACCCTTATAAGAAATAAGACCCTTCTAAGACCCTTATAAGAAATAAGACCCTTCTAAGACCCTTATAAGAAATAAGACCCTTAAAAGAAATAAGACCCTTCTAAGACCCTTATAAGAAATAAGACCCTTCTAAGACCCTTATAAGAAATAAGACCTTACTAAGACCCTTATAAGAAATAAGACCCTTCTAAGACCCTTATAAGAAATAAAACCTTTCTAAGACCCTTATAAGAAATAAGACCCTTCTAAGACCCTTATAAGAAATAAGACCCTTCTAAGACCCTTATAAGAAATAAGACCCTTCTAAGACCCTTATAAGAAATAAGACCCTTCTAAGACCCTTATAAGAAATAAGACCCTTCTAAGGCCCTTATAAGAAATAAGACCCTTCTAAGACCCTTATAAGAAATAAGACCCTTCTAAGACCCTTATAAGAAATAATACCCTTCTAAGACCCTTATAAGGAATAAGACCCTTCTAAGACCCTTATAAGACCCTTATGAGAAATAAGACCCTTCTAAGACCCTTATAAGAAATAAGACCCTTCTAAGACTCTTATAAGAAATAAGACCTTACTAAGACCCTTATAAGAAATAAGACCCTTCTAAGACCCATATAAGAAATAAGACCTTACTAAGACCCTTATAAGAAATAAGACCCTTCTAAGACCCTTATAAGAAGTAAGACCCTTCTAAGACCCTTATAAGAAATAAGACCCTTCTAAGACCCTTATAAGAAATAAGACCCTTCTAAGACCCTTATAAGAAATAAGACCCTTCTAAGACCCTTATAAGAAATAAGACCCTTCTAAGACTCTTATAAGAAATAAGACCCTTCTAAGACCCTTATAAGAAATAAGACCCTTCTAAGACCCTTATGAGAAATAAGACCTTACTAAGACCCTTATAAGAAATAAGACCCTTCTAAGACCCTTATAAGAAATAAGACCCTTCTAAGACCCTTATAAGAAATAAGACCTTACTAAGACCCTTATAAGAAATAAGACCCTTCTAAGACCCTTATAAGAAATAAGACCCTTCTAAGACCCTTATAAGAAATAAGACCTTACTAAGACCCTTATAAGAAATAAGACCCTTCTAAGACCCTTATAAGAAATAAGACCCTTCTAAGACCCTTATAAGAAATAAGACCCTTCTAAGACCCTTATAAGAAATAAGACCCTTAAAAGAAATAAGACCCTTCTAAGACCCTTATAAGAAATAAGACCCTTATAAGAAATAAGACCTTACTAAGACCCTTATAAGAAATAAGACCCTTCTAAGACCCTTATAAGAAATAAGACCCTTCTAAGACCCTTATAAGAAATAAGACCCTTCTAAGACCCTTATAAGAAATAAGACCCTTATAAGAAATAAGACCCTTCTAAGACCCTTATAAGAAATAAGACCTTACTAAGACCCTTATAAGAAATAAGACCTTACTAAGACCCTTATAAGAAATAAGACCTTACTAAGACCCTTATAAGAAATAAGACCCTTCTAAGACCCTTATAAGAAATAAGACCTTACTAAGACCCTTATAAGAAATAAGACCCTTCTAAGACCCTTATAAGAAATAAGACCTTACTAAGACCCTTATAAGAAATAAGACCCTTCTAAGACCCTTATAAGGAATAAGACCCTTCTAAGACCCTTATAATAAATAAGACCCTTCTAAGACCCTTATAATAAATAAGACCCTTCTAAGACCCTTATAAGAAATAAGACCCTTCTAAGACCCTTATAAGAAATAAGACCCTTCTAAGACCCTTCTAAGACCCTTATAAGAAATAAGACCCTTCTAAGACCCTTATAAGAAATAAGACCCTTCTAAGACTCTTATAAGAAATAAGACCTTACTAAGACCCTTATAAGAAATAAGACCCTTCTAAGACCCTTATAAGAAATAAGACCTTACTAAGACCCTTATAAGAAATAAGACCCTTCTAAGACCCTTATAAGAAATAAGACCCTTCTAAGACCCTTATAAGAAATAAGACCCTTCTAAGACTCTTATAAGAAATAAGACCTTACTAAGACCCTTATAAGAAATAAGACCCTTCTAAGACCCATATAAGAAATAAGACCTTACTAAGACCCTTATAAGAAATAAGACCCTTCTAAGACCCTTATAAGAAGTAAGACCCTTCTAAGACCCTTATAAGAAATAAGACCCTTCTAAGACCCTTATAAGAAATAAGACCCTTCTAAGACCCTTATAAGAAATAAGACCCTTCTAAGACCCTTATAAGAAATAAGACCCTTCTAAGACTCTTATAAGAAATAAGACCCTTCTAAGACCCTTATAAGAAATAAGACCCTTCTAAGACCCTTATAAGAAATAAGACCTTACTAAGACCCTTATAAGAAATAAGACCTTTCTAAGACCCTTATAAGGAATAAGACCCTTCTAAGACCCTTATAATAAATAAGACCCTTCTAAGACCCTTATTAGAAATAAGACCCTTCTAAGACCCTTATAAGAAATAAGACCCTTCTAAGACCCTTATAAGAAATAAGACCCTTCTAAGAAGTAAGACCCTTCTAAGACCCTTATAAGAAATAAGACCCTTCTAAGACCCTTATAAGAAATAAGACCCTTCTAAGACCCTTATAAGAAATAAGACCCTTCTAAGAAGTAAGACCCTTCTAAGACCCTTATAAGAAATAAGACCCTTCTAAGACCCTTATAAGAAATAAGACCCTTCTAAGACGCTTATAAGAAATAAGACCTTACTAAGACCCTTATAAGAAATAAGACCCTTCTAAGACCCTTATAAGAAATAAAACCCTTCTAAGATCCTTATAAGAAATAAGACCCTTATAAGAAATAAGACCCTTCTAAGACCCTTATAAAAAATAAGACCCTTCTATGACCCTTATAAGAAATAAGACCCTTCTAAGACCCTTATAAGAAATAAGACCTTACTAAGACCCTTATAAGAAATAAGACCCTTCTAAGACCCTTATAAGAAATAAAACCCTTCTAAGACCCTTATAAGAAATAAGACCCTTCTAAGACCCTTATAAGAAATAAGACCCTTCTAAGACCCTTATAAGAAATAAGACCCTTCTAAGACCCTTATAAAAAATAAGACCTTACTAAGACCCTTATAAGAAATAAGACCTTACTAAGACCCTTATAAGAAATAAGACCTTACTAAGACCCTTATAAGAAATAAGACCCTTCTAAGACCCTTATAAGAAATAAGACCTTACTAAGACCCTTATAAGAAATAAGACCCTTCTAAGACCCTTATAAGAAATAAGACCCTTAAAAGAAATAAGACCCTTCTAAGACCCTTATAAGAAATAAGACCCTTCTAAGACCCTTATAAGAAATAAGACCTTACTAAGACCCTTATAAGAAATAAGACCCTTCTAAGACCCTTATTAGAAATGAGACCCTTATAAGACCCTTATAAGAAATAAGACCTTACTAAGACCCTTATAAGAAATGAGACCCTTCTAAGACCCTTATAAGAAATGAGACCCTTCTAAGAACCTTATAAGAAATAAGACCTTGCTAAGACCCTTCTAAGAAATAAGACCTTTCTAAGACCCTTATAAGAAATAAGACCCTTCTAAGACCCTTATAAGAAATAAGACCCTTCTAAGACCCTTATAAGAAATAAGACCCTTCTAAGGCCCTTATAAGAAATAAGGACCCTTCTAAGACCCTTATAAGAAATAAGACCCTTCTAAGACCCTTATAAGAAATAATACCCTTCTAAGACCCTTATAAGGAATAAGACCCTTCTAAGACCCTTATAAGACCCTTATGAGAAATAAGACCCTTCTAAGACCCTTATAAGAAATAAGACCCTTCTAAGACTCTTATAAGAAATAAGACCTTACTAAGACCCTTATAAGAAATAAGACCCTTCTAAGACCCATATAAGAAATTAAGACCTTACTAAGACCCTTATAAGAAATAAGACCCTTCTAAGACCCTTATAAGAAGTAAGACCCTTCTAATACCCTTATAAGAAATAAGACCCTTCTAAGACCCTTATAAGAAATAAGACCCTTCTAAGACCCTTATAAGAAATAAGACCCTTCCTAAGACCCTTATAAGAAATAAGACCCTTCTAAGACTCTTATAAGAAATAAGACCCTTCTAAGACCCTTATAAGAAATAAGACCCTTCTAAGACCCTTATAAGAAATAAGACCTTACTAAGACCCTTATAAGAAATAAGACCCTTCTAAGACCCTTATAAGAAATAAGACCCTTCTAAGACCCTTATAAGAAATAAGACCTTACTAAGACCCTTATAAGAAATAAGACCCTTCTAAGACCCTTATAAGAAATAAGACCCTTCTAAGACCCTTATAAGAAATAAGACCCTTCTAAGACCCTTATAAGAAATAAGACCCTTCTAAGACCCTTATAAGAAATAAGACCCTTAAAAGAAATAAGACCCTTCTAAGACCCTTATAAGAAATAAGACCCTTATAAGAAATAAGACCTTACTAAGACCCTTATAAGAAATAAGACCCTTCTAAGACCCTTATAAGAAATAAGACCCTTCTAAGACCCTTATAAGAAATAAGACCCTTCTAAGACCCTTATAAGAAATAAGACCCTTCTAAGACCCTTATAAGAAATAAGACCTTACTAAGACCCTTATAAGAAATAAGACCTTACTAAGACCCTTATAAGAAATAAGACCTTACTAAGACCCTTATAAGAAATAAGACCCTTCTAAGACCCTTATAAGAAATAAGACCTTACTAAGACCCTTATAAGAAATAAGACCCTTCTAAGACCCTTATAAGAAATAAGACCTTACTAAGACCCTTATAAGAAATAAGACCCTTCTAAGACCCTTATAAGGAATAAGACCCTTCTAAGACCCTTATAATAAATAAGACCCTTCTAAGACCCTTATAAGAAATAAGACCCTTCTAAGACCCTTATAAGAAATAAGACCCTTCTAAGACCCTTATAAGAAATAAGACCCTTCTAAGAAGTAAGACCCTTCTAAGACCCGTTATAAGAAATAAGACCCTTCTAAGACCCTTATAAGAAATAAGACCCTTCTAAGACCCTTATAAGAAATAAGACCCTTCTAAGAAAGACCCTTCTAAGACCCTTATAAGAAATAAGACCCTTCTAAGACCCTTATAAGAAATAAGACCCTTCTAAGACCCTTATAAGAAATAAGACCCTTCTAAGACCCTTATAAAAAATAAGACCTTACTAAGACCCTTATAAGAAATAAGACCTTACTAAGACCCTTATAAGAAATAAGACCTTACTAAGACCCTTATAAGAAATAAGACCCTTCTAAGACCCTTATAAGAAATAAGACCTTACTAAGCCGCTTATAAGAAATAAGACCCCTTCTAAGACCCTTATAAGAAATAAGACCCTTAAAAGAAATAAGACCCTTCTAAGACCCTTATAAGAAATAAGACCCTTCTAAGACCCTTATAAGAAATAAGACCTTACTAAGACCCTTATAAGAAATAAGACCCTTCTAAGACCCTTATTAGAAATGAGACCCTTATAAGACCCTTATAAGAAATAAGACCTTACTAAGACCCTTATAAGAAATGAGACCCTTCTAAGACCCTTATAAGAAATGAGACCCTTCCTAAGAACCTTATAAGAAATAAGACCTTGCTAAGACCCTTCTAAGAAATAAGACCTTTCTAAGACCCTTATAAGAAATAAGACCCTTCTAAGACCCTTATAAGAAATAAGACCCTTCTAAGACCCTTATAAGAAATAAGACCCTTCTAAGGCCCTTATAAGAAATA